>NW_027511893.1:3025000-3650000 GCF_048772815.1 Callospermophilus lateralis
CAGTCATGGAAGAGGAAGATTAATTCAAATGATTGGATTAAATCCTACTATATAGAAAATAGTTTTGTTTTCAAATTTAAAATAAGGGGGATGTGATCTTAAAATTTCTCCTTCCTGAAAATTTCCTCAACTCTTAAAAGATAATACTTTGTATACATTTTCATTCTGAATCAAAAAGACATTTTAATTTTCTCTATCTACAAATGTTTGGAGGTTCAGAAAGATTGAGACATGTGTTGGTTTAGAATTACAAACCAGAAATGGAATCTTCTTTGATTCTCAAAACTATAGCTATGCATCCCTTTCATCCCATGATTTTTTGATCAATGAAATAATTTTTGAAGTAAATCCTTTTTTTCTAATTTAACTTATTTTTATTAACAACAAACATTAATATATAGTTCTAGGTTTCAGTTTTTGAAGCAATACACAAACTATTCAACAACACACTTGGACATGAAAATACACTTTCTAATAGTAGCAGCTCAGAATGTGGCATGTGCTCACAATGAAAGTTCCATGTTGACCAGTCACCATGGTAATGTGGAATGCACATGTTACCTTCCATTTCCACTCAGTTGGTGTAGTGAGTAAGTTGGTGTATGTTAAAGTTGGAGAAGAGTAGGGAGGTTTTGAGTTCCTGGTTGGCCATGGGAAATCTTAACTGCTGTGGGAAAGGTATGTTGTCAGTGATATTTTTAAGTGTGTTTCTTCAAAGGGCAGTTAATGTTTACTGAATATATTTTCCTCTTGATTTTTTCATCTTCAACACTGAATCTTCTCTCCTGAGATTTAAATATTTGGTGATATTGGTTTATCACTCAATTCATATATTTGCTTGTTCTATTGACCTGGTTACTGAAAATGTTTTTCTAAATTTAGATAAATGAACCATTCCTAATGCCAATAACATGTGTGCCTTTTAAGTGAATTACAGGAGCAGGACACCCACCTTGCTTTCATGAGATGAAAAAATAAAGTGAGACATAGTATATGGATGCTAAGTAAGGCGATATATATACCATGAAAGGGCAATTAAAAACCAAACCCATCTCAATGTATATGAATATTTAAAAATAACGTTAGAGAAGTCTAAATCAAGACTTTGTAAAAGAAAAGAGGACTGAAATTTCAGAAAACGTTTCCAATTGGTTGATAACTACAGGATCCCAGGTGTTTGGGGGCTACTGGGAAGAAGGCAAAAAGGACAGTGCCTTGAGGTCAGTGGAGTGGATGTCTGATAATGGAGGAAATGAGGGCCTCAGTGGTTTCAGGGAGGATTCGTTGGTTGAGGTTCACAGGTTATAGTTAGTGGTGGTTCCATCTAGGCAGGTAAGTCTCTGCCCCTGGCCATGCAGGGTCTAGGAAGAGGCTTGGAAAGCCAGGAGCAGGAATATGCCTGATCAGAGCTGGTGCATATGGAGAAATGATATTTCAACCAGGCCTTGTCTGAATGCTCAGATTATGGCTCAGAATATTAGATTGCAGACATGGGGCAGGCCAGCTTCTGACATGGAAACATCAAACCATCAGCCCAGAGTATCTGTTTCCCTGATTAATCCCCACTAACAGGCCATCCAGGAGGGAAAAGCTCAAGGAAACTTCATTTTTGGCACAGCCATCAAGTGGCAGTTGGTTTAGAATGTCCCAAGTTCTGAAACAGTTGGTGAGCCCCAGAGAACTCTGATGAATTAGATGGTCAACTGCTCGTCAGGAAGAATCACTTGGAGACAGCTGGAAGTGAGAAGACGCTGGGGGAGGATGGCTCCAAGTGTGGACTCTACCCTTTGTAAAGGTCGGGCAAGCGTCGGAGGAAGAGACCACCAAGAGTCTGTCTCATGCAACAGCAAAGGGTTTATTGGGGGGTCCTGCATGCTGGGGCTCAGAGCTCACTTGAATAGAGCAGAGATCCCCGGAAACAGCTTAAGCAGAGCTTATATACATTCCTTGGAGAGGGCAGGGACTTCACATACAGCATAGCCAATCATTGCATGGATTCTGGGAGGGGGGTTGTTTTCGTAGAGCAACCAGATGATCAGGGGAGATTTCAACATACATTTAGTGGGCATTTCCGGGAGTTGTTTTCGACTTCTAAATGAGTTTCAGGTTCCAGGAAAACAGAACTTAATTTTTACATTCTTAACCTTTTCACCTTGAACTTCAGATAGGCTTCATTTACATGAAATGATCATTTTTAAGTCAGTAATTGCAATAAAGAGACAGGAGCCCGGGGTTATAACTTGAACATTTCTCATGGTGTCTGCTACTGAAACCTCATGCCAAAGAGGCCTGAAGGAAGGAGTATTCAAAAAGCACTGAGAAGAGTTCTGGTTTCCTGGTTCTAGGATATCCACTAGAGGACTCAAGTGCTCAGGGATTTCTGGTCCCATGTAAATAGATACATTCCTGTCCCATATCCACCGCTCATCATTCTTGTGAATCTGGGCAAGAAACATAAAATCTCCAAATTACAAACACCTAAACTCTAAATTGTGGTGGACAGACTCTGCTCCACCCATCCCTTTAGGCTGATATGAAGTCATAGGAGTTCACAGATATTCTCCATGAGCTTTACAAATATCCATCTGTAAAGAATGAGGAATAGACTTTCTTTACCCATTGCTCTGGAGGATGACCTCTGTTTGACACCTCTCTGTTCAAACACTGTCAACGATTGAGCTTATTTTTCCACACATTTAATGAAGTGTACTATTTAATGTCAGGACACATTAGCACCCATATGAAGCACCAGTCCGCTTAAGAATGCATGGATGTGATCATTGTCAGCCTTATACCATTACATGGATCAGATGCCACACTTTTTGCAACAATTGAGAAGGGGTTTATTTAACTGAACAGGTATTTAATTTTTGAGGTAGGATTTGAACAAAAGCCACTTAACCACAGCCTCTGCTTATGGTCACTGTTTTCTCTGATTTCTATGATTCCGCCTCAGTAATTCTTTTTGACCACACAATATTGTGTTGGGTTGTAGACCACACACATTGCATTGTTATCCTAAAGATCAATCTGACTCAGGTGCTTTGCTGCCCCAATGGTGAAAAATAAACTCAGTAGTGTGAAATCTAAGAACATTCACATCCCTCCTTCAAAATTTATTAAACATATTTATTTTAAAATTTTTTATTAGTTATTCATGAACCTTTATTTATTTATTTATATAAATGTGGTGCTGGGAATCAAACCCCATGCCTCAGACATGCAAGGCAAGCATTCTCCAAATGAGCCACATCCCGAGACACAGATTTTACTGTTTTTAACTCTGTTAACAGACTGCAAAAATACATCAGAACTTTTTTTCTAATATTCAATTGTAACATTGTCTCCCCTGCTCTGCTAACTAATACTCTACTCTCACCTTCTATGATCAATTTTTCAGTTTCCACGAAAGAGTGATATTATGCAGCATTTATCTTTGTGTCCCAGACCTATTTATCAGCTCTTGTTGTTGAAAATGACAGAAAAAAAACATACAAGAAATATTTAAGTTTCTGGGCATGCTATTAGGGTATAAATACATACTTGAATTCAAAGCTCCAATTATACCCCCAGATATTTACAATGATCACTTATCAATTAAAACTGGTTGAACTGTTATTTGAATTACTATTGATGACCCTATGTTTTCTTGCCAGCACATTGTCAACAGCTAACTCTGTTTTATCACATTTCCCAGGCTGTTGCCTCTGGCCTTGGTCCAGAGGAGACCTCTGGCCATCAAACAGTGCTGTTCCAAATGAGAATTCCAACGAAGGTACTGTGGAAATCCTGTCATTGTGTCCATTCTGCAATAAGGATTCTAGTTGATTCAGATTTCCAATTCTTCTTTTATTTAACATGTACAAATTTACGTGCTTTGAGTCATTCAGCAGTGCTATAGCTCCAGAAGTAAAGATCCAGTTACCTTTTAATTCTGTGCACTTGATTATTTCAACTGCTGGTGGACATCTGGGTTGATCATACAATGTATTTATGGTGAATGCTAGAAACATTGAAGTGATTGTATCACTATAGTATGCTGACTTGTAGTTTTATAGAATAAGCAGGGAGGAACGTAATAGCTGAGTCCTATGAGTTCCACTCTTGGGCTTGTCAGGAATCTGCACATTGCTTTCCAGAGTTGTCATAATAATTTACAAACCCACCAACATTGTGTCAGTGTACCTTCTTTCTCTCATCCTTCCTGGTATTTCTATGCTTATCCTGTTTCCCCAGCACCATTTGTTTAAACCATAATGTCCTCTTTAACATGTATTTTGGTGCTGTTGTCCAGTATCAGGTGAATGTAAGTATCAGGTGGGTTGTCTCTGTGTGGTATATTCAATTCAAGAATCCTCATATCTATTTTCAGTTCAATAAGATACTGTTTTTGCTACTCATCTCTGTAGTAAAATATAAAATTGGTCATTGTGCTGGCTTTCACCTTACTTTTTCTTGCTCAGAATTGCTTTGCCAAATAATAATAATAATAATAATAATAATAATAATAATAATAATAATAATAAATATTATTATTATTATTATTATTTAATAAATATAATAATTAATATAATATTATATTATAATAATTATTATTATTACTATTATTATCATCATCATCATCTCAAATGAATTTCAGGGTTAGTTTTTCAATACTGTAAGAAATATCATTTGTAGTTTGAAGGGGATTGTATTGAATTCATTGAACCTGGATATTGTCGATGTTATGGCCACTTTGACAATATTAATTCTGCCTATCCAAGAACACAGAACTATTTTGCCTCTTCTGAGGTCTTCTTCCATTTCTTTTTCAGTGTTCTATAGTTTTTGTTGTAGAGATCTTACATCCTATTTGGTAGATTTATCCTCCGGGGCTTTTTTAAATTATTATAAAAAAATTATTTTCTTGAATTCTAAATCAGTGCCATCAATGTTGGAGTATAGTGACAATATTGATTTATTTGTGTTGATCTTTTATCCTGCTACATTGCTAAATTTATTACTTCTAGAATTCTTCTGGTGAAAATTTTTGGGCCTTCTAAATATAGAATCATGTCACCAGGTAATGTGGACAATTTGAATTTTTCTTATGGTATCCTTTTAATTTCCTACTTTTGCCTGATCGTTCTGACATTTTTTCAGAAAAATATATTGAATAAAATTGGCAAAAGTAGACATTCTTTTCTTGTTCTTGATATTTGAAGAAGACAGTTCATTTTTATCTCTGTTCAGTGTGATGTTGGCTTTGAATTTCTCATATATGGCTTTTATAATATTGAAACTAAGTTCCTTTTTTTCCAGGTTTCTCCTTTATTTTGGAAATGAATTGTTTCTCCTTTTTAATCAAGAGCTTTTCTACATCTATTGAGGTGATTTTCTGAATCTTGTCCTTAATTCCAACTATGGGTGTGCTAGTCAGCTTCTCCCCACCCACTCTGCTGCCTGTGGAGCGACCTTTACATGTTTCCTGGGCTTATGGTCTGGGCATCTATTCCCAGCAGCCCATTTTTACACCTGCTCCTACAAATTCTCAATTCCTTTCAGCTGGTCCTGGGAGGCACCAGACTCAAGGAGGAAAGGACCAGAGCTTGCCTGCACATCTCTGACTTGAGTTCCCCTGGGGAGAATTCTCTCCGTGCCTTTTGCTCTAGCTCAGTCAGGCAAAGCCTAGGTGCTGTGGCAGGTGCCTTTCAGGTCCATGTGTGCCTACCTGCTCAGATCTCCCAGCTCCTGGCTCCTGCAGTGGCAGCATCAGCTTGGCTGTGTCAAGGTGGCTCCTGCCTTGCTCTCTGGGGACAGCATGAATCACAGATCTTTCTTCATGTACAGTGTGCAGTGCAAAGAAGCCTCTTTTCAGCCAAGAAAACGTTGCCTCTCTGATCTCAGGATTTTCACACTGAATCTTTCTATTTTGTTTCTGTCCATTTCCTTCTTTAGGTGATCTAGCAGTGCCACTAATCCTGCTGCTGCTACTGCTGCTTCTGCCACCATCAGCTTGGATCTAATGTACTTTCATTTTTGTCTTTGTTTAATGTAGCCAAGTTTCTGATTCTCTAAGACTCCCTGAGTGTCCACTATTGAGTTTTGTGAAACCCCTATTTGCACACCTGAGAGGAAGGACTATTCGCACTGTTTGCATTACAGGTTGTGGAGCTGCAAGAAATAAAGGTTCTCTCTATCTTAAATTTACTTCTGTCTTGTATCATTTCTTTTGCTTGAGTTTTTGACTTTATATTCCTCTATAATTTTTTCCATTCACTATTAAGTTTGGGTGACTTCCTTTAGTTCCCCTCTCACTGAGAAGCAGTCTTCTTGCCTTCTAAGTCTGGCACTGAAGAACTGTCGTGGGTGCATCCTTCCTCCATTTGCCAACTTCTCTTCTCCTGACAGCAAATTTGAACAATTTCTCAACATGCCAAGGAACGTTTTGGGCCAAAATATATCTTATCTTGATGAATACCTCATGTTAACTTGAAAACAAATTTTATTCTCTCACTGTCGTATGAAGTATTTGTACAAATGCCAAATAGATCTATGTGATTGATAATGGTTTTGGTAAATTCCTAGGGTTGCCATAACTAAGTACCAGCTTTCTTGGGTTGAAGTAATGTAAGTGTACTGTCTTGGAGCTCTATTTCCTAGAAATCCCACATTGACCTGTTAGCAGAAACATGTTACTTCTGAAAACTTTAAGGAAGGATTTTTCCTGCCCATCCTTAACTGTTACTGGTTTGGTGGCCATCCTTGATCTGCTTGGTTTTCAACTGCAGCACTTTCCTCTCTGCTTGCATCATCACATGGCATTAGTCTCTCATGAATGTGCCCCATCTTCATGAGAACAGATGCCCTATTTGGAGAATGGGTCCACCCTGTTCAAAGAGGATACTTTTAATTGCTAAAATCACAATGACTCTCATTTAAAACCCAGTAAAATTTGGAGGTATGGTTTAAGTTCTAACTTAACCATGTTTAGAATTTAAACATGTATTTTTGTGGAAGTAATTTGACCCATAACAGAAATGAATGATTCAAAAGTATACTTTTTTTTTTACTTCCTGATGGATCTGTCAAGTGTTATAAAGGAATGCTGAAACCTTCTAGTGTAACAGTAGAATATTTAATTTCTTATTGTAGTTCCTTCCATTTTTTTGTCTATTTTGAATTTTTGTTTCCTGATCTGCTCCTTCTCTTGCCATTCAGAAACAATCATGTTCCAGCACTAATTGAGCCTGTGTGTGTTAAACAACCATCTGCATACACTCTAGACCTATGTCCACAGTTAGGAAGCCCCTGGAGTGTTTCTTCAGCAAACCAATATACTGACAGTTACTCTATATTTCCCTAGATTGCTATCAAGTCATAATAGAGGTGGTACCCGTTGTGGCAGAAGACGAAAAAAATTACATTGTTAAGGTAATGTGACCCTTCTTTCTCTTAGATATAAGTGTTGTTTTCTTCCTTTTAATTCAAATTCCTTCATGAAAATATGACAGTGTTCATTATAGGTGACTCATAGGTGATGGAATTACAACTGCACATCTATTCCCTGTGAGAATGATTCAAGATGACATTCACATATGAGAACAACCATTGTCAAATAATTGTAGTGAGCATTTTCTTCAGTGGCACTTTTCCTTGAGAGAAAAAGAATTTTATGCATGTCATCAAATTGTACCTGAGAAATCCCTCATGCAAAGCTCATGTATTTTCACAAGTGCCTTCTCTGCCTTACTTTGTGATCTTTGCCCCAACTGCTGTTTCCCATCTAGTTATCTAATGTCACCACAGCCAACAGTAGACTTGTGCAAATGATCTCCTGCTCACGCTGTCTTCTTTTCTGTAACTACAGGTAGCCTCTGCAACAAATGAGCAAAGTAAGTATTCTCAACTCCCTAACATGCTGAGCAAAACCTCTGTACTTAGATAGGTCACACATTCCTTCCGGTTTCTATATAAAAAGTTATCCTGGATTTAGATTTTGTTTGGAAATGAGGATAGGCATATGGTGACAAAGTGATAATCCAGTGAAGAATTGTGGCCCACTACCATGATCCTGAAATAGCTGTCTTTTGTGTGGTGTGTATTTATGTGAATGAGCATGGGGTGGTATCTCTGAGCATGTCCATGTGTAATAATTGTGTATGTGTTTGTGAGGCTATGGGAGCTTCCTCAGAAATTCTCTTCTAACATGCCCAGAACAAGCATTAATTTTCTAAAAATAAAAACCCACACTAATGCATGATTTGCTTGATATAATTTTTTCCCACTTCATGACACCCAAATGTAGTTTTGGTTAGTAGGCCCTCTCTGTAGACAGAGATGTTGCTGAGCCAAAAGATCCAGGTTATTCACTCTGTAAGTGAAAGAAGCATTAAGAGTTCAGGAAATTATCCTGGTGGTGATGCTTTGGGTTAGGGAACTGTGTACATCACTTAGTGATATAACACAGTCCAGGTTATTACAATATATTAGTAATAACTAATCTCCTACAGAGATGTGAAATATTTTGCATATTTTAAAGTGGCCTCAGTGGTCATCTCTAGAGAAAAACATACTCCTAAAGGTAAAAAATACAAAAAAAATATATCACACCTGGTTCCAATCTACTGGAAACCCAAAGGCTGTGCTTCCCATTCATTCTTGTTCTTTTTTATTGGTTATTCAAAATATAACAAAGCTCTTGACATATCCTATTTCATGCGTTAGATTCAAGTGGATTATGAACTCCCATTTTAACCCCAAATACAGATTGCAGAATCACATCAGTTACACATCCACATTTTTACATAATGCCATATTAGTAACTGTTGTATTCTGCTACCTTTCCTATCCTCTACTATCCTCCCTCCCCTCCCCTCTCATCTTCGCTCTCTACCCCATCTGTTGTAATCTAATTATTTCTCTGGATTTTATTCCCTTCCCCCTAAAATTATCTTTTTTTTATTGTTGGTTGTTCAAAACATAACATAGTTCTTGATATATCATATTCCACACTTTGATTCAAGTGGGATAGTAAGGATAGGAAAGGCAGCAGAATACAACAGACACCAGTATGGCAATATATAAATCAACGGAAGTGTAACTGATGTGATTCTGCAATGTGTATACAGGGTAAAAATGGGAGTTCATAACTTAAATTATCTTATATGTAATTTTGTATATCAATGAAGGTCTCTTTCCATTTCCATGCAATTTCCCTTTTCTCTCCCTTTCCCTCCCACCTCATGTCTCTGTATAAAGTTGATCTTTTCCTCCTGCTCTTCCTCCCTGCTCTGTTCATAGTTGTTCTCATTATAACAAAGAAGACATTTGGCCTTTGATTTTTTAGGGATTGGCTAGCTTCACTTAGCATAATCTGCTCTAATGCCATCCATTTCCCGGCCAATTCCATGAATTTGTCATTTTTAGCGCTGCATAATACTCCATTGTGTATAAATTCCACTTTTTTTAATCCCTTCATCTATTGAAGGGCATCTGGGTTGGTTCCACAGTCTAGCTATTGTGAATTGTGCTGCTATGAGCATCGTTGTGGCAGTATCCCTGTAGTATGCTCTTTTAAGGTCCTCAGGGAACAGTCCGAGAAGGGCAATAGCTGGGTCAAATGGTGGTTCCATTCAAACTTTCTCAGGAATCTCCATACTGCTTTCCAAATTGGCCGCACCAATTTGCAGTCCCACCAGCAATGTACAAGAGTACCCTTTTCCCCACAACCTCTCCAGCACTTGTTATTGTTTTCTTTCAGAGTGGCTGCTAATCTTACTGGAGTGAGATGGTATCTTAGGGTGGTTTTGATTTGCATTTCTCTGACTGCTAGAAATGGTGAGCATTTTTTCATGTACATGTTGATTGATTGTTTGTCCTCCTCTGAGAAGTGTCTGTTCAGGTCTTTGACCCATTTGTTGATTAGGTATTTGTTATCTTATTGTTTAATTTTTTGAGTTCTTTGTATACTCTGGATATTAGGGCTCTATCTGAAGTGTGAGGAGTAAAAATCTGTTACCAGGATGTAGGCTCCCTATTTACCTCTCTTATTGTTTCTCTTGCTGAGAAAAAAACTTTTTAGTTTAAGTAAGTCCCATTTGTTGATCCTAGTTATTAACTCTGTGCTATGGGTGTCCTATTAAAAAATTTGGAGCCCAATTCCACAATATGTAGATTGTAACCAACTTTTTCACGTTAAGGCGCAGAGTCTCTGATTTGATATCAAGGTCTTTGATCCATTTTGAGTTAACTTTTATGCATGGCGAGAGGTAGGGATTCAGTTTCATTTTTTTGCATATGGATTTCCAGTTTTCCCAGCACCATTTGTTGAAGATGCTATCCCTCCTCCATTGCATGCTTTTATCCCATTTATCAAATATAAGATAGGTGTAATTTTGTGGATTCGTCTCTGTGTCCTCTAATCTGTACCATTGGTCCACCTGCCTGTTATGGTACCAGTAACATTCTGGTTTTGTTACTATTGCTCTGCAGTACAGTTTGAAATCTGGTATCACTATACCTCCTGATTCACACTTCCTGCTGAGAATTGTTTTTGCTATTCCGGGTCTTTTATTTTTCCATATGAATTTCATGATTGCTTTATCTATTTTTACAAGAAATGCTGTTGGGATTTTGATTGCATTGCATTAAACGTATAGAGAACTTTTTGTAGTATCGCCATTTTGATGATGTTAGTTCTTCCTATCCATGAACAGGGTGTTTTTCCATTTTTTAATGTCTTCTTCTATTTCTCTCTTTAGGTTTCTGTAGTATTCATTGTATAAATCTTTCACCTCTTTTGTTAGATTGATTCCCAAGTATTTTATTTTTATTGAGGATATTGTGAATGCAGTGGTTGTCCTCATTTCCATTGCAGAAGATTTGTCACTGATATACAGGAATGCCTTTGATTTATGAGTGTTCATTTTATATCCTGCCAAATTGCTAAATTCACTTATTAGCTCTAGTAGTTTCTTTGTACAACCTTTTTGGTCTGTTAGATATATTATCATATCATCTGAATATGTGATAATTTAAGTTCTTCTTTTCCTATTTTTTAGCCATTAATTTCTTTTGTCTGTCTAATTGCTCTGGCTAGTATTTCGAGAACTAAATTGAAGAGAAGTGGTGAGGGAGGGCATCCCTGTCTTGTTCCAGATTTTAGTGGGAATGCCTTCAGTTTTTCTCCATTCAGAATGATGCTAGACTGAGGCTTAGCATATATAGCTTTTACAATGTTGAGGTAAGTTCCTGTTATCCCTAGTTTTTCTAGTGTTTTCAATATAAAGGGATGCTGAACTTTGTCGAATGCTTTTTCTGCATCTATTGAGATGATCATGTGGTTCTTATGGTTAAATCTATTGATGTGGTGAATAACATTTATTGATTTCTGTATATTTAATCAGCCTTGCATCCCGGGGATGAATCCTACTTGATCATGGTGCACAATTTTTTGATATGCTTTTGTATTCGATTCACAAGATTTTTTTTGAGGATTTTTGCATCTGAGTTCATTAGAGATATTGGTTTGTAGTTTTCTTTTTTTGAAGTGTCTTTGTATTTTTTCGGGATCAGGGTGATGTTGGCCTCATAGAATGAATTTGGAAGAGCTCCTTCTTTTTCTATTTCTTGAAATAACTTGAATAGTATTGGTATTAATTCTTCTTTGAAGGTTTTGTAAAACTCTGCTGTACATCCATGTCGTCCAGGGCTTTTCGTGGTTTGTAGTCTTTTGATGGCTTCTTCAATTTCCTCTTTTGTTATTGGTCTGTTTAAATTGTGTGTATCTTCCTGACAATCTGGGCAAATCATATGACTTAAGAAATTTATCAATATCTTTCCTATCTTCTATTTTATTGGAATATAAGGTTTCAAAATAATTTCTAATTATCTTCTGTATTTCTGTAGTGTCCATTGTGATATTGCCTTTTTCATCCCGTATGTTAGTAATTTGAGCTCTCTCTGTTCTTCTCTTCGTTAGCTTGGCTAAGGGTCTGTCGATCTTATTTATTTTTTCAAAGAACAAACTTTTTGTTTTATCAATTTTTTAATGTTCTTTTGTTTCAATTTTATTGATTTCTGCTCTGATTTTAATTATTTCTTGCCTTCTACTACATTTGCTGTTGTTTTGCTCTTCCTTTTCTAGGGCTTTGAGATGAAGTGTGAGCTCATTTATTTGTTGGTTTTTTTCATTTTTTGAGGAATTACCTCCAGGAAATGAATTTCCCTCTTTAAACTGCTTTCATTTTGTCCCATAGATTCCAATATGTTGTGTCTGTATTTCCATACATCTTCAAGAATTTTTTGATTTACTCCTTTATGTCTTTTGTAACCCATTGATCATTCAGTAACATATTGTTCATTTTTCATAAGATGTATGATTTTTCCATCCTTCTTTTATCATTGATATCCAGTTTCATTCCACTGCAATCAGATGAGTTACATGGTATAATCTTCACACCTTTATATTTACTAATAGTTGTCCTATGGCATAATATATGGTCTATCTTTGAGAAGGATCCATGTGCTGTTGAGAAGAACGTGTATCCACTTGGTGATGGTTGATATATTCTATATATGTCGGTTAAATCTAGGTTATTGATTGTGTTATTAAGTTCTATAGTTTCTTTATTCAGCTTTTGTCTGGAGGATCTGTCCAATGGAGAGAACGGTGTGTTGAAGTCACCCACAATTATTGTGTTGTGGTCTATTTGTCTCTTGAACTTGAGGTGAGTTTGTTTTATGAATGTTTCAGCATCATTGTTTGGTGCATATATATTGATAATTGTTATGTCTTGTTGGTGGATGGTACCTTTTAATAGTATGTAGTGTCCTTCTTTATCCCTTTTGATTAACTTAGGTTTGAAGTTCATTTCATTCGATATGACTATGGCCACTCCTGCTTGCTTCGGGGGACCATGTGAGTGGTATGATTTTTCCCAACCTTTCACCTTCATTCTGTGTATGTCTTTTCCTATCAGATGAGTCTCCTGAAGGCAGCATATTGTTGGATTTGTTTTTTTAATCCAGGTTATTAGGCTATGTCTCTTAATTTGGGAATTTAAGCCATTAACGTTTAAGGTTACTATTGAAATATGGTTAGTACTACCGGTCATGCTTGTTTATTTATTTATTTTAATATGGATAGTTTTGCCTTTTTGGTTATTTTTTTTTTCCTTGCCTTTACTGAGTTACCTCCCACTGTTAGTTTGGGGTGCTGTTTTTTAATTCCTCTTCTTGTAGTGTTTTGCTCAAGATGCCATGCAGTGCTGGTTTTCTGGATGTGAATTCTTTTAACATTTATTTATCATGAAATATTTTAATTTCATTGTCAAATCTGAAGCTTAATATTGCTGGATACAGTATTCTTGGTTGAAATCCAATATTTTTTATCGTTGGAAATACGTTGTTCCAGGATCTTCTCGCTTTCAACGTCTGTGATGAAAAATCAGCCGTTAACCTAATTGGTTAACCCCTGAGAGAAATCTTCCTCCTTTCTCTCGTAGCTTTTAATATTCCCTTTTTGTTATGTATGTTGGATATCTTCATAATTATATGTATTGGAGTTGGTCTAGTATGGCTTTGAATGTTTGGGGTCCTGTAGGCTTCCAGGACTTGGCAATCCATTCCACCTTTCATATTTGGGAAGTTTCCTAAGAGTATTTCATTCAATAAATTGTTCATTTCTTTGGTTTGATGCTCTATGCCTTCTTTTATTCCAATGACTCTCAGGGTTGGTTTTTTTATGACATCCCATGTCTCTTGAATAGATTGCTCGTGCCTTCTAAGCATCTTTTCTGTGTTGACAATATTCTTTTCAAGTTGATAAACTTTGTCTTCATTATCTGATGTTCTGGCTTCTACTTGATCTAGTCTATTTGTAATATTCTCATTTGTTATACTCTGGTTTCTCTTCAGATCATATAAACCTTTTGTCTTTTAATATTCTCGTTTCAGTTTTTAATTTGGTTTATGGTTTCCTGCGTTTCTAAAATTACTGTTTGTTTTATTTTCTAAATCTCTATTTCGTGATAGAGCTTGTTCTTTTACATTTGAATTTGCTTATTTACTTCGTTTTCAAAATATACGTTCATTGTTTGAACTTGCTGTCTAAAGTCTTCTCTAAGATTCCATTCCATCTGAGTTAGGTATTCCTTGACTTCTTTCTCTGTCCATTTTTCTGATGCCTGTACTTTCTCCTTTGTATTTAAGTTGTCCTGCATTGTTTGTGCTCCTTTTTCCCTTTGTTTTTTTCATGGTGCTCAAGTTACTTCCCAACTCTGTTTGACTGCTGTGTTTCTGTTTTCTCCTTTAAATTTGTTTTGGTTTTTATATTTCCACTATCTCTCCTTTGTGTTAGGAGACAATGTTTCGAGATGTTGGATTTAATTGTGATATAAGGTAAATTCATTGGTTTCATTAAAGGCCTTCAGATTTTGATGGCATATAGAGAACTAAGGTTTGGACTTAAGATTTTATGTAAAGATCGGTTGATTTGATTGTATGGAGGTTCGGATACGTTAGCTTATTTGGGGGGTTACTCAAATGCAGTCAGATATTAACAAGAGAATAGACAGGAATACTTGGGGTAGTTAAGGGCTTGGGTGGACTATACACATATTTGTAGTATTCATCTATTTGCATTTAGTAAGTTATATGTAGTCTGGTTGTTCATGCTGTTTTATTGTAGCAATCTATCATAACCTGGCGATGGTGACGTCAGTTTTACAAGATGTTGCCCGCTGGCTTCATTGGTGGACTTTAAGTTGTGCGGGATAGAACTGGACCGCTTCCTTCCTTCATCTCAAACCCCGAACTCATCCCAGAGCTCAGAGAGTGCACAGCCAGCAGGACTCCACAGAATCTGTAGTGCCGTTTCTCTCTGCTTGCTGGTCGCTTCTCGGCTGCACCTCGCCGTCTGTAGCCACGGGGCGGGCCGCAGGGCAGGCGGCGGATCAGTCAGCCTGGATCTCTGGTCGCACCGTTGGCTCGCATTTGAGACTCAGTAACCGGTCCTCGGTGATGGAAATCCATCCTCTAGGTTTCGGTGCACCCCAATTCACCTGGAAATTCCTAACAAGACAGCTTTCTGTTGTTCTAACCCTGTATTCACCTGTGCAGTGATGTGTTACACGGGGTGTGATGCACTCTATTTGCGGCCATCACTCATTCTTGTTCTTATATTTGCTGTATATTTTCACTGATGTCCATATCAAGAAATGCTCTGAACTATTCATAAGCCTTAAATCAGTATACTAATCATTATTCTTCATCCTCCTAGCTCACCCAAATGACATGGTGGAGTTCATTCCTGGAGAAAGCATGGATCAAGAGGCCCCATCAGAAGCCATGGTAAGGTTGCTTATCTTCCTCTGAAATTCAAGTGTTGATCTTTAGTATCTCTTTCTCTTGTAATATGATATGGTTTCCTGGAGATGACATACACAATTTCCTGAGTGTGCAGATTCTCATTAAGGTGTCTGTTGCCAAATGAGACCTCACTGAAGGCAATATAACAAGAAACAGTATAAACTACACACCGTATAATAACAAGCTATGTGCCTGGATATGATTTTCCATCCTGGTCATCAAATTCCTTAATTATCACCTAATATAGACCTGTGACACAAATACCCTAGAAAAGCTTGTGTCATTTGGTGAGTGTATATTTGCTATCTCTTCCCTTGATTTGCACACATTCTCATTGAATATTTGAATGTCACCAATAAACAAAAGACTTGTGCACACAGGTCAAATCATGGCTTGATGTTCATAGTGACTCCTTTTCTGTATTCACAGGAGGAATCAAAAGGATCCATAATTGGTATGTATCCTGGGCTCACTCTCTTCCTGTTTGAAAATGTAGATAATGCCAAGGGTCAGAGAGTCTTCCTTCATTTTGAGTGCAGAGTCTCAGTGATTCCACTACCTCCTTGAGAATGAGAAGTGAGGGGTTTGTGGTCTAAATTGATTTAAAAAATATCTATGGCCATTCTGCATATTTCCTTGAAGCACCTATGTGAGTGGAGCAAAGTTGCTAGGTCAATGAGAGTTTTATACATGTGTCTTTGTGTGCATTCACGCAACATGATTCTGAGTGTGAATTTGTGTTCGTTTTTGCACATTTGTTTGTTTCTCTAGATATATACATGCCATGAGGCCAACGTCCATATGTTTAAACAAAAAAAGCCATCTCCATTAGATCATGATTTTGTATATGTGTAAATAGATCAAACTGTAAACCTTCCATATGTGCAGTTTATTCCACACCAATACCTCAATTAACATGCAAAACTTATCCCATGAAAACCCAGAAAATTTTCATGACACTCTATAAAGGAAAAACTCCATTTCAATCCTGTCACTGCACCAGTAGCAACTTCATTTAATAGCAAATTTTACCTGTCAGTATGTCCTATATTTAATCAGTGCATGTGATAGTTCACAACACTTTACTCATGAAAAATTTTCACGTTCATATACATTTTTTGTGAGAGGTGTCAGAATTCATCTTCCAATCCCCATTCTAGGCTCAAGTTTCTGGACAGGGTCAATCCTTAACAATGGCCCTCAGGTCCACCAATGCACTATGCTCACTTATGGTGGGCATCTGAGACAGAGGAGATGCACAGGCCAGACATTACTGTAGCTAAGGAAGGTCTTACTTTGCATGTTCCAACTGACACTGAAAGCTACCTTATTGGGTTTTTTTGTAGACACTACTTTGTAGAAACATGTTTTCACTGGATGGATTTTCATGGGGCCTGATCAGCACAATTGCAGCTCATCTAGTTACACAGCAAAAGGTGGGCTGTAGTGAAGATCCAGCTCAGCACAGCAGTGTTGTCCGATCCCTAGTTTAGGTCTGTGCTGCCCCCTGTGTGGCCTGCAGGATATCACATTGACATTATATATGATAGGTCTTCATAATGTCAGTCCCAAATGCTCTCTGGTTCCTTCTATTTATGCATACATGGATACTGACACTGACTGGTCACTGTGAGGGTAAAACCACTGTGGTCATCATTCCTTCTCATCTCTGAACTCCTTCCTTGGCAGAGTGTCTTCATCTTAGTCCATGACATCTTTTGATAATTGCAACTGTGTGCTAAGATCTCACTTGTTCAGCATTTGGGGCTCTACAATGAACCAGGTATCCACTTGGGATCTGACCAGGACCAGCCAGAATCAGTAGGGAAGTGAAGAAGATAGCATTGTGTCCAAGCTTTTCACACACATTTCTTATGAGCTCTGGGTGGGATGTGCTTGACTTTGAGGAGAGCCATCAGCATCCTTTTTTTTATTGGTTGTTCAAAACATTAAAATGCTCTTGACATATCCTATTTCATACATTAGATTCAAGTTGGTTATAAACTCCCAATTTTACCCCAAATACAGATTGCAGAATCACATTGGTTTCACATCCACATTTTTACATAATGCCTTATTAGTAACTGTTGTATTCTGCAACCTTTCCTATCCTCTACTATCCCCCCTCCCCTCCCCTCCCATATTCGCTCTCTACCCATCTCCTGCAATTCATTTCTCTCCTTGTTTATTTTCCCTTTCCCCTCACAACCTGTTATATATAATTTTGTATAACAATGAGGGTCACCCTCAATGACCATGCAATTTCTCTTTACTCTCCCTTTACCTCCCACCTCATGTATCTGTTTAATGTTAATCTTTTCTTCCTGCTCTTCCTTCCTGCTCTGTTCTTAGTTGCTCTCATTATATCAAAGAAGACATTTGGTATTTTCTTAAGGGATTGGCTAGCTTCACTAAGCATAATCTGTTCTAGTGCCATCATTTTCCCTGCCAATTCCATGAATTTGTCATTTTTTAGTGCTGCGTAATACTCCATGGTGTATAAATGCAACTTTTGTATCCATTCATCTATTGAAGGGCATCTGGGTTGGTTCCACAGTCTAGCTATTGTGAATTGTGCTGCTATGAACATCGTTGTGGCAGTATCCCTGTAGTATGCTCTTTTAAGGTCTTCAGGGAACAGTCCGAGAAGGGCAATAGCTGGGTCAAATGGTGGTTCCATTCCCAGCTTTCCCAAGAATCTCCATACTGCTTTCCAAATTGGCCCCACCAATTTGCAGTCCCACCAGCAATGTACAAGAGTACCCTTTTCCCCACAACCTCTCCAGCACTTGTTGTTGTTTGCCTTCATAATGGCTGCTAATCTTACTGGAGTGAGATGGTATCTAAGGGTGGTTTTGATTTGCATTTCTCTGACTGCTAGAAATGGTGAGCATTTTTTTCATATACTTGTTGATTGATTGTAAGTCCTCCTCTGAGAAGTGTCTGTTCAGGTCTTTGGACCATTGGTTGATTGGGTTATTTGTTATCTTATTGTTTAATTTTTTGAGTTCTTTGTATACTCTGGATATTAGGGCTCTATCTGAAGTGTGAGGAGTAAAAATTTGTTACCAGGATGTAGGCTCCCTATTTACCTCTCTTATTGTTTCTCTTGCTGAGAAAAAACTTTTTAGTATAAGTAAGTCCCATTTGTTGATCCTAGTTATTAACTCTGTGCTATGGGTGTCCTATTAAGGAATTTGGAGCCCGATCCCACAATATGTAGATTGTAACCAACTTTTTCTTCTATCAGGCGCAGAGTCTCTGATTTGATATGAAGCTCTTGGATCGATTTTGAGTTAACTTTTGTGCATGGTGAGAGAAAGGGATTCACTTTTATTTGTTTGCATATGGATTTTCAATTTTCCCAGCACCATTTGTTGAAGATGCTATCCTTCATCCATTGCATGCTTTTATCCCATTTATCAAATATAAGAAAGTTGTAATTTTGTGGATTTGTCTCTGTGTCCTCTAAGTTGTACCATTGGTCCACCTGCCTGTTTTGGTACCAGTACCATGCTGTTTTTGTTACTATTGCTCTGTAGTACACTTTGAAATCTGGTATCACTATGCCTCCTGATTCACACTTCCTGCTTAGAATTGCTTTTGCTATTCTGGGTCTTTTATTTGTCCATATGAATTTCATGATTGTTTTATCTATTTCTCCTAGAAATGCTGTTGGGATTTTGATTGGCATTGCATTAAACCTACAGAGAACTTGGGGTAATATTGCCATTTTGATGATGTTAGTTCTTCCTATCCATGAATAGGGTATATTTTCCAATCTTCTAAGGTCTTCTTCTATTTCTCTCTTTAGGGTTCTGTAGTTTTCATTGTATTAATCTTTCACCTCTTTTATTAGATTGGTTCCCAAGGAATTTACTTTTTTTTTTTTTTGAGGATATTGTGAATGGGGTTGTTGTCCTCATTTCCATTTCAGAATATTTGTCGCTGATATACAGGAATGCCTTTGATTTATGCGTGTTGATTTTATATCCTTCCACTTTGCTATATTCACTTATAAGCTCTAGTTGTTTCTTTGTAGGCCCTTTTTGGTCTCTTAGATATATTATCATATCATCCACATATGGTGATAATTTAAGTTCTTCTTTTCCTATTTTTATGCCCTTAAGTTCTTTTGTTTGTCTAATTGCTCTGGCTAGTATTTCGAGGACTAAATTGAATTGAAGTGGTGAGGGAGGGCATCCCTGTCTTGTTCCTGATTTTAGTGGGAATGCCTTCAGTTTTTCTCCATTCAGAATGATGCTAGACTGAGGCTTAGCATATATAGCTTTTACAATGTTGAGGTAAGTTCCTGTTATCCCTAGTTTTTCTATTGTTTTGAATATAAACGGATGCTGAAATTTGTCGAATGCTTTTTCTGCATCTATCGAGATGATCATGTGGTTCTTATGGTTAAATCTATTGATGTGGTGAATAACATTTATTGATTTCTGTATATTGAACCAGCCTTGCATCCTGGGGAGGAATCCTACTTGATCATGTTGCACAATTTTATTGATATGCTTTTGTATTCGATTCAAAAGAATTTTTTTGAGGATTTTTTCATCTAAGTTCATTAGAGATATTGGTCTGTAGTTTTCTTTCTTTGAAGTGTCTTTATCTAGTTTTGGGATCAAGGTGATGTTGTCCTCATGCAATGAATTTGGAAGAGCTCCTTCTTTTTCTATTTCTTAAAATAACTGGAAAAGTATTGGTATTAATTCTTCTTTGAACGTTTTGTAAAACTCTGCTGTATATCCATGTCGTGCAGGGCATTTCTTGGTTGGCAGTATTTTCATGGCTTCTTCAATTTTCTTCTTTGTTATTGGTCTTTTTAAATTGTGTGTATCTTCCTGACTCAATCTGGGCAAATCATATGACTTAAGAAATTTATCGATATCTTTGCTATCTTCTATTTTATTGGAATATAGGGTTTCAAAATAATTTTGAATTATCCTCTGTATTACTGTAGTGTCCATTGTGATATTGCCTTTTTCATCCCGTGTGTTAGTAATTTGAGATCCCTCTCATCTTCTCTTCATTAGCATGGCTAAGGGTCTGTCGAACTTATTTATTTTTTCAGAGAAATAACTTTTTGTTTTATCAATTTTTAATGTTTTTTTTTTGTATCAATTTCGTTGATTTCCGCTCTGACTTTAAATATTTCTTGCCTTCTACTACATTTGCTTTTGTTTTGCTCTTCCTTTTCTAGGGCTTTGAGATGAAGTGTGAGCTCATTTATTTGTTGTTGTTTTTTTTCATTTTTTGAGGAATGACCTCCAGGAAATGAATTTCCCTCTTAAAACTGCTTTCATTTTGTCCCATAGATTCCAATATGTTGTGTCTGTATTTCCATTCATCTCCAAAAATTTTTTGATTTACTCCTTTATGTCTTTTGTAACCCATTGATCATTCAGTAACATATTGTTCACTTTCCATAAGATGTATGATTTTTCCATCTTTCTTTTATAATTGATACCCAGTTTAATTCCATTGTAATCAGATAAGTTTCATGGTATTATCTCCACACCTTTATATTTACTATTAGTTGTCCTATGGCATAATATATGGTCTATCTTTGAGAAGGACCCATGTGCTGCTGAGAAGAATGTGTATCCACTTGGTGATGGTTGATATATTCTATATATGTCGCTTAAGTCTAAGTTATTGATTTTCTTATTGAGTTCTATAGTTTCTTTATTCAGCTTTTGTCTGGAGGATCTGTCAAATGGAGAAAGCGGTGTGTTGAAGTCACCCATAATTATTGTGTTGTGGTATATTTGACTCTTGAACTTGAGGAGAGTTTGTTTTATGAATGTTGCAGCACCATTTTTTGGTGCATATATATTGATAATTGTTATGTCTGGTTGATGGATGGTTCCTTTTAATAGTATGTAGTGTCCTCCTTTATCTCTTTTGATTAACTTAGGTTTGAAGTTGATTTTATTCGATTTGAATATGGCCACTCCTGCTTGCTTCGGGGGACTATGTGAGTAGTATGATTTTTCCCAACCTTTCACCTTCAGTCTGTGTATGTCTTTTCCTATTAGATGAGTCTCCTGAAGGCAGCATATTGTTGGATTTGGTTTTTTAATCCCGGTTATTAGCCAATGTCTCTTAATTGGGGAATTTAAGCCATTAACATTTAAGGTTACTATTGAAATATGGTTAGTACTACCCGCCGTGCTTGTTTATTTATTTATTTTTATATGGGTAGTATTTTCTTTTGGTTATTTTTTTTCCTTTCTTTTACTGAGTTATTTCCCACTGTTAGTTTGGCTAGCTGTTTTTCAATTCCTCTTCTTGTAGTGTTTTGCTCAAGATGCCATGCAGTGCTGGTTTTCTGTTTGCGAATTCTTTCAACTTTTATTTATCATGAAATATTTTAATTTTATTATCAATACTGGATACAGTATTCTTGGTTGGAATCCATTATTTTTTATCGTTGGAAATACGATGTTCCAGGATCTTCTTGCTTTCAACATCTGTGATGAAAAATCAGCCATTAACCTAATTGGTTTACCCCTGAATGTAATCTGCCTCCTTTCTCTCATAGCTTTTAATATTCTCTCCTTGTTCTCTATGTTGGATATCTTCATAATTATGTGTCTTGGAGTTGGTCTATTATGGTTTTGAATGTCCGGGGTCCTGTAGGCTTCCAGGATTTGGCAATCCATTCCACCTTTAATATCTGGGAATTTTTCTTGGATTATTTCATTCAATAAATTGTTCATTCCATTGGTTTTATGCTTTATGCCTTCTTCTATTCCAATGACTCTCATGTTTGGTTTTTTTATGACATCATATATATCTTGGATATATTGCTCATGTCTTTTAGGCATCCTTTCTGTGTTGACTATATTCTTTTCAAGTTGATAAACTTTGCCTTCATTATCTGATATTTTGGCTTCTACTTGATCTAGTCTATTTGTAATATTCTCGTTTGAGTTTTTAATTTGGTTTAGGGTTTCTTGCATTTTTAGGATTACTGTTTTTTTTTTCTAAATCTCTATTTCGTGATAGAGCGCGTTCTTTGACATTTGAATTTTCTTAATTAATTGGTTTTCAAAATATACGTTCATTGTTTGAACTTGCTGTCTAATGTCTTCTCTAAGATTACATTCCATCTGAATTAGGTGTGCCTTGACTTCTTTCTCCATCCATTTTTCTGGTGCCTTTAGGTTCTCCTTTGTATTTAAGTAGTCCTGCATTGTTTGTGTTCCTTTTTCCACTTGTTTTTTCATGGTGCTCAAGGTACTTTCCAACTCTGCTTCACTGCTGTGTTTCTGTTTTCTCCTTTAATTTTTTTTTCTGGTTTTTATACTTCCACTATCTCTCCTTTGTGTTAGGAGAAACTGTTTCGAGATTTTGGATTTAATTGTGATTTAATGTAAATTCATTGGTTTCATTAGAGGCCTTCAGATTTTGATGGCATATAGAGAACAGAGGTTTGGACTTAGAATTTTATGTTAAGGTCCGGTGATTTGATTGTTTGGAGGTTAGGATACGCTAGCTTCTTTGGGGGGGGGGGTAACAAATGCAGCCAGATATTAACAAGAAAATAGACAGGGGTACTTGGGGGTAGTAAAGGGCTTAGGTGGACTATAGACCTATTCGTATTATTCATCTATTTGCATTTAGTAAGTTATAGGTAGTCTGGTTGTTCATGCTGTTTTATTTTTGCAATCTGTCGGAACCTGGCGATGGTGACGTCAGCTTTCCAAGATGTTGGCCTCTGGCTTCCTCTTGGACTTTTTGTTGTGGGGGATACAACTTGACCGCTTCCTTAACCCATCTCAAACCCCGAACTCATCCCAGATCTCAGTGAGGGCACAGCCAGCAGGACTCCACAGAATCCGTAGCGCCATTTTCCTCTGCTTGCTGGTAGCTTCTCGGCGGCACCCCACCATCTGTAGATGCTGCGCGGGCCGCAGGGCCGGCGGTGGATCAGTCAGCCTGAATCTCTGGTGGCACAGTTGGCTTGCGTTTGAGACTCAGTAACCGGTCCTCGGTGATGGAAATCCTTTCCCTAGGTTTCGGTGCACCGCAATTTTGCTGGAAATTCCTAACAAGATAGCTTTTTGTCGTTCTAACCCTTTATTCACCTGTGCAGTGATGCGGTACACTGGGTGTGATACACTCTATTCGCAGCCATCTCTCATTCTTGTTCTTATCTTTGCTGTATATTTTCACTGATGTCCATATCAAGAAATGCCCTGAACTATTCATAAGCCTTAAATTAGTATACTAATCATTATTCTGCATCCTACTAGTTCACCCAAATGACATGGTGGAGTTCATTCCTGGAGAAAGCATGAGTCGAAGGACCCCATCAAAATCCATGGTAAGGTTGCTTATCTTCCTCTGAAATCCAGTGTTGCTCTTTAGTTTCTCTTTCTCTTGTAATATGATATTACAAGAGATGACATACACAATTTCCTGACTGTGCAGATTCTCATTGGGGTGTCTGTTGCCAAATGAGACCTCACTGAAGGCAACATTAACAAGAAACAGTATAAACTACACACTGTATGATAACAAGCTTTGTGCCTGGCTATGGTTTTCCCTCCTGGCCATTGAATTCCTTAATTATCACTTAATATAGACCTGTGACACAAATCCCCTAGAAAAAGCTTGTGTCATTTGGTGAGAGTACATTTGCTATCTGTTTCCTTGATTTGCCCACATTCTCATTGGATATTCGAATGTCACCAAGTAAACAAAAGACTTGTGCACACAGGTCAGAGCATGGCTTGATCTTCATAGTGACTCCTTTTCTCTATTCACAGGATGATTCAAAAGGATCCATAATTGGTATGTATCCTGGGCTCACTCTTTTCCTGTGAAAATGTAGATGATGCCCAGGGTCAGAGTCTTCATTCCTTTTGAGTGCAGAGTCTCAGTGATTCCACTACTTCTTTGAGAATGAGAAGTGAGGGGTTTGTTGTCTAAATTGATTTAAAAATATCTATGGTCATTCTGCATATTTCCTTGAAGCACCTGTGTGAGTTGAGCAACGTGGTTAGGTCAATGAAAGTTTTATACATGTGTCTCTGTGTGCATTCATGCAACATGATTCTGAGTGTGAGTTTTTGTTCGTTTTTGCACATTTGTTTGTTTCTTTAGATATATACATGCCAAGATGCCAATGTCCACATGTTTAAACAAAAAAGCCATCTCCGTTAGATCATGATTTTGTATATGTGTAAATAGATCAAACTGTAAACTTTCCATGTGTGCAGTTCATTCCACACCAATACCTCAATTAACATGCAAAACATATCCCATCAAAACCCAGAAAAATTTCACGGCACTCTATAAAGAAAAAGCTCCACTTCATTCCTGTCACTGCACCAGTAGCAACTTCATTTAATAGCAAACCTCACCTGTCAGAAGGTCCTATATTTAATCAGTGCATGTGATTATTCACAACACTTCACTCATGAAAAATTTTCACGTTCATATACATTTTTTGTGAGAGGTGTCAGAATTCATCTTCCAATCCCCATTCTAGGCAAAAGTTTCTGGACAGGGTCAATCCTTAACAGTGACCCTCAGGTTCACCAATGCACTATGCTCACTTATGGTGGGCATCTGTGTCAGAGGAGATGCACAGGCCAGATATTACTGTAACTAAGGAAGGTCTTACTTTGCATGTTCCAACTGACCCTGAAAGCTACCTTTTTGTGTTCTTTTGTAGACACTACTTTGTAGAAACATGTTTTAACTGGATGGGTTTTCATGGGGCCAGATCAGCACAATTTCAATTCATCCAGTTACAGAGCAAAAGTTGGGCTCTAGTGAAGATCCAGCTCAGCACAGCAGTGGTATCTGATCCCTAGTTTAGGTCTGTGCTGCCCCTTTTGTGGTCTGCAGGATATCACATTGACAGTATATATGATAGGTCTTTATACTGTCAGTCTCATATGCTGTTTGGGTCCCTCTATTCATACATACATGGATAATGACACTCACTGGTCACTGTGAGGGTAGAAGAACTGTGGTCATCATTCCTTCTCATCCCTGAACTCCTCTCTGAGCAGAGTGTCTTCATCTTAGTCCACGACATCATTTGGTAAATACAACAATGTGCTAAGATCTCACTTGTTCAGCATGTGGGGCTCTACAATGAACCAGGTATCCACCTGGGATCTGACCAGGACCAGTCAGAATCAGTTGGGACGTTAAGAAGATAGCATTGTGTCCAAGCTTTTCACACACATTTCTCATGAGCTCTATGTGGGAAGTGCTTGACTTTGAGGGGAGCCATCAGGATCGTTTTTTTTTTTTTATTGGTTGTTCAAAATATTACAAAGATCTTGACATATCCTATTTCATACATTAGATTCAAGTTGGTTATGAACTCCCAATTTTACCCCAAATACAGATTGCAGAATCACATCAGTTACACATCCACATTTTTACATAATGCCCTATTAGTAACTGTTGTATTCTGCAACCTTTCTTATCTTCTACTATCCTCCCTCCCCTCTCCTCCCATCTTCGCTCTCTACCCCATCTACTATAATTCATTTCTCTCCTTGTTTATTTTTCCATTACCCTCACAACCTCTTATATGTAATTTTGAATAACAAGGAGGGTCTTCCTCCATTACCATGCAATTACTCTTTTCTCTCCCTTTCCCTCCCACTCAGGTATATGTTTAATATTCTTCTTTACTTCCTGCTCTTCCTCCCTGCTGTATTTCTAGTTGCTCTCATTATTTCAAAGAAGACATTTGGTATTGGTTTTTAAGGGATTGGGTAGCTTCACTAAGCCTAATCTGCTGTAGTGCCATCCATTTCCCTGCAAATTCCATGATATTGTCATTTTTTTGTGCTGTGTAATACTCCATGTTGTATAAATGCCACATTTTTTTGTCCATTCATCTATTGAAGGGCATCTGGGTTGGTTCTACAGTCTACCAATTCTGAATTGTGCTGCTATGAACATCGATGTTGTAGTATCCCTGTAGTACGCTCTTTTAAGGTCTTCAGGGAATTGTCGGAGAAGGGCAATAGTTGGGTCAAATGGTGGTTCCATTCCCGCGTTTCCCAGGAATCTCCATACTGCTTTCCAAATTGGCCGCACCAGATTGCAATGCCACCAGCAATTTTCAAGAGTACCCTTTTCCCCACATCCTCTCCAGCACTTGTTGTTGTTTGACTTCAGAATGGCTGCCAATCTTACAGGAGTGAGATGATATCTTAGGCTGGTTTTGATCTGAATTTCTCTGAATGTTAGAGATGATGAGCAATTTTTCATGTACTTGTTGATTGATTGTATGTCCTCCTCTGAGAAGTGTCTGTTCAGGTCTTTGGCCCATTTGTTGATTGGGTTATTTGTTTTCTTGTTGTTTAATTTTTTGAGTTCTTTGTATACTCTGTATATTAGGGCTCAATCTGAAGTGTGAGGAGTAAAAATTTGTTCCCATGATGTAGGCTCACTATTTACCACTCTTATTGTGTCTCTTGCTGAGAAAAAACTTTTCATTTTAAGTAAGTCCAATTTGTTGATTCTTGTTAATAACTTTTGTGCTATGGGTGTCCTATTAAGGAATTTGGAGCCCGACCCCACAATATGTAGATGGGAGCCAATTTTTTTTTCTATCAGACGCAGAGTCTCTGATTTGATATCTAGCTTCTTGATCCACTTTGAGTTAATTTTTGTGCGTGGCGAGAGGAGGGTATTCAATTTCATTTTGTTGCATATGTATTTCCAGTTTTCCCAGCACCATTTGTTGAAGATGCTATCCTTCCTCCATTGCATGCTTTTTTCCCCTTTATCAAATATAAGATAGTTATAATTTTGTGGATTTGTCTCTGTGTCCTGTAATCTGGCTTTTGGTCCACCCGCCCGATTTGAAACCAGTACCATGCTGTTTTTGTTACTATTGCTCTGTGGTACACTTTGGAATCTTGTATCACTATACCTCCTGATTCGCACTTCCTGCTTAGAATTGCTTTTGCTATTCTGGGTCTTTTGTTTTTCCATATGAATTTCATGATTACTTTATCTGTTTCTACAAGAAATGCCATTGGGAGTTTGATTGGCATTGTTTTAAACCTATAGATCTTTTGGGTAATATCGCCATTTTTATGATGTTAGTTCTTCCTTTCCATGAACAGGGTATATTTTTCCACCTTCTAAGGTCTTCTTCTATTTCTCTCTTTAGGGTTCTGTAGTTTTCATCGTATAAATCTTTCACCTCTTTTGTTACGTTGATTCTCAAGTATTTTATTTTATTTTTTGAAAAAATTGTGAATGGGGTGGTTGTCCTCATTTCCATTTCAGAAGATTTGTCACTGATATAAAGGAATGCCTTTTATTAATGCGTGTTGATTTTATATTCTGCCATTTTGCTCAATTCACTTATTAGCTCTAGTAGTTTCTTTGTACAACCTTTTTGGTCTGTTAGATATGTTATCATATCATCCGCATATGGTGATAATTTAAGTTCTTCTCTTTCTATTTTTGTGCCGTTAATTTCTTTTGTCTGTCTAATTTCTCTGGTTAGTATTTCGAGGACTAAATTGAATAGAAGTGTTGAAAGAGGGCATCCCTGTCATGTTCCAAATTTTAGAGGGAATGCCTTCAGTTTTCCTCCATTCAGAATGATGCTAGCCTGAGGCTTAGCATATACAGCTTTTACAATGTTGATGTAACTTCCTGTTATCCCTAGTTTTTCTAGTGTTTTGAACATAAAGGGATGCTGAACTTTGTTGAATGCTTTTTCTGCATCTATAGATATGATCATGTGGTTCTAATGGTTAAATCTATTGATGTGGTGAATAACATTTATTGATTTCTATATATTGAACCAGCTTTGCATCCCGGGGATCAATTCTACTTGATTATGGTGCACAATTTTTTTGATATGCTTTTGTATTTGATTCGCCAGAAATTTATTGAGGATTTTTGCATCTAAGTTCATTAGAGATATTGATCTGTAGATTTCTTTCTTTGATGTGTCTTTGTCTGGTTTTGGGATCAGGGTGATGTTGGCCTCATAAAATGAATTTGGAAGAGCTCCTTCTTTTTCTATTTCTTGAAATAACTTGAAAAGTATTGGTATTATTTTTTTTTTGAAGGTTTTGTAAACCTCTGCTGTATATCCATCTGATCCAGGGCTTTTCTTGGTTGGTAGTCTTGTGATGGCTTCTTCAATTTCCTCCTTTGTTATTAGTCTATTTATATTGTGTGTATCTTCCTGACTCAATCTGGGCAAATCATAAACTTTTGAAATTTATCAGTAACTTCGCTATCTTCTATTTTATTGGAATATAGGGTTTCAAAATAATTTCTAATTATCTTCTGTATTTTCTTAATGTCTGTTGTGACATTGCCTTTTTCATCTCGTATGTTAGTAATTTGAGCTCTCTCTCTTCTTCTCTTCATTAGAATGGCTAAGGGTCTGTCAATCATATTTATTTTTTTAAAGAACCAACTTTTTGTTTTATCAATTTTTAATGGTTTTTTTTTTGTTTGTTTCAATTTGGTTGACTTCCGCTCCAATTTTAATTATTTCTTGCCTTCTACTATATTTGCTGTTGTTTTGCTCTTCCTTTTCTAGGGCTTTGAGATGAAGTTTGAGCTCATTTATTTGTTAGTTTTTTCATTTTTTGAGAAATGACCTCCAGGAAATGAATTTCCCTCTTAAAACTGCTTTCATTGTGTCCCATAGATTTCAATATGTTGTGTCTGTATTTTTTGATTCATTTCATCTCCAAGAATTTTTTGATTTCCTCCTTTATGTCTTTTGTAACCCATTTATCATTCAGTAACCTATTGTTCATTTTCCATGAGATGTATGGTTTTTCCTTCCTTCTTTTATCATTGATATCCAGTTTCATTCCACTGTAATCAGATAAGATGCATGGTATTATCTCCGCACCTTTATATTTTCTAAATGTTGTCCTATGGCATAATATATGGTCTATCTTTGAGAAGGATTCTTGTGCTGCTGAGAAGAACGTGTAACCACTTGATGATGGTTGATATATTCTATATATGTTGGTTAAGTCTATGTTATTGATTGGGTTATTGAGTTCTATAGTTTCTGTTCAGCTTTTGTCTGGAGGATCTGTCCAATGGAGAGAGCCTTGTGTTTAAGTCACCCATAATTATTCTGTTGTGGTCTATTTGACTATTGAACTTGAGGAGAGTTTGATTTATGAATGATACAGCACCATTGTTTGATGCATACATATTGATAATTGTTATGTTGTATGTGGGTGGTTCCTTTTAATAGTATGTAGTTTCCTTCTTTACCCTTTTTGATTAACTTAGGTTTGAATTTGATTTTATTCGATTTGACTATGGCCACTCCTTCTTGCTTCGGGGCACCATGTGAGTGGTATGATTTTTCCCAACCTTTCACCTTCAGTCTGTGTATGTCTTTTCCTATCAGATGAGTCTCCTGAAGGCAGCGTATTTTTGGATTTGTTTTTTTTCATCCAGGTTATTAGCCTATGTCTCTTAATTGGGGAATTTAAGCCATTAACCTTTAAGGTTACTATTGACATATGCTTAGTACTAACCTCATGCTTGTTTATTTATTTATTTTAATATGGCTAGTTTTTCCTTTTTGTTTATTTTTTCCCTTCCCTTTACTGAGTTACCTCCCACTGTTAGTTTGGGGTGCTGTTTTTCAATTCCTCTTCTTTTAGTGTTTTGCTAAGGATGCCATGCTGTACTGGTTTTATGGCTGTGAACTCTTTTATGTTTTTTTTTTTATCATGAAATATTTTAGTTTCATTGTCAAATCTGAAGCTAAATTTTGCTGGATACAGTATTCTTGGTTGGAATCCATTATTTTTTAGCAGTTGAAATACGTTGCTCCAGGATCTTCTCGCTTTCAACGTCTGTGATGAAATATCAGCCGTTAACCTAATTTGTTTACCCCTGAATGTAATATGCCTCCTTTCTCTCGTAGATTTAATATTCTCTCCTTCTTCTGTATGTTGAATATCTTCATAATTATGTGTCTTGGAGTTGGTCTATTACGGTTTTGAAGGTTTGGGGTCCTGTAGGCTTCCCGGATTTGGCAATCCATTTCATCGTTCACATCTGGTTAATTTTCTAGGATTATTTCATTCAATAGATTGTTCATTCCTTTGGTTTGAACCTCTATGCCTTCTTCTATCCCAATGACTCTCACGTTTTGTTTTTTTATGACATCCCATTTCTCTTGGATAGATTGCTCATGTCTTTTAAGCATCATTTCTGTGTTGACTATATTCTTTTCAAGTTGATAAACTTTGTCTTCATTATCTGATGTTCTGGCTTCTGCTTGATCTAGTCTATTTGTAATATTCTCATTTGAATTTTTAATTTGCTTTATCGTTTCCTGCATTTCTAGGATTACTGTTTTTTTTTTTTTTTGAAATCTCTATTTCGTGATAGAGCTCGTTCTTTGACATTTGAATTTGCTTATTTAATTCATTTTCAAAATATACGTTCATTGTTTGAACTTGCTGTATAAACTCTTCTCTGAGATTCCATTCCATCTTAATTAGGTATGCCTTGACTTCCTTCTCCATCCAATTTTCTGGTGCCTCTAGCTTCTCTATTGTATTTAAGTTGTCCTGCATTGTTTGTACTCTTTTTTTTCCCTTGTTTTTTCATGGTGCTCATGTTACTTTCCAACTCTCTTTGACTGCTGTGTTTCTGTTTTCTCCTTTAAATTTGTTTTGGTTTTTATAGTTCCACTATCTCTCCTTTGTGTTAGGAGATGATGTTTAGAGATGTTGGATTTAATTGTGATTTAAGGTAAATTCATTGGTTTTATTAAATTCTTCAGATTTTGATGGCGTATAGAGAACTGAGGTTTGGACTTAGAATTTTATGTTAAGGTCGGGTGATTTGCTTATATGGAGGTTAGTATATGTTAGCTACTTTGGGGTGTTACGCAAATGCATGCGGATATTACCAAGAGAATAGACAGGAGTACTTGGGGGTAGTTAAGGGCTTAGGTGGAATATAGACCTGTTCGTAGAATTCATCTATTTGCATTTGATAAGTTATATGTAGTCTGGTTGTTCATGCTGTTTTATTGTTGCAATCTGTCAGAACCTGGCGATGGTGAAGTCACTGACCAAGATGGTGTCCGCTGGCTTCCTTGGTGGATTTTCCATTGTTGGGGATAGAACTGGACTGCTTCCTTCACCAATCTCAAACCCCAAACTCAGCCCAGAGCTCAGTGAGGGCACAGCCGGGAGGACTCCACAGAATCCGTAGCGCCGTTTCTCTCTCCTTGCTGGTCGCTTCTCGGCAGCACCCCACTGTCTGTAGCCGCGGGGCAGGCCGCAGGGCGGGCGGCGGATCAGTCAGCCTGGATCTCTGGTCGCACTGTTGGCTCACGTTTGAGACTCAGTAACCGGTCCTCGATGATAGAATCCTTCCCCTAAGTTTCGGTGCACCCCAATTTTGCTAGAAATTTCTAACAAGATAGCTTTTTGTCGTTCTAACCCTATATTCATCTGTGCAGTGATACGGTACACTGGGTGTGATACACTCTATTTGCAGGCATCTCTCATTCTTGTTCTTATCTTTGCTGTATATTTTCACTGATGTCCATATCAAGAAATGCCCTGAACTATTCATAAGCCTTAAATCAGTATACTAATCATTATTCTGCATCCTCCTAGTTCACCCAGGTGACATGGTGGAGTTTATTCCTGGAGAAAGCATTAGTCGAGAGACCCCATCAAAAGCCATGGTAAGGTTGCTCATCTTCCTCTGAAATCTAGTGTTGCTCTTTAGTTTCTCTTTCTCTTGTAATATGATATTACAAGAGATGACATACACAATTTCCTGACTGTGCAGATTCTCATTTGGGGTGTCTGTTGCCAAATGAGACCTCACTGAAAGCAACATTAACAAGAAACAGTATAAACTACACACTGTATGATAACAAGCTTTGTGCCTGGCTATGGTTTTCCCTCCTGGCCATCGAATTCCTTAATTATCACCTAATATAGACCTGTGACACAAATCCCCTAGAAAAGCTTGTGTCATTTGGTGAGAGTACATTTGCTATCTGTTCCCTTGATTTGCCCACATTCTCATTGGATATTCGAATGTCACCAAGTAAACAAAAGACTTGTGCACACAGGTCAGAGCATGGCTTGATCTTCATAGTGACTCCTTTTCTGTATTCACAGGAGGATTCAAGAGGATCCATAATTGGTATGTATCCTGGCCTCACTCTCTTCCTGTTGCAAAATGTAGATGACGCCAAGGGTCAGAGAGTCTTCCTTCCTTTTGAGTGCAGAGACTCAGTGATTCCACTACCTCCTTGAGAATGAGAAGTGAGGGGTTTGTGGTCTAAATTGATTAAAATAAATCTATGGCCATTCTGCATATTTCCTTGAAGCACCTGTGTGAGTTGAGCAACATGGTTAGGTCAATGAGAGTTTTCTACATGTATCTCTGTGTGCATTCTTGCAACATGATTCTGAGTGTGACTTTTTGTTCGTTTTTGCATATTTGTCTGTTTCTTTAGATATATACATGCCAAGATGCCAATGTCCACATGTTTAAACAAAAAAAGCCATCTCCATTAGATCACGATTTTGTATATGTGTAAATAGATCAAACTGTAAACTTTCCATGTGTGCAGTTCATTTCACACCAATAGCTCAATTAACATGCAAAACATATCCCATCAAAACCCAGAAAATTTTCACGACACTCTATAAAGAAAAAGCTCCACTTCATTTCTGTCACTGCAACAGTAGCAACTTCATTTAATAGCAAACCTCACTTGTCAGTAGGTCCTAGATTTAATCAGTGCATGTAATTGTTCAGAACACTTCACTCATAAAAAATTTTCAAGTTCATATACATTTTTTTGTGCTTGGTGTCAGAATTCATCTTCCAATCCCCATTCTAGGCACAAGTTCCTGGACAGGGCCAATCCTTAACAGTGACTCTCAGGTCCACCAATGCACTATGCTTACTTATGGTGGACATCTGAGAGAGAGGAGATTCAAAGACCAGAGATTACTTTAGCTAAGGAAGGGCTTACTTTGCATGTGCCAACTGACACTGAAAAATACCTTATTGGGTCTTTTTGTAGACACTACTTTGTAGAAACATGTTTTAACTGGATGGGTTTTCATGGGGCCTGATCAGCACAATTGCAGCTCATCTAGTTACAGAGCAAAAGGTGGGCTCTATTGAAGGTCCAGCTCAGCACAGCAGTGGTGTCTGATCCCTTGTTTGGGTCTGTGCTGCCCCATGTGTGGCCTGCAGAATATCACAATGACAGTATATATGAAACGTCTTCATACTGTCAGTCTCAAGTACTGTCTATGTCCTTCTATTCATACATACATGGATACTGACACTGACTGGTCACTGTGAGGGTAGAACCACTGTGGTCATCATTCCTTCTCATCCTAGAACTTCTCCCTGTGCAGAGTGTCTTAATCTTAGTCCACGACATCATTTGATAAATGCAACTCTGTGCTAAGATCCCACTTGTTCAGCATGTGGGGCTCTACAATGAACCAGGTATCCACCAGAGATCTCACCAGGACCAGCCAGAATCAGTAGGGAAGTTAAGATAGCATTGTGTCCAAGCTTTTCACACACATTTCTTATGAGCTCTAGTTGGGATGTGCTTGAATTTGAGGGGAGCCATCTGGAACTTAATGTTGACTTTGTTTATGTCGATTCCTCAGGCCCTCAGATAGTTCCTGGCACTTTTCACTTTTGCATGACACTGCAGTCTACTTATAAATGAGGAGTATGAGTAGTGAGAACATGCTAGAAAACTGACTCCACAGTCTACTTATAAATGACGAGTATGAGGAGTGATAACATTCTAGCAAACTGACTCCACAGTCTACTTATAAATGAGGTGTATGAGGAGTGAGAACATGCTAGCAAACTGCTGTCCACGGAAACCCGGGGGAAGGAAATTCTTGTCTGCTTCATCTTTGAACTCCTGGTCTTGGCCATCCAAAATAACAGTATTTTTAATTTAATTTTAATTTTTATACGAAACTTTCAAAGTGGCCAGTAGACCCATGTGAATAAAGCAGAGGACATTCCCATTCTCTTCTGGACCGCTGCTCTGATGATGGCACAGTGTATGTTCTCTGAGTTTATATTCCTGAAACTGTTGGCATCACAGTTTGCATGTCAGCTTGGTCTTTTTAAACGAGAAAGGGATAATGTCCCGATGGAAGAAAGTAGTTAAAATTTGACTCCTTACAGCTCCACTCTCATTAGAATGTTTGCAATTGTTTGCAGCATCCTGTTTGAGGCCTCTGAATCCCCAGAACCCAGAGAGGGTCTGAGAACCCAGAACAGAGATGTAGATGATCCTGACTATTAATATTACTATCACTATATTTTTCTTTCCAATAACGAAACCCAGAAACTGAATAAATTATACAGGTCGGTGTGTTTAGCTTACAGTTCTGCAGGTACAAGAGCATGGCACTAGCAAACACTTTTCTTTAGTGAATACCCTCTTAGCTGCATAGCGTGATTGGTGGTGTCTGCAGGGATGCAGGTGCAGTAGAGAGACATCACATGGCAAGTCACGAAGCCAGCAGGGATCAGTTGATTCATTTGCTCTTCTTATATAACAGGATCTAACAAGGATTTGAGAAATCTGTATTCTTCCTTCTGACTCTCATACCGTCAAATGTCCTCACCACCTCCAAGCAGACCCTTCCTCACACAGATTTCACAAATCTCAATGTGGCCATACTGAGCACCAAGCCTCAATCACACAATCCAGTGTGGGATAAAAAACATCCAACCCTAGCAACCATCATAAGCTTAGTTGTGTAGAAGAAAGAATGAGTCAATCTTAAGTAACTCAGTTGATGATGTCTGTGTCTCTAAAGGTTGGACATGGAGCAAAGATTATGATTCAAGCTGTGACGAGGGAGAGCCTGCAGGTAGGAACAGCACTTGGGGTATGACAAAATGGGAAAGGTTTCATGGTAAGATTTGTGTTCACCTACTCACGTGGGAAATAAGGAATGGGAATAAAATTGAGAAAACAGAAATATGTATTATTTTCATAAAAAGTAGGGTTAGTAGACCTTCTGACATCCTGTTCATAAAAAGACAACTTTTGCTTTTAAAGGTAAACACAATCTTCCATGTTAAGTCCCATTCTGTCCTAAATTTGCCTCTAATAAACATCAAGTAGCCTGGCTTTCTTTATTGATTATTTTTTGGCATTGTGCATTAAAGAAATAAGATCTGCACTTTAGGTTTGACCCACAAGGGAAAGAATCTAGTGGGACATACTTTCTTAGAGCACTTTGCAAACCTGTAATTGAAGCTCTCACTAGTGATAAGTAGTGAGTAAGAAGTCACAATTCCCCTCTGAATGTTATCTTTTTAGAGCAGCACTTTCTCTTCTGTGTTTTGTCTATTTCTGGTCGAAAATGAACTCCCAAATGGGGGCAACTTAAAGAAAATTGTTTCTGTGCACCCTGGACAGGCCACTGTGTTCTCCTGTAAAAGAGTGAGGAGAAGTTCCTCCGTGAACATGTTTCTAACCTCCAGTCTTTGTTTAATTCCCAAGCACTTGGACTAGGGAAAATCTGAATTTGCTTGTATTTAAGAGGCCTAAGTCCAGAAAATCAGGAAGACTGTGGCTGTCTCTTGGAAGAACAGGATGACACAGAATCCCTACCAAGTACAATGGCAGAATGTGAACTGGTGGAAAAGAGCTCTTGGGATGCTAGATCTATTTCTCATTGCAGAGGTGAGGTGATGGAGACCAGGAGACAGGAATGCAGACAAGAGGAAGAATGGAGAGCTTTGACTGTGCATTCTAGAACACCAGGAGCAGGAGCAACTTAAGTTCTCACCTTGAATTTAACTCTGCCTTTCCTTTTTTTAAGGCCACATCATGACCATTACGGCAATAGTCCACAAAGAAAACATAGAAAGCGATTCAGAGGATGAGGAGGAGGACAAAAGGACAAGAAATCTGCAAGTAATTGATTTTCTATTGGTTTCTCTTAATTATTCTTTCTTATGTAAAAACTCTGTAGATTTTCCATGTTTCATCTTTCCCACATTTTATGACTTTTCTAAAGGTGCTTTCCTCATTCAGATCTTTGAGGTCCTTGGACCTTCAATGTTTGTTAAATCTCTCTGCACTAACATTCTTAGTCTTTATCTGCTTTTTTTTTTTACCACAAGCAACACCACTGAATCATGCTGAGTAATACTGCATACCCATATACTGAGTTTGAGTTGTAGGGAGCATCAGAAATACTGAGTTGTTGCCTTATACATGAGACACAAACAATCTTGTTCTGGTTTACTGACCACTGAATAGCTGGGTTCTGACTTTGCTGGCTCTGGGCATGCATGAATGTATCCTTCCTTTCCTAGGTCAAGATTATGCAATTGGAATGTATGTCCCTTAACATGAATTGTTTCCAGGGGCCCTCTCCTGATTCAATATATGGGCTTAATGCAGCAAAGGCGATAAAGCAGTTTAGGAAGAGGAAATGTGAGTCTGGAAAGAATGGGAAGGAGAGCAGACATCATATCAGTCCACATATTCTCCTTTGCTTTCTCAAGTTTCTTTGTTGCACTTTTTTGCAATCCATCAGAATCAATTAGAGCACTGAAGATTCTATAGTTGCATGGGACCATGGCCATGCAAGAGAAGGTACAATTTGGTAAAAATCAGTGCAGGAAGCTCTCTGAGGAATGGCATTACAGAGGGTAGGGCTGGAGGAGCCAGGGACCTTGCTCCACCCTGTGTCATCACAGATGCTGCTCTTCAGGATTCCAGATGTATGCTACTCAGCCTTTACACCCAGATGTCTTAGAGAACTCTTCCCATTGCCTCATGTTCACTCTCTAGGAAAGCAGCGTCAGAAGGATCTGAAGGTGAATATCCATGAGAATTTCCTTCTGAGGACATTCATAGACACTCTTCCCACAGACAACACCCTCAGCTTAAGTCAGCATACCAGTCTCAGTGCTCCCTGCCCAGACCCCAGGAGAGATCAGGGTCCAAGTTCATCTTGCATTTCCTGAGGACAATTGTGGTCCTGGCCAGTCTCTGTGGCCAGCAACTCATCCCAAGTGATTTTTTTATCTTGTTCTGTTTTATAGACCCCATAAGACACCAGGGAGAGCAGAGACTTTGGCCCTGGAACACAGGAGAGATGATACCTGCAGTGCAGAGCAGCTGAAATTAACCTGTAAGACTCGGAGCAGGAGCTTGTTTTTCATTTCCAATGACATAACTGTCTATATTATATGGAATTTTCAGACTTATATGTTCTTTGTTTAATAATTTTAATATTAGTATTTCATGTCAAATTTTTCTATTAAATTATATTTAATGGTAACAGTTGCTTTTAAAATTCATTATGTATAATAAAACACACTTGGGAAGAGAGGTGGGGGGGAAAGTGAGGGAGAAGTGGAATTGCACGGAAGATGGAAGGAGACCCTCATCGTTATACAGAATACATGTATGATGATGTGAGGGAAAAAAAGAAGTGTGTCACATTAGATTGGGAAGAGAGAACTGATGGGAGGGGAAGGGAAGGTAAGGAGGGAAAGGAAGGTCAGCTGAATAAAACAGACATTAGTATAGCTGTATGCATATTCATGACTGTATGACCAATGTGATTCTGCAACCTGTACACTCAGAAAAATGAGAATTTATACCCCATCTTATTCAAAAATATGATATGTCAATATCATTGTACTGTCATGTTTAACTAGTTAAAACAAATTTTAACAACACACACACTAAAAGAGGAATATCTTCCTGAGGCAGATCTTGATGAATTACAAAGATTTTACCTGGTAACTTCTATCACCATTACTCCTCTCCTCCCATACTCCTCAGTTTGCTTTTTTGGTTGTTTTTTTAGATTGGTATTATAACATTCACAAAATTATTGATGTGGGTGAATGGATGCAATAAAGAATCAAATAATTAAATTACAAGCTAAATTAAATCCCAACTAAATTTCATAAGTGTTTAATTAATTTATCCATTAATTAGCTAACTGAATCTCAAGTCAAAACACCCAACATAAGAAAGGGCTGGGAAACAATTGGCAATATTCATTTATGAAAAATTGTGGTTTTACATTTTATATCCTTTTTTCAATTAAGAACAATATTTTTTGTAATGTATCACATACATATAAAACAAGTTGGAAAACATACATTACAAACTTGTAACAATGGCTTTAAATACATTAACTGACATGTTTCTCATTGGAAATAGGTTGCTTGCTGTATATATATAGTGCATGAAAACTACTGATATAATAAAGTCTAGACAAAATATAATTGTCTGCTCTATGGTAACATATGAGCATCACTCTAATCTAACCATGCTAAAAGTTACATAATACTGTAAAAAATGTCTTAAAATCTATATACTTTAATAAGAAATAAATTCAATAAAGAATGATAATACAGGGACTGGGGATGTGGCTAAGTAGTAGAGTACTTACCTCACACATGTGAGGCCCTGGGTTTGATTCTAAGCACAACACACAATAAACCAAGTATATAAAGGCATTGAGTTCATTTACAATTAAAAGTATTTTTTTAAAAAAAAAATGATGGTGTTGGGTTGTAACTCAATGGTAGAGCACTCGCCTCGCATATGTGAGGCACTGGGTTTGATTCTCAGCACCTCATATAAATAAATAAAGGTCTATTGATAATTTATATATATATATATGAAAAAAGAATGATAATACTGAGAACCAAGGCATTCAGATTTCAAAATTCATGCTTCTTTTCAGGTGATCCGATATTTTGCCAACTAAGTTTTCAAAATTTGATCTAAGCCAACATTACTCATATATATTACACATCTATTATTTCATAAATTTACTTTCCTCATGAAAGACCTTTGATAAACATCCAAAATATTTAGGTTAATTATATTTGAAATGGAGCTGAAAGAAATACTGGTATCAAATAAATATATTTGAAATGGAGCTGAAAGAAATACTGGTATGGTTTTTCACTGTGACCTCAAGTATTTAAGTATTACAAGTTATTCAACCAACACAACAAAGTTAAAATCATAATGGCACAGCATGTATTGTAAAGCAATCAAAACAACAGAATGTGTAACACAAAGACAGAGCAGTGGCACATTAAAGGAGAACTAGCTGAATACAAAAAATTGACTACTGCAGAGCATAAAATTAAAACGGTTCAAGTGAGACAAGGTGATGGAGAGGTCAAAATGAAGGTGACAACCGATGATTCTGCTGACCACTGTTGTCCAGAATGGAAATTAAAAAAACATATTTTTAAAAACTTTGATAGGTATACAATTATCTCCAGAATTAAAAAAATAAAGATTTCCAATGCATCTGCCTTCTCTGAATAGAATAAAGCTCTAAGTTTGTCTGTCAACTGATGTTTTGATCACACATAATTTTTACCTCTGAATTTTTTGGGTTGACAATGATGACTGTAACAACCAAAATTAGTCCATGATTTCATGTTGTTAAAAACTTTTTAAAAACTTACTACTCAGATATTAGAACAGTTATCAATTTTTTTAGAATATCAAATTTGTCAAATTTTCATTGAGGTCATGTGGCACACATCATTTAATTCAAAGCCACAACTCATTTGTCCCCGTGATATCTTCTTCACACACACACACACACACACACACACACACACACACACACACACATTTCTTCATCAGCAGTCTTGTATAGTAAAAGTGTCTAGTTTTTGTTCATTTTTTAATGCAATACACTTCTATCTACAATTTCATTACATGCATACAACAAAGAGGAAATTATGGGTTTTTACATCCTTCATGATAATTTTATATACAGGGAGATTTAAATCAGTACTTCAACAATTTGCCTAGTAATGTATTGTATCTTCTTCAATGATTGTATCTTCTTCTCAAATTTTAATAAGGAGGTATAAAATACAGGTTCAATAATTTAAAATCAAGTATCCATCTTTTAAAAAATAGTGTTGCAGCATTGTGTTTGCATTACTTTTAAAACTTTTTAAGTTTCTCTCTCATGGCACAATCTTCTAATACTTCGTATATGAGAGGAAATTTTTTAAAAAATTGCAACTTCTGCCCCTGGAAGGGCTCTGTAGTGACTGAATGGCATATGAATTTTTATTGATTTTATATATTTACGTATACAACAGTGGAATGTATTCCAATTCTTATTACACATATAGAGCACAATTTTTCATACCTTTGTATATTAAGTATGTTCACACTAATTCATGCCTTAACACAAATACTTTCTGGGGTTTTTTTGCATTACAATTCTTATCCCACATATATACCACATTTTTTTCATATCTCAGGTTGCATATAAAGTATGTTGACCCCCAATTCAAGTCTTCATACATGTACTTTGAATAATGATGTCCATCACATTCCACCATCGTTTCTAATCCCCTGTCCCTCCCTTTACCTCCCACTCCTCTTTCCTATGTAGAATTCATCTAATCATCCCATGCTCCCCCTCCCTACCCCACTATGAGTCAGCCTCCTTGTATCAGAGAAAACATTTGGCATTTTTTTGTGTGTGTGTGGATTGGCTAATTTCACTTAGCATTATCTTCTCCAACGCCATTCATTTACCTGCAAATGCCATGATTTTATTCTCTCTTATTGCTGCATAAAATTCTATTGTGTATATGTGCCACATTTTTAAATCCTTTCATCCACTGAAGGGCATCTAGGTTGGCTCCACTGTTTAGCTATTGTGAATTGTGTTGCTATAAACATTGATGTGGCTGTGTCCCTGTTGTATGCTGTTTTTAATTCCTTTGGGTATAGTCCAAGGAGAAGGGATACCTGAGTCAAATGGTGGTTCCATTCCCAGATTTCCAAATAATCTCCATACTGCTTTCCATATTGGCTGCACCAATTTGCAGTCCAACCAGGTATGTACGAGTGTAGATTTTTCTCCACATCCTCGCCAACATTTTTGTTGTTTATCTTCATAATAGCTGTCATTCTGACTGGAGTGAGATAATAACTTAGATTTGATTTTTTTAGAGAGAGGGAGAAAGAGAGAGAGAGAGAGAGAGAGAGAGAGAGAGAGAGAATGAGTATATATATATATATATATATATATATATTAGTTTTCAGTGGACACAACATCTTTTTTTGTTTGTGGTGCTGAGGATCGAATCCAGGCAGCACGCATGCCAGGCGAGCGTGCTACCGCTTGAGCCACATCACCAGCCCAAACTTAAAGTAGTTTTGATTTGCATTTCTCTAATTGCTATAGATGATGAGCATTTTTAAACATATTTGTTAATTGATTGTATATCCTCTTCTGAGAAGTGTTTTTTCAATTCCTTGGCCCATGTGTGGATTGAGTTTTTTGAGGTTTTTTTTTTTGTTGTTGTTTTGTTTTTTGTACTTAGGTTTTTGAGTTCTTTATATATCCTAGAGATTAGTGCTCCATCTGATGTGTGAGGGGTAATAATTTGGTCCCAGGATGTAAGCTCTCTGTTCACCTCACAGATTGTTTCTTTTGCTTCAAGAAACTTTTTGGTTTGATTCTATCCTATATATTGATTCTTGCTTTTAATTTTTGTGCTATAGGAGTCTTGTTAAGGAAATTGGGCCAAATCCCACATGATGAAGGTTAGGGCCTACCTTTTTATTCTATTAGGCACAGAGTTTCAGGTTTCATTCCTAGGTTCTTGATCCATTTTGAGTTTAGTCTTGTGCAGGTAAAAGATAAGGGTTTAATTTCATATTTTTGCATATGGGTTTCCAGTTTTCCTAGTACCATTTTTGAAGATGCTCTCTTTTCTCCAGTGCATGTTATTTGAACCTTTTTTAATATAAGATAATTGTAATTTGGGGGGTTACTCTCTGTGTCCTCTATTCTCTATCATTGGTCTACAAGTCTGATTTGGTGTGAATAGCATGCTGTTTTTGATACTATTGCTCTGTAGTATAGTTTAAGGTCTGGTATAGTGATGCCACCTGCTTCACTTATCCTGCTAAGGATTACTTTAGCTATTCTGAGTCTCTTATTTTTCCATATGAATTTCATGATTGCTTTTTCTATTTCTATGAGGAATGCCATTGGAATTTTGATGAAAAATGCATTAAACATGTATAGTGCTTTGGGTAGTATAGTCATTTTGATAATATTAATTCTGCCTAACCAAGAACAAGGTAGATCTTTCCATCTTCTAAGGTCTTCTTTGATTTCTCTCTTTAGGCTTCTGTAGTTTTTATTATACAGATCTTTCACCTCTTTTGTTAAGTTGATTCCCAATTATCTTATTTTTTAAGTTATTGTGAATGGGGTAGTTTTCCTCATTTCTTTCTCAGAGGATTTGTCACTGATATACAGAAATGCCTTTGATTTATGGGTTTTGATTTTATATACTGCTATTTGAGGAATTCAATTACTAGTTCTAGAAATTTTCTGGTGGAGGTTTGGGGGTCTTCTAGTTATAGAATCATATTGTCAGCAAATAGTGCTAATTTAAGTTCTTCTTTTTCTATGTGTATTCCTTTAATTTCTTTCATCTGTCTAATTGCTCTGGCCAATGTTTCAAGAACTATGTTGAATAGAAATGGTGAGAGAGGGCATTCCTGTCTTGTTCCAGATTTTAGAGGGAATGCATTCAATTTTTGTCTGTTTAGAATGATGTTGGCCTGAAGTTTAGCATAGATAGCCTTTAAAACGTTGAGATATGTTCCTGTTATCCCTAGTTTTTCTAGTGTTTTGAACTTAACTGGATGTTGCATTTTGTCAAATGCTTTTTCTGTGTCTATTGCAGTGACCATATGATTTTTACCTTTAAGTCTATTGATGTGGTGAGTTATATTTTTTTGATTTCTGTATGTTGAACCAAACGTGCATCCCTGGGATGAATCCCACATGATCATGGTGCACAAATTTTTTGATATGTTTTTGCATTAGATTTGGCAGAATTTTATTGAGAAATCTGCATCTATGTTCATTACACATATTGGTCTAAAGTTTTCTTTTTTGAAGTGTCTTTGCCTGGTTTGGGGATCAGGGTGATATTGGCGTCATAAAATGAGTTTGGAATGACTGCGTATTTTACTATATCCTGAAATACATTGAAGAGTGTTGGTATTAGTTCTGCTTTAAAGGACTTGTAGAACTCACCTGTGTAAACATCCGGTCCTGGGCTTTTCGTGGTTGGTAAGCCTCTGATGGCGTCTTTTATTTTCTCACTTGATATTGGTCTGTTTAAATTGTTTATATCTTCCTGACTCAATCTGGGCAGATCATATGACTTAAGAAATCTGTTAATTCCTTCAATGCCTTCGATTTTATTGGAGTTTAAGATTTCAAAATAATTTCTAATATTCCTCTGTATTTCTGTAGTGTCAGTTGTGATATTACCTTTTTCATCACTTATGCTGTTAATTTGAGCTCTCTCTTCTCTTCATTAGCGTGGCTAAGGGTCTATCAATTTTATTTATTTTTTCAAAGAACCAACTTTTTGTTTTGTCAATTTTTCAATTGTTCCTTTAATTTTGATTTCATTGATTCCAGCTCTAATTTTAATTATTTCTTGTCTTCTTTTGCTTTTGCTACTGATTTGTTCTTCTTTTCCTAGGGCTTTGAGATGTAGGGTGAGGTCATATATATTTTGACTTTTTTTTTTAAGAAATAAAGTCCATGCAATAAACTTTCCTTTTAGTATTGCTTTCATAGTGTCCCAGAGATTTTGATATGTTGTGTCTATGTTCTCATTTACTTCTAAGAATTTTTTAATCTCCTCCTTGATTTCTTCTGGAAGTAGCATATTGTTTAGGCTCCAAGTGATGGAGAAAATTTTGTTTTTTATTTTGCTGTTGATTTCCAATTTCACACCTTTATGATCCAATAAAATGCATGCTAGTATCTCTAACATTTTGTATTTGCTAAGAGTTGCTTTGTGGCACATTGTATGGTCTATTTTAGAGAAGGATCCATGTGCTGCTAGAGGAAAGTGTATGCACTTGGGGCAGGTTGAAATATTCTGTATATGTCAGATAAGTCTAAGTTATTGATTGTGTGATTGAGTTCTATAGTTTCTTTATTCAACTTATGTTTGGAAGATCTATCCAGTGATGAGAGAGGTCTGTAAAGGTCAACCAAGATTATTGTGTTGTGGTCAATTTGACTCTTGAACTTGAAAAGAGTTTGTTTGATGATTATAGCTGCACCAAGTTTTGGGGCATATATATTTATGATTGCTATGGAATATTGGTGTAGGATTTTTTGAGCAGTATGTAATGTCAATCTTTATCCATTTTGATTAACTTTGACTTGAAGTCTACTTTATTTGATATGAGTATTGAAACCCCTGCTTCCTTACACAGTTCATGTGAGTGGTATGGTTTCTCCAAACCTATTACTTTCAGTTTGTATATGTCTTTTCATATCAGATGAGTTACCTTTAGGCAGCATATTGTTGGGTCTTTTATTTTATCAAATCTGCAACCCATAAATTTTTGGTTGTTGTTGTTGTTGTTGAGTATGAGCCATTAACATTTAGGGTTACTATTGAGACATGGTTTGTATTTCCAGCCATATTTGCTTATTTTTGTTATTTAACTTGACTTGATTTTCCTTTTTGATTAGTTTTTTCCTTTACTGCATACCTCCCTCTGTTGATTTTCATTGCTGTTTTTCTTTTCCTGTTCATGAAATATTTTGCCAAGGATGTTTTGTAGCACCAGTTGTCTAGTTATAAATACTTTCAACTTTTATTTATCATGGAAGGTTTCTATTTCATTTTCAAATCTAAAGCTTAATTTTGCTGGATACAAGATTCTTGATTGGCACCAATTATCTTACAGAGCTTCATATATGTTATTCCAGGATATTCTAGCTTTCAGGGTCTGGGTTAAAAAATCTGCAAATATCCCAATTGGTTTTCCCCTATATGTAATCTTATTCCTTTTTCTCGTGGCTTTTAAAATTCTCTCCTTATTCTGTATGTTGGGATTTTCATTATACTGTGCCTGTATATGGATCTGTTGTGATTTTGTAGATTTGGCATCCTGTAGGCTTCTTGAATTTGGATTTCCAATTTATTCCTCGTGTTTGGAAAGATTTCTGGTATTATTTCATTGAATAGATGGTATATTCTTGTGATTTGGTCCTCTATTCCTTCTTCTATCCCAATGACTCTTAAATTTTAGCTCTTAAATAACTCTGAAATTTTAAAAAATCATTTTTTGGACTTTTGTTCTTTGCATTATTTTAAAAACATCTTCTTAAGTTTTTCTCTCATGGCATAATCTCCGTATACTTCAGATATGAGAGGAAATGTATTTTTAAAAATGCACCTTCTGCCCTTGGAGGGCACTATAGTGACTGAACAGTACATGAAATTTGAATACTTTTCAAATCACTTCACCAATGACTTGCCTGACCCAGTTCATGAATGTTGCGTCAGCACACAGTTAATTCAGAGAGAATGTGCCTTTGCTATGAGAAGAAAAGTTTCCTAGAAATCTTTCACTGTTATTCCCTCTGTCACTGTGTAGTCAAGGGCCATATGTCTCCCATGGAGGCCTTCTTACCAGTCTCTTGGGGTAGACATTGAAAGATCATCAGTGCTTTGAATTATTTGGTCCCTAATACCTTACTATTATTCAGTACAGGTTCTAGAACCACTTTCATCTACACAGGGGTGGAGTTGGTGGACAAAAAGCTGAGCTGGAAGACAATGTTTTCTTTTATTTTGTTTGTCTAGATGGTAAGACAAATGAACAAACAAGTCCCTCATCTTGCTGCACTGAGCACAGGAAAGCAAAGGCAATGATCACTTAAGTGATCATCAGGCAGGCTGGTCAGGTCATTTTTGGGCAAAGAGTTCAGAGATAGAAGTTCATAGGTTAGTTGACAGTGTCAGCTCCACCTTCAGTCACAATTCTTTGGAAAGGATGGATACACATATTGTGCCTTCAAACTTTAGTAGACACTGCACCTCATACACCATTGGGTTCAAAGGGTACTCAAGGACTGAAGTGGCTGATGCCAATGTGTAAGGTATTTGTAGGGTGTGTAGATCAACGCAGCCTCTGGCCCTGGAGGGACAATCACAGCAGTAGTGTGAGGAGTTCCTTTTGGCATGACAGAGGTCTCTATTTGTCTGATCAAAGGCATTATGGTAGGGTCACCTAGAGAGGAGTACTCAGGGTCACTGGTATGTGCAGCCCCTCTTTATTGAGGGTAATTCTGGCTATTAGGGATTTGGTGCCAAATGAGGTACTTTGCTCAAGACAGAGCTAACGCTCAGTGTACTCCAGCATTTTCTGCTGACTGAAGGTAGATATTTTCTAGATTGTCCAATGTATCTTAATCCGTCTACTGATTTGTGACTTTAAAAAGAGAAACTTATAACATGAGTAGCTTTTTATTAAGTGTGTATATAGGTAGAAGAATGATACATAATTTTAACATTTTGCTTTATTTTTAATATCATTTCCCCCCTTAACATCTGCATTTTTTGTGTGTGTTGCTAAGGTTGTAACCCAGTACAGTGCACACTATGCACACATGCTTTACCATTGAATTGTACCACCAGTCCAAAATTTTAACTTTAGATTGATCAGTTTTATGCCTTCATGTCCAATGTTATTTTTCCCATGGTTGAATTTAGGTAGTCCTTTCTGTTGCTCTTAACAATACTAAAAGTGGACACAAATATGGATTCTTTGAAGATTGCTTTGGTAAAGTAATTGGTTATTCAAATCCACAGTCTTATCAAGTTAACAAATAAATAAATAAACCCTCAATTGAAGACCCATTACAGTTTTAAAAAATCTTTATTTGGAACACATAAACCTTACTTAGGAGATATTCATTCTTTTCAATATCATCTAATTTTATTTTGCTTTCTTCTCATGTGAAAATCTCAGAATAATAAATTAAAATCTTTTAAAAAATTCCCTCCAGTTCTTGAAGAAAAACATTATAAACCATGCATACATCTGAAAAAACACATGAGAAAATAATGATTGATAATGCTGAAAATGGAGTTTTGAGATGAACCAAAGTTTCTCAGTATGCTGATTGCATCTGTGTCCTTGTCTCATAAATTTTGAAGACAATCATCTGTTTAAGGAAGAAGAAATAGAACTCCCATCATTTGGTATGAGGAATGATACCAGAAAAAAAAAAACTCATTTTAGTGTGCCAACTTAGAAGTTTCCTGATGGTTTTGGGCAGAACATGGAGCAAAATGCATTTAGAATAGGCTTTGGAAAAGGCATCCTGACTACCATATGGTTTCACTTTCATCCTTTCAGTGACCCATCCTTTTTTCTTCAAAAAGGAATTTGTTGAAGGTGTTCCCACAAGTGGGTTTCAAGGTCTTTTACATTTGAAATAGGCCTTGATGGTGCCAATTAATATATCTTCCAGTTAGACTCCAGGTGTTGTTGAGTGAGGCCCATTATCCTGATTACATGGTCATTATAATATCTATTCTATTTTATACTTATTCACTGTGAACAGAGAATCCTAGATTTGGATATGTGAACAGAGAGCTAGAAAACTAGGGGTTAATTCTGAGTCCTATGGAGAGCTCAGCTGAAGTTGTGCATTTCAGAAATTTGTTCTGGATTTGAGATACTGCTTCCACTACATTTAAAAATCTCAGGACTCATGAAGAGAATGAGTTAAAAGCCAGCATCATCAAATTAATGAGACCCTAAGAAACTCAAAGGGACCCTGTCTCTAAATAAAAATATAAAAAATGGGTGGGGATGGGAATCAGTGGATGAATGCCTCCGGGTTGAATTTCTGGTACCAAAAAGAAATCAACACACACACACACACACACACACACACACACACACACACACACACAAAGAAACACACTCACTTACACACACAAAAATAAATTAAATAAATAAACAAACAAACCCTCGTGAGTAACAAGCCCTAAATCAGCAGCCTCTCTCATTCAGGAGTACAACAAATGGATTTGGGGTTCTCTCCTGATAATTATTCCAGTCTTCTCCACACAATCTGGGACATGCTGGACTCATGGCACATGGATGCTCACATAGGGCTTCAGAAAGTAGCTGAAAACACCATACAATGATGGAACAAAATGCCAAGGTTTTCAACTGCCAATCTAAGCCTCACTAGACTTGTCAGAGGGAGGTGAAGGCTAAGCTTCCACAGAGTGACCCTGTGGTCACAAGACTCTGGAGAGGACTATGAGGAGTCACTAGCCACAACTCCCAGTTTCCACCATTGCCACTCCTGTCAGCTTTAAGCCACCTTCCTACCCAGTCTCAAGGTAGCAAGGCACACTTATCATTTCCTGGATTTCAGGGTCCTCATCGTTCTCCCTGTGGTTTGTTTTCAGATTCTGCATAGAACAGACACCTGGGCTCCAGATCCAGGACAGAAGAAGCCTACAAAAAGATTGAAAAATTGGCGAGCTCCAGACACCAAGGGAACAGAAGATTGTGGAAGCCCTTCCCCTCATCACCGGCTGCGTGAGGATTGGACAGTTCTCACCTGCCGCAGTCTCTGGCTGGGCACAAATCACGAGTCTCCACACAGCTTGTAGATTCAAACAGCAATTCTTTATTCCCGAACTCACACCGGCCGTCTACAAACACGCTCTGGGGGAATCCACGTTCTCTCCCCAAATCCACTCCGCATGGGCTTCTGTCTCCCAAAATATACTGTCTGACCCTAAGCACTCAAGAGGAACTCAGCACCAGGATACGCCCTATTCTAAAGGGGGAACACCCTAATCTCCTATTATGCTAAACTGCCCTATTCTAAAGGGGGAACACCCTAATCTTCTATTATGCTAAACCGCCCTATTCTAAAGGGGGAACACCCTAAACACGGATCCTGCCCTGGTCCTTGAGCAAGGTCACCTTTCAGAAGTCCTTCCACTAGACAGCATGGGAGTAAGCTGGCAAGGAATTTGTCATACCTAGTTGGCTGATGGCTCCCAGCACTCACCTAAGAGACTGATTGGTCAAGGCTTCAGGCACTGCCTCCAACCTGAGCCAAGTGGGCACAAAATCAAAGTCTGAATGACAGGCTGCTCCATTGTCATTGTTAACCAACTACAGATCAGGGCTGAGAATATAGCTTAGTCAGTAGAGTGCTTGTTTTGCTGATATAAGGCCATGGATTCAATCCCTTGTACTACACGCATACTCTCCCCCCAAAAAAAAAATTGAGTAAAAGACTTTGGAAACTAGGGTTATGGATCAGTGGTAGAGAACTTCCCTAGCATGTGTGAGGTACTGGGTTGAACACCCAGCACTGCATTAAAAGCCAACCTAGAGGGGATGTGGCTCAAGCGGTAGTGCACTCGCCTGGCATGTGGGCAGCCCAGGTTGGATCCTCAGCACCACATACAAACAAAAATGTTGTGTCCGCCCAAAACTAAAAATATTTTTAAAAAGCCAACAAACTACTAATGGTACTGTGTCCATCTACAACAAAAAATATTCAAGAAAATAAAAAGACTGTGTATTGGACTTGTGCACCCTCACTACATAACTCATAAACACATTTTAGAAATAATATGTACATGTATGTCTTCAGACAGTTTTTAAAATTCTCCTGTGATTTTTTTTCAATTAACTTATATTACAGGTATGCTTCACAACCCTGAAATCCTCCCCAACTCAATTCTTCTTCTTCTTCTTCTTCTTCTTCTTCTTCTTCTTCTTCTTCTTCTTCTTCTTCTTCTTCTTCTTCTTCTTCTTCTTGTTATTATTATTATTATGATTATTATTATTATTATTATTATTATTATTATTATTATTATTATTATTAGAGGCCAGTTAATTGCATTAAATGCCTCTGTATGGGGTTATTTTAAGGCAAAAATTTCTTCCAATAATAGGACCTAGTCTAGAGAGAAATGTATTGACAGTTATAACTGTTTATAAGGTTAAAGCAATTTGTGAATAAATATGTATATCTTTTTATGAAAATTATATCACAATCATTTTAATATTTCTTAAATCTTTCTATTCTTTGTCTAATAAAAACACAGTTTGAGCTTTAAACTCATTAGCAATGTCCTTATATTCCTTCCTCCAAAAAAGTGACTCACAAGTATAATTCAAATTATTGAGACTCATAAATCTTTGATCCTTTATTTTAACTAGTGAAGTCTAAAGATTTTCTTTTTATTTTCACCTTTAAATGAAGCCCACTTTTTATAGCTTTCTTGTTGTATAACTGACTTTTAATATTCTTCAAATTTTACCCCCATTCTGATCACTTTGGACTATTGATGTTTTGATGGAGGGGATCTCAAAGTGGTCATGCACAAGGTAGGAAATGAATATAGTAAGATATAAGACTGGTGATTCGTGAGTATTTAGATTTTGCAATACAAAATAAGTATTGGTGGATGATATGGGGTAGGGAGAAAAAGAGCAATGAAAAAAAGAAGAAAATCTTGAACAGTAGAGGGGTTCACAGGTTCCAAGTCTACAATGACAGTGTGAATATAGAGGGTAGTGTTCTTGGAAGCAGCAATAAAATTTGAGAGAAAGAAAAAGGTAATTTTTTGCACAGTTCCCAAGTGAGAGAGCCAGGTGAATGGTTCTTTGTTCAACTCTTCCCACTTAGGAGTGGAATTTATAGTTCATAGGGTATGTCTCAGTAAGTAGTAAAACACCATTTCTATGTACCTGTACACTTTTTTCATGGCTACAAGCTGACTTTGACAATTTCAATCACATTACATGTGATTAATTCATTCATTACATTATTTATTTGTTTTTTTATTAATTCACTTATTCTTTAGTTGTCATTGTTTTTACATTACTCGTGATTACATAATTGCATAAATATTCTGAATGTTGAAGTTTTGTTAAATATTGTTTTATGTTTTTATTCATACATTTAATTTTCATTGAAATGTTTTTTCTTTGCCAAGCCTGATTTATATTACATGTCAATCTTCATTTATGAAGAGTAGATAAAATCACATTTTTCCAAATAACTCAAGGATTTATCATCTTGGCAGAACCCTAATCACCCACTAAAATTGACGCAGTCTTTGTCAACTAAGAACTGTGTAAAAAGTCCTCTATTTTCTTATATACAGTTTAATAAAGAATTCCTCTCTCACTTTTATATTTTGGAGAGTAGACTAACTTCCTAAGCAGTAGTTAATAACCTAGGTGAGATTTCCAACTAGCTCTTTATTACTTTTAAATTATTTACATCCTTGACAGTAAGAGTGTCACTGATTACGTTTTTTTTTTAATTTTTGCAAGATCTCTCTCTCTCTCTCTCTCTCTCTCTCTCTCTGTCTCTCTCATATGACAAATTGAAATCAGATATGCTTTTTCACAGAGAAACACTCTCAGCCTTTAATAAATTATTCTATAAAGAAAAAGGGTTTTGCTGTTTTTCTTAGAGCCTCACTAAGTTGCTGAGGCTGGCTGACTTTAATCTAATGTTATAGAAGTTTGATATATATATAGTGAATATAGAGGGTAGTGTTCATTTGACTCTTTCTCTTGGGGTTCGTGCCAGAGTTACCTTCTTCTTTTATTTCTACCTTATTTCTGCCTCCAAAGAAACTACCCTTTACCCTCAAACTACCATTGATCCACCATTAGACTTTTTGAATCTGAACTCTTGAGCTGGTCATTCTTTCCCTCTTTCCTTCAGAGCACTATTTTTCTCTACCCGTACCTGTTCCACCAATACTTTTTATGAATACTCCCTACTATATACTAAATATCCACCAATTTCACATCCTGTCCCATCCCTGTTCTGATTTTCCATGGATCAATTTCAGATCCCCTCCACCCAGATATCAATAGTCCAGAGTAAGGTCAGGCCAGAGTGTTATATATGCAAGTTTTTCAAGTCATTTACATAGCAATAAGCCTATTATTTGGGATGTATTATGTCTTAGGTTAAAAATGAAAATCTACAGACTTCACTGTTAAACTGAATTGTTTAAAATTCATTAATCTGAATAATTGGAAAAAGAAATTTTATAAAAAGTAGAATAAAGAAAAGAACATAATACATAAAAGTGACAAATTTGAAGACACACCAAGTGTATATATCAAAGAGTGTCATATATTGGTGCTTTCAAAAGACAAATTAATTTGAAATAAATGTAGTTAATGTGAGATGTAGTGATCATTTATTAATTATATATAATGGTAGTATATATGTATATGTACAATATGCATCTCATATAATTATGAGTATACATTGCAAAAAATGAACTCTACAGTATTTTTTTTAAATTTTGCTGAAAACACTATAAATAGCTAAATCTAGGTTTATGTATTACCAAATGTTCAGGATACATTTTGTACTTTCTAAAGTTTACAACTGACCAACAGACCCTTTAGTTCAATTTTTAAAAGGAGTAGTATTTATTTCCAGGTAGAACATATGCCATCATTTATCTTTAAATTTTAAATACTTTTAAAATTATATATGACAACAGAATGCATTACACTTTTTATTACACATATAGAGCAAATTTTTTTATTTCTCTGGTTTTATACAAAATATATTTACATGAATTCACTTTCTTGTACATGTACTTTATATAACAAAATACATCATATTTCACCATCATTTCTAACCCTATGATCCCTCCCCTCACCTCCCAACCCCCCCCCCCGAAAGGTCATTTTGATACATACTGATGTATGCTATAAAGTTATAGAAAAGAGTATATAACTTATAATAATATGAAGAGATAAAGTTTTGTAACTAATACATAGAATAATAATAAAAATATTAATAATAATGGACTTGCCATTTAGACATTAATAAATTATACATTTGGCACTACTGACATCTTTTCCAAAAAAAATTGACATCTTTTCCAAAAAAGGGGGGGTTTATTTGTGGGGAAAATGGTATTCTATGCTTTCTTAATATCAAGAATATATTATTTTCAGAAGTAATATATATTTCAATATAATAGTAAAATAGAACCAGGTCTCATGGCACATACCTCTAATCCCATTGGATTGTGAGGCTAAGGCAAAATAATCCTGAGTTTAAGGCCAGCCTCAGAAACTTAGCAAGGCCCCAAGCAACTATGTGTGACTCAGTCTCTGTGTGCCCCTAATTTAAATTTACAGTAAGAAACAACAACAACAAAAAGAATACAAAGTATTGATGAGGACACAAAACAAATTCTCATGAACTAAAGATGGAGTAAAAATTGCTGTTATTTCATCATGAAATATATATATATATATATATATATATATATATATATATATATACACACACACACACACACACACACACACACACACACACATACATGAAATACTCCTCACCAAGCTGCTTAGACCTGTGGAAATTATAGTATGTGTGTACCATTATAGTGTACAAGTATGTGATAGCATAAGACTAGACCTCTTCTTGTTAATGCAGTGGAAATCTGGGGCCTAGGAGGAAAGAGGAGGTGATTCAGAAAAATAAAAAAAAATAATACAGTTTGAGAAAAAATGGTTTCTGGAGCCCAGAAACATTTTTGGTTTAATTAGAGTACAAAATACCACATAAGTATTATATTGAAGTTACATCTGTTAAATACATCACGTGTATAATGGATTTCAAGGAAAATACGTGGAACTTATCACAAACGAAATAAAAATTTACAAAAGCCCATAAAATAGCATGTGCATAAATAAAACTAATCATTACAAAGACAACTATTTTAACTCAATTTAATATATAATATTTTACTATCAAAATTTTAGCATGTTTTTCTCTAAATACAAGAAGACAGCTGGACCTGTTGGTGCACAGTTGTAATCCCAGTACCTTGGTAGGCTAAGACAGGTGTATTGTGAGCTCAAAGCCAGCATCAGCAAAAGTGAGGCCCTAAGCAACTCAGTGAGACACCGTCTCTAAATGTCATACAAAATAGGCTTGGGGATGTGGAAAAATTCCCCTGAGTTTAATTCCAAGTACCAAATTAAAGAAAAGAAGGGACCAAAAAAAAAATAAATTTATCGTAGAAAAAAAATAAATATGTAAAATACCCCAAAACCTTTTTAAAAAACCAAATAATATAGTTATTGTACTGAGACATTCTTAATGTATATTATGAAACTATATTGCAATAATACAGACCAATAAATCATAATATTAATCAAATCTGAAACCATATGTAGATCAATAGTATTGTTAAGAGCAATAGAAAGGTGTATGTAAAACTAACCATATGAAAACTAACATTAAACATTAATGAATGAATCTATCCAACCTAAAGTTAGAAATGGGACATAGTGGCAAAGTTCACTGTTAGAGTGTGTGTGCAGAATGTGCAAGATAGTCAGTTCCAATCTTAGCAACACTATAAAAAGCAAATATTAAGAGGGAATGATGTTGAAAATAAAGCAGAATATTAAATGAGACACTCTCCCTCCATCTATAGATACATTTAAGGAAAAAACTACTGTGAGTGTCTCTTTGGCAAAATCATGAGTGAGTAGAGAGATTTAGATACACTAGATATTAGTAAAGTCTTAAGAAATGTACCACATTTGGGACAAAATCCCCAAATACCATCATCAGCTCTAGTGAACAGAAATGTGAGAGAGGGGCTGAGGATGTAGCTCAGTTTTCAAAGGGCTTGCCTTGAATGCACAAGGCCCTGGGTTTAATCTCTAGCAACCCCCTACCAAAAAAAAAAGAAAAGAAAAAGAAAGAAGGAAATATGAAAGAAATGATACAAAAAATGGTGATATCTAGGAGCCATAAATGCCTTCACAAGTGTTTCATCAGCTGTGACCAAGACACAAAAATACCCAAATATCAAAGCTGTCAATTTATCTCAAAACAACATCTGCCAGCATATTTTCCCAATTACTGTTGCTGACAGATGAAGTTCACTCTAGCTTTAATTGTATGTGAAGTAAGGAAGAATCCCACTTTCAGGAAGTGAGATTTTAGCACTTCCTGAATCCTGCCCCAACCCTGATACACTAGTAATGAGGCTAGAACTACCAATTCCTTCTAGAAAAAGTTTTTGGTTTTTTTTGGTGGGTGTGTGTATGTGTGTATTGAATGTTTCAAATTTAACATATTTTGTTTATGTTACTATGTCCCTGATACACTAGTAATAATTCCAGAACTAACAATTGCTCCTAGAAAGTTTTTTTGTGTGTGTTTGGATGTCTGTGTGTGTGGATGTGTGTACTGAATGTCTCAACTTTAACATATTTTATTTATGTTACTATGTCCTGAAGTACCAATCTCCAGAACAAAAGGTGACTGAGCTTATGTAAATCTCTGTAGATTTCAAACAAATGAATTTACATTCTTTTCCCAGCGCTTTTATGGAATATGATACCAAATAGTAGTTCAGAAAGGAGGTTAAAAAAACAATGATTCCTGTTTATTCCAATAAATCTTTACATAATAGTTCTAAATTGGCTACTTCATATAAACTTTCCACAGGGATAAAATGCATCAGTCAAAGAGATTTTCTGTAGCCTGGGCAGTGTTGTTGAAAAGGTTATTGTAATAATCTGAAGGAGCTAGGTGTGGTGGCAAATACGCTGGAGGCTAGACAGGCGAGTCAGGAGGATTGTGATTTGAAAGACAGCCTTAACAACATAGCAAGGCTATAAGCAACTTAGTGAGATATTAGTGATATATCACCTGTCTCAAAAAGAAAAAGAAGGACTGGGGACATAACTCAGTGGAAAGCACCACCCGAGCACCAAAGCACACCAAACCAAACAAATATCTGAAAGACAGTAGGGACTCCAGAGTATATGTGTGTATGTATAGATAAAAATTTTGGTTAAAATATAAAGTTAATAAAGATAGTTTTGAAAAAACTAACATGGTTCTTTTTTTAAAGACAGACAGAGAGAGAGAGAGAGAGAGAGAGAGAGAGAATTTTAATATTTATTTATTCATTTTAGTTTTCAGAAGACACAACATCTTTGTTTGTATTTGGTGCTGGAGATCGAACCCAGCACCACACGCATGCCAGGCAAGAACACTACAGCTTGAGCCACATTCCCAGGTCCTAACAGGGTTCTTAAGAGCTCAAAATAAAAATGCCATATAATCCACTAATAATAATTTTTTTGAAGCAGGGTATTATTGTGAATATATGTACTCTCAGTAGCTCGGGAGGATGAAACAGGAGGAACTTAAATGCAAGACCAGCCTCAGAAACTTGGCAATAGCTTAAGTGACTCAGTGATATCCTGTATTATTTAAAAAATAGGGATGTAATGATAGACCCAACCTGATCTTTTCTTAAAATTGGGAGCCATCTTGCCACAAATCCATGAAAAGATAATTTAGCCTTTTCTATAAATTACTGCAAATTCTGAATCTGCTTGGAATGCCTGCCCGTGCCTTGAACCCACCCATGCCTGGCTCTCAGACAAGAGAGCAGCCCTCTCTAAAACTTTAATGACACCTCATAAATATTGGCCTTCCCTGGCCAGACAATGACCCTCTCAGAGGCTCAAATGGTCCTAATAAATTCTTATGTTGTGTCCAGCAATAAATGTAAACTACCATTAGTGTGATCCTTGTCAGAGTTCTGTTATCTGTAACCCCCCTTTGTGTAACTTTCTGGCCTATAAAGCTGGGCTGCAGAAAAGCTGGGGTTTCTGTCTTGTTCCCACGGTTTTGGGAGGGAGAGGCAGCCAAGCCAGTCAAAATAATAAGCTTGCTTTAAATTGATTTTAATTGGAGTCAGTAGTCTTTTCTTGTGTCCTGGTCTAACATTTTGGAGGCCCCAGCGAAATGACCCTGCCAGACCAGATCACAAGACCAGACTGCTGGAAATTCTGAAGCCAGCATTCGCTCCAGGGCTCTGGGCTGGAGAGCCACTCTAGGGGGTGCGCACCTTGAGATGTTCCAAGGCCTTGGAGTGAGCCTCAGTCTCTGGAGCACTGCAGTGAACTGCCGCACTAAAAATATTAGCAAGCACCTGGTGGAGGAGGCCTCCATAGGTAAATGGTGCCATTATAACATCTATTATCCAGTTAAGGGAGATCTCTTCTGAAGACCGAGAGGTGGCCTGAAAAGGCTCACATATACTCCTCTTCAGGACAGTAATGAGAAATTGTTCTGTCCTCTGTTCTGTTCTGTAGGGAATTCCTCTGGAAGGATAGAGAGGTGCCGACGGGCATGCACGCGCTCCTGCCCTGGAGCTTTAGGAAGACGATGCATTGCTCCTCTGTTTTTCTGTTTTGGCACCGGGTTTCTGTTTTCTTGTGTTTTGTTCTGTGTTCTATATGTTTTTTGTTTGTTTGTTTTTGTGCCTTTTGTTGTGTGATTTCTGTGGTAAAAACTTAAGGATATTGGATGTGAAAATGGGTAATAAAGCAAGTAAGTCTGAAACCCCTTTGGACTGTGTTTTAAGGAACTGTGATGAACTTTATCTCCCTTTGTTAAGCAGGATGAGAGAACCCCTAGCTGGCTGCTGGAGCACACCCACTGCAGAGGGCAATGCCTGCTGGGGATCTAAGAACTGAGTATCTCCTAGGTTAACAAGTGAACCTCCTTTAAAACCCCTTGTCCCTCCAAATCAAGAGAGTCACAACCTTTGGGCAGAGTCCCTGTGTTTCTTCTTTGTTAGAAAAGCAATAAACCTCCCTTTTTCTTTTTCTCAAAACCCTGTTCTCATTTTTAAATTGCCATTAATTGGTTTCAAGATCAGGAACCAAACTTTCAGTTACAAATGTTGATACCACACCCCCCTGGAAATTTTTCAGAGCTGACTACTGAAGTGTTAGGAGATGGAGCATGCCTGGGGTGGAGTGGAACCAGAGGAGCTAATCCTGTAAGTAAAAGGAGGGACTGAGGGACTCCCAGAAGCTGCTGAAGCCCTGTTTCTTTGGGGAATTCGCTCCTTTTTTTGTTGCACTGTAAGGATTATGCCACCTCTGTCTTCTTAAAAAAATAAAAAAGAAAAAGGGGACACTAAATGCAGTAAAGTCGCCATGGAGACCCTTGATTTTACATTTCTGGTTGCTCCTCTGTGAAAACATCTGGTCCCCTTGTGGGGGCATCTATAGTGCCACTGGTGAAGGAGATTTTTTTCTTATCTGCTCTGTTTTAAAGGTTTTTGTTTGTCAGCCACAGTCTGGAGCTCCTTTCTGTCTGTCTGACCTGTGTCTTTGTTTCTGGCCCTTTAAGACATGTGCAATAGTGTATTGATATCATAAATTGTTTCTTGGGAATGATCTTTGCTGAATGTGTGTCTAAAAGATGATGTTTAATTGTAACAGTCTGGTATCTGAATGGGTTTTTGAAGCATTGCACAATCTTGCAGTTAAAAGTTGGGATTAGGTAATTGTTTAGTTTATGATTTCAGATAATTTATGCCAGAGAACTTAAATACTTAGAATGGAAAACTAATTCTACTTCCAAGATGGCAAGTTACTTCCAATCATTCAGTTTTTTTCACCAATTTTGAATTGAATAGCCTGGGAAAATGTCACTGTGTACCAGTGCATTAATTTGGAAAAGGATAGTAAATCATAGTATGGAATCTGTTGACAAAACGAGATGTAAAGATATAAAATTTTGTGAATTGTATCTTAAACTTGTATCATTATTTTCAACATCCGAACCTGAAAATTATGACTTATGGTTAAAATGCCTTAGGCCTGAGGTGTCTCCTCGGAATAGCAGTTTTTCTTTCCAGACCTCAGCCAGGACTTATGTTGAAATGCAAATGAAAGAAGCCTGCAAGCTCAGTATGAGACTGATCTGAGGCCTTAACAAAAAAGGTAAATTGTATGGGATTTACTAAATAGTGGCCAGTCATTTTTTCTAGGATTCTTTTTTTTTCTTCTTAGATTCTGTATTTTTTTGTGCTCATGATTTTGATCCTACAGACATAGGTTAATGTTTTTCTGATCAGTTCTATCTTTGACCAACCTTGGAGTTTTTGAAATGTTGCAATGGAGATTTCACCTGTGAAAAGCTACAAGGCCTTTACTATTGTTATGTGTGCACACTTGTGTTAAGTGTTGTATGTCTATATATATACATATGTCTGTATATCATATATATGATATACAAATTAACATATATAAGAAGCGCTCATAAAAACAAAGTTTAAAAAGTGGATCCAAAGATTTAAATCATGTGATTTAAATGGTTCAATTTAAATTGAATAAACAGATAAAATAAATGTCTTTAAATTTAAGCTTACATGTTTTTCTAGGTGTTCAAAAAACTCATAAAATATTAATGTCTATAAAATGTCTAATATGCCTTGGTTCTAGGATTTTTCCTTCAACAACAACAACAAAAAATGGCTAGCACTGTTCAACTCACTTGTCTAATATTTTGGTAAAATAAGTAAAGTAAATTTCATATGGGTTTACTCATTCAAAAGTACTTTTTTTACATATCTGATTAATTTACTATAGTCTGTATGAGTTTGTTTTTACAATCAGTCATGTGTGAAAGAGACAAAAATTTCTTAAAACATAAGTTTACCCATTATATTGTGTTTATTAAGTTTTTTTTTTATTTTCTAAAGCAAGCAACCATAAAAATTAAACAACTGGTTAAATAAAAACTGTTATTTTAGAGCATCGTACTGTCATTTTTTAAAAGCTAAACTTGGTTAATATAAAAACATCAAAGTAATTGTGATGCTATTAATGTGCTCATATCTTCCAGGTATACAAGTCTGTAAGGGAGAAACTTTAAAAGAGCATATATCAAGCTAGTGTTCTGAAGTTGTATGGTAAAAAAATATATTGGGGATTTATTTACTTGTTATCAACAAGATATGTAAAGTTTTATGTTACTTTTTACATTGGGGAACAATTTACATGTATTTTTAAGTTAATGAGAGCCTAAACTATGTAAAGGTTAAAAACTTTTTTAACCTTTCTTTAAGCCTTTCTTTAATTCATGTTTTAAATGTGATATCATATGGTGTTAGCTAATGTTCATGTGACCTCAAACAATTTATGTAAACTTTGTAAAGTGATATTTAAAAAGCAAATATCAGCTTTAGAACTGGAACACTTACGATTTATAAAGAGCCGGGCCTTACCTGAGTTAAGGTTCTGTGTTCCATCTTACTATATGTGAGAATGACTACAAAAGCAGTAGGCCAGATTTTAGTTCCTTTAAAGTTATGTTCAAAAGTTTTTTTTATCTGTCAAGACTACTAGGATCTCAAACAGGGGATATAATGTATTCCTCAGCCAAAATTCAGGGTAGCTATTAAATGAACTAAATATTTTCACTCTAGTTAATTTTATTTTGTAATTTCCTTATAAGTGATCTAAAGATTCCCTGTTATTATTTTACAGAAATTTTGCATTAAGAACACAACATGGATTAATTTAAGATAATAAGCCATCACCTAAAAGACAGATAAGATAATACAGATCCCATTTAATAAAAAAGATAAATAATTGTAAAGTTATACACATTAAAGCCCAGTACTCTTAATATAAGGGTGTTAAGATTTATTTGTTGGATGTTTAAGATTAAGTTTTAAAATGTTGAAGCCTTGTGAGGGAATTTCTGTACAGTGACATGCGCCAGTTGCTGCAACATTTATTCAGTACTCATGGTCTTTTTTTCTCTCATCGAAGCACCCATCCCCAGATGACTTTACAACCTGTTCTTCCCCAACCAGACTTCAAACCGAACTTCTAAAAGGAAACTCATGTCCCTCATGGCGTGTCTCCTCACATCACCGCCTCTCAGCTCAGAAGAAGCCAAGACAAGTGATGCCCCTTTCTTACAACAATGGAGCCAAAAATAAATAGACTGTCAATATAAGTAATTAATTAAGTCAGATCAAATCAGGGAGACCAGTTTTGGGTGAGTTCAAAAAATGTTGGAGACTGTTACCTAAGGAATTAAAATTCTCTCAGTGCTCTTTCCCTACCTTATCAAATATTAGAAGAAATACATAAAAAGGGGGGGGGGAGTGATAGACCCAACCTGATTTTTTCTTAAAATTGGGAGCCATCTCGCCACAAAGTCATGAAAAGATAATTTCAGCTTTACAATAAGTTACTGCAAATTCTGAACCTGCTTGGAATGCCTGCCTGTGCCTTGAACTCACCCATGCCTGGCTCTCTGACCAGATTGCAGCCCTCTCTGAAACTTTATTGATGCCTCACAAATCTTGGCCTTCCCTGGCCAGATAACGACCTCCTCTGAGGCTCTAATGACCTTCCTAAATTCTGAAGTTGGGGTCAGCAATAATGTAAACTACCATTAGTGTTATGCTCCTCAGAGTTTTGTTATCTGTAACCTCCCTTTTTGTAACTTTCTGGGCTATAATGCTGGGATGCAGGAAAGCTTCGGGTCTGTCTTGTTCCTGCAGTTTTGGGTGGGAGAGGCAGCCGTAAGTGGTCTTTTCTTGTGTCCTGGTCTAACACCACCAGACACTGAAAACAATTATGATGAGTTCCTGGCCACAAATTTCAGTTCCTGACATTGCCAGTCTCAGTGGCTTCAAACAGCCTCCCTACCCAGTCTCAAAATAAGAACACACACTTGCCATTTTCTGGCTTTCAGTATGCTTAGTGTCCCTGCTGTAGTTTTTTCAGCTCCTGTGTAGCACAGAAGCCTGGAGCTCCAGATCTACAACAGAAAACATAGAAATGGATTAAAAGAATGGCAGGCTCCAGAAACACAAGGACAGGAGAATGTGAAAGCCCACCCATCATCACTGGCTCTGTGTTGATTGGACTGTTCTCACCTAAGAGAGAGATTAGAAAGGGCTTCAGGCACTTCCTCCAAACTGAGTCTAGTAGGTTTACTGTTTGAGTGACAGTAAATTGCATTCAGACCAGAAACAAAGTCACAAAGACTGGTTCTTGGTTGCTTTTTTTGTTGATAAAGGACTGGGGATCAACCATGTGCTGTGGTGCATGACTGTAATCCCAGCAGCTTGACAGGCTGAGGAAGGAGGATTGTGAATTCAAAGCCAGCCTAAGCAATAATAAAACATTAAGAAACTCAGTGAGACACTGTCTCTAAATATAATACAAATAGGCCTGGGGATGTGGCTCAGAGGTCATGTGCCCCTGAGTTCAATTCCCAGTAGGAAAAAAAAAAAACAATAGGGATCAGATCAAGAGGTACTCACTACAGAGCCCCATGACAACAGATGAATGCATTCATGGATGGGTAGACACAGAGATAGAGTGTTGGGACAGGGTCTCATATTCTCCTGTGATGGCTTTATTTTTTTAATTTGCTGTGAATTGCACTAAGTGCTCAGGACCATATTATTTCATGGCAGAGTTTCCTCCAAATACATGGATCCAGCACTGAGAGAAGTGCGTTTGTCATGTATATAAGGATAAATCAATTCATGAATACATATGTGTATATTTTTATAAAAAAGAAATATTACAATTACTTTAAATTTTCTTTAATATTCATGTTCTCTGGTCTTATGAGAAAACAGCTTGAGATTTCAACTCATTATTAATTCCCTGAGGCAGTAATATCCCCACTCCTTTATAAATTAGGAGACACAGTAAAATGCTAAAGTTTCTAGTATTAACATTAATAAAGAAAAAGATGTGGAGTGGGCCAGGTCTCTAGATCTGTCAGTATCCCAGACCCTAGAGTATAAGTAACTAAATAATAATTATGATTGGAGACTAATCATAGGATTTTGTCTTTTTTTTTCTTTTGGTATGGGGTACTATGAGAATATTAGCACAAATCACAGGCATTTATGTCTCCCTGTGCATATATATATATATATATATATATATATATATATATATATATATATATATTATTTTCATAACTTAATACATCCCATCAACAGAGTCAACTTTAGATTTAAATGAAAAAAAAAGTAAATCACTATTGCCAAGGTCAAGCCCCAGTACGGATCAAGGGATCCTGAGGGACAAGTGGTGTCTGGTGCTGAAGGATAAGTAGCGTCCATGAAAGAAAAGGAGACAGGATGATGGTTTCAAGTTATGAGCAGCCTTCAGAAGGATCTGCTGCCCCTAGAGGGCCTTTATTATTTTTTTGTTTGTTTGTTTTACAGGTTTTTTTTCCTTTTGGTAGTTAATGGATAGCATCAAAACTTCTTTGGTTTACATAACTTTCAAGAGTTACAATCTTGTCAAACATATGTTAATTATCAAAGATATTAAGCACATTATATAGAATTTTTCGTGTAACTTTGCCAATCATGATTAGTCTTTTACATTTTCACCTCAGTCTCTAGGGGCTCGAATACAAAACTTGACTACCTGTCTCTTGACCTATTATTAACTTTTAACTTTAAATCATACCTATAATTATTCCATTGACCTTTAAATTGAAAATATACTTATAATTATTTGTAAGCTTTCTTACTCCTAAAGTTCCCATAAATAACACTAAAACAGTGAAAGCCTATTTTTTAGAAGCCTACTACTCTGAACTGTCTCAAAAATATATCTATATTAATTTTACATTATTTTGTTTTTAATTTCCAACTAATTTCCTTTGTTCATATGACCTATTTAACCACTTTCTTAAAAGAGTTTCTTTGATCATTGTTCAAAGTATACCAATCCTCATGTCTTTGTGATCTTTAATTAAAAGGCAGGCTCTGCACCTCAAACCATTTGTCATTTTTATTAACTATTTTTTTTTCTATTTTCTTTTTTTTAATTTATTTTTTAGTTTTCAGTGGACACAACATCTTTATTTGTATGTGGTGCTGTGAATCGAACCCAGGCCACACGCATGCCAGGTGAGCGCGCTACCACTTGAACCACATCTCCAGCCCTTGTTTCCTATTTTCATCATGAATTCCTGTGTAAAGTAAGAGAGTATGTTAGTTGGAGGAATATATGTCACAAAAGTGTGACTTTAGGATTGGGGCTTAGAGTAAATTGTTAATTTTTTCTCAGGAAACTTGATTTGAAATCTTTTCCCCATAAACTTCTTGAGAAATAAAACTATTTTGTGTCCTCAGAGATATTGAAACACATCTCAGGGCATGTCTTAATTGTACCCTTAGTCTCATTCTGGGAGTTTTCCTGCAATCTCAAGTAACACATACTTTTATTATTGATTGATGTATACCCTTTTATTTATATCATGAGTATCATAAACAAAGCACTTAACATTCCTTATGGTTCCAGATTCCATATGGTTCTGCTCTGCCCCAGCATCCCGCAGTGTGACTGTGTCAGTGGGTTCAGGAACACTTCACCACAAACACTATCTATAAGTCACCATATGACTTCATATGACTTCTGTGAACCTTGTGATTGAATCTTGGCACCCAGTCTATAGTATTGGAATAGTTATGTATCACTGGATATTAAGTCATTGTATAAATTATCGGCACATTTGAACCCTGAGCCAAATCCCCATCCCTATTTTATATTTTATTTAAAGAAAGAGTCTCACTAAGTTTCTTAGCACCTGATGTTCACTGAAGCTGGAATTGAACTCATGATCCTCCTGCTTCAGCCTGACAAAATACTGGGATTGATTTCAGTGTGCACCACTGCACTCGGTTCTGTTCACATATTTAATGCCAGCATTCCCTCTCTGCATTGTCAACTATTTTATTTTTTCTATTCAACATTCCAAATGAATGCAGTATTTTTAATTTTTTTGAAAAGAACTTCATTGCAGTTTAAAGATTTTGCTTTCTCTTTGTGAGCATTTTACATGAGAGAAAAGAAGACAAGTAACTTGAAAATTTAAAAAATAAAAACAATGTCTGTCTCCTCCCTCTGTCTTCCCAGGCACATTCACCTTATCAAAATGTCTGATTTAAAATTTTTCTTTTATTACGTTCCTGTGTGATGCATCCTCATTCTAACATCCCATATTGTGTTAAATGGGGGTTTCATAACTGCCTGATAAAATTGTGAAGAGATATCATATCTAAAGTCTGTTGAAGTTTCTAGTGAATATCGTTCTTTTTTTTTTTTCTTCCAGAGAGCAGTATAAAGTATGAAGTTAAGGCACTTAAGGAAGTCTCTGAGAGCCGTTCAGATGTCAATGATCTTTTAGTTATACAGGGCTGGGACCCTCTGGGAAACTGAGGTACTGTGAAGACCATGCCCCTTAAAATGCAGTTTTTTTTCCAATGAAGACATAAAGTTCTCAAACTTATCGATCAGAGTAGCAACCAATTAGTTTATTAGAAGTGAAGTGAAAGAGGAAAAAGATGACACTCTGAAGAGAGAGAATTTTCTGTCTGAAAAGAGAACATGTCTCTCTTGCAGGCTCTCTTGCATTCCAGTTTTCTTCGAGATCTAAACAGAGATTCCAAAGGGTCCTTCCCAGGTACAGTTCTTGATTTTGTACTGATAGTTAGAATAACATAAAACTCTCAAGTATTCACTGCCCTGACAACTTTAGGTTAATTAGATTCATGCTCACCATTTCTAAATTAACTCATAAGCAAAATTGTTGCAGATTTTTTGGTTATTAAGAATTACCCTTGTTTCTCTGTTTTTCAGAATCTGGTCTTTAGCACAGTCAAAAAATTCTCCTGTTTAGAGTAACATAGGTTGCTTTTATAAACATTATTTTGAAACTGCATTTCTCCTGCAGATAACAGTTTGTTAAGGAATGTGACATATCCTGTCCAGCTAAGCCAGAAAGGATGCAAGTAAATTACTTCATAGAAAATAAAGAATGGGGTCAGTAAGTTGGTCCTATTCATTTCTTTCTTTATTTGTTTGTTTGATTATGGTATTGTGTGTTGAATCCAGAGCTAGCCTACCACTGAGCTACATCGCCAGCCCTATATTTATATTTTATTTAGAGACAAGGTCTCACTGATTTTGTTAGTGTCTCTTGGAGAAGTTACTAAGACTCGCTCTAAGTTCATAATCTTCCTGCCTCACCCTCCCAAGCTACTAAAAATACAGGCATGTGGCACCATTACCAACCTAACATTTATCTAAAAAAAGTACTTCATTTTTTTTTTACCAGGTTCTGTAAATAATACTATAATGAAAATAGACATGCAGTGGTTCTATGATGTAATAACTCCAGTATTTTTTTAGATTCATACCCAGAATAACATCTAGTGGAACATAAGCCTTTTTTATTTTAACTTTCTGAAGAACCTTAATACCATTTTCAAAAATAGCTTTATTCAATTGATATTCTCACCAATATTTTTTTCAACTGAGTCTTTTTATATGATGCTTGCATGCTCTGGAGTACCTATTATCTTTCAGATTTTTATATTTTAGTTCTTAATATTTTATTTACGTTTTGTTAGTCATAGATAAATTACTTTTATTTTATTTATTCATTTTTATGTGGTACTGATTCTTAAATATAGTGCCACTGATGTGCTGTGCAAGCACTCTACAACTAAGCCAGAACTCTATCCTCAGTCTTTGAGATTTTAAGCATAGGCATTCTGACAACACTGCACAAAGTGCAGGATATTTTTTATTTTACTGATACTTTAAATTACTGATGCAAGTGTGTTATATTCCAGGATTTCAAGTAGCCAGAGGAAGAGTGTCCTGTAAATATTTTCTGTGATGAAATGAAACAAAAATCTGCGATTTGTAAGCTTTGTTAACACTACTGCTGAAAATTTTTGTCTTTGGAAGTGTTACAAACAATGCAAATCCAACGGCTTGAAATACATCAAGATTTGCCCATGCTCGTCTCTATTGCTTTTAGCAATTGAAAGTTTAAGATATACTCCCTTGAACAGAAGTTGCTAATGTTAGACATTCAGTGCATGGAGAAACTTATTCTGAAAACCTACTGGTAGGCCTGGAATTATTACTGGTGTAAACAAGGGTAGGTCAGGTCTCAGAAACTGCTCAAATCTTACTGAGTCTATCAGGAGATTGATTAATTTTTCCCTTTTGTACGCTTTATTGATTCAAGAGTGAAGTAATTCTTCCAACAAGAGAAGTTAGTAAAACCACTGGTAAATCTCTTTTTGGGACAAACTGACACCTTTGAGATGTAATTTTTCTGCCTTGACTTCAGGTTGTGAAACAAATCAAAAGACTTACTTGGTCACAGAAGAAAACCACTTTGTAATTTTCACATTTACATTTCACTCCTTCTTTAACCAGTGGATAAGTTAAGATAAAAATTACAGAAAATTTTAAAGTCAGTTTATATATTATCTCAATCTCCCCTTATTTAAGGTGCCTTCAAACTTGTAGGAATATTTCTCAAATATGTGGCACTTCAGTAAACAACTCAAATGCCCACGTGTACCCTAGCTTTTTCTACTCATTTGATTATAGATATTCTTTCACTTGTCCAATGTATGTAAATCTCATAATTCATTTATGACTTTGTCAAAGTAACACACATAACATGAGTAAATGTGTATTAATATATTAGTAAAGAAAGGGTGGGTTAAAAGCCTTCTATTTTGCTCTATTTCTGTTATAGTCCAGCTGTGACGTGTTCCCCAAAAGCTCATATGTGAAACAATGCAGGAAGGTTTGGAGGAGAAATGATTGGGTCATAGCTTTAAAGTCCTCAGTGAATTAATCCCTGAATGAATTAACTATGTGGTAACTGAATTGATAGTGTGTGGCTGAAAAAAGTGAGAATTGGGGATAGAGCTTTGGAATCTAAATTTGTATATTCTCCCCAAAATGAATCTGTCTCTTTACTGTTATCACTATGTCAGTTGATTCCCTCTACCACACCCTTTAGCCATAATTTTCTGCCTCACCTTGAGCCCTGAGAAATGGAGCAGTATTCTATATGCTAAGACTTTTGAAACCCTAAGCCTGTAAATAAACTTTTATTCCTCTGCAATTTCTCTGGTCAATTTGTTAGTCACATTGTTGAAAAAGGCAACTAAAACAACTTCTAACTTGATCTCTCCTTAATATCTGCTCTTTGTGATGATTTTGAACCCAGTACCTTACATATTCTGCAAACAAACGCTCAGGAAAATGTGACCCATCTAACTTTAGATTGTATTGTGTTATCCATTTACTTCTAGCCTTATTTTTCATACGGATAGGCATAGACCATTTTATTTATCTTAAAAATAGAAGAAATTACATGCATATGGATTCATCTTTGTGTTTGGTTCATACTATGACTCCTTGGATTTCAGTATTGTATTATACATTCATTATATACATCAGTTTCTCTTAATGATACTAATAGTTCATTTGATTCTCTGAAGCATAGGTTTTGGAGGTATTTCATAAATACTTTTCATTCCATGTAATTTTTTTTTCAGTCTCTTTCTTTTAATAGAGAAGCATGCTGAAATTTCTTTGTTAATGTTTTTTTTTTCTTAGTTGTAATCATAATAACTTTATTTCATCTATTTACTTTTAGGTGATGCTGATGATTGAGCCCAGTGCCTCATATGTGCTAGGTAAGCACTCTACCATAACCCCAGTCCTACATGCTAAAATATTGATGAAAATGTTACAGATTTCATTCAAGGAAAATTGTTTTCTTTGTAGTGATGTATAGTATCTAAACACATGTGTGTAATTGGTTTTTTTAATGTCCTAATTCAAGTTTTATTTACCAGTAAATTCTATATATTTCCCTTTAAAATGTATATGCAATGTGTGAAGTAGTATCAAAAAGTTACCTTTATATAATACTGATGTGGTGTTTTTTACTGTTTGTTAGGCTGAATGTAGTGTGGCAAAAAATGTGTCTTGACAGTAGAAACCACTTTACTCACACTTTATTATTTTTACGTTTCTTATGTGTACATTATATTTTCTTTCACCTTACAGATTTCAACTCTATGGACCATGCAGCTCTTCTTTTATATATTATTATGGTTTTTAAGAGCAGTCATATTTATAAGTTAATGTTACCGGTGGGGAAGTGTCATGTCCTTCAATAGGCACACATTTTTTTACAAAAAGATAGCCACTTATAATTAATCTGTAGTTCATGAGAACTTTTCACTCCACATCTTCATGAATACTGTTTAATTTTATGTATTTGGTTATATTTTATTTTTTATGAGTACTGAACCCTTAGATATCACCTGTATAAAGAGAATATTCAAGTTATTTGACTGTTCTTCTCATGATGTCCTTGTCTTTTTCTTCCTGAATGTATTTATTCATGCATCAGGCAATTTATCTTACCTGTTACTTTGTGCCATTTAATGGTATAACTTCATTTATTGATTATTTTAATGCCCAATTTATTAATTTGTTTAACATTTTGTTTTGTGCAACTTTGAAAAGAAATAAGTTTCCCATTGCTGTGTGCTTCTTATGACTGAAATCAAGGGTGCCTTTCCATTCAAAACTAGACTCTAGTCTTAATATTATATGAGACAGAGTCTCAATAAGTTGTTAATCATCTCTGTGAAATTTCTTTTATTATTATTATTGTTGTTATTATTTATATGAGGCAGTGGAATGCATTATAATTTTATTACACATGTAGGGCACATGCTTTATGTCTCTTGCTGTATACAAAATATATTCACATCAACTTGTGTCTTCATAAATGTACTTTAGAGAATGGTTTTCATCAGTTTCCACCATAATTGCAAACCCTCTGCCACCTCTCTTCTCCCCTACCCTGCTACCCTATCTAAAGTTTGTCTATCCCTCTCATGTCCCTCCCTACACCACTATGAATCAGTCTCTTTGTATTAAAGAAAACATTCAGCATTTGTTTTTTGGGGGATTGGTTTTGTCATAACTTCTTAAGCAGTTGATACTATGAGCAATACCAACACATTCACAATAAAACTTACTTTTTCTTATAGTAACTATTGAATGTTTTATAATTACATATTGACTATCTTTGAAAGACTTATTATGTTGCACTAAGCAAGATTAAAATCACTTTGTGTGTGTTTGTGTGTGTGTGTGTGTGTGTGTGTGTGTGACACAGATACCCCATAGATATAAAACTTTATTTAGAAAGGATAGCAATTTTGTACTCCTCAGCAGTGGAAACTTTCATTTTTCATTGTCTAATTGTAAAGATTTTTTTTAAAGATTCTGTTTTAGGGATAGGATTATGGCTCAATATTAGGGTGCTCACCTAGTACATGAGAGGCATTGGGTTTGATCCTCAGCACCACATTAAAATAAAATAATAATAATAATAAATGATATTGTGTCCACTAACAACTAAAAAAATTTAAAATTCTCTTTTTGGTACACTGATCTCTCTAAGTTTATAACATACAATAATGTGTTGCATAGTGATCTTTTAGTCAGTGATGGAATTTATATACAACAACAGCTACAATATATAGCCTAAGATTGTAGTAGTATACAATCTAAATGTCAGTATACAGTATGATATTTGCAACAATGGAAAAGTCATTTTGAGTGCATTTCTTAGAGTGTATGCCTGTCTTTTAATGAGGCATTTTTATACACATACTATACATTACAAGAACTGATATAATTTTTGTATGACCGTTATATCTCAGATTTACCAAAGCATGCATGAAATTTTATTTGTCTATCAAAGATCAAGAATTTGACACCACTGACACATTAATGGCCATTACTGGAGATTAGTTTATTTTGAATATTATATTATTGTTGTTGTTGTTATTATTATTATTATTATATGGTATTGAACTCAAGGGCACTGAACTCCTGAGCAACATTGCCGCCTTCATTTGCATTTTATTTAGATATAGGCTTTCAGTGAGTTGCTTAGTGCCTCCCTTTCTCTGAGGCTGAGTTTCAAATTATGATCCTTCTGCCTCTCCTACCTTGTTAGTTTCACAAGATTCTTACCTGCTTTTTTCTTTGACATCACATGCCTGCTATCCTCTCATGCTGTTCATTGCTGGACTCAGCAGTTTTAGATATTCTCCTTTTCACATTTTGACACCATTGTTGGCAGATCCAAGATCTTTAATTAGATAGTCCTTAATACACAGTTTCTCATTTTGACTCCTTGGTGTTCATGCTCATGAAGAACTTGAAAAGTGTTCAACAGATATCTATAAGTGGTATAAAATGTGAAGAAAAAAAAATCTATAAAAAAAGTTAAAACATACTAACATTTATCTTTGGATAAATAATAAATTGTGAATTAAGGTAGCACCAGCACTATCTTATGGAGAAAAGTAAGCATATTCCAAGAAAGATAAGAAAAAAATAATGAGAGAAACAATAGAATAAAAATACATTTTTACTTTGAGAAATTGATTTTTGAGAACTTTCCAGCTAAATCTGGCACATAATTTTATAGGGGTAAGAGACACCCATGAAATTGATGCCTCACAAGTATCTAAACAAACTCATGGTAAGGAAACCTTTGACAGTAATACCTATAAAGCATGAGAATGAATCAAAGAAGGGTGATGAATACTCCTCTGTAAAAGTGCTTATAAAACATAATTTTTCATTGAATCCTAATGTAAAAGATTATTTGTGTGCATAGTGACTAGATAGTACTTTTTTCAGATGTACAAAAAGGGTAAGATGCTGATTAAAGTCACATCTTCTAGCTAGAATCATATGGAAGAGAACATAATTAATATATAGAAAGAATGCTGTTTTATTTTTGGTCCTATTATTTATTTGTATTTGAACTTAATCTTCCACTAAAGTGATATGCAACTCAAAATAATACAGTTATTTCTCTGAGTCCCTCATTTCTTGACTATAGAATGACAAAATTTAGATTTTGCCATTTCTTATATTCTTTATACCAGAAATCAGAGGGCTAAAGGTTACTTTAACTATACTTGGAGTTGGGGTTTTGGCTCAGAGAAAGAGCACTCACCTAGCATGTATGAGGAATGCAGTTTAATGTTCAGCTCCATACAAAAATAAATAAATAAATAAATAAATAAATAAATAAATAAATAAATGTATTTTGTCCACCTACAACTAAATAATAAATGTTAAAAATTACTGACTGATCTTTACTCAGACAATAATATTTTAACTTTACGTCTTTTATAAACAGTTCCATGAAGGGGCTGGGGTTGTGGCTTAGAGGAATATCACTCACGTAGCATATGTGAGGAAATGGGTTTGATTTTTTGCACTACATATAAATAAATAAAATTCTCTATAAAAAACACCATGACACAAATCAAAAGAAAATGAGACTATTTATTTATTAACGAATATTTAATAACACTGACTTCTCAGGAGAGTTTTGGTTTACACTTAGACCAGCACAAAAAAAATTCGAGAGTTCTGTCAGAATTATGATTCTTTGTCTTACAAAAGTAGAGGATATATTTCAATCAGTGTATATACTTTTTGTTAGCTTAAAAAATAACTTTTTACTATGTAATTATATACTATTCTTAAGAGTCATGAATTTTTGGTGGTTGTTCCAAGATTAATATATAAATAATAAATTCTACATTGGAAAACATTTTAAGGTAGTATTTGTTTTAAAAAATTGGTAAACTGGGTAGTCATGGTGGTGCATGACTGAAATCTCAGTGGCTTTGGAGCTAAAACAGGAGGATCACAAGTTCAAAGCAAGCATCAGCAATGCCAAGACACTGTGCAACTCATTGAAACTGTCATAAATGGAATACAAAATAGCCGTCAGAATGTGACTCTGAGTTTAATCTCTATGACCCACCCCCCAAAAAAAATTGCTAAAATCCCAGGAGCATGCCTGTCATACCACCGGCTTGAGAGGCAAAGGGAAGAGGAGAATTAAAAAAAAAAAAAAAAAAAAAAAAAAAAACAGGCTTAGAAACATAGCAAAACCCCACGCAACTTTGTGATAACCCTTTCTGAAAATTAAAATAAATAAATAAATAAAATTTGGGGGATGTGACCCGGTGGTAAAGTGTCCCTGTGTTCAATCCATAAATTCTCCAAATGGTAAACTAACTATCATGCAAATGAAAACAACAAAATATATTTATATTTTTAAAAATCATTTAGTTAATACATGCATTCCATTTTCAGATGCCACACACAAGCAACCAGATATCTCAAAACAGGTTTTATATTAAAGTTATGAAACTTGCAAATGTCTCTCAAAACTAGATCAAGACTTCTCAGCAGACTAGACAGTTTCTATTGAGCTGCTTGTGCTATCACTTGGATGCTTCTTAACTAAACTTTTCCTAGATAAAAAAAAAAAACTGCAAAAAAAATTTAAAACTAACAGGGATATCCTCCATGCAAGCCTCATAGATATGCACACATATATGTCTTGATATTATATACCTCTTTTTGCCACTTCATAAATTATAACATTTTAGTGACAAATTGAATGGAAGAAACACTTTATAATCGTATGTCATGGGTGAGCTGTATTTGGTCCTGTAAGGAACAAGATTTATCTGTTAAAAAATTAGGGTTACTACTCTCTGAACAGAAGGATAAGAACTGTCATGAAATTCAGACATTTCAATGATTCACTGAAGACAATTTATTTATTCATTTATTTTAGGTACCAAGTTTTTTCATTTCTAACCAATAATCTGGACATGTCTCCACTTTTTTAAATCTCTTTTTGTTAGACTTTTAATCATGTAATGACATGAGACAGCGATTATGTCACAAAGAATGATAAATATATCATGGCAATCCCCATTTCAAAACCGTACAATGATATCACCATTCAGATATCTGTGACTTGTGAATTTTTACTGTGGAAATTATAATTGTTTTACTGTAGGTGAATGAGCATTCAAAACTAATAGTCACATTTTAAACAAATCCATAAAATTAATTATTATTATTAAATTTTATTAGGAATTTTGATTTGATATGCTCTAATATTATTATTAGAGCATAGTGATTAATTTTATTGATAGTTGAATAATAATAATTAATTTTATTGTTTTAAAATTTTAATACATTTACCAAGTTAAAATACATTATTTCATTCACATTTTAACATATTAAGTATGAGCAACTATGATTGCAAGAGTTTTTTGTTTGTTTGTTTGTTAGTTTTTGTGTTGTTGTTGTTGTTGTTTTTCAGAAAAGCCTTTAAATGAAAAAAAAAATAACTGAATTGGCAATTTCAGGTGGATTTCCCAATTTTTCACAGAAGAATTAATTAAGGCACTGGGTGATGGTCACTGCACCCAGACATCATTTTCAATATAGACCTAGAACATTATCAGGAGAGCATGTCAAGATTTACAACATCAAACAAGGGTTAGATATAAACATAGATATTAGGCCAGGGTAAAGAGCTCATGAATTACATCTTGGAGCATTTCAAGTAAAACATCTGAACATATACTTTAAAATTTAAATGAATACATAAATTAAGACTGAAATATTTCACAAAAATTTTATAACTGAAATATTAGATCATTATTTCATGCAGAGCAACTTGTAAATTACAGAGCAGACATCAATTGTAAATGATCCAAATGCTAATGAAAGTTAAATGATAAACCTTGTTCTAAAAGATAAGCATTGCAAATCTAAAAATAAAAAATTCTCAGAAATTTGAATTATTATGAGAGGTATGAGAGGTGACATGATGCTGCATGTGGAAAATTCTACAACAGACCTATGTGACGTGGTCACAGTCAAAACACAGGTGCATTAAATTATTTTATGAAATTACCTTCACACCATGTATAAAAACTATCGGAAAATTATAAATTTTTGAAAATTACAATGCCATCCATAAGATATTTCTGTCTCTCTGACTCTTAAAATAAAGTTATTATATCTAAATCTCTTTGAATATTCTCATTTGAAGCATTTGGATAAAAAATATTGAATTCTAACAAGTGAGGACTTAACGACACTAATGAAACACTCAGAACATGGGTAAGTATCAAAATAATTACACTAAATGAAATAAGTTAGACACCAAAAACGGTATTGAGTAGTTTGATTTATTTAAATTCTTGATGATATGAGTTTAAGGTACAAAAACAGCAGAAGAAGAAATATTCCTGAGAATGTGGAAATTGATCCATAGGGTATACTTATATCAAAACATACTCATATGTAGGATAAATGTGTGTGCATAATTCTAAGTGTACCTAAATGAAGCTATTAGAACATTTTAGCTATTAAAGCAAACTTTCACTTCGTTGACAACTACTCATTACAAATGTAAGAGTTACCCTTTAACATTTTCTTACGTTGCAAAGCAATCCACATTAGATTTAACTAAAAAAAAAAAAAATAAAAGACAAAAACTCTGTTAAAATAAATTGGACACTCCAAACCTTGTGTTTATGAGAAACCAATGGCCACACTGAGCTTCTCAGTTATGGACCTTTGCTCTCTGCAGAGCTAAAAACACCATCTTCACCATTACTTCAAAACCTTAGAATGTTTTCTCTTGAAAGCAGTTGTGGTGAGCAGTAAACTGGTAGCATGTCATACTGGTTTTTCTAATTTATTCATTTCCTTATTATTTTTGACAGAAAGCCTATTTAGCGTCCTCTATGTCTTGAGATTTGTAGGCCTTGGTTTTATTTGGAGGGGATGAGGGTATAGAGATAATACAATGCTCTTTAGATTTGACAGGAGGAAGAATGAAAAGAGTCTCTACACCCTGTGTTTTCAGGGATGTGCTATAGGAGAACCATCAAATTTCTGTTTGCCATTGTGAAGTTGAGTTGATTTCCCACTTTGTTATAATTTAGAAGATGCAGAAAATAAAGGGGATAATGAGAGGTGCTTGGGTCCATGTTGACTAGGTGGCAGATGAGGTAATGGGTAGAGTTTGCTATAGAGTTCAACTTATTGAAATAAGTATATGTGGGTGCTGAGAGACTGGCTTAGTATCACTCTGAGAATATGTGCTTTGCTAGTTTGCAGAAATGGAAAAAAAAGAGGCTATATATAGCACAAGGCAAGTATATGTGTTAGGTTTCTCAGAGCAGGAAACAAACCAGACCTCTGTGTAGGGAACTAGGCAAAGGGAATTGGCCTATGTTCCTGTGTGGAGGGGAGGTTTTTCTGTAGAAGACCAAGCCACCTAAAAATTGCTAGCCTCGGTACCTGTACTTTTCCATATGGCCCTTAGTTAACTGGCTCTCTCTTGACTCCACCTGCAAACCAATACTACACCTTCTATGGTATAAATGCCAGTGCATTTTCCTACACTAATCACACCTCCCTTTATGAATCTTCCATCATTCTTTAATTACAGTCTGCCCTGAGATAGTAGGGGTGCCATCCATCAAGGCCAGTTCACTGCAAACACCATAGTTTCTACCTATCCCCCACTCACTATCAATAACTTCTTAACAAACAGAAAGTACCTGTAAAGGCTCAGTGCTATCACTATACAACACTTGAATGTTCAAAGTCAGTCATATTATCAATGCAAAACAAAAGGTCAACCACCAAAATCTACTTCTGTCAAATGTTATTATCTTTGAAGGTAGTGTTTTAATTTTCTTTTAAAATGAATTATTAAATTTTTCAGTATACCTTTATGTATGAATAAGATGTTGGGGATTGCTTAATTTATGACACCACTTAATGACCTAATATTTATGTTATTATTTTTTTATGTATTCATTTCTTAAATTATTTTTTAAATATGATAACATAATGCATTACAATTCATGTTACATGTATTTATGCTTGCCTTATGCTCTATATAACCTCTTTTTCCCCTTTTTTCCAAACTAGCAAAACACATATTCTCAGAATGATACTGTGCCAGCCTCTCAGCATGCATACATTCTTATTGCAATAAGCTGAACTCTAAAGCAAAACAAACCCATTACCTCATCTGTCACCCAGTCAACATGGACTTAGCACCTATCATTATCCACTTCATGTTCTGCATCTTCTAAATTTTAGCAAAAGTAGAATATCAACTCAACTTCCTTCATTTATTACATGTATTGAACACAATTTTTCATATCTCTGGTTCTACACATAGTAGATTTATATCTTGTGTGGCTTCATACATGTACTTAGGGTATTGATAACAATTACATTCCACTGTCCTTTTTACCTCCGTGCCCCCTTCCTTCCCTTCTCTCCCCTTTTATCCTTTTCCTTATCTGAAGTTAATGTAATCTTTCCATTCTGTTCCCTAACACATAATGCTATGAATTAGCATCCTTACTGAGAAATCATTTGGTGTTTGTTTTAGGGTGATTTGTAAATTTTACTTAGCATTATATTCTTCAGCTCCATCAATTTTTTCTGCAAAAGCCATAATTTTTTTCCCTTTAATGGCGAGTAATATTCCATTGTGTACATATACTACATCTTTTTCCATTTATCTACTGAAGGGCATCTATTATGGCTACACAGTTTAGCTATTGTGAAATGTGCTGCTATAAGTATTGATGTGACAGTGTCCCTGTAGTATGCTGTTTTTAAGTCTTTTGTGTAAGAACAAGGAGTGGGATTGCTCTGTCAAATGGTTCCATTCCAGTTTTTTCAAGGAATCTCCATACTGCTTTCCAGATTGGCTGCACCAATTTGAAGTCCCACCAGCATTGTATGAGTGTGCCTTTTACCACATTGGAAATAAACTAATTATAAAGTATTAATGCCATTGAAATTTGTAGAATTTTCTTTTCTGTGTTAACTTCACTTTCTTACCAACAAAAGTTGAAAGGATATATCTCTGACAGACCTGCCTCACAAGAAGTATTAAAGGGAATAATTCAAAATGAAAAAGATATCAGTGAGTAAGATATAAATGATGTATGAGCTGATACATTTTAACAATATAAATTGTGCTGAAAAGAGCATCATATTTGATGAAACTTCTTTAAGTAAATTGTAGAAATTCAGACATAAATACATACTTTTCTTAAATAAATCAATAATTTCTTATTTTGGTTAGTCATTTATTGTTGTTGTTGTTGTATTTGAACACAATACTTTTATTTCACTTATTTATTTTTATGTGGTGCTGAGGATCAAACCCAGGCTCTCACACATGTGAAGCAAACACTCTACAGCTGAGCCAAAACAACAACCCCTAAATTTGTCATTCTTAAGAAAATATTTACACTAACTTTTAAGAGATCAAAATATAGGGGATAGAGTTGTGGCTCAGGGATAGAGTGCTGGCCTAGCACATCCGAGGCCCTGAGTTCAATCCTCAGCACCACATAAAAGTAAATAAAACACAGGTATTGTGTCCATCTACAACTAAAAAATAAATATTAAAAATGAGATCAAAATATAAATTAAGAATTACACAATGTATTTAAATACACAGTCCAATATTAATAGAATTTATTCATGTTTTGTGATGACATTAAACTTACCAATGGAGAGAAAAAAATCAAACTCAATTTCTTAAAATTGTAAATTTTCAAATTACAGAGTTAAAAACAAAACCAAAAAAAAAAGTGGTTGTATTTTTCCATTTGAGTGTCTTTTGGGTTTTAGGAATTTGTGGGGGGATTTTTTGTTTGTTTTTGTTTTTTTGTTCACCAAATTTACCTATTCACACAGAGAATGAATCCATTTTTAAAAATATTTATTTTTTAGAAGTACTTGGACACAATACCTTTATTTTATTTATTTATATTTATCTGGTGCTGAGGATTGAACCCAGGGCCTTGCACGTACTAGACAAGCACTGTATTGCTGAGCCACAACCCCAGCCCCAGATAAATCCATTTTTTTTTATTTCTTACATACATGACAATAGTGAATGCATTATAATCATAATAATCCATTCACAGCACATTTTTTGTAACTCTATATATAAAGTATATGCACACCAAATTATGCCATTATACATGAGCTCTATTGTTATTATTATTTTTTTGCATTGTAATTCTTAATACACCTTTAAACCACAATTTATCATATCTCTGTATATAAGTTATATTGACATCAAATTCACATCTTCATACATTATATTATATAAAGATGAATCCATTTTTATGAAATAAAATATCCTCAGTAAACAACTTGCTTATTTCAAATATGTTATATATTTGTTTGTATATAGACATGTATATGTGTATATATATATGCCCTTAAGGTAAAAAATTTCTTTCATCATCACTATTACTCAATAGTTTAAGACAAATACATTAAGAGAATAAAAATAAATATGTGGTCATGGAAACAGAGAGAAATTTTTCAGAAGACTATATCAAAAACTGAATAAAATTACAAAACAAGGAATGTATCACAAATCTATTTAAATTGCAAAGTAAATTTGTAATTTTAGTAGATTGCAAACATTATCAATATTCTTCCCATCAGTTCTGCATATCCTTTACAATGTGATTATTTAGTTTATCTAATTAATGAGTAGGACCTATGTTCCCACCCCCTGAGTCAAAGCTTGGTTAGATGACCAAATATGATCCATGAGTAATAAGCAAATATGATACCTGCAGAGTCTTGAAAAGTAGATGCACATTGGTGCTTTGTGTTCTCTGTGCTCCTTTTGGGCTAGCCTGCTGGATGTGACAGATGTGACATATAGGTAATGTTGTCCTAAAAAATTCACCCCTATCAATTCTGTTTGCAGGTCCAGTAAGCTGGCCTCTATCAACCTTTGGTGTTGTCAGTTAGCTGGATTTTCAAGACTCTAATAGGCATATGTCTCTTTGTTTTAAAATAAATTTTCTGTGGATAGCTTAGTATCTCAATGGCAGTAAACTTGCCAAGCATACATAAGTCTCTAGGTTTGCCACAGAAAATTTCTAAAAGTACCATTTCTTATTGAAATATGATGTGAAAAATGTTTTTACATGCTTATTTTAATCAATAAATGTTCTCTGATTAGGTGTCTATTGAGGTCTTTTGCCCATTTTTTAAATTGGTCCTTCTTTACTTATTACTTAATTTTAAGATTTATTTAAAAACATATTGGATAATCATTCTTTATCAGGGTCTTTGCTTCTTTGTATAAATGTTGGTGAAGCCAGAATTAGACAGGCAGTCAGTGTAGATAGGTAAATCCAGTCAGGTCGGATCTAGGAGGTCAATTTTTTTTATTGGAATTTTGAGTGAGTCTGGGAAGTTGGAGACTGTTCCCTGAGAGATTTTATCAAGAACTTACCCCTGCTCCAACCTGTTGCTAAGGTAACCTGACCCAGGAATTTCCCCTACCTACAGGGAGCTATAAAGTTGTTAATGTGTCCTTGTCTACTCCACTGGACCTTCCCCCTTCAGCCCACCTATTTCCCCCTTTTGGCCATCCCACCATGCACTCCTTAGCATAGTCACCTAAACAGGAAGAAGAAAGATAAGGGGGGAAAGCAGGAGAACAAAGGAAGCCTAGGACATATGCTTGCCTGGCGTGCTTCTCTAATGTTCAAACTTCAACATGTGGGGAAGCTGGACTCATCACCGATAACCTGCTGTATCATTGGCACCATCTCAATATCTGTATAATAATTTGACGAGATTTTAGATGGGTTACAATGAATCTACACATCATGCTGGCAAGAACAGAAGTCTTGAAAATATTGAGTCTATCTATCTGTGACCATGGACCCTGTCTCCATTTATTTAGTTCTTTTTAATTTTTCAAAATATTTTATTTTTTTTCTTATACTAATCTTATACCTAGTTTGTTAGATTTATACCTCAATATTTCATTTGGGGATTCTGATGCAAAAGGTAGTATGTTCTTAGTTTTAAATTCAATTATTTTATTGCTGTTATATAGTAAAGGAGTTAACAGTCATTTATTAACTTTTTATCCTGAAACTTTGTTATGACTCCTTGTTATCTCTAGAGATTTTTTCTCTTTTGCTGTTGTGTTGTTTGTTTTGTTTTTGTTTGGTTTTTGGTCACTTTTTCCAAAGACTTTCTACATAGATGATCACATCATTCACAAGCAAAGAGCATAGGTTATATTATTTCTTTCCTATGTGTCTGCCTTTTATTACCTTTCATTGTTTTATTACCTTAATTAGGGGAATCTTTGTCTTTTTATTGAACTTAGCAGGAAAGCTTTTGGTTTCATATCATTTAGGTTATCTATTAGTGTCTTGTAAATGTTTTTTAATAAGACATTTCCTTCTATCTCTAGTTTGCAGAGAGTTTATTTTGAGTGGGTATTGTATTTTGTCACATTCCTTTTCTGTATCTATTGATGGGATTTAATTTCACTAGTTTAGCCTGGTGATGTGATGGATCCCATTGATTTTTGAATGTTGAAAAACATTTTCATAGGGAAGGAATCAATTTAGTTGTGGTATATACTTCTTTTTATATGTTAGATTCCATAGTCTAATATTTTTAGGACTCTTAAACAACGTTCATGAGGAATATTGGTGGATAGTTTTCCTGAAGCCCTTTTCTCTGATTTGAATGTTAAGATAATACTAGTGTAATAGAATGAGGTAGAATTTTTGCATCTATTTCTATCTTCTGTGATTGTAGAAAATTGATATAATCCCTCGCTTTAATGTTTAGTAGAACTTAACTCATCTGAGACTCGTTGTTATTAATTAATTATTAATTATTGATACTATTTCTTCAATAGAAAATGGCTATAATGTCTATACTTTGGAACATACCATAGGAAAGAATTAAAACATATCTCATGTGGTTCTGAATCATAGAAATGATATTACATTATGAATCTAGATTAATATGATTTATATTTTTAGTTATTTAAAAACACCTGAGAGAATTAAATTGTTCACTTAAAAATGATATAAAGAATCTATAGTTTTTTGTTTTTTTTTTTCTAAAAACAACTCTAAACCATAATGCCTAGCATCCAGTAAAAGATTATGAGAACAATAATATCACAGGAAAACATGAATAGGACGCAATAAACAATAGAAAATAATTAATAATTTTAGCTATTAAAATTATCAGACATACTATGAAACAATCAGACCTACTACAAAGTATGAAGTATAAGTCAATCTACAAAATTTTAGCAAAAAAATGGAAACCATAAAAAATTTGGCATTAAAAATATTTTAGTTGTTATAGAAATTTTATTTTACTTATTTTTTTCATATGTGGTACTGAGAATCAAATTCTTTACCTCACACAAGTACTCTACTACTGAGCCACAGCAACAGCCCTAACATGATTTTTAAAAATGAAAACAAGTAGAAAGAAAATATCTGTAATAAAAAATAATAATAATAATTGAGAATTTAAGGAAAATCTAGTAATCTTCACAAAATTTTATAACACCTTTGTGCAGAGCCATGCTAACCTTTTCTGTATTATTCCCATTTTAATACAAGTGAATTCAGAGAAAGTACAAAAGAACAATCACAACACTAATAGAAAACCAAAAATCAAAGTAAGATTGATTTCACAGAAACAAGTGTCACTGAATGCTCATTTTTCAACAGCAATAATGAAAGTAGCACAGAAATTCGGTATCTCCATTTTTGAATTAAGAGTCAATTTAGGATTTTAGGACTAATAAATATTATTATGGAAATAACTATGAATGACATTTTCTGACTTACAGTGCAAAGTCTTTAATAAAAATTTCGATTTTATTTGTATGTATGAATGTTTTTAGATTTTTTTTTAAATTGTGATTTTCAACTAATTGGTACATTTCATTTAAGTTTTCAAGTTTTGGGAGAAATTTATTATATTATCCCTTAATCTTTTTTAATTGACTTTAATATCTATACTGAATTTTCTATTTTATTCATGATAATAATAATTTATGTTCTCTCTTTTTCTCAGTCAGTTATGGAAAGTTTTGTCATTATAGTAATAATTCTACACTTGAAATTTTGCATTAGTGATATCCTCTATTGAAGATGTTTTCTATTTCAATGCTATATCATTTTTTTAAAAAATATTACCGTTATTCTTTTCTCTCTTTTCTTATATTTTGGGTTTAAATTTCTGTTATTTTGCCTAATACTTTAGTTAGAAGCTTAGATCATTGATTTTTTAAAATTTAATTTCCTTCTAATGTATGTATTCAATGCAGCAAATTTCTTTCCACTGTTATTAAAAGTTATTATTAAGTACACACAAAATTCTATTATTTTGTATGAAGCTATAATATATGTCATCTCATTGACCATCAGGTGGATTCCACTGATCTGATTAGATCAGGAGATATCCCCTACCTCCTTCACCTCTCCATGTGCATCCCTCCTGCAGCTGTGCCCTCAGTCTAAGAGGATGAACATCTCACTCGGGAGAATTATCCTTTGATCAAGGGTATTACAGTAGTTACTTTCTTCTCCAAACAAAATTCAATTATTACATCTTCTTGTTGAAGTAAGCACTTAATGATTATAATAAAGATCTCCTTTTTGCAATGCTTACTATGTGAAACACTCCAATATCTTATTGTTGTAAACCCATGTCAGGTGATTCATATGTTAAATATCTTTCATATATTTTCTTCAGATGTATAGACCTTACCTTGTTCATTCTGTGAGTGTGATATATTTAGTTACTTTTATGTTTAATTCAGTGTCATAACTGAACTTCATTTAAGTGTTCATTCATTTAAGGTTTAATATAATTACTTATATATTTTTATTATGGACTATTATATTGTTATTTGTTATCTGTTTTTCTTGATTCTTGTATGATCGATGTAAGTTTTCATTTATTTATTTTTTGGGGCATTATAATTTTTTTAAATTTTTTTCAATTCTATCTTTTATTTATTATACTTCATTAATTGGGTTCTTGAGTATTCATTTTTTGGCATTTTATTAATATTTCTTGGGCAGTTTTGGTATCATTGCATTTAACAGATACACTAAAAGTCACAAAAAATACATTTGTAACTAATTAGTTTATCATAAATTTGTTCTCTTACCATAAGAAAAAGTGCAGTCTACTATTTCTAGTCATCATACAATTTTGATTTTTTTTAATATTTTTACTTCTAAAAATGATATAAGCCATAAAAGAAATTGTAATTGTTTAAAATTTAAACAGTTAATATTTTTTCTTTCAAAAAAATTTACCCTAATATTTATCCTTATCAACATTATTGATTTCTTTTACACATTAAACCAATGTTCTTTAGCTTGAAAAACATGTTTCTTTTTTTAATTTTTTATTTGTTTTATTTAGTTATACATGACAGTAAAGTGCATTTCTGTACTTTAATATATCATGCATAGATGTGATATAATTCCTCATATATCTGAGTGTATATGTTGTAGAATCATATTAATCATGCAGTCATACAAATACATAAAATAAAAAATGTCTCATTCTACTATCCTTCTTATCCCTGCATCTGTTCACCTCCCCTCCCTTCACTTCCCTCTACCTAATATAAGACAATTCTATTCTTCTCTAGTGCACTCCTCCATTGTGAATTATCATCTGCATATTAAATATTCAGCATTTTTTAATTGGCTTATTTTGATTAGAAAAATATTGTCCAACTCCATCCATTTACTGGCAAATGCCTTAATTTCATTATTCTTTACAGCTGAATAATATTCTATTGACTATACATATCACATTTTCTGTCTACATTTATCTATTGAGGGACACCTCGGTTGGTTCCATAGTTTAGCTATTGTGAATTGTTTGCTGTAAACATTGACATGGCTGCATCACTGTAGTATGATGATTTTAAGTCCCTTGGGTATAAATCAAGGAGTAAAATAGTTGGGTCAAATGATGTTCCATTCCAAGTTTTTTAAGAAATCTCCATACTGCTTTCCATAGTGACTGTACCAATTTTCAATCCCACGGGCAATGTATGAATCTACCTTTTTTCCCACATCCTTGCTAATATTTGTTGTTGCCTGTACTCTTGATGATTGCCATTCTGACTGGAGTGAGATGAAATCTTAGTATAGTTTTCATTAGCATTTCTCTAATTGTTAGAGATATTGAAGACTTTTTCTTATATTTGTTGATCAGTTGTATTTCTTCTTCTGTGAAGTGTCTGCTTAGTTCCTTAACCCATTTCTTAATTGGGTTATTTATTTATTTCCTGTTAAAGTTTTTTAGTTCTTTGTATATCCTAGAGTTTAATCCCTTATCTGAAGTACATGTGGTAAAGATTTTCTCCCAATCAATAGGCCCTATCCTCACATTATTAATTGTTTCCATTCCTGAGAAGAAGCTTTTTAATTTGAATTCATCCCATTTATTTATCCTTTATATTACTTCATGCAATTTATGACTCTTGTTAAGGAAGTCAGATTCTAGACTGACATAGTGAACATTTGGGATTACTTCTTCTGTTAGGGGCTGTGTCTCTGTTGTAGTTCCTGAGCCTTTGAGACACTTTGAGTTGATTTTTTTTTTTTTTTGCAGGGTGAGAGATGGAGATTTAATTTCATTTTGCTACATATTAATTTCCAGTTTTGCCAGCACCATTTGTTGAAGAGTCTGTCTTTTCTCCAATGTATGTTTCTGGCACCTTTGTTTATCATGAAATAAGTGTATTTATGTGGGTTTGTCTCTGTGTCTTCTTTCTGTGTTATTGGTCTAAATGTCTATTTTGGTGCCAATACCATGCCATTTTTGTTACTATAGCTCTGTAGTATAGTTTATGATCTTGTATTGTGATGTCTCCTGCTTCACTTTCCTTACTAGGGATTGCTTTGTCTATTTTGGGTCTTTTATTCTTCCAAATTATTTCCGTAATTGCCCTTTCTATTTCTATGGAGAATGTCATTGGGATTTTAATAGGAATTGCATTAAATCTGTATAATGCTTTTGGTAGTATGGCCATTTTGACAATATTAATTCTGCCTATACAGGAGCATGGGAGATCTTTCCATCTTCTGGGGTTTTTTTGTTTTTAATTTCTTTCTTTAGGGTCCTGTAGTTTCATTGTAGAGGTCTTTCGTATCTTTTGTTAGATTGATTCATATATATATATTATCCTGCTACTTTGCTGAATTCATTTATTAGTTCATATATATATATATATGTATATATATATATATACATATATATATATATATATATTATCCTGCTACTTTGCTGAATTCATTTATTAGTTCTAAAAGATATCTGGTGGAACTTTTTGGATCTTCTAGATGTAGAATTGTGTCCTCATCAAATAGTGACAGTATGAGTTCTTCTTTACCTATTTGTATTTCTTTAATTTCTTTTTCTAGTTGCTCTGGCTAGAGTTTCAAAAACGATGTTAAATAGGAGTGGTGAAAGAGGACATCCTTGACACTTGTTCCAGTTTTTAGAGTGAATGCTTTCAAATTTTCTCCATTTAGAGTGATTCTGGCCTTGGGTTTAACATATATAGCTTTTATGATTTGAGATATGTTCCTATTATCCCTAGTTTTTCTAATGTTTTGAAATAAAAGTGTGCTGTATTTTGTCAAATACTATTTCTGCATCTATTGAGATGATCATATGATTCTTGGTTTTAAGTCTTTTTAATATGATGTTACATTTATTAAATTCTGTATGTTGAACAAACCCTGCTCCCTGGGATGAACCCCACTTGATCATGGTTCACTATCTTTTTAATGTGTTTTTGTATGTGATTTGCCAGAAATTTACCAAGAATTTTTGCATGTATATTTATCAGCGATATTGCCCTAAAGTTTTTTATTTTTTTTCCTTGATGTGTCTTTGCCTGGTGTTGGTATTAGGGTGATATTAGTTTCAGAGAATGAGTTTGGAAGGGTTGCTTCTTTTCTATTTTATTAACTACTTTGAGGAGTATTGGTGTTAATTTTTCTTTCAAAGTCTTGTAGAACTTGGCTCAGAATCTGCTATTCCTGGGCTTTTGTTTGTTGGTAGGCTTTATTTTTTTTAAACAAAGCACTCAGACTGAGTTCCCTTCCTCTTGCTCTCCAAAGAGGAGTGAAGAATGATCATCAATGGCAATAGGCAGTTTCAGCAAAGGAGCATTGTAAGTCAGCTTCACACTCAGAAGGAAATGCTACACTCCTCTTGTTGCTTTTGGTACTCTGCAAGATCAGAGAAACTTCTATAATAACAAACTATAGAAATTATCCCTGAATGTATAGTATTTGTTGGTAGGCTTTTGATGGTGTTTTCTATTACTTGAAAAACATGGTTTAATATTTCTTGTAATGCAAGAACACTGGCATGATGTCTCCCAGCTTTGCTCACCTAGAAACCTTTCCTTAATTTTTGAAGCTATCTTTTCCTGACATACAATTCTGCCCCTTCTCACCCTATTTTTTTCCTGTCTTTCATGATTTGTGTTAAAAGTCAATGATTCTTACATTCTTCTTTAGCCACTATTTGATTTTCTCATTTTTATCTGCTTGTTTATTAATTTATTTTGTGTTTTTAGGGACTGAGCCCTGGGTCACTTTACCATTGAGCTTAACGTCCAGCCCTTTTAATTTAATTTATTTATTTTTTTTAATTTTGAGACAAGGTATAGTTAAATTGATGAGGATGACCTCCAATTTGCCATTCTCGTACCATAGCCTCCCAAGTCACTGGGATTATGGGCATGCACTAATACATGCTTCTGATTTCATTATCTTTAATTTTCAACAGTATCATAAAATTAATGCTGTTTCTAAGAAAAATTTAATTTGTTTTTGGTGTATAATGAGCTTATCAAATTTTCAACATCAACATGGAACTCCTTTGATTATTATTTCTCCAAATATTGCTTTTTTTCTTTCTTCTCTTTTCCAAAGGAAATCCAATTCCTAGTAGGCTATCTCTCTTTTTTATTATGTTTCATGTTTCCAAATTTTTGTTCTGTTTAAATTTTCATCATTTTCTATTTAAATATTTTCTTTTGATTAGTCATCAGTTGTTTTGAACCTTTCTTTTACTATGTCAAGTTTGTTGTTATGTCCACCAAATATATATTAATTTTATTTTGTTTTGTTAATGTATACTCTACTTCTATTTTGAGGTATACAATCCTATGCATTGTTTACTGCCATATTTTAAATTGTCTTTTACTAACTATAACAACTACATTGTCTATTACTCCATGTTATTTTATCACTTTATTATTGATCACTATATTATGATTTTTTGCATATATTATAAATGAATACTCAAAATTATAAAAATATGCTCTAGAAAATTTTCTATAGCTTCAATTTTTCTATCCTGGCAATTCTTATTAATCTCACAAATGTCTTGTTGCCTTCTCATATTTCTTTTTATAAACCATTCCTTTTGGATAATGGTTACTATTAGGCTTATTCATATCTCATTGTGTGATAGAATGTTACTCAGCCAAAAAGAATAATGAAATTATGGCATTTGATGGTAAACAGAAACAACTGAAGAATACTATTCTAAGGGAAATAAGCCAGCCAAAAAAACCAAAAGCCAAATGTTATCTCTGATATGTGGATGATAACATATGATAAGGAAGAGGGGGTAGAATAGACATTCATTGGATTAGACAAAGGGGAATGAAGGGAAGAAATGGGATATTGGAAGAGGAAAGACAGTAGAAAGAATTGGACATAACATTCCTATGTTCATATATTAATATATGACTAGTGAAACTTCACAACATGTAAAACCACGAGAATGAAATCCTAATTAGAATATTATACTCCATGTATGTGTAATATGTCAAAATATATTCTAGTGTCATGTATATCTAAAAAGAATGAACAAAAAATTAAAATTAAATCTCATTGTATGGACACACAGTCTAAAAGGCGGAAAAATTTTTCAAAACAGCAAGGAGATTCTGAATATATTTGATTGGTCACTTATTGTCCTGAACTTTTCATCAGAAAATGCCCCTTCCAGAAATTGTGATGAGTATTAGATTGAGCTAAGAATATTAAGAATATTTAATATTAAGAATATTTCTTTGAATTTATTACTGCCAATACCATTTTTTCTTAAAATATATACTAAATACATGTATGAATATATGTACATACATATATTAAATATATACTATATATATAAATATATACTAAATACATATACTAAATACATGTATGATGGTGTGAGGAAAAAGAAAAAAAAAGTGTGTCACATTAGATTGGGCATAGAGAAGTGAGGGGAGGGAAGGGGAAGTGGGGAAAGGAAGGACGTGACTGCATGACCAATGTGATTCTGCAAACTGTACACTCAGAAAAATGAGAAATTATACCCCATCTGATTTAAATGTATGATATGTTAAGATCATTGTACACCCATGTGTAACTAATTAAATTTTCAAAAATAGCAAATATATTCTAAATTTAAGGTTTCTATTCATCTATAGCAGAAAGATAAGTTTAATGTAGCTGGTTTATTATCAGCACAATAAAATGTATTGTTTTATTTTATTCAACTTATTATGTTGTAAATACATAGTTATGTGATTTTAATTACGTGTATCAATAAATCTTTTTTACCTTTCTTTTACATACAACTCAAGTAAATTTCTAGCTTTTACAACCTTGAACAAATAGGACAACGAAGTTTCCAAGTGTTTCCAAAAACAGTATGACAGATCTAAAAAGTATATTTAAGTATCTCTGAAATGTTGATGCTAACCCACAACAAGGGAGGGAGTGGAAGAAAGAAATAAAAGTTCCTTGGATTAGACAAACAGGAATAAAGGGAAGGGTGGGGAGATGGGAATATGTAATACACAAGAGTGAATCAGACATAACTTTCCTGTGCTCAGAAATGAACACATGACCAGTGAAACTCCACATGACGTATGACCAGAAGAATGGGATTCTATTTAGTAAGCTCTACACCATGCATATATATCAAAATATACTCTACTGTCATATATATCTAAAAAGAACACACAAGCAAAAAAAATCTCTGATTTGTAGATCTTAGACATAATCTGAAAAGTTAAACATTTTTCAAGTTCAGCCTTACCTTCTTCCAGAACTGCACTTAAATTTCTATGTATAAGCATTTTTTAAGTGATTAATTGACTCTTCTGAAGTCCTGATGGAACTTAATGCTTAGTTAAGCAATCACATTGAGTATGATATCAGTGATTGGATCCCAGAGGACGTTTTCATTGGTTTCATTTAGTTTTCAAAACAATTTGGAGTTCTTTGAGATTTTCATGTTTCTGTTTTGTTGAGTTCAAATGTATTAATATTTATTGTTCCAGATAGACTTCCAATAATTATGCAGATATTCAAGAATTTAATTTTTAAAAAAGAAATGCTTTTTAAAAAAATTTTAAATTTGATTTATTATTTTCATGATCCAAAAATAAAATTTTATAAACTTCATAATTAGAAGATAAATTCTATTTTTAAAAAAATGGCAAATAATAAATATACACACACACACACAAATACACATGCATATATACACATATATATTACTAACTAAACTTCATTTCAAAAATTTTACTTAGGTACCTTTCTTATACACATTTCTAAAAAAAAATTTTCTGACTTTTGCCAGATTATTTATCTTGCCTTTGATACTTTTTACACAGTATATCTCTTATTTGTTTTCTTTTTTTTTGTTTTTGACATAACCATTTGTGTTAATGTCTAGAGAATAGTGTAAGACAATATTAAAAAAGAAATTTATTTTCTCATAAAACATTTTGGCTACATTCAACACATTTTTAAGTGCAATGTTCTCATGCTGAGTAGAGTTCCCAGTCCAAAGCCCAGTACTAAGCAGGTTTTTTACTTACTATCTAAAACTCCTTCATTTTAATTTCTTTCTTTCTTTCTTTTTTTTTTTTTTGGGTACTCAGGTGCACTCGACCACTGAGTCACATCCCCAGTCCTATTTTGTATTTTATTTAGGGACAGGGTCTCACTGAGTTGCTTAGTATCTTACTTTTGCTAAGGCTGGCTTTGAACTCAATATCCTCCTGTCTCAGCCTCACAAGTTGTTGGGATTATAGGCCTACAATACCATGCCCAGCTTACTGTCTAATTCTCTAGTACTATTGATGAATGAAGCACACAATATATTCTATTAGGTTGCTCAGTCACTAGTTTTAGTCCATTTTCAATCCAAATATAAATTTTGTTTTGATGCTCTAATTTTAAAAATAAGCTTCAATACTGCCTAAATCAGCTTCCCAATATTTCTAATATTTGTAGTATTATTCTGTGTTTTTTTTAAAGACGATCTGAACTATATTTTGTAAGAGTCAGAGCCCCACTCACTCAAGCATATCTGTAAATGTTTAGTTCTTAAAGGCTTTTAGTCTTTCTCGGTGTACAAAATAAAACAGTTTTCCTTTTTAATTTCAATTTTGTAAAGTTCAGATATGCTATAATTTGAAGATCTCTTTTATGTTATCATTGTTGTTATTCCTTGGTTATTTTTTTGTTCATTTTATTCTGTTCTTATAAAAGTAATCCTTATGTTCTGATTTCTAGATTTTAATTTTCTCATGACTAATATGAAGAGAGATTGCTATAAATTTTGTTGATTTTCTGTCTGTACCTGAAACATAAAAAGATATTTTGGAGATGCCTGAACTCTACTTAAAAGAAAAAAAAATCATTGTTAACACAATTAAATCTAATTTTATGAAGTTATACATACATATCATTACTGTATTCCAATTCAACATATTAATCCATCTTATTATTTTTCCTTTGTTGTTTTTACTTATATTTGCGTGCCACAATGTGTGTTAACCATGAAGACAATATCTCTAGGTTGTCATTTCCACATTTTGATTCACTTTTCCAATTAATCATTAGTATATAAATATATTTTCTTCTTTTTTTCTTAACAATATTTTATTTGTTTTAATTTCCACATTTTGTTGGTGCATTATAGTTGTACATAGTGTTTCAATTTGTCATTACAATATCTGTGCATGCACTCAATATAACAATATAATTTGGCCACTCCCCAGCATTGGCCTCCTCCCTACCTACCTCACAACCCTTGATTTTTTTTTTCTATTAATCTCGCTTTACTTTTCTTGAGGTCCACCCCCACCTTTGTTTTCCTTTTTCCACTCTAGCGTCCACATATGAGAGCAAACATATACCCTTAACCTTCTGAGCTTGACTTATTTTTCTTAACATGATGGTTTTTAGTATTTTTACAAAAGTACACTTTTACAAAGTATTGCTATGTTACTTGAACTTCATTATGTTTAAATATCTCTTGTAATCTTAGTTTTTAACATGAGCCAATTATTTACTGACACATCTCTAAGGTGGCTATAGATTTTGTTTGCATATATTTGATGAACTAAATGCATTGGCATCAGAGAACATAAAATATTAATTAATTTTTATAAATTTTTTCCATTAATATCTACAAATGTTTACCTTAATTTATGAAATTGAGTTCTCAGTATATATACTTTACATTTATAACACCAATTTTATCATCTAATCTCTTATAATGTTATATTATTAACAGATATTTTAATAATATATAAAAGTTTTTGGATGTTTTTTGCAGAGCTAGGACTCAAACCCAGGGCCTTGTCTTTGCTAGCCATGTGTTCTTCTACCATGCTACACTCCAGCCCTTTTTTAGTTTTCTAAAACTTAGTATATTTTGAAGGTATTTTAACTATTAAGCCCTAGTATTAAATACATATTTGAGGAACAATTGGATAATATAGTGTTTTTTTTTTTTTATTCTGCTTTGTGTCACTAAATTTCAAAACAAATTAAAGACATATTTGGACTGAAATAAAGAATAACTCAATGCTTCCTTCTACAAAAAAAAAATTATAAGAAAAAAATGACGCATGAAAACATTTAAATGAATTATAATATTAGAAAACTATTTATAAGCCATATTCACTTCAAACAACACTATTCAAAGACAAAAAGTTTACAAATAATGTCATTATTCTGTTGAGTCATCTAATAGCTGCATTAAATGTAGCCATACTAGAATGCAAACATATAAATTACATTTTTGTTCATTTATTTTTGGTAGATGGACACAATACCTTTATTTTACTTATTTATTTTTATGTGGTGCTGAGGACCAAGCCCAGTGCCTCACCGTGTTAGGCATGCATTCTACTACTGAGCTACAACTCCAGCCCCATAAATTCCATTCTTAATGTAAAATTGAGGAAGATAGGTTTCTGTGGACATTTCCTAGAAATTCAATAGGATAGAATAGTTCAAAACAGAGTTTTTCTTCATTCAATGTATAAACTATACATGTATAAATAAATAGTTTAATAAAAATTGTTTTCACCTTACCTTGTCACAATGGTATTACTTCATAATTTACAGTTCAAATCAAGATTTAATTAAAGCAATGACATAATAATTTTGAGGAATTTAATTTTTTTAAGTTTTTATAAGCATGTGTCTCTCCTAGACACAAATTTGTATGCAGCATAATTGCATTAAATATTTCTACCTCTACAAATTAAAAAGGAACTTATGTCTATGAATTTGGACTAATAAATTTAAATAAATACACTAGTTGAATTTTTAAAGATATAATAAGTTGCTTAATATGCAATATGAGATTAATTATGTTAACATGAAAATTATAGTTACATTTCATGCATACTATAGAATATTTATATACCATAATAATCAGTGAGAGTAAAAGATAAATTATTTATAACATTGTAAAGTTATAATGGGCTCAAATATATAATGAAAAAAATACTGTAATTAGTTGTTGTGGAATTAAATGTCAGTGAAAACCATTAGATTGTAGCATCATTTTCCTAGGTAATAATTCAAAGCACAAATTGCCATTTTGCATTTTAAGCCTGCATAAATAACATTTGTAGTCTTTGCTCAGAAAATCATCTATTACTACTGAGTATATGTGATATTAAATCACCTACATATCATGACTGCTCTATACTAATATTCTACTACACAATATACTTAATTTTATATGATTTATAGAATTTGGAAGCTAATAGGCACTTTTAAAATCATTCCTGACTCATTTTACAAATAAGGCATATAAGATCCACAAAATGTACTTAATTACAATGTACGTTTGTTTTCACTTGTTTAGTTAAATTCACAACTTATTTTACATTTTTGTCAACATACCAAAGAACAAAAAGCATCCTGATAATGTCCATTGAGACTTCTGGGCTGTGATGTTACATGTTTTAGTATTGATTTCCTCTCACAAAGAAAAAACAATGGAAATAAAACCCATTGCCTGAGAATACACACAAGAATGATGAGTATAGTAAAAACACTGCCTATGGCTCACTCATCCTTTGCAAACAGAGCTAAACTTAATTTTTTTCTATTGAAAATATCAATAAAGAATGTTAATATTTGATACAATCACTGACAGAAAGCTGAGAACAGATTTGCTACGAATGGAAATAATTTACAAATAAATTTTTCCCAAGATTTCTTTTTTGTATTTCAATAACAAAATAACCAAGTCTAAATAATTAACAAATTGCTGAGCCTGAGCTCATGATCTTCCTCCCTCAGCCTCCCAAGTCCCTGAGATTACAGATATGAGCAGCAGTGCTTGGCCTACGCAACCTAATTTTTATATACATAACAAATAATTTACATTAATGTCAAGAAAGTAAAATCAACAAATCATCTTACATTTTCTCCAAAAACATATTAATGTGTAAGCTTTTTTTCTTAAACACACATTTTTTTGTTGATTTAAATTGTTTAGACACTATTGGACAAATTATGAATCTATAATTTTCCATCAGCCTTCTCCTTTTTCTATCTATATAAGGAGGTGAAAATGTCAATGCCCAATTTCTTGGCCTCCTGGAAATTAGTACTTATGTGAAAATTAGGCAAATACCTCTTGGGGAGCTCTGAGAAAGCTTTGTGTTTATGATAAAAGTGGTTGGTAAAGCTTCCTTCCTGCACCCACCAAGAAGCTTCCCTTTAAGACTGAAGTGATGAGTGGGTTCGACAGCCACCTTAGAGAAAAATGCTAAGAATATATCATAGATAATGGCTTACCAGTTATTTGGCTATGTTGCAAAGATAAAACTTTTAAATTCTAATTTTGGGACATTTATTTAGATTTTAAGACAAAATCATCCTGGTTTCACATAATTCTTCATTTTTTTAACCATTTATAGGAAGTGCAATGAAAGAGAACAAACATTTTCAATTTAGCTTAACATGAATTATGGCACATGCATTTTATCATCTCAATTCTTATTTCTAAGAATGTGTTATTTATGCTAAGTAAATAGTAGTATATTTCTTAAAAGTTTTATTAAATTAATGCTCATTAAATAGTGAATTCTGGGATGTTAATTCCCTATGCATAAATGAAAAGACTGGGATGACCATTTTGATATTTAAGCATGCATCTGTAATTTTAAATACGTTTTCTTGTTTAGGAAAGCATTCTTTATCTGGTTTCGCTTCTTGAGGAATTATTCTTGAGAGAAAAAGAGAAACTTAATCAAATAATTGTAGTTTATTTTGTTAACTGAAAATATTCCAATTAATAATGGATTGAGGGGCTGGGGAAGTGTCTCAAGCGGTAGCGCACTCACCTGGCATTCCGGGGTGCTGGGTTCAATCCTCAGCACCACATAAAAATAAAATAAAGATGTTGTGTCCACCTTAAACTAAAAAATAAATATTAAAATCTCTCTCTCTCTCTCTCTCTCTCTCTCTCTCTCTGAAAAAGAAAATAATGGATTGATTTAGACAATCAAGTTATTCACAAATAAATGACTTATCTTCATAATCTCTACTGACCTATGGAATGTATAATACATTTCTTTCTATATTATTTATTTTCTATTTGAAATCATATATATTCTGTTTCTTAGAAAAATAGAAATGTGCTACTTACAAAACTATAAAATATATTTATGTTTCCTAGTTCTTATTAAAATTAAACCAAAAATATATATTTATTATTTTTATCATTTTCTTTCTTCTCCATGACACATATTATTCACATATTCACTTGCTAATCATTTTCAAATGATCTATTGGATATATAAATTTTCCAGGTATTTAAAGTTTTAGGTGACAAATATTATACTAAAAAACATGTAAGATTTTTAGGATTTTTAGTTTCTGTCTTGAACTATACAAGTCATCACCTAATTGCAGAAAAACTGTGTGTGGATTTTTATATATGAGCAAAAGAGGCTCAAAATATGTTAAAATTTAGCTAATTTTACATAAATGATTACCAGCAGGGCTAAAATCTTTAAAAAAAAAACCACAGTAAATTTATCGAATCAAGTTTTACTCTTGTCTAAATTTGAATGTTGAAATTTAAAGGAAGGATGACTCTTCTAATTTACAAATTTATAATCACTTGGAATAATTTTAGTAAACACAATAAACTACAGTTATTTTTGCACTTTTACTTTTATAGTTTTGTAAGGTACTTGTAGAGTTTTCTATTGTGACTACACAGATGATTTGTTGTAGACATGAGGTTACATTTTCATAGTACAGAAACAGTTTGACATTTTAATAACAGGTATAAAAACCAGTACAATAAAGTAATATTAGTTTAATAGTTTTTAAGAAATTATTATGTTACTACTAAATCTCAAATTTAGTATGTAAAAGTTTTCATATTTACTGATGATTGTTTTGATTTATATAAGCTTTATAAACAAACTCACATTTTGTTTTTAAACTAGCACAATGAGATACAAAAATGGTTAACATTAAATTATTTATTGAATTAGCATGTATAAATAAAATCCAAATGGCAATATGTGAAACTTTTTGTATAGAAACTGAAATTAATATATTTTTTAATTAAAATTTGAGAAATCAGGAAACTAAAAGTTATTATTTTTTCTGTATTTTACTTTTTCAGATTACTTTAGCATGTGGACATTTATATTTCCTAGTCCAAGTAGTTAAATTTATGGTTCATTTTGATATTTATAAAATAAAGCTTTGAGTACCAAATGAAGATTAAGGAGTTATATTTGAGTATATCTTTCAAAATATGTCTCTGGCATGATTGATAAATTGATTGAACAAATTTTTTCAGTGACTACGAGTAGATTTCTCTTAATTTGTGTGAAATGCTTCATTTTATTTCTATGGCAATTCAGAACAAAAGAGTTCAAATGTTAGCCTAATTTTATTTTTTAAATTCTTATTTGTAATGTCAACCAATTATTTATAAACTAAAATTGTATTTGAGGTATAAAAGTTACCTTTTACAATAAGTCTACCCAGCCATTTTATTTTAAAACCCCTAATCTTAGTAATTTTTTTTTAATCCACTGAACCTCCCACCCTGCTCTTGGATAAAAATCCCTACTTATCATTGGTGAAGTGGAATTAATTTCAATCTGTCCCTGGCTACAAAGTGCCATGCACAGGTCTCCACACTTAGAACAAGAGCACTCTTGAATCATCTTTGGCCTTCATCACTTTTATATATTTTATATATTTTTAGTTAACAACTGTAATAATTTCACTATGCCAATATATATTGCATGTTTATTAAATTAGAGTGTAAATGAGAAAGATGATTGCAAAAGCAGAACAATCCTAAGAGAATCAATGTTTATAAAACAAAAATCTGATAGTCACTACCAACTTTAAAAAGAAACAACAATGAATTTGATTAGATTATTGAAGTATTTATTGAGGGAAAATATAGAAAATTGCTTCTCAAGAAATGGAAAAATTGTTGGAAAACAGATGAACCCAAGCATTAAAAGTATTTGTAACATATACAGCACATGAAAAGTTTTCAAGTATTATAGATATAGAAAAAGTATTTTAACTTCATAGGAATATAAGTTGTACCTATCACCACCTAAAAAAATAAGTTAGAAATAGAGTGGAATCCCTTCATCAGTGGATTTAATTATCAGCTGAGGCCTGGATGGGGGAGGGAATAAGTAATTCTCAGAGGTGTGGGCCAGCTGGAAATAAAAGTCTGAAAAATAATATTAAAAAATAATACAAAGATTGGTAAATATATTTAAAGCAAGGACTTGATGGGTAGAAGAGATCTGATGGATCTGATCCTAACAAAGGGAAATGCCCACAAATGCTTTATTTATAGTGAAACACACCAAAGAAATCTATTGTGAGGAGGGGTAATTCGGGCTAAATAAAAAGAGGTTGTAGGAGAGTTGGCCTGGTTGGAGACTGACCACTTGAAAGTGATTCTTCCTCCTCCAGGCAGCTGGCAACGCAAGGCTGTTTAGGGACACTGATATGACTTTTATCCAAGGCTACCAGGCATCTAAACTGAAAGTTATCAATATCACAGATTGCATGCCAGACATGGAATCGGCCCCATTAACAACTGCTGCCTGCAAATGAGCATGTCTTTCTACATCTTTGCTTGGAAAGATTCCCAGATGGGGTAGTCAAGCAGTCCAAGGTTGTGAAATTCAAAGCAATCATTTATTTGCCACTCCTGATATTTACTTACCATAGTTTGTTACCCATGGAAAATGAATGTCCAAAAATGAATAGTCCAGAAAGAAACAAATCATGAATTTGACTATGTGCTGTTCTGAATAGCATGCTAAAATATTGTGCCTTCTTTCCCCTCCCACGGGGATGCCAGTCATCTCTTTGTCAGTATATTCATGCTGCATATGCCACATTCCTGCTAGTCATTGGAGAGTCCTATTGGTTCCTCAGGTCTATTGTCCTTCATCACAGTTACCCTTAAAACTTTTGAAGGCATTATTACATCCCTCTCAAATTCGTGCTTATACAAAGAATTCTTTCTTTTAGCCCTTCCTTATACTACAATTTTCCAGGCATCCTATTTCTTCTGGCTCAACCTGACTCCCCTTTCCTGGAAACACATTGTTTGTGTTCAAGTACCCCTTATTTTCCTTAGTAACAGCTTGAAATAACAAAAGTAGAGATGCTGGCAAATTGGATCTTCCAAAGAGAAGCCACAAAGTGCTTTCTCTAAGTGAGAAGGTAAGAACTCTCAGGTTAAAAAAAAAAGAAAAGAAAGAAAGAAATGTACGCTGTGATTGCCAAGACCTGTGGTAAAAGTTAATCACCTGTGTAATTGTTAAGTTAAAAAAATAAAAATAATGCTAAATTTGTTGTTGCTCTTCAAATTGCAAAAGTTATGGCAGCTTGATTGTTCATGACAAGTGTTTCTTTAAAATGAAAAAGGCATTAAATAATAGGGTTTGATAATATCTGTGGTTTTTTGCATCACCAGGTTCTCTGTATTAGGGCACTAATACAGATTCCAGTATACCAAAACTATGACAATCTTCTTCTTTAGAAAAAACTCCCTGTGAAGTCATCTGTGGTTTTTTGCATCACCAGGTTCTTAAAAATGAGGTAGGACTACCCCCAGTAAAAATATAGATGTGAATATTGTACAACAGAGCAATCCCAGTAATTGTTTAAAATTCTAATGACATTTTTGCATGTATTTACTTACAGGAAATTCAATAATAATACAGGGATCATTATTTTTAAAGAAAGCAAATATTTATAAATAATATGAAGGCTAAAAAAGTATAATATGTAAATTGTTATATAGTCACACAAGGTAATATTATACATTAGAAAATTAACTAGAACCATATATTCTAACACAAATTACTACAAGAATGACACTAATCAAGGTAAGGAAGTTATAAAATTATAAAAGCAAAATTCAATTTCATTTTTATATATGGAAACAACCAGATAGGTTGATGTAGATAGAGATACATAGATAGTGAGGTAGGCCCGAAGAACATATATAAATGAGGATAAATATAAGCCATTCAAAACAGTGGAAGTTAACAAGAAGTTTTAAGAAGTACAATATTGAGAGAATTAAAGAAGATGATTCAGCTCACTTTAAATTTTTTTATTTAATTGATGCTTCAGTATTTATTTTATTGCTAAAATAGCACTTCAAATTAAACTATTATATTATAAAATCAGAACTTAAAACAATATTTAAAAAAAGTGAAGAAACATAAAGTATAAGTTATATAAAGAGGAAAAAGAATATGAAATTAATCAAAAAAACAGGATATCAAAATGACACTTCTATTTTTAACTAAGATCTATTAACTGTGAAAAATACAAGACACTTTTGTTGTGAAATCATATATATATGTATATATATATATATATATATATATATATGTCATATTTCTAACATACTTAGTTTATATTCACATACTATTTTAATATCACAGGGAATATCAACTAAATTTTCAATATGAGGCAAAATATATACTCAAATTATGATATTTCAGAAAGATTTTTAAAAGGTCCTATCTTTAAGAGTGTGGGCAGATACAGATGAAGCAAAGACTAGTTAAGTACACTGAGTTTCAGAAAGGTGAATATTAAGACTGGGAAAAATAAAACAAGTAGTAAGGAAAAGCAGTAGTTACTAGAAACTTAAAAAAGTATATCTTATGGAGAAGTGAGCCTTGAAAGAAGAAGTAATTTTTATTGGAAAATCAAATATAGCAAGAGGTTACAATGGTTAAAATGATTAATTTAAAGCACATTTTATATTATTTCCTGTTTATGAATTTTAAATGAGTGACCCTACCTATGTTCTTCAAGCACTAGCTCCTATAGAATTTTCAACTATCAGCTCCTGGATGGGAGGTTTTATTTTTGTTCCTTGAGAAGTGACTGATAATTCATTATTACAGGATGTTGTTCTTAGTAGTCTTGTGGTTTCATTGAAAAGAATTATTATACAAACCTAGAAAATTTCAGCCACTCATCTGTACTCCAAATTTAATTATACTTACTCAAATTATGTAGCAGCCACTCAGTTTCCCCTGATAATCTAGATCATGTACATTGTTTGATTAAATAAACTCCTCTTTGTGTGTTTAGTTCCTGGTTTTGAGATTCTAAAATGACTAGGGCACTAATACAGATTCCAGTATACCAAAACTATGACAATCTTCTTCTTTAGGAAAATGGTTCTCATTTCTCCTTTGTGAACCAAAATCTCTAAAACAATGAAAACCAAGATATGGGCACAGGCAAAATGACTTCACAGGGAGTTTTTAATGATATGTCACTATCTTTTGTTGTGAACTGCACATCCAGGCAGTTCAGAAGGATTGTGCAATACATTGACTTATGATTTAATGCACATGCTGCACTCCATGGGGTTTTATTTCAGTTTCACAAATGTATTGTCTTCCAGGTGATGCCCTAAGGAAGCTCACATAGATGGCATCTGAGCAATGGAATGAATTCCATGAGAGTGAATTCACTGCTAATCTTTCTTTGATGAAAAACAAACCCATTATTATGAGTCATTAATGTATAAGAACCGTGGAAAAGCAAAAGGCATTCAGAAAACTCACTGCTGTTGGTGCTGGCAGGAGCACTGTGTACATATCTGTCAAAGTACATGAAACAAACTGCCCTCCTCCATTGTAGGAGGATCTCAAAAGCCTAAACTGCAGAACATCCTCAACAAAATATTCCATGAGAAAGAAGAGAAAAAAAGTGAAAACTAGCAAAGGGGGGATCTACACTAAAGTATTATGCAACAAAGGGAGAAGCAAAGTCAAATTAGAAGACAGATAAGTCAAAATGACAGAGAATACAAGTAATATCTCAGTAATAACCTTGAATGTTAACAGCCTAAACTCATCAATCAAAAGACATATACTGGCAGATTGGATTAAAACAATAAATATTGAGGAGGATATAGGGAAAAGGTATACTCACACATTGCTGGTGGGACTGCAATTGGTACAACCATTATGAAAAGAAGGATGGAGATTTCTCAAAAAACTTGGAATGGAATCACCATTTTGTAGGGTGTGGCTGCCCACCTCCTGGTCTTGAGGCTGCACATGTGGCTGGGACAGCTCCTGGCGATCAGCCAGGATGCGGTGCTGTGGGCGGTCAGGGGAGGAGGCCGACCACCTCAGGATAGGTCCAGGACTCTTCTGCCCTCATGGACAGCTTGTGCTTTCCTTTAGAGACTATGGGCTGGGTGTACACGTGAACTTGCTCCACCCCTCTGACCTTTATCCTGATTGTCTCCTGTGCAGTATATAAGCTGTGTGTACTTCCTTATTAAACGAGATCCTGCTTTGACTGTTCTCCCTGGCACCTCTGATTGTCCTCCCGGGAGGGAGGGCTGGGGTGGGCCACCAGTCGACCTTTACCTTTCTTGGCTTATCTTGGTCGGGGGGTGCTTTTCCCGCTTCTCTTGGTGGTCAGGAGGAGACGGGGGCTAAAAACCCTGACACCATTTGACCCAGCTAATCCACTCCTCAGTTTATACCCAAAGAATTTAAAATCATTATACTCCAGTGATGCAGCCATATCAATATTTATAGCAGCTGAATCCACAATAGCTAAACAATTGAAGTAACCTAGGTGTCCAGGAATAGAGAAAAGTTTTCTTTTTTTAATGTGGTACATATACACAATGGAGTATTACTCAGCCATAAAGAAGAATAAAATTAACGCAATTGCCAGCAAATGGAAAAAGTTGGAGAATATCATGATAAGTGAAAAAATCCAATCCCAAAAAGGCCGAAGGCCAAATGTTTTCCCTAATATGAGGATGCTAATCCACAAAAAAGGGGGTGGGACACTAGAGAAGAATATAGTTACCTTACATTAGGTAGAGGCAAGTGAAAGGAGAGGAGGGTAGAGAAAGTGGGGATAGGAAGGATATTAGAATGAAACAGACATTATTAATTCATGTATATATGTGATTGCATGACCATTGTGATTCTATAGCATGTACACTAAGAAAAATGAGAAATTATGTCCTGTCTATGTATGATATATCAAAGTACATAAATGCATTCTACTGTCATATATAACTAATTACAACCACAAAAAAATTCAATCTCAAAATACTAGTTGACTGATTACCCCATAGCACAATGCCATCTTAGGAGACTAAGTGTGGCTTCTGAATGTTAGAAATTTTAGAGCTCTGCCGAGAATTTAACTAAATCAGCATTGGATACAGAAGTCCATACATTTGAGATTGTGGATAGACTCTTCCCTTGCCAAAATAACTAACTTGTTCATGGGCCATTTAAGTTATCTTTAGAATGATCAGGCAAAGAAACTGACCATCTTCCATAGGTTAGGTCACCTTTGCCATCTAATTATTGAGATATTTCACTGCCTTTGATGTTCACTATGTGCATTCATTTGCAATCAAAACAATTTCCCACTTGGTGTCTATTTTTAAAAAATCCATCTGCAGATATCTTACCCAGATATCTTTGCTACAATTTCCCAATGTTTTGATATTTAAGTAATTGAATAGCTCCCCACTGGCCTTTCATCTCATGCAGATTCATGTGGTAACCTTACCAGTATTTCTTCCTTCTGTGTTACAGAGGAACTTAGCAAGTAGGAAAAATTCAATAAATTATAATTCATTGAATCATGAACCACTTTCTTATGAAGTTTACTTTAAGCTTCTAGCCCTCTTGATCCCATTCTTCTGTTTATTTCTTTTAATTGACCAATCTTAGATCATGATAATTGACGCTGCTTTTGATCAATACCCTACTATTGGTTTCATGTATATCAAATAAATAGATCAGAAAGCATCACTGCATATATGTTGCTTACAAAACATTGTTTCTTTTTTTTTTTTTTTGGTGAACAAGACTGACCAACATATCTTTTTCACATTAGAAGGAATAACATCATGTGCCTCAGAGCACTAATTTAGAAAGGTAGTAATTTACATTCTTTATCACACAGTTGCATGTGAGATGTTTAATACTTTATATTCAATGAATAATTAAAATAATACCATCAACACAATACCCAATGTGATCTATTCGGATTTTTATCATAAAATCTTTTTTTTCCTAGGTTGTGTTATTATACAAATAGCAGCATTTGATTTAGTCCTGAAACTATGAAAATATAATTTTCCCTGTATCTACCATTGTTTTATAAGTACAAATTTTGTTTTTTGATGGGAATGGAAAGGAAGAATCTTCAGAAATTCATATGACATGAGCTGTATTGAACAAACAACCATCTCTAGAAAAACCCATATCGAAAAAGAAAGCTTTGATTGTCATCACTACCTGATTTAGCTTGCAGTTATCACAATTATCATGCATTACTCAGTTGTTTTCTGGATTTGTGTGTTGAACAATCAAGTAAGTTAAATAAGAGATATATGAATCAGTATTTTTGCATTTAAATTTCCATCTTGAGGATGGAAATAGTGTCTTTAGATTCTCAGTGCTGCAATAGCAAATATGTATACACACACACACACACGCATATATATATATATATATATATATATATATATATATATATATATATATATATATATATTTGTTGTTGTTGTTGTTTGTTTTGTTTTGTTTTACAGGAGTATGTATTTCCAGGGAATTGAAATTTGCTTTCTTTGCCATAACACACTTTACTTCATGGATAATGAAACCAAGGTGGAAATCCTTCTAGTTTATATTCTGAGATTTGGAAAATAACACCAATTTTTTTCCTCGGTTTCAATGGACTCACTTTTATATTTACATAGATCAAGATTCTATGTATTATCTGGCTCATAAATTCCCTGTTTGGTGAACCAATGTGTCATTGGATCTCTGGGAAGCACAGAAAACTTAAAAGTATCCTAAGATATTCTCTGAAACTTTGGGGTAACACTTATTTACTAGAGCTTTGTGACCCCAGTGAATAATTCAGATCCTTCTATGAAATGCTTTGGTGAGAATTTGCCATTTAAACCCATGGTCATGTTATAGATTGACTTAAACTATTTATTTCCCCCCTTAGTCAGAGTTCCTCTTGTATAGTGCAACATCTGGGAACTAGTTAAAAGGTTAAGTGTCCTCAATGTTTTTTGCTGAGTGAGAATTCTATCTCTAGTAAACTATCTATACCTTAGAGTTTGATCATTTCTGACATTTCTAGGGACCCATAATTATCTGTCCACCACTATAGATTTAATTCTGCCCCCTTGTATCTGAGGGAGCATTGCCATATGGCCTTGGAGATCCCATTTTTTCTTGTTGAGATCACAGATCTCAATTATAATCAGCACTTGCCACCATCATTTCCAAGTCACAAATGACATTTGTGGGACCCTCCAATGATATTGGTTATGGATCTTTACCTATCAAATTAAATGATTTGATGAAATCAACATGGTCTAGTTTCTCTCTGGGTCATACCTATGAATACTAGCTCCCCTATGATTTCTCATGTAGAGGGGTAGAGGTAAAAATCAGATTGGAGGGCTGAGTTAAAATGCTAATAGATTTTATTTTTTCTCTTATTGCAATTTTTAGAATCTGACCCTTTCTTTATAAATTTCAATTAGTAATAGTACAAACTTAAATTGCTTGTTTATTTATTTGTGTATTCTTTTTTTGTGTGAGTTGGGGGGTGGGGGGGGGGTAACCAGGAATTAACTCAGGGACACTCAACCGCTAATCCACATCCCCAATCTTATTTTTTATTTTATTTAGAGACACAGTCTCACTGGGTTGCTTAGTGCTTTGCCCTTGCTGAGGCTGGTTTTGAATTCACAATCCTCCTGCCTCAGCCTCCTGAGCCTGAGACTGGGATTACAGGTGCCATGGAGCCAGCTATTTTTGTATTCTTAATTTAAATCTAATATTCCTGAAATGTAGGACAAAATGTTTCTGAAATGTGGTTCATGTACCAAATTTATCAAATTTATCTACTAGCACATATTAGAACTGGGGGATACCAGACCTCAAACAGGCAAATTCCTTGGAAGTTATAGCAGGTAATATGCATATTAACAAAATTTTAGATGATAGTTATGTTTTCTAAAATGAGATGAAGTCATCTGAAGGTATTAAAAGCAATCACAATTCAGAATTGTGTTAAACATCCAAAACAAGTTTTTGTGATGCTCCAGGAATAAGAAAGCCTAGGAGAGAAAAAGTCATATTATCCTTGCTCCCCTTTTTCTTTAATACTGACCTCTCTTTTCCTTGCATTCATGAAATAGTTTTCAGATCGTGCTACCAACCTCCCCTCCACTGTTTATTGTCATTGTCTATTTTCTTACTTTTAATTTTAGCCAGCACCGTGGTTAGAGGGCACTTGCTAAGTTCTTTCTCAGCATAAGAGTAAAAATATTTCAGTGACTGCTACTTTAAACTGAAACTGAATTAAAATAATTGCCAGTTAGAATGGCTGTGATAAGTGATAGGTTTATGATGTGATCAGAAATAGAGGCTGGGGCTGAGCTAGGCTTTGAGATGTGACAAGATCAAGCCATTCAGCACATGTCCTCAGCACTCACAGTTTCTGTTCAAGCCAACTGTTTCCTCCTTCAACCATATGCCTGTCTGCCTGGGACTTTCACTGGAAGTGATAGGGATTTAATGATGAGTGGAGCTGATAGATAAATAAAGCAGCTTCCTCACCCCATGGGAGGGGCATTAATCATTAAGGCACATTTCATATGGTATCTCAAGGGCTCCTACGGGTAGTCTCCAGGGGTCTACAGCAGTTATCTGCTTCTTAACCTCGCTTTCATTTCCTGATTTACTAATTTAAGCCATTAAACCTTAAACCATTTTCTAAAATCCCCTCAAAGTGAGCTTCTTCTTCAAACTGTCTCCAGTCTCTCTTTCACAGGTAGCACAAATTTAAGCAAAAAAACATTAACTTTATGAGCTTGATTATTTTTAGTATTTCTAGCAGAATTGGTCAATTTAAGAATACTGTTAGAATTTAAAATAGTGTATCTTTCCCCCTTACATTTAGGATTAAAACATACTGCTTAAGAAGGAAAATAAGTGTCCATTAAAATGCAGAAAATTCATTAAAAAATTGAAATATCTTTGTTTAAGGAAGCTAGTACTGGGTGAGAATGAATGATGAATTTGCAGATGTGGAGGAAATTATTTACTACAATAAATGAATATATTTGAAGAATGAATTTAGAATTAGAGTTGATATTAAATTTCATTTTCAGAGCAATTGCTTTCAAGTTCTTCAGGGTACAAAGTCAAATCTCAGTTAATAGCTAATGTATTTCACAATTAATCCCTAAGAATTCATCTCATCAAGATTTTATTTTATTTTATTAAAATATTTTAATTATAGATGGACATAATTCTTTATTTTATTTTTATGTGGTGCTGAGGATTGAACCCAGTGTGTTCCACATGTGAGGTGAGCCCTCTACCATTGAGCTACAACCTCAGCCCAACCAAGATTTCATTAATTTAAAATCTGGCAATACATTTTATTTTGACTTTTCAACTTAAAATTAGCAACTGTTTTAAACTAAAACACAAATCAGCAAATATTGTAACCATACATTTCTCTTAAAAATACTATACTGAATCTTGACTGTTATAGAGTTCTTAATATAAAAGGGTGTTATTTGTAACTTCTTAACAAAAACTCCAGAATTAAAACCACATGAAGATTGACTACTGGTGAACATTTAAACGAGTTATACATAGAACAAAGAGCAAATTCCTTTATAGAACAAAACTGAAATGATTAAAACTTGATCATATAAAATTGTAGAGAAAAGGGAGTTAGGCAAAATGTAAATTGTCTTACTTCATTTTGGTTTTCCATAATTGAAAATCAGTAGGAAATATAAAATAGAATTGTAATTATATTTTGAAAAATGAAATAAATAAAGACAGTGCCCACATTTTTCATTATGTTAGAGAATCATCCTAGAAACATTTACTTTAAGCACTGTAATTTAATCTGATTCTGTCAAATTAAATGAAATTTAAAATTTTGTTATCAGACAGGTAGTGGGTAGTCAGGTTTGAATTTCTGTCATCTTATTTGTACAGATAGAGAGAAATGGAATCTTAAACCATGGTAACGACATGTATTTGTGAGTGATAGTAGTTCTTTTTTTTTCTTCCTTTTTATTTCTTTTATTTCTAAATTTCTCAATTTCTTCAAAATAGACATGCATTTATTTTTAAAACTTGCTAGTATTATTACTACTTTAAATTCTTGAAATATGTAACTCCATAGATAGTTTGACAGGAGAATAAGACATGTTAGAATGGCAATTGTTTCTCAACTCCATTGTCATAAGTCATCTGAAATTCACAGTAATTCACAGAGTTAATCACATATAAAGTCCTTCCTCTAAACTCCATACCTACTGTTCAAAATCATGTGTCTTAAGTTAGATGAATGTTTCATGTTTTATCAACATGCTTTTACCTATATTCAAGTATCTAGTCATTAATTAGAAATTTGTCACCTCTTTGAAAATCACTTTGGTGCTTTCTTGATTTAATGTGCTTTACCTACCAGGAGTATCTACTATTTTTTTATTGGATCTCAAGTGAAGAAATCACTATCCTGAATTAGAAATACAGAATTCTGCCTTTTTTTTCAGTCAAATCATTTTTATATCCTAGAGTTGATGGATTTCTGTATATCATTCTTGAAAGCCCATGTCCTTAATACAATGAATGAAAGAAAGACTTCTATTATGGAAATGCAGGACTGCTTAGCACTATTCACCTGTCTTTCCTACTCCTCATCTCAAACATCATTTGCCTCTCACTATGAAAACCACTTAGTCTATCCACACCACTACTTCACAGCAGATTTCCAAACAGCCTCATCCACAGTCATTCACATGAACAACCTTAGACTCCGTTATTTACTATACGTCCCTGCAACAGTCACTCTTAAAATTTCTTATCTGTGTTTATCTTCAGGTATATTTCTCGTCTTTTTTCTCTATAGTCTCTTACACACCAAAGAGTTTGTAAACAACTCCTTTCTGATCTTGATTAAAAAGACTTCCACAAAAAGGCAGAGATTTCTGCTTCTTTGATGATTCTGTGGGGTTTAGTATTTACTTGTATTGCAATAACTATACTCATTAAATACATTTGTGACCTTTGGTTATAGACATTTTCCATGGACTCTATGCTTAGTCATTGTTAAAATACAGTTTTAGTTATAGTTATCTGAACTAATATGGTACTGTGCTGTTATTTTTAATTTCACAATATTTAAAGAACATGATTTTTGCAAGTTTTGTTTGTGGACTAAAATCCAATTAATACTGAATCAAAAGTTTCATGAATTTTTGTGCATGAAAATTGTATCTAACTAAATGAAGAAAAATTTAAATGATGTTTATAAGATTGTATTTTCACATATAAAATTACATCAACTATCTTTTTTAGTAAGACTTACAGTCAAATTTCACTATATCTTTGGGTTTTGTAATTGCATGAGGTGACTTCAGAATCATTTCAGTTGTTTAACAACACACCACTTTTGGAAAATACTATCCCATTTGGAGATGAATATAGTACATTTGGAAATGCTATGTTTCTATAGTAATCTTTTTTCTCTTAAGGATATAGTAACAGCTTCCACCTTATTAGCCACCTCTATGACTATTAGTTTAATAACAAGTTAATATTAAGTTACTTGATTTTAAAATAAAATTATATTTTACACAAGTTGTTAAACATCTTCATAAATTATATGAGAATTAGAATATATTTTTTACTCTAGTTAAAACAACTGTTGATATAAAATCCATGAGTGAATCTGCTGATATTTTACATTGATGACTTTAAGCTAATTTTAACAACATTTTGCAGATCTTTTGCACAAAGCAAATAATCACTGGAACATTTATTATGGTATTTTATATTTTAATTAACTGCACCAGGGTACAAAATGTGAAGAAAGAAACTTAGGATTTCTTAATTAGTGTTTGAATCATACATAATAATGCTTTTTGAGTGTACCCTATATGGAGGAAGAATGGTCAGAATATCTATTGAAAAGTTTTTCTTTTTCTTGTTTGAAAAATAAAGAGAATGACAATTACTCCTGTTTTTTTTTTTTTTTTTTTGCAATTCTTTCATTTGGTTTTCATATAATTGATTTCACTTTTTTAAAACAGCATTTTTCTCTTAGTGTATAAGTGCTAAATCTTAAAACTGTGAAGTTCTGTAGTTTGTGGAAAAACTACAAATTATATATTAGTCATCTTTTGAAGCAAACCGTACCATACTAAAACGTAATGGCTTAAAACGAAATATTTATTATATGCAGATTTTGAAAGTCTGTAATCCAGGTGCAGCCTAGCTGGAGACTTCTGGCTCAGGGTCATCATGAGGGTGTAGGCAAAGCTTTCAGCTGGGATTGCATCTTCTGAAGGCACATTTACTCATTTATCTGGTAGTTGACACTGACTGATGGTCAATGCTTCAATTCCTGCCATCTGGCCTCTCCTTAGGGCTGCCTTAAGTAATGTGAAGACATAGTAGTTGTTTTTTGCAGAGTAATGAGATAAAGATAGATATAGACATAGATTCAGATAGAGATAAAGGTATAGAAACAAGGCAGGAGCTTCAGACTTTATAACCTACTCTGTGAAGAGGTGTACTATCACTTTTTTTTAAGAGCAGTTTCATCAGACTAAGTTTGTTTTATTAGAATATGATCATTTAACTTCTGACACAGAATAAAGATGTGTTGGTAACACCTAGCAATATGCCACTTTGCCTTCATTTGGTTTGCCTATTTGGCTATATTATGCAATCTGCTTAAAGTCATGCATCAAACAACAGTGTTACTTTCTGTGAAATATGATGGTAGGTGATTTTGTCTTTGTGTAAACATCATAGAGTATACTTATATAACCTAACATGGCTATGATGTCACTAAATTATATATTATGGGACCACCACTATGCATATAGTCTATCCTTGTCCAAATTATCAATGTTTGTCAAACAATCATGTTTATTATCCCTGGGTTAGAAATGATATTGGAGTATGCACTGAGTTTCAATGTAAGCATTTTTCATTCATGGTTTAATTTACTAAATCTTCTTGATTATAGTAAAGTAAGACTTTATCTCTCAAGAGTCTTTTAATATTTGGAAATATTTTTATTGTGCTAAAATATTTACAGCAAAAAATTTACAATGTTAACTACTTTGGAGTAAAATTCAATGTTATACAGCCATCACCACTATTTATGTGAGACATTTTTCTTTCAATACAGGCACACTGTAATTATAAAACAATAGCTACCTATTCCCTGCTTTTTGTCCTATTTTTTCTGCCTTATTTCACTCATCATAAAGTTTTTAAAGCTCATTAATGCTGCAACATATATCAGAACTTAAGTTTTTATTATTATTTCTACAAACCAGGTATATATCATGCTTAAAAGTGTGTGTGTGTGTGTGTGTGTGTGTGTGTGTGTGTGTGTGTGTTACTGCAGATTGAACTCAGGGATATTTTACCACAATTTACATCCCAGCCTTTCTTATATTTTATTTTGAGAATGTGTTGCATAGATGCTGAGGTTGTCCTCCAATTTGAGATACTCCTTTCCAACCTCCCAAGATCCTGGGATTACAGGTGTGCACCATGGTGCTTTTGTCACATATATTGTTTATGCATTCATCTGGTAAGAGTCACATGGGCTGTTTCTACTATTTGGCTTTTTTAAATAGTGCCAAAATAAATATTGACTTCCTAGTATCTTCTGGATTCTACTCAATTACTTTGAGTTTGTATAACTGTGAGTGGAATTTATGAATTACATAATTATTTTGTTGACTTTTTGTAAAACTACCAAACTGTTTTCTACAGAAGCAACACCATATCATTTAACATTTCTATCAACAATGGAAGAAGTTTCTAGTTTTGCCATATCTTCATTAATACTTGTTTTTCTTCAAAATTTGCCCCTCCTCATAAGTATAATATAATATCTCAAGGTGATTTTAATTTGTGTTGCCTTAGTGACTACTAATGTGGAGCTTTTTTATGTGCTTTTTTTGGACTTTTTATATCTTCTTAAGGGAAATATCCATTAAATAATTTTCTAATTTTTAAAAATTTAATGTTATTGTTGATATAAGTGAATTTTTTGCTAGTGTATTAATTTCTGATGACATATGATTAGTAATTACTTTCTGTCTTGTATAATTTCTCTTTTTACTTTATTTATGATGTTTCCTAATGTACAAAGTTTTTATTTATGCAGTCCAATTTATCTATTTTTATCATTTATTGGACATGCTTTTGGTGTCATATCTAAGAATCTAGTGCTACATCCAAACTCATGAATATTAATCCTGTGTTCTTTCCTAAAAGTGCTATATTTAGCTCTTATGTTTGGGTCATTGAGACCTTTCAAGTTAATCATTGTATATATTTGGGTTAAGAGTCTACTTCATTCTTGTGCATGTAGATATTCAGCTTTCCTGGAACTTATTTAAGAAGTGATTCTTTTCCATTGAATGATTATAGCAACTTTATAAAAAAATAATATACCATAATTTATGGATTTACTTTTTATGTGTCTTATACATGGCTCTCCATTGTTTTCTTTATTATTATTTTATATTCAGTTTTTTGGTAAGCCATATGTATTTCTTTTAATTTATTTTGAGAATATTTTTAGATATTTTTAATGATCATCCCAAGGATGATAATTAAGTTTCTAAATTGATAACAATGTAGTTAAAATTGAACAATTTAGCTTAAATTGCCTATAAAAAATGCAGCATTACGAAGTCTCATCTTCTTCCAGACTTACATAGATATTGTCACATTTTTTTTCATACATTGTATACTAAATAATGTCATTTATACTTTTTTTGTTATGGTTCTGTCTTTAAAATTCTAAACAAAGAAAAAAAAAGTAAATCACAAGCCAAAAATACAATAATACCTGATTTTCAATTGTTCTTTGTGTTCATTTCTATAGGATCATTTTTGTTTCTTCATGTGACTTTGAATTTAGAATTCTATGTCAAGTATCCACTTATTTCAACCTAAAAAAAGTCTCTTTAGAATTTCTGTATGGAAGAACCATTAATGATGAACACCGTCAGCATTAATTTCTCAGGAAATGTCTTAATTTTAGACTGGTGATGCGACTCAGTGGAGAAGCACTTGGCTAACATGAACACGGCTCTGGGTTCAGTCCCTAGCATCATTAAAAAAGAAAAAAGAAACGAAAGAAAGAAAACGAAAATGTCTCAATTTCACTCTCACTTTTGAAGAATTACCTGATGAGACAGAGACATCTTGTTAGAACAAGTTGTCTTTGTATTTATTATATTGTATATATCTCAGTACTTAGTATATGTCATATTGTATTCTCATTTCCATGATTATGCTGAGAAATTTCTGTTTATCTCATTGAGGATTTGTGGTAGTATTTTAATATTGTAATAAAATACTTGAGAAAATCATTTTACAAGAGGAAAGCTTTATTTTGTGTCATGGTTTCAGAATTTTTAGTCCAGATTTGGCCAGCTTCATGGTTTGGGGCCTCATGCAAGGCAGAACATCATGGCAGAAGGGAAAAATGGAGAAAAGCTGTTATCTTTATGATGATCAGGAACCAAAGAGGAGTATGTGTCAAAGTTCAGGAAATCTTCTCCAGGGCCTCTACTCCCTCCAATCATGTTTCACCTCCCTTACTTTCTCCTGCCTCCCAATAATGTGTCCCATCTCTTATGAGGTCAGAGCCCAGTTAATCCCATTGCTACCCAAGAGTTCTGCCTAAAAATATTGCTGCACTGGAAAACAAACCTTCAATATATTAGACTTTGGGGGACATTCCAGATGAAAATTGTAACAGGGTCCCTTATATGTAATGAGCTGAATTTCTCTTGTTGAATTTGTTTGGTAATAAACTTGGTGGTTCTTTTGAGTTTATCCTTTTTGTAGCTTATTGTGTTAATTTTATTGTAATTCCATATTTTCACCAGATATGAAAAGGTTTTGAACATTATTTCTTCAAAAACACTTTCCTTCCCTTCTTTCCTTCTCTTTTCTCCTGTGGGCCTCCATTAACACCTATGTTGGTCCAGTTGGTGGTGCCCTATAGTACCCTTATATTCTAGCCAATTTTAGTTTTCTTTCTTTTTGCCTCTCAGAATTGGTTAATTCATCTGTCTTATCTTCAAGTTCATGGATTTATCTTTTGCTTAGTTATTGTACTTTCCAGCTCCATAATTTTAGATTAGCTTTTTTTAATAATTTATATTACTTTATTAATATTTTATTTTCTTCAGATATACTGTGCCTAATTTTCTGCAATTTTTGGTTCAGGTTCTCTTTTAGCATGTTTAAGATAGTCAATTTATTTATAATTCTTTTAAAATATAGTAATTTTTAAATTTACAGACAAATTGTTTATATTATATATGTATATATAAAACACAAAATATTTTGATACTATATACATTGAAGATTAGCTAAATCAATCTAATTAAAATATCAATTATGTGAAAGTTGTTTTAATCCTTATCTAGTAAATCCAAAGCTTGACTTCATCAGGTAGTTTCTGAGTATATAGTTTCTGAATGGGCATAATAAATATTTTTGTAAATCTTACAAATTTTTGTTAGCTAAAATAGTCCATAGTGTAGTATATTTTATAAACTATTTTTTCAAAGGCTTCATATGTCACTGTGTGTGACCACTAAGGTAGCTTATTGTGTATTCATGTACTGTTTTGATGAAGATCTTCTTGAATGGCAGCAGCTAAAACCAGCAAACCACCAAAAAGCAGCATTCGTTTGTATTCAACTTAGGGATAAAGAAATAGTGATAGCATAATTTATTTTCAGTTTTTTCTGAGCATTTTCTTACCCTGAAAGTGAGCATGGTCTTCTAACTATCCCATATATACATACATGCTTTAATGAATGCTTATTCTTAATCTCCTACGGAAACTCTCTTCAGATTTTCCTACCTTCTTGTAGGTGGTCTATTGTATATTTCAAAAGTATCTTCTGCTATAAGAGATTAGGTTATTAAGTTTGTTGGCAGTATTTATAATCAAGTCCAGTGGTTTCTGTTTTGAATTTGAAGATAGTTAAAACAGAAATGAATACCTTATATCACTCCTTCAAATATATTTCAGAAAGTCTAGAATGGATATGCAAAATAACTTGCAAGTAGGATCTGGTCTGCTCCTATCAGAACCAGGGACTAGAGTTTTACTTTGGGGTTGTGGGCTTCCATCTTCAAATATGTCAAAGTATACTCCACTGTCAAGTATATCTAAAAATAATAAATTATTGTTTAAGAGTGCTACTATGCCCACAAGTTTTGAAGCAAGGGATATATAAATCTCAAAAAACCTTTTCACCAGTTTTGAAATTGCCATTATCTTGATTCAACATTCACTTGTTTGTTGAACCCTTGGACTGCTCTTTAGAATTCTGCCAAATTCTCTTGGGGATATGAGACCTTGGAGTTGCAAACTGCAGGATGTGCTGAAATAATGCATACCATAAACTTTGCCATATGCTTTTGGTCATACATCCAACCCTAGTAGATGCTGAAAAGGAAAATATGGGGTTAATATCAGAAGGCAAGAATGACTGGGAGCTAATGTGAAATCTTGCTATATGTTAGAGTCTGTAAACAAGTCAGGATGGCGCCTGGCATTTTGCCAGGGGGAGTGGTTATTGAAGTAATGCCAGCAAGCCATTAAGTGTGGAGATTCCTTGTTGGTTGACTGCTGTATCTAGTTTATGTTAATTAAGATAAGCTGTGTGGAATGTATAAATACCTCTGTTGTCCTACAATAAATGGCTCCCACTCCTGCTGTATCAATCTACACAAGTTGTTCATCACCCCCCCCCCCCCGCTATTTTGCTGCAGCCAGACTGCGGCAGCTATAAGTTATTTTTGATTCTTTAAGTGACATTGAGATAATAATAAGACTATTTAAAACAGGCTATTGGGGCTGGTATTGTGACTCAGTGGTAGAATGCTTGTCTAGCAGCCTTTGAAACACTGGGTTCAATCCTCAGCACCACATTAAAAAATAATAAATAAAATAAAGATATTGTGTCCATCTACACCTAAAAATATTTTTTTTAAAACAGGCTATTAGTTTATTTTTCTATTCTGTGTTTCAAAATTTTGCCTCATAAAGTTAAAAATAGTTACCTTAAATAAATCACCTTGTGTATACATATTCAGCCATGCATGGTACATATGAAAAACGTACAGTTCCTATAATTAAGAAAAAAATAGGAAAATGACTTCATTAGTCAATATCTGTGCTAGAAACAAACCACATTGCAAGGGTGTATAGAATACAAAAGAATAATATTTTCTTGGACAGGATAGGAAAACACATTGCTAAGCATGAAGTTAGGTGCAATAGTATAAAATCAATGTCAAATACAGGATTGAGATGACAAAAGGAACATTTTGTAATCAAAAACCAAAGAGTTCTACAGCTATGAAATAAGACCCATGGCTTTTTTAAAAGAAAATAGCTGCTGTGAAACTACCAAAACAAACAAACAAACAAACAGTAAATAAAGACATTAATAGTTCCAACTTCTTGTTTTGTATTTTTCTGATCTTTACATTGTATCTTCCATTACCCAAAACCAGTTTAAGCTTGATGGAAATTAAAGTGAGTTGGTGTCATTCACAAAATTCTACTTACAATGACACAGTTGAAGGTGGAGAAGAGTGGTTGCTGGGTCAGAATGGGTGAATAGAGAATATTCAAGTTCAAGTTGACTTTAATATATGCAATATGAGGAAATGTCATTTTATTACAATGAGATAATGAGAGAAAAATTAAAATAGATAATAAAGAAGAATAGAATAGTTAAAAAAGAAAGCAGACAGATGAAGGCTAAATATGAAATCTATTCCTTAAATTTCCCTAAGCTAAGGCTAGGTCATTTATTTTTCTCTTCCCTCCAATGTAAAGATCAAATTTTATTCAGATAAATGCAAGATAATGTCATAAAGGAACAGAAAATTTACTGAGGTATAGCATTATTATTCCCATCACAATGACCAAGGATACATTCACAGTGTCAGTCTTCACAGAGAATATGTCAATTTATTGAACACTTCAACTTTATAGAAAATATAGGAAAAGACTAATAAAACTACATCTTATAACACCGCATAATGGCTGTTACCAAAGGTATTTCAATAAAACCATTCCAAGTAGGCTGAAATAAAGTGCTTTATATTTGCAACTTCAGCTGTTCTGAGGTGATCTAGGGATAGATTATGTAGAATGGATAAACTACATACCCCTAAGGTTATATCAAAAAGGTTGTATTTTCTGCAGAGCACCAGGGACTTGGCACTTAACTTCCTGATATGTAGTTGGAGTGCAGATAAACTATACTGCTGTCCCATTAAGGGACATGTGATATTTCTTGCAACTCTCCAGCCACCTATGTTCCATGTCATTCTTCTTCCTGAATTTTCTAACTTTGCCTGTCCCTTCATATTGAGTGTTATCCTGGGATTTCTTTCTGCCCTGTTTGCTTTTTCTGTGTATGCATGCCAGATAAGAACAATTTAAACCATTTTCATGCTTTCAGGTTTCTCTATAGTGATAATTCCCAAATGTTGATTGCCTATTTTTCCTATTGAGCTGCAGATTCAGAAATCCCTTTCACTTGCTAGAAAACTCCCATTTAGATAACCCAGGTTTTTTTGTTTGTTTGTTTGTTTGTTTGTTTGTTTTTTAATGGTGCCATGGCTCAAGCATTTTATACAAGTCTGAATCTTTGACTCTTCCACAAATGACTAGTGTCTACGCCTGCACTGTTATTTTACATCCCAGTAAGGTCATATTTTCATACTGTGAGATACCATGAAATGCATGTTTGTTTGTTTGTTTGTTTGTTTTGTTTGTTTGTTTTTGGTTCCGCAAAGACACATGCGTTTCTGGTATAAAATAATTTTGTTTTGATTGTTTGTTTTGCTTTGTTTCTTATTTATATGAGCAGTTATTTCTAGAAGATCTGAGGATCCTGATAAAAATAACCTTGTGCATATTTCTTTCCCTCTTTCTCAACTATTCTCCTCTTGTAATTTCCTTCTTACCTCTAGCTAAAAAGATGTTTCTGGGACTGGGGATGAGGCTCAAGTGTGGCTCAAGTAGCACGCTCGCCTGGCATGTGTGCGGCCTGGGTTCGATCCTCAGCACCACATACGAACAAAGATTTTGTGTCTGTCGAAAACCAAAAAATAAATATTAAAATTCTCTCTCTCTCTCTCTCTCTCTCTCTCTCTCTCTCTCTCTCTCTCTCTCTCTCTTTAAAAAAAAAGATGTTTCTGATTCCTACCAGGTTTTAATTATGTGGGGTAACTTAAGACTTCATTTTGCCAGATTCTGAAAACTGATTATGCTTATACTCAGTTCCTAGTGAGAGACCTGCAACTCTACCTCCTTTTTAAGGTGCCCACATTTTGGAGTGGATATCCTGAGCATGTTCATTTTGGAGGGAGAAGCTTAATAAATATGCATTCATTTCTTGATTATCAACAATCAAGTAATGTCTCTGTGCCTTTATCTTCTTATTTTTCTAAAATAACTTATTTTTTTCAACCCTGAATGCATATTGAGATCACCTGGTAATTTTTTTTGTTGCTAACAGGGATGATGATTATCTATCTATTCTGTTTACTCTTATGTAGACAATTCTACCTCAGAAGTAAACTTGGCTTTTTCTCTTATTCTGGAATTTCCTCCAAAATCATGTCAACTTTTAAAAATCTCAAGTTTTTTAATATCTTCCTGTTACCCACTCTATATCTCTTTTTAGCTTTCATTAAATAATTCAGCATACCTCTGTCACCACTTGTCAATCTTTGTTTTCCCAATCTACCCCCAGTATTAGAATATAAGGGATTTGGATCTTTCTTCAATCACTGGTATAATACCTATGTCTGAAAAAGACACTGGCACATAAACTGATTCACTAAATATTGTTCAATTAAATGAATGGCCAAATATTAACTCCATCATTCCACCCTCCTCACAAGGTCCCTTTGGAGCCTCAAGGGCACTACCAAGAAACTTGACTCTTGAAATAAGAAACTAGATATCTGTAAATTCTCTCTTTCCTCAGTTTTGGCGTTCTTTTGCTAGGTTTTAGAGAAACGTCCTTCTTATTCTTCTCTTTGAAATATTTCTATCTATACCCAGAATCTTTTTTCTCCTTTTCCATTTTCTTATGGGATTAAATGTTTAAAAATTAATAGTCATAAGCTATTGTTGATCCTACCTATTTATTAAATCCTACATATATTTCAAGTAAACAAACAAAAGCAGTTTCTTTTGAATTGAAAGAAAGTACAAGGAAACCCAGAAATAAACACATATCCATGTTTATCACAATATTGTGAGTCCTCATATAAGTAATATTGAATACAAACATATTTTCATCCACTTGCAAAGAATACTAAAACAAGTTTAATATTATTGTGTGTCCTAAATCTCAACTTTGACCAATACAGCTGATTAAAAAAGAAAGAGTAAATTATAATTTACAATAACATAACTATATTTTTATACTTTCAATTTTAATTTATTTTTATGTGGTGCTGAGAATCAAACCCAGGGCCTCACACATGCTAGGCTAGTGCTCTGTCTCTGAGCAATAATCCCAGCCCCACAACTATATATTTTAAACATTATTTAAAACCATTTCTCATATACAGAAGATGTCAAATAAGAAGAAAAATTTTGGTTTATACCAAGTAAATAGACTACTGTATCCAGAATCACAACTATGGGTAAGTGGCTCATTAAGAATCAGAAAATACTACTAAGATTGTTCCAACAATATGTAATTTTTTTTCCTGAGGGGTAGAATGTCCTGGGTCCAGATAGAATGTAGCCTGTGCTACAGAAAGAGTGTGCCTGCTGGACCTCAGTTGGTAATCTCTGAAATTGTGTTCCATGTATATATACAGAAAGGCTATTCCATAAATTTATTAAGGTAATAATGCTCCAGAATTTGTCTTCATTACTGGATTTATCTAAACTCAAATCATTACCTACAAATTCACTGATTCATATCTGAGAATTTTAATGACTTGAAGAATGAGGGCGAAATGGGAGTGTGTAATAATGCAAGAATTAATTTTCTGAATTCCTGGGTGTCCATTTCCAATATTTACTTTGTATGTCTTGCCAAGCTTATTATAAACTCATGTATTATCCATTTACATTCACTTAATGTTTTTATGAAGTCCATGTCAAATCATGCACAAAGGACATTTTTGATATTAACATAAATTATGCTGGAGTTTTCAAGGAGCTGTGACTGCTATTACAAAGAGAATCCATTCAAAAGAATAAAGATATTTAACAACAGTTTCAATAAGTAGAGTGAAAGAAGTATCATAAACTCATTTTTAAATCTATCGTATTATGTCATCCAGAGAAATAATTGGTATGAAATCATGAAAATAAAAATATATAATCTAAACATTTATTAGATTGACAATTAGAAGTAAAAGTATACACTCAAGGAAAATAATAACTTTCTAAAAGTAAAATACATTCTAAGAGAATTATTTCATCTTTATGGGACACAAGATAGCCTCTCAGCACTGCCTGCTGCTAAAGCTCCCTCTTCCTTGGAGAATGAGGTCTTGCTCTGGGAACAGAAATCTAGGGCAGTCCAAAGCTGCAAAAACACCAAAGTAACAAAACTGTATTATGCTCTCAAGTGTAAGCAATATTATCCATTCTAGAGTGTCTTCAGGTACAGCACAAATCTGGTCCCAATGTCATGTGCCAAATGCCATGATAGGCTAGGTAATCCACAGTATTTCTCTTCCATCTCCTGCTTTCCCCCTTAAATGAGCACAAAGCTCTCATCCTCTCCATTACTATTACTGAAGAGTTCATCAGAACATGAACATCTGAAGTACTGGTCACTGACCACATATGTTACATAAAGGCAGACTGTGATTCCCAGGTTGGTGTCCCCAGAACACCCCAACATATTTATTTTACATCTGCTCCTTTTACAAGGTTGTAAGTTCCTCTGAGATTTGTAGATTTTAGTTTAGTTTCCCCCCACCCTACATGTGTTTATTTTTTGTTCTTCTTTATTTCCTTCCTATCTCCATGTGCAGCCTCTGACATTCAGTGGGCCTTTGACCAATATTTACTTGATGATTTTATGAGGCTGAAAGAGGCTAAGTGACAATATTCCACCTGTTCAACCAGTCATTGGGGGAGTCAGAACTAGAAGCTTCTTTGACTTCCAAGCCCACACTCCTTACTCTTGATTGAGTCTTTAATGACACTTGGAGCAGTAAGAGTGGACATGTTTTTCACAAAAGAAAACATCTCTCTTGCTTGCAGATGAATCTAGTTCTTATAGTTTGAGAAAAGGGTTTATCATTTCCAACATATGACATGTGCTCTACCCCATAGTCCTAAGAGGCCATATGGCTTTCTGGAAGCCACTGGATAATCCTAGGAATCACAGTGGAGTCCAGCCTTGCTTCTGTTAGAGAACTGTTAGGTCCAAAATGAGTAAGTGGCCTACTAGTGGCATGGTGAAAAGGAAAACAAAATTGGTAAGATTAGCAAACGTGCAAAAGTATCTCACCTTGATGTGTGCACACTCACCCCCCCCCACACACACACATATGGATTCCCTATAAACATATCTTAGCAAAACTAAAGGTTGAGCAAAGGGAGCTCACAGAAGCAAAATGACAGCAATCAATACTTGAGTTGGCCTCCAGCTGGTGGTGAGGAGGAAAAGCCCCTGCCAAATGACTCGCATGATGACCATCATCTTCGCTGAGAGTCCTGCAGTAGCACCATTAGCCATCTGGCTTAAAGAGCGGGAGAGAGCACCAGTGCCAATGTAGTGCATTATTTTATCCAAGCATCCTCCAACCCCACTAACTGAGTCGTCTCAACACAACTGGTGACAGATTCAGTTGAAAAAAAACACAAAAAGCTGTGTAGGCATATGCAGGTAGGAGAGACAAAATATTTTTGCTGTTCTCATTATTTTAAATTTTAAAATGAGACCTGTACTAACTCAGGCTGTCATAACAAAATTACATTCATTGGGTGGCTTAAACAACAGAAATTTTCATGGGCAGGCAGGGTCATTTTCTGATAAAGTTTTTTTGTTTGTTTGTTTGGCTTGTACATTGCCCTGCCTTGCCATTTCCTCATATGGCAATTGATCTGTACATGGATATGAACAGAAAAAGATATCTCTGCCTCTCTCTTTGCGATGCTAGGGACCAAAATCATGGTCTCATGCATGCCAGACCAACACCCTACTACTGAGCTTCATCCCTAGCCCTTCTCTTCCTCATCAGACCCATATGATCTCAATTAACCTTAATTATTTCCAAAAGGCTCCATCTCCAAATACCATCCCATTGGGATTTAGGGGTTCGATATCGGAATTTGGGGGAGACATATTCCAGTCTATAGCTTAAAATGCATGTCCTTCTTGCATTCAAAGTATATTTATTAAAAACCCAACAGTCCTGAAGTCCTAACTCATACCAGCATCAACTCAACTTCTAAAGTCCACTCTTGGCTAAACGTCATTTAAATGTGAGACTCATCCTAAGACCAGATTCCTCTCCAACTGTGAAATTGTGAAGTCAGATGAATTATGTGCTTCCAAAATACAATGGTTAGATAAGCGTAGGATATTCCCATTCCAGCAGGCAGAAACAGAAGGAAGAAAGACACAAGATAGGTCCCAAACAAAGTCTAAACTCTACCAGAAACATTCCATCAGACATGAAGACTTCTACATAATTTGTTTGTTACCAAAAGCTCCATCTTTGTCCCAGATGCCAATCTGATAACAAGGACGTGATTTGGAGAGAAAGGAAAAAGAAGTTTTATTGCTTTGCTAGCTAGAGAGAAGCACAGAGGACTCTAGTCCCAGAGGCTGTGGTTCTTCTTCCCGGCCCCCAGGTTAGGGAGGGAAGAGGGAGAGGAGGAAAAGATAAACACATCCCTTTTAGACTAGCCCTCAGAGCAGTGAAGGCTATGTTCAAAAAGTGAAATGGTTCAATTCTTTCCCTTGTTTTTTTTCAAATGTATGAAAGATGATATGTCAAGAGCTTTGTAATGTTTTGAACAACCAATAAAAAAAAAAATTGCAATGCAAAAAAAGGAAAAAAAAAGTTAAGTGGACACCTGTTACACTAGAAGCTGGAGCCAGCAGCTACCAACTGCTCTCTGGAACTCTCCATTACACTCTGTTCCTCTCTGGCTGCTAGACCCCTCAGCATTGCCAGCCCTGGTTTGTGGCTGCTTTTAGTACCAGCATCCTCAGTGTTACTAGCTTTTAGAGTCACCAGGTCCGCTAGTTCTAATCAAGAGAGAAATCATGAATACACAAAATAAAACCCATTTCATTAGAACTTTTGTTGCAGGATAAGGGAAATAGTACTCAGACTATTCCACTGTTCCAAAAAGGGTGAGGAGAAGACTGCTCATGTAGGAAAAAACAAACAAACAAACAAACAAAAACGGAAGATGGAAGGCTCACACATGTGCACCATGTCCTGCCTATACTGCGGATGTCCTGCTTCCTCTCGAGAGGAGCTTCTGAGAGACCACAGAGGGGACAGCTACAGTGGCCGCAGAGGGGGACATCATCTAGAGAAGCTGTGGGGTGGAGTTATCTGAGATGAACACTCATCAAAAGTTGCAGCAGCTGAAGCAAAACTCTCTGGAACAGTCTCAGAGTATCTGATGTCACCGAGGCCAATGGCAAGACATTCAGGACAACCATGTGTATCAAAGACAGAAGAAAGAAAATAAGTGCCTCTTGGAAAACATGGGTCCTTCAGGTCCTTCAGGTCTGCCCCAGAGACCAACCAACATGGCTCTCTCGGGAGGGCATGTTCCATGTGTTCTTTGTGGTAACCACTTGTTCTGTTAAAATGGAGGAGGGAGCCACCTTGCTCCAGGCTTGTGAGGGAAGCAGCAGTCAGAGGTTCTCTGAATTCCTCGGGAGTCATTCCTCACTTTTCTCAAACAGTAACACATGTTGGCAGGCTTCCTTCACTGGGTCCTATTTTCTGTTTTCTTTAGTCCCAGCAGGCAGTGTTTCTGTGGGTATAATCCTGGTTTTTGCTGAGCAGTCACTGCCTAAGCAAAACCAGTGTGTACATTGCACATTCATCAACACCCTGAGTGGAAAATCTTAAGATTCATTCATTTAACTGACAAGTTGCTTTTTTCAGAGTATTTTGGGTGACTTCTGGTGGGTCCCAAAGCTGGAAGTACATATTTCATAGCCTCAGCTGAGTTTCTTTAGAGGGAAGATCTTTTGTGGGAACACCTGCAGGAAATATTTTAAGCTTAAAGGCAATTTCTTCTATTACACACAGAACTCAGGCCTTTTCTAAATGCTAAAGATGATCCAAGGATCTTCTTATAAGAAAATATTGACTATCTGCTCTCTGGGTATACATGTTGCTTAAGTAGATTGAACCTACAGGTAAGAAATATTGGTCTAATGCCCACACTTTAACCCCACCAAAAAATTGCCTTTGATAAGGTAATATTTACTGGGACTTCACCTCTAAGCATATATAAAAGATTTATATTAAAAAGGATCTGTTTCAAAAATAGTCTTCTGACTTACAAAGCTGTGGTTGATGGTAGTGCTATTTTCTTCCCAGCATTTATCTGAAGTCTCACTTGGTGAACTTGCACTTGCTTAAAATTATAGTGAAATATGTACATTTGTCTCTCCAGAGAAATGTTATAATTAATTGAACATAAGTAGTGAAATGGTGCTTTATAAAGCTTTGTTCTTCTTAAGTGTATTGAAGACAAAATTTCAGCGCTTCATAGCTTCTAACTGTTTTGATGCTATTCTATTTCCACAACTAACTAAGGCTATTCTGCATTATGTTTAGACTTTTAGCTCATAGATAGAATATTTAGTGAAATGTGAAATGGTTGCTTTTTCAAGTAAAGTCACAATGATGTTCAACTAAACTTAGTAAAATAATTCAGCGGGTGTCAATATATTAAAGTCAATTGAATATTTAGGAGGCCTCTCAATTCATTGTTGTATCAGAAGCTGGCAAATGCAAAAGGAATATCGAACATGGTGTTTTAGTACTGCATTTTTTTAATAATCCAAAATCTTTAAATACTTCCTCAAACCTCAAATGGTTGGGAAAATAAATAGATATAACTTGGAAAGAGAAAGCTATCATTTCTAGTAGCATTAAATGTAAACATAGATAACTTGAAACCTCTGATGACAAGATATACCTACAGAAAGATATCAGTTAAAGTCCGAGGCATTATGCCTTATGCCTAGAGAGCTAATCTAGCAAACCCATGTTCGAATGTATTTTGACTACTGCCCTGAAGTGGCATAGCAAGTGTATGTTGTGAGAAAATAGCTTTGTGTGCAGTTCGTAATTGTATGGGGCTTTATGAAATGAAAATCCTTGTGCACTTTATAACTATGGAATCATTTCAGAAAATATATTTGCAGAGAATGGAGGATTAATTATATTTTGCCATTTCCTAATTATCAATACTTACTTTTATGCTCTAATTATTTTTCATGTTTCTAAGCTTTTCTGTTGTTTGTCTTTAATAAGATATAATCAACAAATCATTAGGGTCCTGGGGGAAGGTGGAATGGGAGGTAGGATATGTGGGACGACTATGTTTTGCTTTCAACGTTTTTCCCTACTAAGTTATTGTATGTCATTATCTTTATTTTCATTCATCTGTTCTTTGCAGGTTCTAGCATTATTTGTTTGTGCTCCTTTGTAGTTGGTCCTCAGCCAGATCATTGTTGCAAAATTCATCATCATTGTGTGTTGTTCTTCATTTTCCCTAATGAAGTCTCTGTTGGTGCCCTGGGGTCTGGTTTGGCTTTGTTATATTCAATTGAATGTGTGTAGAAAGTCACTTTGACCCATTTTGGACTGTGCTCATCATAATTTGTCCCATTCTGCTTTCATCTGGTATGTGATGTTGTTTACATGAAGTCATACACTTTATAAATGGAAATACTTTTTACTCCATTTTAATTATAATATTTATTTAGTTTGCAGACTTAGGATTACCTAGCATTCTTAATCTTGACCCTTCCTGCATACCTAGAAAGCTGGAATACATAGAATTTGAAAGGATAATTGACCCTTCTCAATTGCAAAAGCATAAATCCCCCTAGAGGAGCAAAACCATTTCTCTCCATGTGGAAAACGAAGCATATGGAGCAGGCATACTAACCTTTCATCTGTCTTACTTTAGGTTTCACTAATAATTCCAGACATTAGTTGAATTTGGGGGAATTTTATTCCATGTGCCCTTTAATCCACTACATTGCCACACTATATTCCACTGTTGTTTTTTAAACATTCTGTAACATTGAGTACTTTATTTCCTTTGCCATTTTCTATTCTATATTTATTCTATGTATACAATGCTGTGCTATATTATGGATCAGTGCATTTGCACAGGGAAAATGAAGTGCTCATTAAGTCTTATGTCTGGAAGAAATGGAGACTCATCCAGCACTATTCAGCCTGGAATCTGGCTTGCCTCCTAGAGTCTGAGTTAGGTGCCCATTTTCCTTACTCCATTGAAGTATCATATTGTGTATTTATCATATGTTTGAGTCCACCAAAGTCAAATGTTGGCTCAGATAACCAATTTCCTCATCAGACCAAGTTTCCTATAGGTTAGGACTGAGCTGTGTTTGCTTCTTCCCTTCTTTCTGAGTGCTCTTCAGTTCTTTCTTTTCAAGGCCAGCCTGCATTCTGCTTCCACTGGTTTCTGATTACCAAAACCCTCACTGCCCACTGGCTGCCATACCATACTTTCTCCGACTGTTGATGCTCCAGATTTATTTCTCTGACATTTGTCAAATTATATCACTTGTTTAATTTTCTGCTTCCAGTAGAATATTCATTCTATCCCTTTTATCACCTCAACTAAGTTATAATGAGATCTCAATATATATCAATCTTCTCCCCACTACACTATGCCATGTACAGTATGGCACACGTTCATTTACTCCAAAACAGCATTTGGTCAAACAAAATACCCCTTCCTCCGTAAGTTGAAACATATATGTGTATGAAATAAATTATATGCAGTATGAAAATATTTGTGTACCTGAGTGTATGTATGGATATATAGAAATGTATCCTTTATCAAATAGAAATTGAGATTATTTAAAGCTTTATTTAATCTGAGATGCCTTTCTGGATACTCAAAGTTTTTGTAAGGTGCCCTTTTTCTTTACCCATTAGTATATTCATCTATTTTAGATTCTAATGATTGAAAATTATTTTTATATTATGGGTATGTGCTCTAATACATTTATTGACTACCTATTACATTGATAGCATTATAATCTTTTACTTGGGAATTTATCAAAGGAAATCCAAACTATCTTTCTATTTGAGCTTCGTTGAGAAAAGCAGTTCTTATCTTCATCATAAACTTTAATGTTTTTTTTTCTAGTGTTGGAATTGAACCCGGGCTTCATGCACACTAGGCAAGCCCTAGTTATATTCCCAGTCCAATTTTTAACTTGTAATATAATATTCAAATAGTTTTAGTAGGAGTTAGCTGATATTGGACACACTTATTTTTTAATACTTTGTTGCCATGCATATATAAGGATTTCTCTTATACATTTAAAAAATAACATCATATTTTTAAATATTTAAAAAATAACATCTCTATTACTGATTAATTTAATTCTTGGTAAATGATTACTTGCATAAGAAAGGGTTGTATATTACTGAAAATGTTACTCCTTTTTCTTAAGTTGAATATTAGCCTTATGTGTCTTCCCCCCACCACCCAGGCTGCTTCCATTTGCCTATTTCATCTTTTAGTAGAATCATTACCCATTGGTAATTGTTTTTAAATCACCCTGTTAGGATATTTAAATTTATTGATTGCACCAATCTACCATCATTCAAAATTAATCAAGCAAATTTAAATCTTTATATTCTCTATTCCACTTTCATTTCTATGATAATATTAACATCTTTGTACTCACTGCCAGTGAAAGTTCGTTTAATGGTAACCCTTCATTTTCACTTCTGAGCATCTATATTTAGCAATTTCTGAGTATTCTGATTTTTGTAATTTCTAGTTAGCTATATTTAAAATTCTACTGGGACTTAGTTCTATTATTATTCTTACTGAGATAAGTCTTTTTCTCTTAAATTTCATGTGATCCATTATTAATTTTAGCAAAACTCTACTTTATGTAGAGCCTAGTGATAACCAATAGTCTTAAAAAATAAATAATTATTCTTTTGTGGGAGGTAGGAGATATGAACTGGGGGTGGGGAAAGATAATGAGTCTATTTTTATGCTTTAGTTTTAGCCTAATGATTTCAAGTGTTCAGAGCACAGAATTGTGGAAATGCTGAGGAACATGATGCACTCATACCTGTTGAGAAAGTGCAGAGTACTGATCTCAATTAAGTTCTTGAAACATAATTCAATGATTTAATAACTCACTTTTCTCATCACCTCCACAGAGTTCCTGGAATTTGCATGATTCTTTCCCATGAGTTAAATTGGTTAAAAAAATATGCAGCAAGGTATGGCATAAAATACCTTTGGGGTCACTAAAGAGTCTAATGGCAGAATAGGTACTACAGATCCTGGAAAAGTATTAATCCCATGAGGTGTCCCAGGACAAAGGGTTTTATGTCACATAAGATTTGGACAGATGTATAAATAAGTCAGGCAGTGATGAAAACTCTTCATATATTCAAACCTCGAGCTTCCAGTTCTTTAGCCTCTTCTTAGTTTTTAAAATAACTTTTAATATCCCACATACTATTTTTGAGAAAGAATAGAACAAGGGTAATTTGATGGGAGTTTGAGATACAAATGATGCTAACACAGAATTTATTGTATGAAATGTATTTGAAAACTTTGGTTTTTGGGTCTTTCCCATTAACATAACAAAATTACTCAAAACAATACTTTCTTAAAAATCAGGGCAAGATTTAATAAAAGATATTAATCTATTTCTCAAGGCAAGAATTATTTCCTTTTAAAGCATTCTGAATATTTAATTCTAAGCACCGTGTCTCAGTGCTTGCTTGCAAAAAGAATAAAAACAAGAACTGTATTTGACAGAAACAAATTATTGAAAAATTGGTCTTGAAAAAGATTGTCTGAAAATTGTTTTAAAAAAATGTGTGCTATAAAGCCTGTATCTGTCCAGGTATTATCATTATTATTTTTTTTTGGAAAGAGTACTATGGTACTATGGTCTAAGGGCAGTTATAGTGACCTGCAAAGGATATTGACTTTAGTATAAGGTCACAGTATCTGATGTGAAAATGTAGCTTTCTTTGGTTAAGATATCTGAGATACACACACATATATACCTAAAGACATGCATATAATATTAAACATGTATATATATATATATATATATATATATATATATATATATATGAATATATATATATATATTCAGATATTCATATATCTTGGTTATATCTAGTCAGATATCTTGGATGTGAGTTTATATGTAAATATATATATATATATATATATATATATATATATAATATAGGTGTATATATACATATATATATATATACACACATATACATACATACATGTGTGTGTGTGTATATATATATATACCCTCCCTTGTAGTTTGACTACTGCAAAAGGAAGGTGTTGATTAGAAAATGCAAAGACATGCCATATTTCTAATTCTTCATAAATTAAAAACATAGCCATAGGATATGTTTGCCCCTGTTTCTGTGACTCTGGGCAGGCTTATGAGACTTCCAGATATCAAATTACTACTCTCTGTCCATGAGACTGCAGTGAATTCATACAGATAAAAAAGAGTTGGGATCACCAGTTAGCCTTTTTATATACCTTTCCCTTTATACTCATAAAACTTGGTTTTCTTTCATTGCAGTTTCATTTCGCATTTCTGTTATTGAGTGAGGTTTAGCTTGACCTCTGCTGTCTTCCATGGGAGAGAGAGAATTCATTTTCACAAATTAAGGATTCTAAATAATATTTTTATATAAATGCTTTTCTGCAATATTAAAATATATATTTTTTCCTTAGCTAGTATCTACAGTAATCAAGATAAAATAGTGCATTTTTTAAAATAACCTTTGAGATAATTTTGTATTTTTGCCATGTGTAGGTGTTTCTACAATACAACTAAATTCAATAAAGCAATGTTTGCTTTGTAATTGGTCTGTTTTTTATCATATTGATAACAGGTAGGTTTCATCTTTAACCCCCACATAGTATGTATCACCACTATATTATATTAAGGCAACATTATTTGTAATTACTCTAAGAGCATTTTATGATGCATCAATGTTAAATAGATCTCTAAAATGTATTGTCCATTTACCATGTGTTTTTAAAGCTATTTTTAAATGAATGAATGTATCTTTTCTCTTTTACCATTTGCTTTTTACAGTTACTGAGATAATTATTTTTAAAAACTCAGAAACTACTTTTGGAGAATTATATCCTACAGTTATAGTTTACCATGAAGAATGATGAAGTATTTATGAAGTACAATAAGATAGAATATTATTCTTTTGTACCCGTCTGTCCCAGAGGTAATTGTTCAATATCCAACATCTCAAACAATTATAATTAACTATTCTAAAGCAATTAAGAACTATGTACTTGCTTGTAATTATCATATTTACTTACACTTAAGAATAATTCATTAAAGTAATTCTGATGAGAAATGTTTGTGGTAATTTTAACTATCTAAAGGTCATTATAGTGTGGTGGAGGCTTCAGATCTGGAAAACAGTGCTGATAGAATGAGAACTACAGGTCAGTCTCAATCATTGTATTTTAATGACTTTTATAGGTCAATGCCAATTCCTAGCTGTCACTTTTCAACCCATACCTGAATTAGAAGACAAGATTATTCATTTTGCTACAAAATATTAATGAGAAGACCTAAAAGTGACAAAATAGTCTATTTTTTGGTTTGTCTGCAAACAAGTTTGTTTTACATTAAATGGCTTTTTTACAAATTTGAAATGTGAATATATTTTATTTTTTCCCAGTGAGTACACAATACACAATTGTTTGACAATACTATTAACCAATTTTATGCCAATTTCTTTGCCAATCTAACATCAAATGAAACACATTAAGATTTTGGATGCTGTTTGCTGACTTAAACAAGCTACAGTTTTAAAAAAATGCATCTATAAAACAAAGTATAAAAAGTCTACCCACGGCCACAGAATCCCTTATCTTGCAACACTTTTAAAGTCACAATAAATGATTTTAAAATCATGGAATTAAAAAGAATTAGTAAATTGCATGTCATTTAAAGAAATGCATGGTGCTTCATTTGAAGTACACATTATAAAGAAGGAAAATAAAAGTAACTTCACCTCTAAGATAATGTGGAAAGACATGTAGCTTTACACCAATTCTGGTCATGTAACTCTATAAACACAATATACAGAAGCAGATGAAAAAACTAACATTGGTGAATATTATGGTTCTGCATATCTTTAATACTGACACACAATTGCTTTCCAGTGGAGATAATCCCCCGTTTGGAGCTCATTGGCATCATTATTGTTTTATTGTCAATGGACAGTTACATATTTTTATTGAATAGAAATTAGGAAGTGTTCCACCAAAGCACATACAAACTTTCAACTCAAATTCAATTGAAAATATATTTAAATACCCAGAGCATTAAACTATGACATAGAACACCATTAAATCTGCTATTCAAAGCAAGTAAATGCAATGGTTTTACTTCCCTTTGGTTGTATGATAACTTAACATGCTGGTCCTTGTTTTCTTATATTCTCTCTTGAATTGGATGCAAATCCTCTGAAGGGATCAATTCTTTTCATGCCCCTGTACTATCCTAACTTTTTAAAAAAATGGCATGGAAAAGATTTAGAGGAGGGTGGGTTGACTCCCTGACATACACTGGCATACCTGAGTTTGGGCACTGACATGGTTATTTTCTCTAAAGAGACTTTACCCTTTATAAATGAAGCAGTACTTGTGTCTGTCTTGACTTCACAGCAGTGTTGCCTGTAAGTGCAAAGTAAGTTACATTCTCTCCCACCCACTTTTCCTTCTGATGGCTTATGTAGGCTCTGGTTAGCAGAGTGAGCTCAGTGAATTTCTAATCACATTCATTCAATCAGCTACACAATGAAAATCTACGAAGGTTCTCTTAGATTTGTGTTATTCTGTTGACGTTCTGGCTTGTACTGACTGGTAGCTTTATACGTGTATCATGTTGATGAAGATTTCTGATTTTTAAGAGTGTTCCTGAATTTATATAGCCATAGCATGTTATTTTGCTCTCTATAAAAGGATGACCATATTGGGTGGAAGATTTTTTGGACCAATTTATTTAAAACTAGGTTTAATGGGCAACATGGATTATTCTAAAGGAAGATTTCAAGTAACCACAGGGTTTGTATTGCATTACCTAATTGTTAATTTTTTGTGTACTCAAGACAATCAGGAAGGTATGATGCTATGTTCCAATTATTCTACATGTCATCTACATAAAGACATATTTTTTTTAAGTCTTGGTTTATTAATTGCCTACAAATGCCAGTTACCAGGAGTCAAGAATCTGTATAATCTATGTGATAAAATTTTAGACTAAATTCAGTGATTGAGGAGCAAATAGATGAAACACAAATGAATATAACTTCTTAGATATTTGTTTTGAAATAAAGGAGGTGAATTAAGGAACTTCACAAATAAAAAATAAATTCCTCATATCTTAGAGTTGTGAATTATTATGTATTCATTTTTTTGCGAAAGCTTTTTCTCCTCTCCCAGTCTCTTTATCCCAGAGAAATCACACTGCATGAAAATCCAGGCACTGATGGTAGAAAGTTGATAAAGTGTTTAATAAGTGTGTCTCAGAATTCCTTTTCTCTTCAGTGAAGAAATGAACTACACACGACACCAAGAAGATGTTGGGGCCCATAAAAAACATCACATTCTAGGCTTGCCTGTGCTGATGCAGTCTCAGGGAATTCAAAAGATGGAGCCATTGAACTATGTCATCCCTTTGCTATGACAACAGGACATGAACCGGTGACCGAGCCAATAATGCAGAATATGAGACCTATTAAAGGGTCTCCTACTTGAGAACTGATCCTGATTGTTACATCGAATAGTTTTGAAGTACTGAATATATCGTAGGAAAAACATAAGAAAATATAGTCAGAGCTAGAATTTAAGATTGTGTAGGTAGCACATGGAAAAATGTCACAAGTGGGAATTTCAGGAAGGTTATCTTCTACTTGACTGATTGACTATACATGTACAGTAGCTAACATATATTTCAAAGTCACATTTATTTTGAGCATACATAACTGATGTTCAGGAACTTCTTGTTCTCAAAGTCGTGAAAACAAATGAGGCAGGACACTGTTATTAATGTCCACTTACAAGGTTTGGTTTTATTTAAAAAGTGTATAAACATGCATTTTTTTTCTCCTTTTTAATTTTTCTTTTCGATTTACTCATTCAAAATGGGTCAAACAGATTTTAGTTGGTAGCCAATTTCTGAGAATGTACCATCAAATGTTTATTCCAATAAACTTATGGATGGTGAACTGAACATACTCTGAGCACTGCTTTTTAAGCACTTGCAATTTGGCTCTACCTTTGGAGAAATCAACTTTACATCTTAGTTAAATGAAACACAAAGTTGTATATAGACTTCATTCATGAATTTAAGTGATTCAGTTTTATCCTCTAGTGTGTACTGTACATGTATTAGAAAGACAAAACAAGATATTGCAATAGATTTCATGTTTGGAAGCAGCCTGAGTATGTCTTAATAATAAATTGCTTCTTTACTTGCTAGATAGTCGTGAGTTCATTTTGTTTGTTTCCTTGGGGAACTTCATGTTATATTCTGACTTAATGAGTTGGAGAGATTAATTATGGTAATTCAGAAAATGCTGTTTTAAAAAGCTGTAATATAAATACAGCTCTTGTGAAACACCTTAATTTCCTTTTGCTTGTCGCCATTCTCAGATGGGTCAATTACAATGACAAGTAAAGTTGATTCTAAATAAAACTTTAATTATCTTTTTTTAAAGCAAGTTTAGTACATCTTTGCTACCTGCATATTTTAATGCATATTCAGTCTAAAGACTTAAAATTCCTTCTTTTGACCCCTTGCTTTTGTCAATAGCAAAATCCATCTTTCTTCTCTTAAAAACAGACTCGTTTCCTGATGTTCAGACTTTGCCAACACCATTGTTCCTTTGCATCTTCCTATTTCTACACCCCAACTGAAAACCGTCTAACAGGATGGGTTATACCAGCATTATCCAACCTAGCTTACATTACAGAAACCCCCTTCACATTCAATCTTTTCTTCATGTCATGAGGAGTAGAGATTTGTGCTTATCACCAAATAAAATTGCAGTGCAAAATTTAAACATAAAAGTTACACAATTAAAAGTTAATATATGGCACCACAGCCTATTAATTCACATATAGTACAACAGACCAATAAGAACAGACAATAATAGAATCAGAGCTAAAAAGAGTGAGCTTGCATAGCAATGCACAAAAGAAATTATATACAGAGGAAAATCCTTTTCTTCCTGGAGGGCGAGTTTTATTTTCTTTCTTTTTTTTTATATACTCCTGACAAGAAAGAGTTAAGGTGGGTGGTGTACTTAAGAGAAGAACACAAGTAAAATATCTGTGGGATATGTGTGGCTGTGTGTCTTTACATTGCATTTACAGTTCTTTTAATAGTACATAAATAAAAGAAATTGTTCATTGCACTGTTTAGTGTCATCATGTCCATGAGTTGGGACCTGATGGTCCTTCAGAGCAGCTTTGTATGTCTCCTCTTAGTTACTCTAAAAAGAGATGGAAACAAAAGTCAGGAATAAAGCTCAAGAGTTAAATGATGCATTCTTCTATCCTGACCCGCATATTCAAAATCAGAGCAACCGGATAGTAAATGAAGATGAAGACATCAGAAAGATCTTGGTGTGTTTGTGCAATTCATTTTTGTTGAACCAGAGAAACAAGGAAAATAGAAACACTGTAGAATCTGGAGATTTAAAATTCAACTAGAGCTATTTTATTTTCACTCCCTGCACACCTACGATTATTTCAATATAAAATTTAAAGAAAATTTCAAGTACCCATGGGCCAAATGAAAAATTATAAATAAATCTTAATACTAATCAGATTGATAATAGCCAATAATGATAACTCAGATCCATAAACGATAAGTTTGAAACTATTTTCCCTTTTCATTAGCTCATGAACTCCTCCAGCCTGTGATGTGAACATAATGGTAATCATAAACTATTTTTCCATGAGGAATTCAAGAGATCAGAAAAGTAGCTTTGTCTTCTCATGAGCTATAATCAGGCAAGTGGTTGAGAACATTAGAAGCCATGGCTGTTCTCTTAACAGCCTTGGTTAAGCTGAATTCAAAGAAGCAGTTGACAATGTTAAGCAGGCATCATACTAATAGGGAATAGGGAGTTGGTAAATTTCATAATGGAATTAACACAAATTCAATGTTTTTAATTGGACGAACTGTGACATCCCTATTGTTCACCATTACCTCATATTTTTATATTTAGAAAATATGAAAACCAATGCCAGTTCTTCATTCAAAAAGATAAACTTAATCAATAGCTATATCATTTTAATAAAAATATTGTGAACTAACTCAAATCAAAAATCAAAATTTTTTTAAGACTGACTCCATAAATTAAAAAAAAATGAATGAAGAGCAAATAAATGAAGAATAGGAGGAACTACTAAGAAGACTCTTTAAAGTCTGAGTTTAAAAGTGCTGAGTTTAAAAGAGCAAGAAAAGTATCCAGTGAACTACATTTAATTTAACTTGTAAGTGTTGAGACTAATTGCCCATGTTTAAACAATGTTTTGTTATTTTATGGTTGTTTATTTTGGTACTGGGGTTTGAACCAAGGGTGCTCTATCCTGAGCTACATCCCCAGCCTTTGTTATATTTTATTTTTAAATAGGATCTTACTAAGTTGTCCAGGTTGTCCTCAAGCTTGTGATCCTCCTGCCTCAGCCTCTGGTAGCTAGAATTACAGGTGTGCACCACCATGTTTAAAGTAATTCTTACATAGCATAAATCAGCTTGAAATATAAATGAAATATTTATGTCATCGACCTGCTATAAATAGCAATCATCTACGTTATGACCAAACTTGTTTAAAAATCATTGATTTTTTTTTCTGTAGCAGGAAAAGTTTTCTATCATTCTTAAATTTGTTTAATATGAAAATATTATTAATCTAATATTCTTTGTGAATCACAATAAGCCATTATTTTATTATTTTGGTTCTGGGGATTGAACTTAGGCATGAGCTACCATTGAACTACATCCCCAGTGCTTTTATTTTTCATTTTGAGACAGGGTCCTGTTGAGTAGCTGATGGTTTTACTAAATTGAGGCTGGCCTCAAACTTGGAATCCTCTTACCTCAGCTTTCTATGTCATAGGGATTACAGCTGTGCCACACCGTGCTTGGCTATGGTAGCCTTTTCAGTGACCTAAAACACTTACATATTTCACCTGTAAACTGTCCTTGACTATTTGAGCACATATATCCTATGTCAAGAAGGTCACTGGCATTGTGCTGGTGGCCTCCCCTCAACACCTCTGGTTTCCTGGGTCCAGTGGATTCTTTAGAAGAAGCTGTTCCTGATGAGCTGTGGCCACCTGGAGATGGGAAACTGGGCTTGCTATAGGGCACCAAGGCCTCCTCTAAAAAAGAAAAAAAAACAATAAAGGGCTAAATTGAACTGCAGCCTGGGAAAATAACATGAATTTAACTCTTACAAGTTAAGCTCAGAATGGACCATTTTACTATTTCATTCTTTAGTAAAATTAAAATTAGGAGGTTTAATCAAGACCGGATATTAAAGGAATTTCCATGTGCAAGCAACATTTCCTACAATAGGAACTGAAGCAGGATTAAATTAAAAGAGATCTTGGGATAAGTATACACTGTTGTATATTATTCGCAAAACTTAAATTCATTATAAAAGAGAGCAGCTTACAGTGAACTACTTTGTTTAAAAAAAAGCATATCTTAGAATAATTTCTAGAGTTCAAGGAGGCTTAAATATTCCCATCAAAACAGAAGGAATGTGGTTTTGTTTTAGTTTAAACCACAGCAATATTTTCTCAATCAATTTAGATCAAGGATTATGTATTAACAAATTAAGTAAGTTTCTTAAATTTTTTTGTTGCTTGGGAAATAAATATATTAATTGAAAGGCTAGGAATTTCATTAGAAGAATAAGAGAAACCCACCCAATTTTAACAAATGTGATAATATTTATTTTGTATATTGTCTCCCTACAAATAACTGATCAAATGTATTATGAATAATTATTTAATATTTTGAATCCTTCTTTCCTTCTCCTTTCCTCCTCTCTTTATTTCTTATCTCTCTCTTCCTGTCTTTCTCTAGCTCTTTCTTTTTATCTCTCCACATCTTCCTCTCCACCCCAACTAACTCTATTTTTTTTCTTTTGAGGTATTGGCCATTAACAAGTGATTAGATGATGAAAAAATGTTGGCTGAATTTACTGTTTCTTGCCTTAGATAGTCTTTAATGACAGGGATCACATAATTTTTCTCTCACAGCTTGAATGGTCAACCATTCCTAAACATTTCAGTAAATCTAGATATTGAAATTGTCATCTTCTGGCCCTTGCACAAATTGAATTTTTCAAAAACTTGAGCACAGTGTTGTAACAAAATGTAATTACAGAAATGCATGGGGAGAGGACTTATCTAATAAAGATTGAGTCCAAATGAATATGGAATATGTTTCAAAAGTTGTGTGCATGTGTATCTGTTTATTAATACTCAGTAAATCCTGATGCAAGATATTCCAAAAAATGCAATAGCCCCACCCCTAATTAATGTCCAATCAGAAACCATGAAATTTATGTTTTAACATTTCCAGGAAGTGTGATTTATAAACAAGAGCATTTCTTGTCCCTATGTGAACAGTCATCTACACTTAATCAGTTAACCTTTTCCAACATGAGGTCTGTGGTTGGTCATTTACTTGTAAATTTATAATCTCAATTAATTCACCTAATTGACTGACAGGAGCTCTCCTTTCAAGTGACTGGTTACTTCTGTCAAAATGACAATCTCCTTGAAGGTAGAGATTAAACTGACACAAAAGCTGAAATTTAGTGGTCTTAAAGCTACTCAATAGAAACAGTAAAAGGCAAAAAAGCCAAAATTGTCCCCTGAGACCGTAGATGAAGGCTGGAGATCTCTTGGATTCAAAGACCTATGGAGTGGTTAATTTGAGCAGCAATTACCACTGTAATCAGTTTCAAGAAACATGCCTCTGAGCTCTGCTTGAGAAATTCCAACTTCACTTACTGACTTAAGGCACATATCTCTCGGATGCCCTTAAACAACTGCCATTTCTAGAATACCTGGTAGAAAATAAAAGGGTCACAGCCCACACTTGCTTGGGACTGTGCAGAACACACCTGATCCAACCCCTTGTTTGTGTGGGGCTTTCCATGTGTCTTCTTGGCATTCTGTGGAGCTTATCCATTCCTGGGTTTGTCGTTGCCACTCTAGGGAGGTTTTGGCTGGACAATCCAAGGAGCTCTTTGTGTCTTCTAAGCTGGAGGCATGTTGTCTCTCTAGAGAGCTTCCTTTTCTCTCTGTTGAGTTTTCCACATGACCAGCATGCTGGCTCGGGCCTATTTGCTGCCTTAAATCCTGACCTGGTGGGGGATCTGGTGGTGTTGGAAGATCTAAAAATTTTGAATAATGTTTAGAATGGACTAAAATTTAATGAAAAAATACAGGTTTTAGTTCAAGTTGGAAAAAAAAAAACTCTTGCCCTCGTACAAGTATCACCCATGCAAAAACAAACAAAAGAAAAAAAAAACAGAGAAAAATAAAAGTCAATTATTGATATGTAAAATGCATATTATTGGTCTCTCTGCTGTCTTCTACCACAGCATCATTGAAATCAAATTGACTGGATTCATCCAACTGTTAAACATGGAAAGTGTTTTCAATTGCACACTGGGGCTAACATTCAAGGTTGAAGGGCAACTTAAGGGTCATAATTCATTTTCATCCTTTCCTTTTCAAAGTAGAAATACTATGGCAAAAAATAAAATAATAAGATCACTAGGAATTCTAGCAGCTGTGCTAATAAAAGAACAAAAGCCAGCCTGCCAATCTCCATAGAAAACATCACCCTTGGGAAATTAAGAACTATATGCCGTATCATATGCAACATATGATTACCTTTACCCAAGTATGTGGCACATTTAGCAATAGTCAAAGGGTTAAGCTAACATTTATTAAATGCAATTAACATTCTGCCTGACAACCAATTCTGGCTATTCGTTTCATGAGTTAGCTAATGAGTTACAACTAATATATTATAATCTTCCAATGTATTGATTTTAATAAGTAATAACCAATGTTCAGCATACAGATTGAATATGCTTTATGGTACTAGAGTTGGCAATATATCATGGAAATTTGAGAAGTAGTGGAATAGATAATTTTTTAGAAACGCTTTTTAAATTAAATATCAGAAACGAAAAACTTTAAAGTTCAAGTATCAGCAAATTTTTCATTTTCCTTTTCTTAGCTCTTCATATCTAAAGCTTTGTGTCTTGAAAATCTTCCACTGTGAAATCATACTTCCTTCCTTAAATATTACACCAGCTGAAATGATTTATTTTTTTCCTTTATTACTGGGCATTGAACTCAGGGGAATTTTGCCATTGAGCTATATCCCCAGTTTTTTCAATTTGTTATTTTGAGGTAGGTTTTGTAAGTTGTTGAGAGTCTCATTAAATGCTAATGATTGAGGCCAGCCTCAAACTTGTGACCCTCCTGACTCAGCCTCCTGAGTCATTGGTATGATAGGTGAGCATCAAAACACCCAGCTTTAAAATAATTTTTAAATACTTCTAAATATTCATTTAGCTTGATTTATTGTGATTTTGTGTATGCTATTGCGTACTTCTTAGTTTATCCTTAGAGTATTGGCAATTATGTTATTTATTCATAAAAAGCAAAAATCATGTATAGTATTTATTTCATTAATTAGAAGATATTGTACTTAATATACCATTGTTATGACACTTTTATAACCAGGTCCTTATTTCTAATAATATTATCATTAAATTTCAAAGGGAAAAGTATAAATTTCTTATATACAAAAAAATAGCTTTTTCAAAGAAATGTTAAAGTGGTCATTCTAAGATTTATGCTTTGTCTTAGGAGCAAAATGATATTACTCTCCACTGCACAGAGAATCTGGAACACCCAGGTTGGATGGTTATTAGTTCTTATGTATACCTTTCACATTATATTATGAATTTCTAATTATTGAGGGGAACAGAGTCTCTGTCTGGGAAAATAAGGTTTTATTCCAAACATTTCTTCCAAGATGAAAAGCTAATGTAATGTTGAGATATTTCTTTGTTGGATAATCCAATGATTTTGGGACTCCCATCACTAAACATTATTATAAATGCAAATTAATTATTTCATTTGAGTTATTGGTCTTAGAGAGACAGCAAGGAGAAATTATAAAATTTGCTTCTAAAATAACAAATCTTATCATTGATTTTTACTCTCCATCAGAGCAGCTTAATTTCTAAAATGGTCAAAATGGTATCTGCTTATGCCAGCTAAAATTCTGAAGACTATTTAATTTAACCTGAAATTATATAGCTTCATAATTAAGTAATATCCTTGAAGACTGTGTCTTCTAAGAAGAAAGGGCATTGCAAGCATATTGAAATAAACCAACGGGAAAGAAAAATGGAATTGCAAATTCCTATAGAAAAATTAAAATATATAAGCAAATACATTTTATCTAAATTAAATTTATTATTCAATTGTAGGTTGATTCATTTCAAATAAGTCAATTCACTAAAGAGTATCTTACTAGCCTACTGAGAATTAGCTATTGTCAGGTGACCACAATCCCATGACATAAGTGTTGTTATTGTCTTCATTTTTTAGCTGAGAAACTGGGACTACAAAGAAATGAAGTATTTCCATTCTGGATCTTTTCTCCCAAGAACTGCAGACTCTTCTAACCAAATCTACATGGGACAATTCCACTCGGATATTTAGAAAGCTTTTCAAATTGCACATATCGGAACTGAAATCTAGTTCCTCCTTTATAAAATGTGTGTCTTTCATGATATTCCTCTTCTCCACCTGTGGCAATTTCATCCTACAAGTTCACCAAAGCTATGAAGTGACCTTTAAGCTTTGCTTTACTGATTTTATTAACAAGACCTGTGAGCACCATTTCCAGAATTCCTCACTTCTCATCGCTTTCACTTATTTCTGACTTGGTATGAATCCCCTATGTTGCTTCTACAGATTCCTATGTATGTGATCTTTTTTACACCTTTTCCCCATTAAATATAACCCAAGAGTGGAGATGATCTTTTTAAAAAGACAAACGGAGAAGATCATGTCACTCCTCTGCTCCCCCCACCCCCCAACCCTCTCTCCAGTAGCTTCCCACTCAACATACTGTAAGGCTGATTGCAACACTGCAGCTTCAAGGTCCTACATCACCTGTGCTCTTCTGCTTGTCTGACTTCGTGTTCTATTTTGTTTTTATGCTTGCTCTAGTCATTTTTCTCCCCTAACATTTTTGGTAAATAAGCCCCAGATTTTATTGCTGTTTTCTTATGTCTTCGAAGGACCTTTCCTTGGATATCTTTGCTTTCATTCTTCTAGGCTTTTCTCTAATGTCACCTTGTATGTGAGGCCTTCCCTAAAGAACATTCTTAAAAATATCTCTTCCCTACCTCCATATTTCTCAACTTCTTTCCCTTTTGTCTTTTTCCTCATGGCAATGATCAACCTCTTATCAACTGCTTTTTTATATTCATGTATTACTGTTGGTCTTTATCTATCTTCCTACACTCAAATGTAAGCTCCATGAAACCAGAGGATTTTTGTCTATCTGGCTCCTATTGCCTACCATGTGGAATATACTTAATATATATTTTAAGGGGTAAAGCTAATATTTGACAGAGCTTGGAGAGGGTCCCTTTTCTGAACAGGGCATTAAAAACCAGGGGAAAGGGAACACAGGATGTAGTCTAAGGAAAATCAGTTTGTTGGGTAAAGAACTGCCAATTTTTACTCAGTGTGTTGGCTTCAAAGGTATTTTTTGACTCATTATGCAAGTGGATAGAAGATGTGGATTCATCAATGACTCCTTAGGTGTGCCTGGGTTTTGGTATAGCTTTTGGGACAGACACAGAAATATCCATTCCAATTCTTCTTCTGGGACACATGGAGGATACTTTCTAGTACTAGACACCATGAGAGAGAGTTTTTGATAATGACATATGAGACATGAAATAGGTTCTTGTCATTAGAAACTCCCAATGATCACCCATTATCTGTCTTTGCCTCACTCAGAAACCATAAAGATTTCTGAAAATAATGCCATCTCAATCCTGGAGAGACCTAAACCCTTACATTACTGCTTAAAGGAGAACCACCTGACCTTGATAGATGAGTGTGTCAATAAGAAAGTATCTTTTACTGTGCCAAGACACTGAGGGTTAGAGGTTGTTTGGTAAAGCAGCTAGCAATAATTACCCTAATTAATATAGCCATAAAACACTATTGTAAAATCTATAATGTAAAAGTTTTATTGTAAAGTGTCCATACACTATAAACTACTAGGCAGCAATCTTCCCCAAAAGAACAGTTTGATTTTATGTAAAGAAGTTTTGAATTATTTCTGACACATGGATTCATATCATGTAAGTGCCATGTCATAAGCATTTATTGTAAAATAACAATATTCTTAAAGCCTCCATAATAAATGTCCTTGTTTCACAATTAAATGTGTCTGGATTACACATGTGGGAAGATATGTGAGCCAAATTTCCTTTGCAATATCACTTAAAATACATCTAATAATAACAAATAATTCATAATCACTTTTCAAAATTGAAATTTAGGGACCTATTTTTTTAGAAAGATAAGCAATATATTGATCATTATTTAAACTAGGAGGAAGATAGTTTTATGTGAACATATTGAAAAATCTTGCAGAAAAAGGATTATAGAAGAAAAAAGAGCACTCTACTTTTTGTGTATTTAAATTGTATACCATTCACATATACTACATATGATCTTCAAAGTTTTGTAAATAGAACACACTATATTTTTCTCTGTTGCCACAATATTCTGAGCAGAAAAAATATATAAAATTATGAATTCTCAAAGTTGTGAGTAGCATATCAGTGAGAGCAGTATTTTCTATTTAGAGTGAATAAGATCAACACTGCAAACTGTTCTAAGTGCTCAACTAATCTCCAGAGCATCTGAAGCAGAAAGGTTTTGTTCACCACAGGGTATCTATTTAGAGAGAATGAAAAACTCAATTGGACCCTTAACCTTCATATTCCATAGAAACACTTCCCCATGAAAACAAAATAGGCAGGATATATGAACAAACCTGAAAGCTTTTAGAACAAGCATGTTTGGCTTTTTTAAGCCTTCTTAGCATTACAGGGTGACAAAAGAAAGCACAAAGATGGCTGCCTGACACAGAGTGCTCCTTCCCACAAAGGAAAATGCTTTTTTTTTCCAAACAAGCTTCATTCTGTTTCATAATGATGGGTGTAAGTGTGCTAAGGACTAGGTCATAGCTTCTCAAAGCTGGATGTCCATTAAATTTAACCCATGGAGCTTCAAAACTTCCTATATTAGGATCATACCTCAGAATAATCATGAATGTCTCCATGGTTTATTTGAAGATCTCCCCAAATGTTTCCAACATTCAGCATGGCTAGGTTAATCCTAGTGTTTAGTTGGACAATCTCAGATAAAGTTCGAATGCTTATGGAAGATAAGGTTGAGAAGAGGGAAGAAACTCATTTTTGAGTCTCACTGCATACTAGGCACTTTAAATATAATTATATATCCTTAAATATACTTCATATGTGCTTAGAATAAAGTTTCAGGATGAATATATTTATTCAGACTTTAAAAGATATAATAATTAAGTGGAAAATGTGGGAAATAGACTATGCTCTGAGAGCTGTTGAAATACTCGTTATTGACCATGGATAACTTCCAGTAAAAATATTTTCTGAAACTAACTATTTAAGCAAATATTCAAAGATTGGCTATTCGATTAATTGACATACGTTGGCAAACTATGACCTATAGGCCAAATTCTGCCACTATTTTATCAATAACGATTTATTAGATATTAGTCGCACCCATATTTTCATTTACTATAGCTCTACCCATGCAGTAATGGCAGTGCAGTGTACTTGTGGCACAGGCCACATGCTAAAAAAAACTCCAAATATTTACTCTCTGAATTTCAATAGAAAAATTATATATATATATATATATATATATATATATATATATATATATATATATACTAGCCCTTTGTTATGGTCCAAATGACTGTATATCCCTAAAATTCATCTGTTGAAATCCTAACCCCAGGTGAGGGTATTGGAATATGAGGGCTTCATGAGGTCATAAAGGTAAAGTTCTCATGAATGGGATTAGTGCCCTTATTAATCACACCCCAGAGAGGTCTGTTCCATCATGTGAGAAGTAATAAAAATGTACCATCTGTAAACCAGAGTGTGAGCCCTCAAAAGATTCCAAATCAGTCAGTGCCTTGATCTTTGTACTTCCACTAATATTAGCCCAGAGAACTATGAGAAATAAATATTTGTTGTTGAGAAACTTTCTGCTGTTTATACAGTTATGATTATCTGTTATAGCAGCCCAAGTAGACACTCTTCAACTACATAACCGCTAGCATGTTTTAAGCTCTGAAATTCACGAAACTAAAAAATTATTAAACCATTTTAAGTTCTTTTCCAAGAGTGAAAGAGATTATAATTTCATATCATAAATGTTCTGATACTATGACATGTGCACATGCTGCTTATGTTTTTTTTTTCCTAACCTTTAAGTGGACTGTTTGCTAAAATACAATAAAGAAAAATGCCAAAAGGGTAGAAAAATCAACAGTTAAGAGTGGTACAGCTTCTCTTTCTTGGGGATTGATCATAAAGACATAATTCCAGATTGTTGAGAGAGAGGGTGCTTCACGTAAGCAAGACCATTTTGCCAGATTTCTGCCTTGTATGTAATGAGGCAATGCCTAATCAACCATAGATATTTTAATCTGAGTTAACGACCGAGTAGAATGCATCTCTTCATTGAGGAAAGAAGAGGAACAGAAATCAGCCTACCATCTGTCATTCCTTCCCTTCGGTGAGGCAGTGCTGGCTGTTGGTCCATTCGCCCTCCCTTGTGTTTCTTGGTGGGCCTGGGCCTCTGACTTTGATTCAGGGCTGCGCTCGTGTTACTGTCAGAGAAAATGGGCTGGTGGGTTGAGGTCTTTGAGAGGAGGTAAAGGCTTTTCCTAGAAAGAAAACAAAGGGAATGGGGTATAGGTAAGGTCATTGTAATGCACTGATAATGTCTGTCTTGTATTTTCTGCTCTTCCTAAGGCTAAGTCTGTGAACCTACCTAGAGATGCCATTGGAAGATACCAAATATTGGTGCACCTATAAAAATAAATATATGCCCTACTACATATAATGTGTTCAATTTTTTATAAGCTAAGAACACCCCACCCACAAAAATATTTCAAACAATTGAACATAAAACAAATCCACCAATCCAAAGCTTCACACTGCTTGATTAGTTTTTATATTACCTTGAAAATCTTAGTGATAATTTTATAGTTATATGCAAATTCATGAAACATTATTTCTCAAAATTCAAGAGGTTATTTCTTAAATGAATTGCACACTGTTTCATTTGCTTAATCAAATTTCACCCCTGAAATTTTACAAAATCTGAGCACAGTAAAAAATGCCTTGTAGTTTTATGTGAAAAGTCTGCTCAAGTACACATGCTAAATTGACTTTACCACTTATATGCAAATAAAATGAACTCTATCTCTTAGTGGAAACTCAATAACATCAGTGAAGAGGATAGCAGGTTAAAATCACCTTGTATATCCAAAGTGAAGTAGGTATTTTGTGATTACTGAATCTGAGCAGACTTCAAATTCTCATGGACGAATGAATTGTACTATTTCCCTTTCTTGTGGTTTAGTACAAAAGAAGTGAAATTTATTCTGGGAAAAGGTTACCTAATACATTTTCAAAAACATCTTTTAATACTGTTTATTATAGTAAGAGAAGAATGGTTTATGTTCATATATTTATTCTCTTGTCATGTTTTCATTTCATACAAACTCATCATACGTAGTTTCATTTTCCTAAGTCAATGTGACATGATGTTGCTTAATGCTTTATTAGCTATTATCATACATGCAAGAAATGCACCTATTTTGTCTAATTTATTAGTTTTCTTGCACTTTCTCACTGTTCTGCTTACAGCTAATGCCACAAAAAGCACTCAGGCAACATAAAGTTTTTGACTTATGCTTTATAAAGCAAGAAAATTCAAATAACAGTTATATTACAACATATTTTAGATTGGATGCTATATGAAAATAAACCTCTGCAATGCTTGAGAAATCTTTTTATTTTGCTTGAAGATATCTAATACATGCTCAAAATAAATATTGATGATATAATTCAAGACAATTTCCAAGGCTCACTTTTCTAACCTGAGAGTTTAATGAAGATCAGGAGCATATCACTTTTATTTAATATTTGAACACTACAAAGATTTAAAAATGCATTTGATATTTCATTAGTTTTGTAAGAGAGCTCAGTTTAATTCATATATTACCATCCTAAATGTGAAGTTAAGAAGTACATATACAAATATTAGAGCATAATCTAAGTGTTGGGTTTTTTCCCAGAAAAACAAATGATTATGAACTGCTAATCTATTTTTAGAATTAAGACTGCATTTCTATTTGTGGAATGAGCAGCATGTAAAAATGACATAATTGGTCCTTTATATTATTACTTATTACTCTCAGAAATTAACATTAAATTCTCTAAAGTACAATATACACATATTCATCATTTTATTCAACTTGCAAATGCAGTAGGTGTATCTTTAATTAGCACTTTTTAAAACATATAATACATTATTGTATTAAAAACTTAGCAAACAATAAGACCCTCAGCCATTTGAACTGTTAGACTGAAAGCCTTACACCCATTCACCCCATGCTGAGGAAGGCTTCCCAGAAACTGCATTTGTAGAAAGAGACGGGGCAAAGGAAAGTAATGGAGATAAAAGCTGAATAATTTTAATCATTAGGTTCATTATTAATGTGTGCAGATTTTGCAAAGTGTGAGTTATTTAAAATTTAATGGCAATCTGAGTTGCTGATTTGCCATAATATAGAAAGGAAGTATATTCCAATTAATCAGCAGAACCGTGAAGAGAATGGGATAGTAAGGATAGAAGGTAGTAAGTTGGAGCCTATTTTTGGCTCTGCAAAACTTGCATCAGGTCAGAGTTCAGACAGCAGAGCATCCCAAATGTTCATGCATATTACAGAGAGCCCTGCATTCAGAATTGCTGAGAAAGAAGAGGAGGAAAAAGGTAAGTGTCCCAAGGACAAGATTCTCTCATGCAAAGAGTGTTGACTTTGGAGTCTACAAACCTGTTGTTGTAAGGCTGGTTCCGTCCACCCTAAAACCAGCTTCATCTGCTGCTGCCACCAGTGCTTGTGCAAAACTGCCGCTGGCAAATATGGAACCATCTGAGGAGCTACCTACATTAGATCTATGACTAGAAAAGTTACGATCCTCATCAGATGCAGAGCCCCATCCATTTACCATTGAACCTAAAAACAAATGTAATTGTCTAGTGAGTTTGTATATATTGCATATCTCATGTGCTTGTAAACACTATACGAATGAGCAAGTACACTGCCTCGACTCCTTGCCACTTTGAAGTTTCATCATGGATTCCTTAGCTAAACATTATCTGTGTTTTAAACACACTTAGTACAAATGAAAGAAGCTTGTGTAAAATCGGTATTTGTTTGAAGCACATATGCAAGACATGTTCCAAGTGGTTCATTTCTTACATTGTTTAAATTGTTACATGATCATTTTTCCAAGCAAGAACTGCTATGCGTATTTTCTACAAGTCAGGGATGAACACTCTTATTGAAACAAATTACGGTTAATTTAAACTGATTGGTGACTTGCTTGAATAAATAGTATGGGTATAATTTGAAGTTAGTTCAGAGGGCAATGATAATGTGCATTAAAACTTGAATACCGGACCTTGTATGTACAGTTGTATTTCATAGAAGATCTGGAATTATTTTAAGATTTTAAGGTGAACAGTTAATTACTGGTTAAATAACAAAACACATCAACTAAAATGTATAGATGACATCAAATCAACTAAACATAGAATATAAGGAAAATGTTAGTTTGCAAAAGTGCTATTAATTTCAATATTTCTTATGCTTTCTTTGATTTTTAATATTTGAAGAAGTCTAATTTTCTCTTTAACACTGATACTTATGAGATTAGCCTTTATGGAGACTATTATCAGGATTTCTATCAATTTTCTTTTTCAAAATGAACTATGGCAGTAGAGTAAAAAAATGCAACTTTATATTTAAAGAAAATACACTTTGAAGATATTGATAACTTTTTTTCTTTCTAGAAAGTCATTTAGTATTTTATGCATATACATACACACATATTAGATAAAAGCACACTGGGAACTTAACTTGTTATGTAATAAAATTAAAATTGCAGTACATGTTTAAGTTGGTGTACCATTAATTCATGACAAAATAAACTATCAAGTATTGTTTACCCTAACTTCTGTTTTTGTTAGAAGAGGGACAAAAAAAGGACTTACAAAAAGTTAATTTAGAATTTCAAAAGGTGTTTCCAGGAAAGAGATGAAAGTCGTATGTTATAGATTATTTCTATTTCTCTAATATTAAAAAGACAACAGTGTAGTTAGAAGTTGCCACAACTCAGTATTTGAAGTGTTAGTCAGGCTGTCATGGTACAATAACATGGATGCATGCATTCTCAAGACAGAGAAAACTGAAACTGAAAGGGTTAGAATGATCTGGAAGCTAAAATGGTGTTAAGTGTAGCAGAGAAAGATAGAGTCTTGATTCTATTTGCCAAAAGCACAGAGATATACTTTTTACTTTCCAAACAAATTCCCTTGACACAGACCACTGCAAGGAAACTGAGATAACACCAGCAACTGAGCCTCCTCTGAGAGATTCATTTCTAGGTTAATAATCACAAGTCAAGGATCAACAGCCCAAAATGAAAAAAGAAATGATGCAGTGGGTCTTGGAATATAATGCTACAGGAGATAAGAAGAAATCAAAGTGTTTCAGCAAGGGGTCACAAAAGAAAATGAAAGTCGAGAACTGGGAATAGTTTTAAAACATTCAAAAGCTCAGTTCCAAACCCTTCCATGTGATTTCTGTTTTTCTAAATGTCTGTGCTCACTCTCCAAACAAGCATCTCCTTATTGTTATTCTCCTAATTCATCCTGACACTCCTTTTAGCGGATTTCCTTCTAGTCCCTTCTATCTTTCCTCATTGTTATCTACATTATCTTTTCAAAGCATCAATCTTATACTTTGTTCCTCCGTTTAAAGTCTTACCTATAACACCAATGCACATACAAAATTAGGAATCTGAGACTCCCCACCCCAATATTAAGCCAGCCTACCTTTGCAGCCCATTCTGTCCCACAACTAGTGTAATCTCACTCTCTCACCCACACATCACTTCCCATTTCTTGACAATACTTCTGTATTGCACCAAATCTAATAATCGCTGCCAAACTTTAAAGTTCAAATAAAATACCATCTTTATCACCTGGATACTACCTTCAACATTCTGTTAGGGTGACTCCCTCCTTTGTTGTAAAAACATTGTGCATGCAGTAGTCTATCACCTGTCTTCCTATATTTTGTATATTGTATGTATTTTTCCTGCTCCAGGAAATAAAACTCTTGACATTAAGAACTATCTCTTCTTCACTTCAGTATTTCTTGTACAGGGTCACTGTACAGTAGGAATTCAATGAACAGTGGGCATATGGAATTAAATGCATTTATTGTTTTTTTATTCACTGTAAATTCTTTGCGTGATTATATTTGATGTACAATTTCTTAGCAATGACCTTGCTTTAGTTCCAAAAAGAATGTTCTTACAAGCATCCTCAGAAAAATTATTAAACAAATTAGTGAATGCTTGTTGATTACTTTGGAACCATGGGAAAAGCAATAACGTCTTCAAGTAAGAAAGTAAAAATTGTACTATATAATTTTTATTATATAAAATAGGATATATATTATATAATAGAGTTCATATGATGTACGTCTTGGTTAGGCTTTGATATTTTTGAATATCAAGGTTAAGCAATATTGTCTTCCAATGAAGATGATAAATTTCATTAAGTGGCAAGTGGCAATTTATTTGTGTGTGTATGTGACATCTCTATCCAGATTCACCCATCCCAATGCACTTAGCCCAAGCTCTTATTTTTTTGTTATTCTTTTAAAATTTTCTTATTCCACTTCTATCCACTATGATCAGCCAAGAAATTGAGTCTACTCTGGGCTTTATTTCTGTCTGCCTGCTGTGTGGTTCTACTCTGAGGATCTAGAATATTGACAAATTTAGTTTCTGAATCTGCAAAATTTAGAAAAAAATTTCCCATCACAGCAATGTCACCAAAGAAATCCCATCTTGTAAGACTTCCCAACTTTCCCCCCAAAAAAAACTGTTATCGCCCTGTGAAAGTGGGTCCCACACAAGAAGATTTCCATACATGCATTTGCCTTACCCTAAACAGATCAGCAACTTTTCTACTTCTGTGTTTGCTCTGATTTCTCTCAATCTTTCAAGCTTTAATTTAACACAATATGGCCTCAAACATAATCAATAAATATTTAAACATATTTAAATTCATTTAAAAATGAATTTATTTTTCATTTGTTCATGAAGCTTTTCCTGATGCTCAACGACTCCCTTCTCTGGGAAGAGAGAGTGGCCTGGAAGGCAGGACATCAAGTGGGTGTAGGTTGATAAAGAGACAACATTAGCTATTCTTTTACTTGTACTTCCAATAAGAGCAAAGCGACTAGACAGATGACTTTGGAGTTAAAGACAAATATACTATAGCTATTTGGCCATATTAGGCAATGAGAACACTAATGATCCCAAGTGAAAGAGAGAAGTTAAGTTAGTTGCTTCAATAGATTGCTACCAATATAAACAGAAAGAAATCGATATATTCTTTTCTTCATTACTCTGCCTTTCTGGTAAGTCTTCAACTTTCTTCTGAATTGGGGATGAGATACATAGAATTAGTACCTTTGTAGGACAATTTTAAAGCAGTTTAGTCATATTGTATGAACAAAAAGGTCTATAACATATGTTAAAGTTCCTACCATAAAATCGTTAAAATTTTTAACATTTATCGATTTCACCTCTCAGTCATTACAATTTTTCCTCTTACTTTTGATTTAAACATCAAGAATGATCTGAAGATTCAGGCAAACAATTATTGAAGAGAGGAGGGAAAGAAGGAGGAGGAGGAGGAGGAGAAGGGTAGAAATCCTTGAGGAGGAAGAGAAGAGGGGGAGAAAGAAGACAGTAATTGAAAGAAAACAAAAAAGAGTAACTCATCAATTAAAAAGGAAGTCATTTAGTGGTAACAGTTTTTTTTTTTTTTGTAAATGTAAGCATAAACATGAAAATAAAAGGGAACACCAGGTAAAAGGAGTTCAGCCACGAGATTCTTACAAATTATATGAGATTCATATTTATTTGACACATTATAGCCCCAAACATAATCAATACATACTTAAACACTTAATGAAAAATGAATTTATATCACATAGAGAAATTTATTTTTGTTTATGTTCTCAATCTTTTCAAATTTCTCAGCTTTAAAATTACTGAAATGTCAAAAAATATCTCAAATGTATCCAAGTTGTTAAAGAAAAAATGCACACAGGACATTAAGTTGTTGCTCAAATGTTACAGAACATAAAATATATGATAAAGTGGCATCTTGCTTTGTCTCTATTACATCTTCAGCACTAAAATTAATTTATGATCAGTCATCAATTCATTTACATGTCGTTTTATGCTAAATCCTTCCTTGCTGATAAATGCTTATCCTTAGATCCATTAAGCTAGAGTAAAGTCTGTGCTTTCTAATATGACCCTGCTAATTGTTGCATTACCATTTTTATGAGATACAAAAACTAATGTTCCCCCATTTTTCGAGCCAATATTTAATCCTGAAATTTTTTCTATGAAGTTCTCATTGCCTAACTACCTGCTAAGTAAAATCTTCAACTCTAAATGTCTTTGATCAAATCAATCCAAATATTGACTTCTGTTTAGAGGCAGAGAAACATTTCAAGTCTCTGGAAATTCTTTTTACACTCAAATGTCTGAATATACAATAGTCCCACCTATATTCCAGAGAGAGAAAGGGGTGGGGGAAGGTGGGAGGGAGTGGGAGAGAGGGAGGGAGGAAGGGAGAGAAATGTGTCATATAGGAAAAGCAAAATAAGCAATTAAAAAATCTCTTCCCTTGGTTCATATAATACTTGTTAACTCATCTCAAAATATTGTGCATAAAATATGCACTTTTCTTATCCATTAAATTCCAAAGTATATATCTAATTTCTTTTTAAAGACATCAGAAAATGATTTCCTTAATTTTAGCATTATTCCTGGAATTTGCCTTAATACTCAATTATTATGCTTTTGTAGCAGAAGCAAAGTGTGGCAAGTGTGTGGAGTGTGTGTGAGTCTGAGTAGGGAGTGAGTGTATTTGTGTGTGAGGGAGAGAAATTGTTAGGCCATTAGGCTTCACCATCTGTCAGATCAAACTTTCCCGAGTCCAAGGACCCAAAAGCTGTGTGCTCAGGTCAGATGGTGAGGATGTCTGGTTTTATTACTTTCATACTCATCTGGTATGGGAGTTCCAGTAAAAACCTCCAAAGATATAAAGTGGAAAATACAGGGCCACAATTTTCTTTCAGCTGTAGTGTTCATGTGGGATCCAACAGGCAAGGGAAATTTTATTCGTTTCACTTTACAACACTCAATCTGGGTCTTTCTGTAATCAGTGAGGCAGTTAGAATCTTGACTACATGTTCAGGACATTGCCTCTCCTGCTCTCCTCTTGCCTTGGTTTCTTTTCATGGTGGTGTCATTAAATTCAGGAAATACTTATCCTTGACTCCCACCACCTTTTGGAAGTTAGTGAAAGAAATCTTGAAATCTTGCCCCTCCCTGGTACTCAGAGAGCAAAGCTGACAAGTTGAACACTGAGGAAGAAACAGTCCATATTTCCCAAGACAATGTTGCATAGACATTGCTTCATCCCAAATGCAGTGTGATGGTATGAAATTTTAAAAAAATGTACATTATTACAACCAAATAGTATTAAGCACAAATTAAAATAAAAATTATAAAAATAATATTCCTTCCAAAAGAGCTAATGGATTTGAATTTTATTAGAAAAATGTAACTCCACACAGAGCTAAATATGAGAAGAATAAATAATAAAAGTCATATCAAAATTCAAAATTTTTATCAAAATTAAGCACATTGTGGGAAAGGATTAATGTTTCCAGGGATAAAATGCATATTTTATTTTTATAAATACATACTTATTCCTCTCTGTACACACACACACACACACACACACACACACACACACACAGAAGTAAAAAAAAACAGAACATTATTTTCCTCTTCAATATGCTAATTCTGAGGATTAGAATGAACTGGGCATTTCCAGGGCAGAGATCATAGTAATTTATCTTTAGAGTAAAACTGATTGATTTTGTTCATTCTTCTGCCACTTATCTGGTAGATAACCTTCAAAAAGGATGTAAATCCTTCTGTGACTCAATTTCTTTAGCTATAAACTGAGAACAACAACAATAATAATGAGGTTATGAGGATTAAATGAGTTAGTAGATGGTAAAACTTTACATCAGGGCAGGGAGTTCTTTCTACAAATGTAAGAAAACAAATAATTTAGGCTTCTCCATTCTTTAGTTCTGTCATGCATTCTTTAGTTCTGATTTCATACTTACATCTTGTTTCTTTACAAACTCTAACATTTAAATCCATTCTTAGCTCAGCCAGCCATAGGAAAAAACAAGCCACTGCTTAGAAGGGTATCATCATGCATTGACTAGGAGCTAGGTTATTATTATTATTGCTGTTTGGTTGTTGCTATTATTGAATCTAAATGTCTATTCAAGTGATTAGAAGTCATGGGCTTAAAATAAATGTTTGTTCAGGCAATTAATACATGAAACAGGAGACTTGCAAATACATATTACCATTACTAAGGTCATGGGATGTGGAACTATTGATATTTTCTTTTCTTTTTGTTCTGTTTCATTCTTGATGATCATTTCAAGATTTTAGTAGCCATTCACAAACTACATACTTGCTATGAAAATATTTGGAGTTAATGTGTATATATATATATATATATATATATATATATATATATATATATATATATATATATATATATATATATTTTTTACAGAATAAAGCTCTGTAGACTGTTAGTGGCTGGTATTCCCTATGCTGGCAGTTGGGAGTACAATTCAGCCAAGTAAAATGTGAAATTTTACATAAAGGCTTTCAGCCCACCCAGTGTTACTGTAGTATCATTCTGGATGGCTTTAGAGTCTCCAGGAATGGAAATTGTTAGTTCTATTTAATAAAAATGGTCATTTGCTTCATGAAAATGACAATATAAGGGAATTTCAGTTGAAAGTAAAGATTAATTTACACCACAGGCGAGTTTAGAACTCTAAGAAACTGACGGTAAGTTCAGAGTCCTCTAGTCTCCAAAGCTCATTGAAGGAGTATGTGTATTATGGCCTATCTCTATTAGCACTATTAAAGTAGCCTTATAGCTGAACAAAACCTAAGAACATCATTAGAACAATATTCATTAACACGTTGGTTTTGATAACATTTGGTCCATATAAACATCCACCTTAGCATATGTACAGGCATGTGTACACACACAATTACATGTACATCCTAGTTGCTCTCCCTCACACACAAATGCATTCACTCACTACATAGACTCACACATATTCCACACACATTGTGCCTTGTCTTTCATACACACATGTATACCATACACTTTACACACATGTGCACAAACTTTATAGAATTGAAAACTGTGTAATACATGCACATACCCTGTATAGATGTGCACACCCCATTCACACTCACACTGTATATGCACTTTCAATCTTCCTTGTTCTCACACACATTTATACTCATGCACTCTACATCCTACATATGTACACACACTAATACTCACATCCCCTATGGTCACACTAATACCTACATATACTCATCCACACTTCCTACACACATACACATAGACACACAACACACCCTGGAAGGCGAATCAAATCTTTGATCAAACTTTCTCCTCAAAGTCATTGGTGCATGGAAAGACAAAAAAAAATGTGTATAGGGGAGGTGCTTAAGTTGCTGAAGTGTAAAGTACAACTTCTGCTAAGGAGATGTATTATTCATAGGATAAGTGCATTGTGGAATTCATGCCTAAACACCCAAAGGTTTCTATATTCAGAAGTAATTAAGCAGTGAATTCAAGTAGGAAAATTTAGACTTTCTTTTCTTAGCAATAAGAGCTTCATTCAGAATTAACATTATATTACCAACAGGAGAAATGCAGGTTACTTAAGACATTTAAACTTGACATCTTAACCAGTGGACTACATTAGACATCCTTCCTTGTTCCTGACAGGTGTGTATGTAAAAGTGCAGGGTGGTGTTCTCTCAATTTATAGATACATTTATCATCATTGTCATTATAGTATTTAATAAAAGAACTACATCAGCAGAGCTGACTTGTTTTTCATCATTATTGCACATTTTTACTGCATTCCTAATGGAAAAAAGAGTTCAGTATCATTAGTGAAAATATGCAAAAATATGCAGAATTTTACCCTTAAGGAGATTATGCTAGAAATTCAGGCAAAGAGGCTTAACATAATAGTGCCCTAATAAGTCAGCTCTCTGAATTCAAAGATTTTAACTTTTGCTCTGTCACTCTGGGTTGGATCTGGGTTTCAAATCACACCAGTATATCTGCAGTTCTTAAATGTTAATTAGCCTCGCAAGCTGACCATCCATCAAGCAAGAAGGAAAATCGAATAGTAGACTCATGCATCATGCACTTCCTCATGCAGAGAGGGCTGTACAGGAAAAGTGAAGTCACTCATGTTTTCTCAGCACTAAACCAGTTTATTTGTGTTTGCAGAACTAATATGGAACACAAAGTCTGTGGAATTGGGAAACTGTTGGATTCAAAGTAAATTAAGACTGTGATAAGATGCTTTCTAGGATGAAAGTTGTCATCCAGGAAAATACAGATATGTGTAGTTTCCTTAGAAATCCTAAAGAAATGCAAAGACCAGGCTTAGTTTGGAGTAGCTAGGTCTTCATAATTTTGTAAAAGGCATTTTTTGTGTGTGCGTGTGTATCAAAGAATATATAACTATGTGAACAGAAATACTGAATTTTTACTTTTCACCATATATATTGTGTACATATTAGGATTTTAAAATTTCCAATTGAAATTGTTGGACATAGGTTACACATCAGTCCTGGAATCATCAGAGGAGGGTACCAACTGAAGTCTTTCACTTGGTGAACAAGGCAAGCAGAAGCCAGAGGAGTAAATAAGTCAAAATAAATATACTTCTTGGAAGAGGGGAAGTTGTTGGATTCTACACTATGAAATGCATAAGTGCATGGTTTATCTCACTATGCATTTTCCACTCTAAAAATAATACCTTGTGCAACTGAAGAGTCTTTTTATGAAGACTTGCTTATTTTCATCAGTGAATGGTTTTACAGTGTGAAATATCAAGAAGCATTTTAAGATTGCATTCATTTTGTATGTTCCTCCTGATATACAAAATATATCATTTCTAAAAGTTTTTTTTTTTTTATGTAATAGACTTGGTTCCCTAGCACAGTGAACTTTTCATTAAAGCCATGACTATAATTGAGTTTTCTTTCATGTCTTTAAAGCTTTTTAAAATTTATAAATTTTCTTATCATTTTTGCAGCAAAGCAAAAGTATTTCCAAATCCTCTTTGAATTTTGTGTTTAACATTAACATATTTAAAATGTAACAGAAATAGATGGAGTGGAATAAATCTTACATAAGAAAGTAAGAAAGTACTTGATTTTTGATGCATTTCAATATTGCAAATAGGTCAGTTATTCATATTAAATCAGTTCCATTACCTGTCACAGAGCTGTCTATATTGTCCACACTGGATCCGGGTGTCTGGTCTAGTGCTCTCAGGGGCCTGAGGATTTCTAAAGCTTCCTCTTCATCATCAGCATCATCATCTGGACCATCTGTTTCCAAGTCAGAAATCAAGGCTCTGACACGTAACCTAATGGTGGAACTGGGGGCTGTGGGGGTGGTTTATTGCTTTCAATGTGCCTAGAATTCAAATGGAAACAATAAAATGGGAAAAGCAGTCCATTAACATTCAAAAACATTGTAATAAGAATTAAATGGCATGCTATGGTAACAGTATTCTTCTTTTGCATTAATAATTTTGGAGTTTACAATGCTTTATTGCATACACGTCAATAGAGACAATAGGTCTCTGGGCATATGCCTTACCAACAACCACATAAATTTAAGAATTATTCTAGTGATATAAACATATATCTTGTATAGATAAGTCATCAAAAACAGAATGAAAATACTTGTCACAAGACTATTTAAAGTTTACCTTTTCAAAAAATTATATACCCATACATATATACATATACATATTATTTTGTTTCCAGTTTTTGTGTAACACACCCATGTGGCCTGCTAGCACTTAAGATGTCACTGGAATGCCTAATGTTCCTTCTCTTCCACCTTCAGCACATTTCTGGACTTAGGAGGATTTCTTTTTGCATGACCCTCTCAGAGCAGGCTGAGTGGTATTTTCATTTGCCCCAGTTAGGGCAAGTATCTTCTGCTCTATCTACCTAGTTGTGCATCTATCTCAGCCACCAACATCTTGAACTTCTCCAAGGCAGAAACAATTCACCCTAGTATTCTGTGTTTAGAACAAAAGATGTGTTAGATAAACCCTTTGCAATGAGTAAATAATTTTAATTCAACCTTCATTAGATAAATAGAATCTTATAATTACCATCACAGTTTTGAAACATATTCAAGTAAAACTTAAATTTATCAAATCAGGTGACTAACTAATGTGCAACTGGACACCTACAAAATGCTAAGCAAAAGCACTGCAATGTTATTTTCTTCCTTCTTTCCTTTCTTCCTCCCTCCCTCCCTCCCTCCCTTCCTTCCTTCCTTCTTTCCTTCCTTTCTTTCTTGGGGGAGGTACCAAGATTGAACTCAGAGATGCACAATCACTGAGCCACATCCCCAGCCCTATTTTGTATTTTATTTACAGACAGGGTCTCTCTGAGTTGATTAATGCCTCGCCATTCCTGAGGCTGGCTCTGAACTCAAAATCCTCCTACCTCAGCCTCCAGAGCTACTAGGATTATAGGTGTGCGCCACTGCAGCCGTCAGCAATGTTATTTCTTAATGTCATTTAAAAGCAAATGTACTACAAGTTTTAACAGAGTCTTTTCATTGCTGTCATACAAAAGTATCTTAAATACCCCTTCTATTTAAGCAAGACTAAAGAGTAAGTGTTATGTTCTTATACTGTTGTCTTTTGAAACTCATTTCCAAGTCTGGCAATATCCCCTGTGTATCATCACACTTAAGGGAAAGTAGTGTTGTCCTTGACTCCAATTGGAAGAAACAACAAGAAGCTCTGCTTTGGGGATTTTTCTAGACTCTGCCTCATAACTCTTCTCTTTGCTGACTTTATATGTTTTTAGAGAAGTTAACTATGTCTTTGAGAATAATAGATTTCTATAAATTCTTCTAGTGAATTCTTGAATTTCAGTGTGGTCTCAGGACCCTGATATTTGTATTTTTTTATCAGAAATGAGAGTGGTCTGAGGACTGCCCTTTCATTTTATACATGAGCTATTATTTCTGACATCATTTTAAACACATTAACTATAGCATGCAAGTGGTAAGCAAGTTGCCCATAGTTATGCAGATAGGAAGCAGGTTCACCTCCATGGTAACTGCCCCAACTTGGGCTGTCCTCAGTCAAAGCTCAGAGTATGGAATCAGAATCTGCCTAGAGGTGGGACTTAGAACCAATATATTTTAAAGTTCTCCATATGATTTCAAAACACACAAATTTGAGAACCCCTGAGCCAAAGTCTCTGCTTCAAATGACTTAAAGTTGTGATTTCACCAGTTAACCTTGAAGAGAATCCTATCACTCTTTAAGTAATTGGCTTCATTTTAACCAGTGATGTATCATAAAATAATTATGTGTAACAGGAGGTTGTCTTTAATCTTTAGAAAAAAATGAGAAAATGTACAAGACCCTCTTATCCTAAGGAAAGAGCATGTTCATACAGCTTTAAGTGACATACCTGCTTGAGAATCTCTTTGTATGTATAGTTAACTATGTTATATGTTAATATAGCTGTTATATTTTAAAATAGTCAATTAACACTGAGAATAAGTGTTATATTTTAATATAGCTGTTATATTTTAAAATAGTCAATTAACACTGAGAATAAGAGTCATCTCATAATCAACTTACTATAGTAGCTAGAATTACCCTCCCATAAAAAGAAAGATAATATTATCTTTTAAAAAAGCTACCATGATTTCAAGCACAGGATATAAATCAAGAGAACATAATTCAAAGAATGTCACAGAGATTTTGTTTTCAATGGTGCAAGCCTATATATCACTATCTGAGAGAAAAACATTGGAAAAAACAACCAACCCTATAAAATTATGATCTACCATATTTGTACAAGATACCTATATGAATTGCATCTATAATTTATGAAAGTTTTCTAATAATTAGAAGAATAAAGCTATAGATTCTGGTGTGGTGGCACAGGCTTGTAATCCCAGTGGTTCAGAAAGCTGAGGCAGGAGGATCACAAATTCAAAGATACCAATTTAGTGAGGCCCTAAGATACTTAGAGACACCCTGTCTGAGGTGTGTGGGGGGAACAGCTGAGCGTGTGGTTTAGTGGTTAAGTGACCCTGGGTTCAATCCCTGGTACCAAAAGAAAAAAAATAAAATTTGGGTTTTTAATCTATTCTTTATGATTTTAAAAAATGCATTTTCTTTTAGTACATTTGTTATTTTTCTGATTTGTTTAATTCTGCCCAAAGAGGGTCTTTTAATAACTGACACTGACCATAAGTGATTTGCAGAAGCTTGGATTTACATATTCACAACCACATGCAGAATTAATCACAGGCACTTTGAAGAATCCAAAAGGAGTCCTTCATCATGGCATTAAAAGTGAGTTCAAGGATAAGCTAATTGAAGCTAAATCAGTTGTAAATTAGAAGATTCCAGTGTAGCCAAAAAGCACTTTAGACTGAATTTCAGCAGACCTGAATTCTTGCTCTTGCTTATTCTCCAACTAGCTATGCGACTTTGGTCAAATTAACATTTCTGTAGTAGTTAAATCATTTTCTAAATGATTAACGAGTATACAAAATCAAAATTTTATCCCCATGTGTATAGATTCATGAATATGTCTTGTGAATTTATATAAAAGGGCATTTCCATGTGCAGAAAACATGGATCCCTTGACTCAGTGAATATATTTACCATGTTTGTTTTGCTATATCAAACTGATATGCCCTTGTCAGTTCATCCAGGTGAGCCTGCAGCATGGGTTGCATCTCTTCCCGTGGAGATGAAGTAAGAGTGGCAGTAGACTATTGTCCAAAAGAGATAGCAGGAGAGGAAGCCACGCCTCGAACAGGTGGAGTTGGGACCCGATCATCATCTTCTTCCAGTTCATCTTCCATACCCTGGTGTAAGTATGTTTGTACTGGTAATGGTGGGCACCAACTATCACTGTCATTGCTGAAATTAGATGAGGAAAAATGCACATTAATAGACAAACAAAAATGACTACACTGACAATAAACAGCAACCACACGGTGTCTAAAATGTTCTCTCAGTTTATTTCATCCTGATCACATTGTCAATGCTACTATAGTAAATCACCTAATTTAAAATTGTAATTACAACTGTTATCTCAGTATCTCAATTTATTCCTTAAAGATATTTTTGGCTAATTGTTACCCCACAGTTACAAAAAGCAATAACTTCCCAACAAAGTTACTCATGTGGAAACACCAAATTGCTAATTAAAGACAATTAATGAATTTAGTGCTTGTAGACTTAACTGCTTCCTTCTCTTATGCACCAGCAGAATACATCAATAGAGCTGACTTACCATATAAGAAGTATCAGAGAACTTGATTTGCTTTTATTCTAGACTTATGACAACCTTTCTATTTGATATTCCAGTCATAAAACTTCATGACACAAATTATACTCAATATTAGTTTATTTCCCTTAAATTTATCAGTAAAATCAAATGCTTCTGCTTACATTGAGTGTTAAATTAAAACCAGAAAACAGAAGTTCAAAACCTTGCCCTACAAAATATATATTTTTTAAAAAACTGTTTTATTGTAGTAAAACATTTAATATGAAATGAACCTCATTGACATATTTTAAGTGCACAAAATACAATTGTTTTAGATACTTATATTTCATGTTCAAATTACATCTAGACAGGGGATTATGGTGCAGGAATATGACCATAATATGACCAGGAATATGTTTTTGTGGTGGTACAAAATCAGCAGAATTTCTACTTATACTTTTTTCTGTAATCCTAATGATTTCAGAAATCAAATAATTCCTAATATACTTTTTTATAGATTTTTAAATATAAGATAAAAATAATAAAGGATTTAATTGTTTTCTTAATTCAACATCTTAAATATCTCCTGAATCTGCCTCCTACATCTCCTCTTCCACAATTATTGATCAGTCACCTTCTATAAAATAGTTCACTAGCTTCCTGATTCTCTTTTCTTCTTTTCCACCCTATCTTTAATGCAGGCAACAGGATGTTAATTCACATCACACCTACACTTATGATCATAACTAATATGAGGAAAGTCAAAACTCATTAGCTGGCTTAAAAGATCCTTCCCCAATGGATTAATCTGTTATTTTAGCCCTGTTTCTCACTATTTCCCCAACATCAGCCTATTTTCTAATTTTTCCTAAACTCTGGGTCTGCGTATGACTGTTCTCAAATCATCTATCTGCCTGTGGGTTCCTGGTCACCTCAAAGGTGGTTAGTTTTGTGGAACCTTCTCTCCCATTTCCATATACAACTGATTAGAATTTTATAATACCTACATTGTGGAACTACCCATGTTATATTGGGATTATTTGTCTCTGTCTCTTTTGTCCTATTACTCTGTGAGATCCTTAAGTCCAAGAACTATTTAATACTCTTCTCCATTGCTAGTGCTTAGTACCTAAAATTAGAATTAACTATCCATATCACAGCTATGCATAACTAGTCTTGATCTCCCTTATAAAAAAAAACCTGTAACTCATATAGATCCACTGTAAGTTGAATATCTTCACTTGAGTAACATTTTAATCATTTTGTTAAAAACTGAATATATCATAAAAACCTGCATGTGGACATGTATAACAGTTTTATTTATAATTGCCAAAATTTGGAAGTAGCTAAGATATCCCCAGAAGTTGAATAAATAAACAGATACATCCAGACAATGGAATATTATTCAATGTTTAAAAGAATTGGGCTTCAAGTCATAAAAAGACATGGAGAAAACATAAATGCACCTTGGTAAGTGAAATAAGTCAATATACAAAAGGTATAGATTGTATATTTCCAATTTCAGAACATTCTAGAAATGGCAAAACCATGAAAAGAGTAAAAACATCAGTAGTGCCAGACTCTGGGGAGTGAGAGATGGGCAAAAACAAAGTGGATTTTGGAACAGTGAAGATATTTTGTATGATACAATAATGGTAGATACATGTCAACCTGAATCTGTCCAAACCACAGAATGTACCACATGATAACTAAACCCTGTGGAAAATGATGCATTCTGGGAGATAATGATGTGCCAATACAAGTTCATCAACTAGAATAAGTGCACCAGCTTGGTGACAGATGATAGGAGATTATGCATATGTGAAATTTGGGATAAATCACTATGCTTTTCTTCATTTTCTTGTGAACCAAAAACTGGTCTATAAAACTAAAATCTCTTTTTAAAGTAACCCCAAATTTATCATCCTTTTTTCCCAACAGTTATGTGTTAGGGTCCTGACTTTATTTCATATAGCATACAATTCAGTAGATTGATATTAAGTAAATTATTAAAAATACAGGGTACTATAGAATTGATTTGGAAGGCCTAATATTGTTTTGGGGTTGGTCAAGACTACAGTGATCACTAAAAAGAGAAAATTTTAAGTGACATATGTGGAAGGGAAATGGTATTGGAACAATTCAGATAGTTCCCTAAATGGCAATATCTTCCAAAGAAAGAAAAAAAAATGGGCACAGGTGATGCAGAGCACCACTTACGTTTCTTTCTATGAAAATATGAGAATGGTCTACCAATTTTATTTTTCTTATCTATTCTGTTTATTAAATATATTTAATCTTTAGTCTACCTTTAGGATAGGTTTTATAGTTTCTCAACATGAATCTTCTGCTCAAACTAAATTGGTTTGTCTCCTCTTGTCTACATACTTTTCTGGTAGGTTTGTTTATAGAATCCAAGTTATTCAAATAAACTGGATGCCTCCAAATTTTCCTATCTTAATCTGATAAATCCTCAAGCTATAGGTGAAATCTCATATCTTTATAAAGATTTCCTTGATGAGGCCAACTAGCATTGCTAAACTACTCTTCTTAACTGGTGCTGACAATATTTTTCTACATTTATTTGAAAATTGATTAAGAACCCTCTAATGTTCTTTCCAATGTTGGACTCTTTAACACTTTAAATTATTTTTGTATTTACTTTTCACATGTTTATGGTATCTTTTTCTCAAGTGGATTTAAGCTACCTTAGAATTATAACACGGAACTGTTCTTGTTCTGTTGCCCCTAACAGTATACCTTAAAAATAGTAGGTTATAAGCATATTTACTGATTTGAAATAAAAACACACAAATTGATTAATTAATAAAAATGCTTAGGTTTATTTTCTTAACTTTAAATGTCATATTATTAACTCAAACAAAAAAATATACAAGAAAGCTAATCATAAAATAATTGTCCTTTTTCAGTATAGAATGTGTTTAGCATTGTACTTCATCAATTAAATTTACATTTACTTTGTAAAATTCAGTAGAAAAGAGCACAATTATTTTTGTGTCAGAAAGTCATAATTGCACTTTCTTTACTTACATTGGTTTATTCCCAGATATATTATACTTTTAAATAAAAAACTATATACTTAATCTTTCAAATGAAATTAGCCACTTATCTCCTAAAATTTGTTTAGTCCATAAATAGTAAACTGTTCTTATTTTCAATAATCTAATAGAGATATACCTATGGAATGAAAACACAAAATGAACATAAGAGAAAGGAAAAGTGTATGGTATATGCATCACATGTGTTAAGGTAACAGAAAAAACATGGTAGTAAGTTGTATTAGATTCATTTTTATTATTCAAATAATATCAAGCAAAGAAGTGTCTAACCATTAAAACATTATTTTTAATACTATGTAAATGCATTGCATTGTGTATTAAATGACTAAAACATATTTCATCACCTATCTCATTAACATACTATACATTTTATCACCAATTCTTCTACGTCCTTTTTCAAAGTTACTCTAGAACTTTAATATACCAACTCTGTATATAAGTCTACATGCAGTATATAAGCAAAGCTGGGAAAAGTCCATGGATTCAAAGTGATTTGTACCAACATTAGATAAATAAACAAAGAAGGAAAGAATATCCAAAGAAGAAAAATATGAAAGAATAGAGGAAAGGAAGCTGGGATATAATGCAAATCAAAATGGAGAAGAATTGTTCATCATCTCTGAAATAGTCAAGTCTTGATCCATTCCAGAGGAACATATATTTTAGGCTTAGTTCATGCAGCTACTAAGGAAGGATGAAAAGACTACAGATGTGCCTATAAAGTTTATAAAAATGTACATCTGTTTTGATAGTTTCCTTCACATTTTATAATACACATCTTATTTGAGAGATAGAATTTCATCTTTTTCTTGTGTAACATTAAAATGAATGAAAATTCTCCTAATGCCAAACCATATTTCTTCTGGCCAACCTTTCCTAGGGAAGTGCTTGTTCTTTTGACATTCTGTCAGTGAAATATGAGGCATCTTGTAATGTCTTGCCTGAAGAATAATGATAAAGATGATGGCAAATCAATGCCGCATGTGAACTAACTTGTTAAAGGCCAAATACAAATATCAAATTACTAATAAAAAATACAATAAAGTTCAACACTAGCAAAAGCTTGCCAATCTCTAATTGCAATAACAAAGCAAAGCACCAGTTTTATACTTAATTACTATTCAATGCTTCCTAGCATCATGACTATAATAAAATGTATATATTTATAGTGAAGAACTAATACATTTTAACACTATTTTGTCTAACTAAAGATGCATATTGATGAGAGAGAACATTTAGCATTGTTACCATATTATTGAATTAACAATTAAATATTTTGTTATTTGGACAATGCTTTGATAACTTTTTGTATTTAGTATTGTAAAGAAAGACTGATCCAAGAAATGCTTAGAAAGAAAATTGCTGATTTCTAAACACTTAGAAATTATACTAAAAATTGTAACAAAAACTAGAGACTATATTTTCCAGATCACAGTTTTTATCAGCTAGGAATTGTGCCTAAATCTACTCCTTTCTCACCTACCCACTTTCATCGTCTTATTTTACTGCCTTAGCATTTTTATATCATATGATTTCTAGATCATATGCTATGATATCTTGTATGTGATCCACCTGCAATCTCATGTCCTTCAGCATTATGTTCTCCAATCCATCATCTGTATTCAAAAATCAGAAATTTCCTATGGCATTAAGGATTCAAGATGAAAACTAAGACTCCATGTCAGATGTTGTCATACAAAATGTAGGTTAAAGCTCATAAAACCACATACAGAAGCCACCAATTGCTGAAGGATGCAGACAAGTAATTAAAATAAAGTGCTGAGGGTAGGGCATTGAAGCGGGTGGTAATGAATAGGGGCAACTAAGAGAAAAACAGATACCTCTAACTAGAATAGGGCAGGGTTTCCTAAGGAAGACCAATGGAGCTATTTCTACTCTCATTTTCTCATCACACATAGTATTAATTTTAATTTTGTCTTTCACCACAGAAATTTCTTTCCATTTGTTCAAATAGTGACCTTAGTATTGTTTCAATGCAGCTATTGATTAACGACCTATTTCTAGTACATAAGATCCATTAGATCAGAGACTTATTTCTTGTTCTCCTTTGTCCTTACTGTTTGCTCTATATCTGGCATCTAACAACCACCCAACTTGGCAATGTTCTTTATGAAGAAATGATTCAAGATTCACGGCAATATTCTCCAGCTATCAGCTTTTTGAAGACTTACCTGCTTACCTGGCATCTATGATTATTCCTTGGGGTAGACAAATTATTATTTTTTATACAACATTCCTCAAGAGCTCATTGTACAAAATTGTGTGTGTCACAGAGAAAAAGACAGAGACAGAGAGACAGAGAGATGGAGATGGATAAGTGTTGTGAAGGGGGTTACTATCTAGAATGTGCTTTCTATCTTCCCCTCTGGGTTACAGGTCAGTTTTCCCTAGTAATTGTACATTTATCTTGTGTCTCCTATGTCTCTTCCAAGTACAATGCTTAGCACTTATTATACTTGATAGAAATATTTGTGGATTAAATTGTCTATTATGATGTTATAAATAAAAGCGTCATAATCTGTTTATCTCTGTAAGTAGTATAAATGCAGAATCCTTGATGGATAGAAGTAAAAATTATCGAAAGCAAAAAATTAATTCTAAAGTTTCTGTACTTTGAATATGAAGAAAACCTCAAGCCTAAAGTATGAAGTTTTCACAATAAAATATAAGAAGATTCTATAGAAGTTCTCATCTGTGAAATAGTCAATGTTAATTTCATGAATAGCAGACTACAACCTGAGTCTAATAATATTTCCTTTTTGGTAGTGTGAGGTTTGCACATTAGAAAACACCAAAATGTAAAGATTATATGCAAAGGAACAATATCAGCCTCAGCTTAGTAAGTTTAATTTGTTCTTTTTGCATTGACTTTAAATATGTTTTCATCACAAAAAAATTGAAATAAAACTTACAATATTCTTTGAAAAAAAAAAACCTAAAATAGAAGTAAATGTAATTCTGTGGTTAGTATTATTAACTGTTTAAGACCTAACCATTACTTTGAGCAAGAATGACTTTTTTTTCAGCAATACTAGGTAAAGTGATAAAAATTCAAAGGTAAATAAGGACTGAAATACATCCTAAATAGACTTCAAATATACATATGAATACATATACACATGCATGTAGATATATACATATACATGTATATGGTCAACAAATATAATTTACCTATTTAAAAAATCAAGTTGATATTATAGAAATCTTTAAAAAGGAATTTTTTTAATATCATGCATTTTGGACGAATATTGAAACAAATTAAAATCCCCTTAAGAAATAAGTTTTTGCTTTATATCTTGATATTCTGAAAATGATTTTGTCAAAAGATAAAAGTCTGCAATAGCATGTGTTATTTCATTATCAAATTAGTATTTCCAATTCTACTGCTAGATAAAACAAAATCAAGTGATAAGTTTAGTACTCACTTTGATGGAATTAGTTTTATTTTAATGAGTAACTGGCCTTATTATATTGTATATATATTTCAAGTAGACTCAACAAAAAAAAGAAAATAGAAAGAATTCCAAATTACCCATAATTTTTGTGTGATCTGTGTTTGCAATTTTATGCTTATAAAGTTTTAATAGCACTGCTTTCTCTTCATATTCATCTTTTAAATTTCATTCCCTCATTTTGTGATGATTCTGTTAAAAATGCAGACTGTAAAATTCTGTGTGATAATCTTTTCTTATGGAATATGTATCTTTGCTTTTCCTTTTCTTTTTCAGTGCTGGGGATTGAACCCAGGGCCTCACACAGGCTAAGTAAAGAAAATTTATGCAAAGAAAAACTGTCTGTATTTTCTATTTTAGGTTACATAAAGGTCTAGTCAAAATAAACAGTGACCTAGGAATTATAAGGAAGACATAGGATTTATTCATACAGAAAAAAAGAATATATTCTTTTGACCTGTTTTTTTTTCTTTCAAATAAAAAATTATCTGTGTCTGTGTTCAAAATCAATTAACACTTAAGCTTACAGAGGACACTAACTCTTGTTAGATGTTTCAAAAGAAACAATCAGAAAACTGATCACATTTAAAGGTCCTCAAAGGAAATTTTCTAACTTAAAAAGGTTTTGTTACAGAGTGTGCATTGGCTTGAAACTCTTTTATTGTCCCTGCCCCTAAATTCCCATCAGAGCTGATGATTAAAGTTCTACCCACTGCCCAGGTCCCTACAATTATCCCATTGTGATGGCGCTCTACCGTGGTGCCCTGCTATGGCCAGGCATCAAGCCATTAGAGAACTGCAAGGGATGATGAAGAAGGCTATTTTAATTCCCTTTTCAGCCCTTCTCAGGAGTGGCTCTTTAGTTCACAGAGCTGTGGGTACTTGCTTTCAAACTAACAAGAAATATTATAAATGTAGGCTGCATTATCATGACTGCAGACAATCTGAGGCACTTGAAGGCCAAGGATTCACAGTCCTCAGTATGTGCTGTTTTGTGTTTATCAGCTAAAAATACACGGACAGTGCAAACAGAAAAGAGGAAAAATGTAATGAAAAGGGTGGGAGGGGAGCTAAGAAAGAACAAGAACTCAGGGCAAAAGAGAACAATAGAGAGTGGAATGCAGCCTGGGCCATTTTGTTGGTATATAAAATAACATTTACCCATTCTCTTGCTGTTCCACTACATAGTGTTCCAGCTCTGTGCCAGGAAGGGGCTGAACTGGGGGAGGAGGTAGAGGGACATTGGCCCAGGTCGATCCATTGTTTTTCTGTGGTTTAGAGGAGTTTTTATTTTTCTTCTTTTTTTCCACCTTTCCCACCTGGAAATAATAATGCATTTATTCAGAGATGGTGAATATCAGAACAAACAGGCAATATCAGGTGGAAAGATGTATTTGTTTTCAAAATACCAGAATCACTATGTTAGAGATGGTAAAAGCTATAAACAATGAAATGATACAGTCAGAAACACATTGTTATAAATCACTCAAAATGATATTGTTTCTTTCCCATTGCATTAACTGCAGAGCTGAATAAACCAAAAACATGGCTGCTGTATCAAAAGATCATTTATTGATTTATTCATGTCTGCTGCCTCCATGTTTTCATTGTTAGAGGAAATAATGGTGCATAACAAATTCTTTTAAATGCCAGATTTTAGTGCATTTAAAATGCTCTTTTGCATAATCTCTCTCAGTGGAAAATACAGTGTCTAAGGATACAGGCTTAACTTTTCCATTAGAATTTGCTCAATTTAATTAATCCAGGAGAGTAACATTTTACTCTCAAAAGTCACTGATAAAAATCAATCAAGTACAATCTGGAGAATACCTGTAAACCTCTCACAATGATACATTTCATACACTTTTTGACTAATAAATGGCACAATTACTTTTGCATATAGTGAGAATATTTCCCAGATGTTTTAACTATCACATTTTGTAAATTCCAAAAAGATGGAAAATTAAGGATAATATAGTAATCAGTTTCAGTACTATTTGTTACATGAATGAATTCATGCACAAATATTAGCAGAAAATAAATGAAGGGTGTATGAGCCATATCTGAGATTACACGATGCTTAATGAACTATAAAAATAAAATTCATCATCTGCATAGTGCTGTACTTTTTAAAATCAAGTAAATAAAGTTTTTCATAAAAAATGGACCTCAGTTGGATGCAGAATGAATACTTCTTGAGCAAAATGAAAATGACCTTTCAGGGGTGACTCAGTAACTTCTAATAATCCCACCTCAACTTATAGCTAAATTTTAAGCATAGGATATTTGTATCAGGGCTATCTAGCCATTTAGATCTCACTAAGAAGTCAATCCATCCTCTTTCTTCTACAACTGCTGAGTCAGATTATGCAATTTGGTAATAATATATTTGAGTGCCAGAAAGTGATAAAACTCTTAAACTAGACACTACAGCCAAGTATTGAGTTGTGTTGTGTACATTTTCCACATAGGATACATAAATATTTAAAAGAAGATCCCTACAAACAAAGTGCTTTCAGCTTTCCTCTCACTTCTATTCTTTGACAGGACAAAAGATATTAAGAGGAGGGTAAGAAAGTGTCCTCTGTTTAGTGAGTAAGAGTTTGGTTTCTGAGTTTGAAATTGAACTCCTCACTCAAAAGGTATTGCCTTAACTTATATACATGTAAAAGAAATATGAACTTATTTCATTTTTTTTCTTTGGTACTTGGGATTGGACCCAGAAATGCTTTACCATTGAGCCACATCCCCAGCCCTTTTAGTTTTTATTTTGTGACAAGATCTTGCTAAGTTGCATAAGGCCTTGGTAAGTTGCTGAGGCTGGCCTCAAAATTTGTGATCCTCCTGAGTTGTTGGGATTATAGGCATGCAAGAGTTACTACTTTTTTGAGTTGTCATGAGGATTATAAGAGATACTGTATATGAAGTGCTCAGATGCACAGAAAAACTCAATAAATGCCAATCATAATTGCTTTCTCCTGTCTTCTCTTCCTCATAGCAAAACCAGTTTCACTTGTTTTCTGAAGTCCTACTTGTCAGAAAAGGCCTCATATTCAGAATAAAAATAATAATAAGCTTGCTCAGTTATAAGTATGTAATTTTTGTCTTTAAGGTAAATGAACCTCAATTCCTCATTTCCTTAACCCACCAATGACTAAGGTCTATTTCCTTTTTACAGTATCAGAACTATATTTCAATGATTGAGAGAAGAATGCTTGAGCTATTTGTTCTTCCTGATCACTCCCTTTAAACTTTATGTATGCACAATCCTAATCACATTCTACAGCATTTTAGAAATGTCATTTGAATCTCACCTGAACCAAGTGCCTAAGAAAGAAGTTCCTACACCTCCGTATTCTAGATGATGACACTAAGGCTCTGAATGTTATGTGATTCACCTTCACATAGCAAGAAAACAATCAGATTTACTACTGAGCAGCTTAACTTGAAACTATTTCTAGAGCTCCGAACCTCATTGTTGAAGCCCTTGCTCAGGTTCAAGAAAGCTACTCATTATTATGCTTCCAAACAACAACAGGCTTTAAAATGTGTTCTGGAAATAGCTGAAGCACAGAGAGAATTACTGAGGACTTTACAACCAACACTTATTTTTCCCCTGTTCTGGAGAAATATCTGTTCTATCATTTGATCAGTCTGGGTAGGACTATTATTCATCAACACGTGCGTCTTAGGATGTCTTAACAACACTTTGAGATGGAGCTTGATATAACTGACAACTTTTAAAATCTTTTGAGATCTGAATCTTTAGAGAAGCAAGTCACAGTCTGCTGCTTCACCTTGAACCCTCTATCATCTGAAGGCCAGAGTACCTAAATTATGTTTTAACGGAGTAGATATTGATGCCTTGTAAACATATTTGACCCTTTTCTCTTAAAATAAAAATGTAAATAGTTGGATAGTTAAAGCTTAAAAAATGACTTCTCTGTAAAAAAAATAAATAAATCATAAAAGTGATTCATTTTAAAATTAAACATATGGTCTATTTTTAAAAAAATATTAAAAGGTTTAGCTATTGTTACCAATATTTTATATTATATACACATACAACTATGATTTTAAATACTATTTTAAAACATCTGAATTTTATTGTATAGTTTTTACTGGTTGGATTTTTAACAAGAAGTACTCAGAACTTATATATTGAATGCATTATAAAAGTGTTTCAAAGAGGGTAAGAAGTTCACTCAAATAATTCAGAAATGCCCAATTTTCTTTGTCACTGTGATTATTTTAAATTGGTTACACCAATGTGCACAGATTTAAAAAATCCCATAATATATGATTAGCTAGCCATGGGGCAGTTAATTCTTAGATTTGGCCCCTAGGAAACATAGCAATAAATAAAAGAATTAAACAAAAGTGTAACATTAAACTCAATTAGACTAAACTGTAAAAGGAATAATCACCTCACTCTTACCTACTAAAAAATGCTTTCTATCACCAATTCAAGTAATCCTGTATTCAAATGTAGATGAAGTAGTTAATATAATTCCTGGATATATGTAAATGTCACTCAAGAGATTAATGGTTTCAAAAAGCAGCAAGCACCATTGTGAATCCTGTTCTGCTTTCAATTACTCAAAAGATAACTTTTAAATTCGGTGACAATCAATCTATACAGAGCATTTAATGAAAGTTTTACAGGTCTTATGGAGTCCATGGCTTGCAATATGGAGATTTCTTTTCATATATTGCTTGATCTTTACATATATTTAATGAAATAAAAAGGAAGATCCAACAAAATTACTTTTTAATTATTCAGAAAAATTGTGGGACTAATTATAAATAAATGCCAGCATAAATGACATAGAAGGTCATTCAAAACATTCCCTTATATTATTAAGCCAGTTTAAATTCATAACAGATGTTTAAAATTTTCTGAATTCTATAATGTACCTAATCCTACCAATAGGCAAGAAGAGCAAATGACTCATTTTGGAGAGAAGAGAGAGCATTAACATTTTCATTCTGAGAAGGTTCCATCTCCTGAGGAAAAGTAATTTAGTAATTGTAACCCTAATTATAAGAAAAAGTTAACTCTTCATAGTCTTGATGCCTGGGAGACTGCACAGTATCATAGTACACTATAATCCTTTATTATTAATACGTAATTTTAAAAAACCAAACAAAAACTCCATAAAAACAATTAGCATATAATTAAGCATATTAAGTAAGTGGAGTCAGGAACCAGTCAGAAGTAGGCAGATAAAGGCATGTGATGTGAATAGGTGGAATTTACAATGTCGTTAATACAATATCCTCACATACAAAGGGAGGATAACTCATTAGGATAGGAATATATTTCTATCCAATAAAATGCATTTTTCCTTACACTTGTTGGTTTAGCTGATATTTCTCAAATATATATAATACACAATATGGTGAATAAAAAAAATAACACATTACTATTTTAAATAATGGATTGAATTGATATTTTAAAAAATACATGAAATCTGGTATTCACATACAAACATTCAAAGTGAGAGTACTCTCAAGAATATACCTGTGATGGCAGTAGGATTATATATATATGTATAAAAAAATATACATTGTGACCCAGGCGACAGAGTCTGGGAGTCAGGAAGTAACATATTTGTTAATTTTAAAAATTCTTGTAGAAGTAAAATAGAAAAATGTGTCACAGGTTTTATAATATGTATATCTGATAAAGCAAAAGGGAAGTCCAAGTATACACCATGCCTCCTATCAAATGCCTCTACTTCTATTCCTGTAGGATTATTTTTATCGATGTTAGAATAAGTAGACAGAGCCTAGAAGGTTATGGGTTAGTGTCAGAGATTCAGTATTTCAAATGGCAAAATGAAAAATGAGTCTAATACCTATGGGAACACGTGGCACATAAAAATCTTCCACTGTCATCCACCACAATGCCTGGACATTACTATCACCCCAAAGAAGACACAATGAGAGGAGAAGAGGAAAAAAAATCTGTGAATACATATCTGGAATTGGAAATTCTGAGGAGCTCACAAGCTTGGGTGTGGCAGAAGAGATCCCAAAAGTAGAGGTCAGCGTAAACATTCCATAAACATGGAACTTGCTGACCTAATGACTTCTTGACTATCTGCCTCTGACATTTATCCACTAGAAATATAGCTTTGTGTTTTAGCTTCCTTTGTAGTGAGATCATGAAAGCTTAGTCTGAGTCTATGTGAACAGGAGGACATGGGTTCATATTTTCCAATAGGAACAGGAGGCACCAGAGCTGAATCCTATCTATGCAGGTAACTGTGGGCGGTGGGGTATGAATGTCTCCCTGGGTGGATTGTGAAGCCTTTGGCTCACCGCCCAGTTTTAATGGCATTTCTTACAGCTTCCCTGGAAAATTGGTATTTGTTTTTGAAATACAAAAAGTCAAGTAGGACACAGCGCTGGAGGGAGCTCAGCCACGTGGGGTGAGTCAGTGTCTGGAGGCAAAAACACAAACTGGGCTGCTACCCCATATATCTTTTCCACTTAAGCATAGCAACTTGTTTCTGAGCATCACACCAAATCCTCTTCCCACAACAACATGCCTTTATATTTTTGGGTCTCCTGGGTGCAACTTATCAGTCACATGTCATTTGGAAGCCAATGACAGAACCACAGGGCCCCACCACAGATGTTGGATCACACACCTGCACTCCATTGCTCCAGGCCCAGTTCCCTGCTGGCTCCTACTCACTGGCATCTCTGTTCTTCACCATGGTCATGAATTCCACTCAGTCAAAAATGGCACTCGCTGGTTCAGTCATGATGAGCAACAGGAGATCTAAAGATTCTCCATGGATTTCTGGTCATGGGATTCTCAAAAACTTCATGGTATTGGCCTAGCCATATTTTAAGAATGAAGAAATTGACACTGTGGGTTTTAATTCATTCATGAGCCATTGAGTGTTAAGGAATCTCCTTTCAGTAAAAGCTCTGGAGATCGCATGCAAGCAAGGTTCCCAAGGAGTGGCAAAAGGTCACAGGAATCAAGGCCCATTGTGGTGTAAAATATGGGTTCCTGTGAGTTTTCGCTCTCAACTATATAGCTGAGAAGGCTTTTACAGCAAAATCATGTGAAATCCTGGCTGAGATTCCCAGTGCTGTGGAGAAAGCCACCCTCGGCCAAGTTCCCAGTTTCCAAAGGCTCCTCTAATGCCTGGCCTTTTATAATCCCAACACAATTCATGGCAATAGTTCTCTGAGATCAGTTCCAGAACTCAGTCTCTAATGGCATCACACCAGACTTCAAGCTGAGGTGGACCCAGTCATCTTTTCCAACCACCACACAAAAGACCACTATTCTAACAAAAACACTCCCATATGGCCCTCATCTTCTTCCATACAGACACTCATCATAACATTCTGGCTGGGGGTTTCTATAGGGTGAGCAGCCTTAGAAGGTGTGCAAAGAGAGCTCTCATGCCCATCATATGCCAAATGTCATGGTGGCCTGGACACCCTTCCTTAGAAACAGCCTAGATAAAATGGGCCTGTAGTTAATACTGCTCTGCTTGTCAAATTAGAGGCCTCCTGCCTGCCAGGGGTAGATTCTGTATGTGTACTGGACTCATTAAAAAACCCAAACACCTGTGTGCTAGTTACGGGAGGGCTTGCAACAACTCATTTGACCCAGAGGATTCCTGTTCTGACTTCATAGGGGTCAGAAGCCTGACGAGAGGAAGGCAAGAGACTTCATCCAATAGTACACTTCTTTTTCATCCTTTTAGATTGGGATGGATACATGGGATTTTTCTTGAGTTTCCTGGGGTGCTGGGAATGTAATTCACAGCCACACACAGGGCCAAGAGTCTGATTCAGACACAACTTTTACAAAGCACTTTACTTAAAAGGCACAGATTAGGCCTCTTCATTTCCATTTGAAAATGTTTTTTTGATGAGTCCCAAAGGAGTGCCCTAAGGCAAACACCTCCCTGACATTCAGGGGAACAGAACAATAGGAAAGAAAGAAGCCTGGAGAAAAACTTTGCTTTCATTGAACACTGTGGCACTGACAGCTCCTAATCATGCAACTTGGCTTACTATCTATCAAAGCAGGGATTCTCCAGAGATATCCTTACAAGTCATGCTAATTTTTGAGTTTTCTGAGATGCTTGGCATGCCCTTCAGCAATCCAGTCCATGGCCATGTCACAGAGCTTGAATGTGGTACACAATTGGACACAAAACCACAAACCCCTTAAGAGTGTGGCCAAAATTCAGGAAGAATACGGGAACTTAGGATCTTGGTAGGTGTTGCCCATCTGCAAGGCAAGCAGCAGTCCATTCATAAATTGGCCATGAGGAGTCCTGCAAAGATTTCCACTAGACAGGACACATTCATGGCTGCATTCTTCTCTCTACTCTCTTTAACCACAAACCCAGTGGGATCCACTGACATAAAAAGGCTCACTTGTTAACAGTCCATTTCAAACCAACAACAACCACAGAAAAAAAAAGGTTTTCCTTAATGTTCTCAGAACATGAGACAAAATGACAAATTGAAAAACACACCCACTGAGACACACAAACCACCCCTGTATTTGGTCTGCATCTATCCACTCTGTCCTCTGACTGGTGGGTGAAAATATGTTCCTCAGAAGTGGCCTGTCCTGTCTCAGCTCTGGTCTCCTTGGCCATCTCTGTGTAGTTGTCAGGAGCCAGCAATGAGACAACACTTCTTTCTCAGGAAAGGACCCTGTTGAGACCATTCAAAGCATTTGGCTATCCCCACATCACTAGGTACCAAAAGAGAATGACTCTGGCCTTGGTACAGACAATCAAGTGAGCCCACTGGGAGTGGAACTGCCTCTGGATGCCTCGCCTCCTGGATCCCAAGTTCTGAGAGTTCCATCACCAAGGAAGTGAGGTGATGTCACTTCCTTCAGGAAAGTGAATGAGGTCACTGCCTTGGCAACCACTTTGTCCTAACAGTTGTTTCCCAGGGTCCCATGAGGTGGAGGCTGCCCCACCTTTCTGTGACTTTTTCACAAGACATAATGGTCTATATACTCTAGGAGCCCGGGATCAGCAATCCACACAGACCTGATTGTGACCATCTTCTCTGCATTGAGAAGAGAGAGGCTGATTCAACCTCATCCCTTCATCCTGACTGGGTTGTTGGCCTTGGAAGATGACTTTAGACCTCACACGTCCTACCAAGCTGCCTACATTTGCTCCAGGGATCATTTCTGCATTTACCTTGAGCTTCTCAGCACCTGTAGGATTCCCTACATACCTGTATGGCAAGATCACCTCAGGACCTGCTGTTATTTGAAAATAGATTGAGGGAACAGAGTATGGTTAAGGGTCATATCATGTTTGATTTGGGTTAAAAGTCATTCTGCTGGATGAATATGGGTATTGGGCATCTGGGATATTTATACGAATGTAAGGTGAAATGTAACTATGAAAATTTAAAACTAGGTAAGATCTGAAGCACACAAGTTTGTTGGGCCCTTGATTTGGATACATAGTTTTGAATTATGTTCTGCAGAGATGAATCCTCTAAATCCATAAACAATGGCCTAAGATCTTGTACCTGGGACTACTGAATGTAAAAGAGAACTTGCAGTGAAATAGAGAGAGTAGGCAGGATTCCAGTGTAGGGTAAGGAAGAATAGTGAGTTTAGGATTTGGACCAAAGGCCCTTTTTGCAATCCAATGAATTTCTATTAAAGTGTAAATGGGAATGTCAGCACACATGAAGAGTCAGTCACAACAAGGCACTTGGGAAAATAGATATCAATAAGAATGTTAGGAGATCAGGAGAAGTACAAAATGAGTGATAAGATCAGGGATAATTTCAACAGGGGGGTAGTTGAACACACTATCCTTGAAAGAATCAAGTGTATACTCACCATAGGATTGAAACTTGAAAACAATAGGCAATGCATACGTAGATGATTTTAATAATCCATGCTCTCCTTAAATTGAGGCTTTGGTAGAAGAATAAGATAAGTGTGAGTTTTGCATTTTGTGTCCAGAACATGATGTGATGAAAGGAGTATATGGAGCAGGTGGCATGCATATTTCTTCCACCATTTCTGTGAGCATGTTTTGAAACACTATCATTTAGAGTTTGGGGATAAAACTAGGTATACCCTGGGTTTATGCATATAGAGATGATGCATAAATAGAGCATATGGTTAATAAAAAATATAACAGGTTACTATTTTTAATAATGGATTGAATTGATATTTTAAAAATACATAAAATCTGGTATTCACATACAAACATTTGATCCAAGCAGTTATACATGTAGTGGTAATATTAGGGTTAATAATAATAACAAACTGTGTTTGAGTTTTGCTTTGAAAATGATGAAGGAATTCAAAAGTTATGTGATATAAAAGAAATCTCATGAAAAAGCAAGTAAAGCAACATGGAGAAATACATAGGATCTGATACAGGGAGTGAATGAAAGTGAATCATATGCATATCAATTTGTGAATTGTGGATGAAATGATACATCCTATGATGTATATATACTGAAGAAATAGGAATATAACAATTTTGAATAAAAATTTAACTCAAAATACACATCATGTCCCATATGAATATACTTTCATTGATGTTAAACTGGGTCACTTACTGTAGAAATATTAGGGTTAGTACTCAATATTAACTAAAGTTCATTTTGAGTATTCCGAAATAAATATGTATGTCAAGACAATGACTATTTCTGAAAAATATCTTTTGAAAATTGATTATAAATCCACACAGATGGACATGAAAGAATCAAGGTAGTATAAGTATATGACACATATAGTTCATGTTTGCAAATTCAATATATATATATATATATATATATATATATATATATATATATATATATATATTTAATACATTAAAATGTAATAGTATGTATGCCAATCGAGATTCATAAGGTTATATATATATCCTTCACATATGTACTCAAAATTTTCATTTTCCCCTACATTGTTTCATGTCTAAACTTGTTGAAGTAGAAAGCTCACCACAGCTTGAATTTTCAGTAACCTCAGTGTATTGGGGGGCAGTGATCTCTTCATGAAATTCGTATTTACCAAAGTGAGAGTGCTCTCAAAAATATACCTGTGATGGCAGTAGGATTATATATATGTATAAAAAAAATATGCATTGTGACCCTGATGACAGAGACAGGGAGTCAGGAAGTTACATATTTGTGGATTTTGAAAATTCTTGGAGAAGTAAAATGAGAAAAATATGTCACAGGTTTTATAATATGTATCTCTGATGAAGCAAAAGGGAAGTCTAAGTATACACCATGCCTCCTATCAAATGCCTCTACTTCTATTCCTTTATTATTGTTTTTATCAATGTTACGATAAGTAATCAGAGCCCAGAATGTTATGGGTTAGTGTCAGAGATTCAATATTTCAAATGGCAAAACAGAAAATGAGTCTAATACATATGGGAACATGTGGCACTTAAAAATCTTCCACTGCCATCCACCACAATGCCTGGACATTACTATCACCACAAAGAAGACACAATGAGAGGAGAAGAGGAAAAATAATCTGTAAATACATATCTGGAATTGGAAATTCTGAGGAGCTCACAAACCTGGGCGTGGCAGAAGAGATCCCAAAAGTAGAGGACAGGGTAAACATTACACAAACATGGAACTTTGCTGGCCTAATGACTTCTTGACGATCTGCCTCTGTCATTCATCCACTAGAAATATAGCCTTGTGTTTTAGCTTCCTTTGTAGTGAGATCATGAAAGCTTTGGTCTGAGTCTATGTGAACAGGAGGACATGGGTTCATATTTTCCAATAGGAACAGGAGGCAGCAGAGGTGAATCCTATCTATGCAGTTAACTGTGGCCGTTGGGGTATGAATGTCTCCCTGGGTGCATTGTGAAGCCTTTGGCTCACCGCCCAGTTTTAATGGCATTTCTTACAGCTTTCCTGGAAAATTGGTGTTTGTTCTTGAGATACAAAAAGGTCAACCAGGACACAGTGCTGGAGGGAGCTCTGCCACATGGGGTGAGTCAGTGTCTGAAGGCAAAAACACAAACTGGGCTGCTACCCCATATATCTTTCCCACTTAAGCATAGCAACTTGTTTCTGAGCATCACACCAAATCCTTTTCCCACAACAACATGCTTTATATTTCTGGGTCTCCTGGCTGCACCTTGTCAGTCACATGTCATTTGGAAGCCAATGACAGAACCACAGGGGTCCCACCACAGATGTTGGATCACACACCTGCACTCCATTGCTCCAGGCCCAGTTCCCTGCTGGCTCCTACTCACTGGCATCTCTGTTCTTCACCATGGTCATGAATTCCACTCAGTCAAAAATGACACTCGCTGGTTCAGTCATGATGAGAAACAGGAGATCTAAAGGTTCTCCAGGGATTTCTGGTCTTGGGATTCTCAAAAACATCATGGTATTGGCCTAGCCATATTTCAGGAATGAAGGAGTTGACACTGTGGGTTTTGATTCATTCAGGAACCATTGAGTGTTGAGGAATCTCCTTTCAGTAAAAGCTCTGGAGATCACATGCAGGCAAGGTTCCCAAGGAGTGGCAAAAGGTCACAGGAATCCAGGCCTATTGGGGTCTAAAATATGAGGTTCCTGTGAGTTTTGGCTCTCAACTATAGCTGAAAAGGCTTTCACAGCAAACATGTGAAATCCTGGCTGAGATTCCCAGTGCTGTGGAGAAAGCCACCCTCGCCTTAGATCTCAGTTTCCAAAGGCTCCTCTAATGCCTGGCCTTCTAAAATCCCAACACAATTCATGGCAATAGTTCTCTGAGATCAGTTCCAGAACTCAGTCTCTAAAGGTATCACACCAGAGTTCAAGCTGAGGTGGACCCAGTCATCTTTTCCAACCACCACACAAAAGACCACTATTCTAACAAAAACACTTCCACATGGCCCTCATCTTCTTCCATACAGACACTCAACATAACATTCTGGCTGGGGGTTTCAATAGGGTGAGCAGCCTTAGAAGGTGTGCAAAGAGAGCTCTCATGCCCATCATATGCCAAATGTCATGGTGGCCTGGACACCCTTCCTGAGAAACATGATAAATCAAATGGGCCTGTAGTTAATACTGCTCTGCTTGTCAAATTAGAGGCCTCCTGCCTGCCAGGGGCAGATTCTTTATGTGTACTGGACTCATGAAAAAACCCAAACACCTGTGTGCTAGTTACTGGAGAGCTTGCAACAACTCATTTGACCCAGAGGATCCCTGTTCTGACTTCATAGGGGTCAGGAGCCTGAGCAGAGGAAAACAAGAGACTTCATAGTACACTTATTTTTCATCCTTTTAGATTGGGATGGACACATAAGATTTTTCTTGAGTTTCCTGGGGTGCTGAGAATGTAATTCACAGCCACACACAGGGCCAAGAGTCTGATTCAGACACAGCTTTTACAAAGCACTTCTTCCCCATAACAGTTTATCTCATTTATTCCAGTTTAGGTTTCCTTGAGAGGCCAGGTGCATTGAGGTTTTGTGTTTTAATTGTGAACATGTGCTTCTTATTAAAACAGTGCTGGCTGCACTGCTTCAGGACAATGAGGGCCCAGATGCTGACTCCTTATTTAACTATCTCTCAGAATGATTTGGAATTTATATATTTAACAAGGAATTATCACAATATATCTCTCTCCTCTCTTTAAGGAGATAACATTTGTAATTCTAATGTAATTTTTAACATTCTGTGAAAGAAATGTGAAAGTTTTTAGTATAAAAGTGAGGTTGCTTGTAGGTGAATTCTAAAAAAGCAAACACAGCCAGGAGTTTATGAAGGAAGGGTTATGAATTGTTGCCTGATAAGAACTATCACAAAAGGCTCTGCCAGAACCATTAACTTGCACAGAGGCCACCAAAAAACTCATGCAAAAAGTACTTCCACAAGGTCATCTGCCCAGCAACCGTCTGTTGAAACTTGGTTTGGTGCCACACTTGTTATTAACCCTTGTGACTAAGGATTATTGTTTTGAAATATATGAGGTAATCCTCCTCATTTTTGTCTTTAAAAACTTCCCCTGGCATCAGTGTCTTTGAATAGGCCCATTATTTCCTACGACAGGCATAGTCCCCTTGCAATACTCTGCCATTTCCAAATAAATATTAGTATTTTAGAGTCACCTGTGTTTTATTTAGGTATATAGTTCCATAAATAGGGGGCAAATTCTGGTTGCAAAGTGAAAGACATTAAAATGATTCAGATGCATTTGGGAAGAAGATATAATAATCTCTGCCATTCCATTATCTCATACTGCTTTGAAATCTATTTTTCCCTCCATTTGAATCTAGGCTTACTGTCTTTGGCCGATAGAATGTGATGGGAATGACACCTTGTAATTCCTGACACAGGACTTATATTCAGCTTTTAACTTCTCTGAGTCCTCACCTATCCTACTGGATAAAGAACATGGAGATGGGTAGAGGTCCAGCCAGCCATCCCCCTGCTGTTCCAGCCATTCAAGCTGAGACACCACATATGTGAATGGATTCCATTCATCAGCTAGCTGTTCACTCCAACTGACCCTGATCACTAGCTGATAACCCAGATGAATACAGCCAAATGCTCAATCCCAGAAAATACCACAAGGAACAGAGGAAATACCCTGTCAAGCACACCTACCCCTTATTTCCTGACCTATAAAATCTTAGGCAAATAAAACAGTTCTGGATTTAAGCCATTAAGTATTGGGATAGATAGTTGAGTAACAAAAGATAACAAAAACAAACCTGACACTAATTAAATTTCATAATGACCAATTATAGAATGCCTACACTTCAGGTGATCTATGACCTGTTTACCTTCAATAAGTTACTCTATGGAAAACCATGCTGAAATCTGGAATATTCAAGTGATATGCTTCTAATTTTAAACATTGTTCTTTTGATAATTTACAGTTTGATATTAATTTAAAGCAAATCTAATACAGTTAATACAAAGTAGCATATGTAAAGTTCACAATTATCTACAAGTTTATCATGAACTCAGGTTTATAATTATTAAAATTAGCCATTTGATCATCACATAAAAAAAGCAATTACATTGTTCTGTGGAATGTAGTATTCATGTCTCTAAAACATATTTTCCAAATAACAGGAAAATATATTTAACACATAGCCAATTAAATTGAAAGAATTGTTGCCAAGGTGGGTATAAAATTATGCCATATGAAACTATTTATAAGTGTGTGATATAGATGATTTTTAATTTAATCATAGCTTATTTGAGGTTGGTCTAATGTTTTCTTGATGTTTTCTCTTCAAGTCAGGAAAAAATGAGACTAATCACTTAAATGGTAACACAAATTGATGTTAATAAATTAGTACATTCATAAAAGTACTCCCAGTTTTACTGCTGTAGTTTAAAAGGCACACTGATAAATGCCTGTATTCAAATCCTTTCCTGTGCCCTTTGTGTTCTTATCTTCCCTGGGCCAGCAGACAATCCTGCTTTTCACTAACCTTTGGCACTCAACCATCAGCAATAAACTGAGAGCTCCTTCCTAGTCCCTGAGCTTCCTTAATTAGCATCACCTGTGTACTTTCCATTTGGAGCAACCCCATCAGCAGTGCACACCTGCTTTGGAGCCTGCAGGTAGAACAAGATTCAGTGTCTCTGGGCTCTGGGGAGTCCATCTGCTTGCCCTAAAGCCATAACTGAATACCTATCATCCTCAACAAGCTTACAGTAGCCTCTAATCCGGGTAATTGTGCCAACCTAATGTCAAAGTGAAATGATAAACAAGAAACTAAACAGACCCACATAGAGTGGCCCAACAAAGAAAGTAAAATGATTCCTTCTTTTTCAAAATAAAAGATATTTATCTTTACAAAAAAAGTAAAGTATTTTTCTGCCCATTTCAAGATGAAACATTTTTATATTTATATTTGCTCTAAACCTCTCACAAGACAGATGAATTGCAAACATTTTAATCTTCTTTTCTGTCACAGTATATTTTTAAGCACAAATTGTGAAGTATGTCTTTAAAAACATTCAAGATCATGTTTTTCCTTAAAATATTTTAATGGTATAAAGCACTTTGCATTTATGTTAAAAGGGTACAATTAACACATCTTTAAAATAAAAATGATAGCAATGAATCATAAGAAAAAAAAAAGTAATGAATGTCTTTTACTGAACAATGGATAAAACATAGGTATTTAAACCAAAGGAATTTTAAAAGGCTTAATTTGTGTTCTTCTCATGAACTCGCACTTTTCTTTTTTGTACCCTTTTTTCTTTGCCAAGAAGAATTTAGCTGTGACAGTTAATGGGTATATTTTGTTGAAGCTAAGTTCTTTTAATTTCAAGCTATTATATGTTCTACATACAGAGGAGGGAAGGTGCCAAGATTTCTAACAAGTAGGTACACATTCTTCTTTAAACAAAAACGAACTAAAAAGCATTGTGCTCCTAGATTGATGTGCTGAAAGATATGCAACTGAATTCCGAATCTATTAATCTAAAGGCTATTTTGATAGAGAAAAATTTCTATAGATGAACACACACTAAAAACAAGATTCTCTGGTCTCCTTGCCCAATTTGTATTTAAAAATGATATTTTAACCAGAAATAATTTGAGTCTGAAGGTAGGGAAGAAATGTTTCCTTATTATATGAAGTCTCACTTAATAAACATCTAGTCTATTTCAAATGTTAATATTTATGTTTTAGATAAATGTTGAGAAAATATATACATGCTAATTTTTTGTTTCATGATTTTTATTTGCAATAAGAATGGCTCATATATGTAAAAAGAAATAATTATTCTTAATCCTTATTAAGTTTTTATTTCACATCTTACACTCAGAATATATAAATCATACAGTCTTCATCTTTTCTATAAGAAACTGAGGCCCATAAAATGAACTGCCAGGAGTTGTACTGCCAATATTAATTAAACTCTCATTCCTTAAACCTCAGTCTAATGCTATTTCCATTGTAATATGCCATCTTCCTTCACTTAACTTGAGTTCCTGAATGTCAAATAAAAAAAGTATATTTTAAAAACAACCAGTATAAATAAGAGCACCAGGTTACATGTGATTTTGCATGGGTATGGGATGTTTTCTAACCACTTACATAGTGGTTAAAAAACAATATAGTGTTCTAGTTTCCAAAGCACAGCCAATGCTTCAGCATGTCAAAAATGGTCATCAAACTATTTGGAAGTTTTTTCAATAAAGTAAGAGATAACTCACATAATATTCTAACTCTACAAAGCAGCAGAAGATAAAGAAAATAGAATGCACAAAGAGAAATTTCCATGTATTATAGCAATCCACTTTATCAAAATACTGGCAATGATAAATAAAATTTAAGATCAACGATTCTTGCTTATTCATGCACCATTTAGGTAGACTTTTTCAAAATATAGTTTGCACAAGGCATGTTTCTCAGGATATGAATAGGCTGTAAAAGTGAAAACAAAAATTTCCAACTTAAATATACTTGAGTGAAACTTATGAAATATCTCTTCATGATGTGCACATTTCGTATGCCCATATGAAACATTCTGCTAAGTTATATAGTAAAACTATCCAATTAACTTTGTTTCACTGTTTCACCAAATTTTTTTTCCATAGAACCCCTTATGAAATAAGAACATTGCATAAAGTGCAATGAGTGATGCAAAATTAATGCATATTGTGTGTACAGAGAAACTACAGTAAAGTCCTATCTTCATTTCCAACTCGAAGTATAATTTCCAATCACTTTCCTGAAAAATAAAAACTGCACAAAATATTATTTCATGATAATCATACCTTTTTTAGTTTCTCCTTTCCTTTCCTGAGCCAAAAAATTAAAAACCCACAAAAGTTAAAAATAGTCAAAAACATTGAATGAAACTGCTTCAATATGAAAAAGATGGAACTCACATCTTGGTTTCATTCATTTTTAACTGAATGAATGAATACAGGTCACTGCATCTGTCCTGAGAGCCAATCTTAAGATTATGGTTCCCCCCTCCCCATCCCAAACACGTACACACAGGCAACAGTCTATTTCTTGTCTATATGAATTAAATCTGACAGAACTCTATACGGGTGGGTAATATTAGGGTACTTCTTAAGATTTTTTTTACTTTATTTTTCTACTCTATTTATTTTTACTTGAGAGATTTACTTTATTTTTCTACTCTATTTACTTTATTTTTCAACTCTACTCTGTTGGTAAGATAGGGAAATAGCACATTTCTTTCCTACAAAAAAACTAAAAATAAAAATTAAAAAAATTCAAAACAGATAAACTATACACACCCAAAAATAGGACCCCTGTGAAACAGAAGTTTTTATTTGAGAAAGAAGATAAAGACATATCTGACAAAATGGATCTGTAAATTGTTCCTAAGAACTGGACAAGGAGTGGATCTGGCCAGATAATAGTAACTCAAAGTAATTGCAAATGAGCACTCTAATTCACTGCTGATTCAAGGTCTAAACTACTAAGTTCCTGTTAGGATTATAAGCATTTAGTCTTCAGTATAGGGTCTATATCTATTAGATTACATGAGACAGTGTACAGTATGGTTATTTAGAATTTTTCTTCCCTATACAAGTTGCACAAGACAGGTGTAGGAATAAGTAGGTCTGCCTTGTAATCCAAGGCTCCTTTTGTTAATGGATGGCAGAATGAGCAGAAGAGGTCAAATATACAGGGTATTGTTGCACTTGCTAATTGAGTCAGTCCAAATTTAATATTGACTTATAGAGAGATTCAGGGTAATCTTTAAATATGATTTTAATCAAGTATTACCAATAATTTAGCATTACCTTAGTACTGAATTATAAGCTTCAGAGTAAACCAAATTGCATTGATGAAACTATAAATGGTTTCCCTCTGTGTTTAAATACACATATTTACATCCTCAACAATTCACTGGGCATTGAGTTAGAGCTCTGTTTAATGCAAAATCTGGTCATGTGAAAAATATGGGCACTGAAGTGGAAAATATTTTGCATTCTCCTATGCCAGTGTTGCCCTTTTCTGTCAAGTTACACATGCGTGTGTCCACAATGGGAGCAATATTTACAAGCCACATTTTACACAATTTACACAATTCTGGGGACTGACTATCTACTCTTCCACTGAGGAGAATTCCCTTGGCACGCCCGCTTGCCATTTTGTCCTGCTGGTTCGTTTGTTCTATTGTACATCCTGCAGAGTGATACATTGCAGCGTCTTTGCCCGATTGTAGCTGAAGCAGAGTCATCCATCATTGCAATCACAGGAACTGAGGGCCTTATGGACTGGGAGTAAATTATGAAGCTATGAGGAAGATGATCATTATTGCAGAAACAGCTATTTTATGTTTCTGTTCTCCACACCATCTTTCCTTTCTTGTTTGGGATAATGAAAGTGTAAAAGCCACAGCACCAGTTTTTGTCCTTTGGATTCACACTGAAGAAAGAAAATACAATCAATAAAAATGCACTTAACAGCCTAAGATTGACTAGGTTTTTTTTATTGTTTATTTTGAATTTCAGATGTGATTCTCTGTTGACCTGCTGTTAATATTCTATAGCTGCAGATTTCCCAGATTTAAATACGTTATAAATGGATAAACTTCACCATGTGGGATGATTTAAAGTAACTGATTTACCACCCAGGCTGGGCACTACAAAGGGAAAGTTGTCAATTATCTTTGTGAATTTCAGTCACGTTCAGTCAAACTAGATAACATTCCCTTTCTCCCTCTTATCCCTCCCCTTCTCCTACAGTGGAAGCATCAATTAATGGCTGGAAACATAATCTAAATTCATAAGTTACTTGGAAACTTACCATTTTGCTTCATATAATTTACATAAACCTTTATTTTAACCTAGTAAATTTAGAATCAGTTTAACATTCATAATATGGGGAAGATAAAAAAAAGTGATTTACTTCCCAAATATTCTTAAAGAAAATTGAAATTGAGGATTTAATCATAAAATTTAAATAGTTCTAGTGCGTGTTCAATGGGACTAATATTTATTTGTTCTATCTTCAGTTATTCTACAGTTCTACAGTTTGATATTTTAAAATATACCTATATTGATTTGCTGAGTTTCTCACAGATCATTGGCTATTTCTTTTTCTTTCTCTGTTGGTGCATAATAATTCTACACAATAGTGGGTTTTGTTGTTACATATTCACACATTAACATGATAAAATAATATAATTTGGCTAAAATCATTCCCCAGTATTTCTTCTTTCCCTCACCTTCTTTCTGACCCTCGTCCCTTTCCTCTACTGATCTCTGATTTTCCTAAGATTCCTCTACACAACTTTATATTTTTCCTCTCTAGCTTCCACATATTAGAGAGAACATGAGACCTTGACTTTCTGAGTTTGTTTTATTTTCTTTGACATAATATTCAAAGTTCAATCCATTTTCCTGAAAAATGGCATTATTTCCTGTGCTTTCGGGCCTCCTAATGAAAAAGTGTGACCTATGTATGTAAGTTGGAATATTTACCATCTCAGTTGGAAGCTGAGTACTAATCTCACTCTCTGGTTGTGAGTATGGAATCTTTCCTTGAAAAAGAATTATCATATCTACAACATGTTAAGATCTGTAAACACGTCAGGATGGCGCCTGGCAAATGTTAGAGTCTGTAAACAAGTCTGGATGGCACCTGGCATTTTGCCAGAGGGAGTGGTTTGAGAAATAACACCAGCGAGCCATTAAGTGTGGAGATTCCTTATTGGTTGACTGCTGTATCGAGTTTATGTTAATTAAGATAAGCTGTGTGGAATGTATATATACCACTCCTGTCCTACAATAAACGGCTTTCACTCCTGCTGTATCAATCTACACCAGTTGTTCTTCACACCCCCCCACACACCCTCCCCACACCCCCGCCAGCTATTTTGCTGCAGCCGGACTGCGGCAACATCAGAATGCTAAGTTTCTTATTTAAATAAGAAAGTATTGAAAGATTGTCTTATACAAGAAAACAACAAGCATGAAGTAACCTGGCAAAGAAGAGTCCATAGAACCATGGTGCATGTTCATTTAATACTTAATGCTTGGTCTTCACTTTCAAAAAAATGTCATGAAGTTGAAATAGTTAGATTTACAGGAAGGTTCAAAGAAATAGAAATAGGTCATATGAATTCTTTATCCAGGTTCCCTCAAGGTTAATACCCTGCATAACTATTGTGTTGTAGTGAAATATTCTGATCCAGAAATCTACATGGGTACAATTCACATAACTCATGTTGATTTCACTAGTTATACATGAACTTGTGTGTGTATGTGTGTGTGTGTGTGTGTGTGTACAACTTTTTCACGTGTGACTTCATGTCTTCACAATCTCTGTCAAGGTACTTAAATGTCTTTTACCATAAACACACTTGAGTTTCCTTCCCCTGTTATAATCACACCCATCATTCCTCACTTCTAACCCCTAGAAACCAAAAATCTGTTCTCCATCTCTATGACTAAATGACTTTTGTGTTTTCTACAAATAAAGGCATACAATGTGTATCTTTTTAAAATTAGGAATTTTTTTCTTGGTCACATTCTTCCCTTTAGGTTTATCCAAATGATTTTTATATTATTACTTTCCTCATTTTCTTTATGAATACTCTTTCATTGTATGGATGTTCTACATTTTGTTTAATGATGTTATCTATTGAGGGATATTTGGGTAATTTTCAAATTTTGTCTGTGACAAAGATTAGAGTCCAACTTTCTGGGTAAAAATACATTTTTCATTTCTCTGTCATGTTTGTTTAAGAATGTAATTTCTGGATTATATGTTATAGTTTTATGTATGAGTTTGGTTAACTTTAATACCTAACTATTTAACTGTACCATAATTTAGGTATGGCTGGGAGATATTTGGTAGATGTGGTTAACATCTACATTCAGTTAATTTTAAGTAAAGAAGATTGCCTTCAATAAATATAGGATGTCTTATCAAATTCGTTGAAGGCCTTAAATCCCAAAACAGGGTTAGTAGAGATAATAAATTCTTTCTCAAGACCACAACATCAGCTCCTTCCAATATATACTGTTAATTATGTTTCTGCAGAGAATTCTGAGTAATAGGTATGGCAAGCCAATTGTAGTTTAAATAAATGTCAGAGTAGCTTTACATTTTACTTCCCAAGAAGCAATAAATTAGTGATACGATTTTTCCACATTCTCTCACCATCTTTAATTTTATTTTTCTTAGCCATTTTATTTTTCGTAGCCATACTGATCGGGGTACTGTAATTTATCATTATAGTTTTAATTTACATTTCCCTAATAGGGAATGATGTTGAATCTATTTCTATGCTTATTTGTCAACTGTATACAGCTTTTGCTGAAATGCACATGGATTTTTTGGCCCTTTCTTCTATTGGACTGTTCATTTTTATTATTGAGACTTGAATTCTTTATATATTCTAGGAACAAATACTTTGTCAGATATGAGGGTTGTAAATATTCTCTTTAAATTATCTTTTCATCCTTTCTACATTGTCTTTTGTAGAAAGAAGTTTTAAATTTTGATGAGCTCTAAATGATTAATTTTTCCTTTTATGAGCTGTGTTTTTCTGTCAATTCTAGAGAGGGTTAGCATAATCCTAATTTGTTATGGTTTAAATAAGAGATACTCCCCAAAATTTCATGTCTAAGGTAATGCCAGAATACGCAGAGTTAAAATAATTAGGTTAATAGAGGTGTAATATGATCAGTGACCTAATCCACTGATACAGAATAACTGGGTGGTAACTGCCAACAGGCTTGATGTGGTTTTTCGGAAGTAGGTGGACCTTTGGGTTTATATTTTGTTCCTGGTGAGTGGCACTCTCTCTGCTTCGTGTTGCCATTCCCCAAACTGCTTGCTCAGCCATGCCCTTTTTCCATGGAGTTCTGCACTACTTCAAGTCCAGAGCTGTGGAGTTGGTCAACCATGCATAGAACCTTTGAAATCATGGACCAACATAAATTTTTCCTTCTCTAAGTTCTTGTTATGGGATATTTAGTCCACACCAATGGAAAGATGACTAATCATCAATGAAAAAATATTTTCTAGATGTTTTCTATATTTGTATTTTACATATAATTTAAAGATATATTGTGAGCTATCATTTTTATTACATATGTGGTTATATAGTATTTTAATTTTGATTATTTGCATCTAATTACTTAAACACCACTTATTTTCAAAAGATATACCTTCTCTATTGGGTTGCCTGCAAAATTTAATTCAGGATACTTGTGTGCTTTTATTTTTGGGCTGTCTAGTCTGTTTCACTGATCTATGATTATGTGAGAATACCATATTGTCCTAATTATGTGGGTATTTAGAAAGCTATAACAGTGGGAAGTGTGAATGTTCCCATTTTATGCATCTCTTTCAAGGCTGTTTTTGCCTTTTATATAAATTATAGAATAGACTTGTCTATATCTACAAAAAATCTTTGAGATACTTTTATAAATTACACTAAGCTATTCACATTTGGGGAGAAATGGTTTCTTTATTTTGCTGGTCCTTCCAGTCAACAAACATGGCATATGTCTCCATTTATGTGGATCCTCAGTGATGTTGTTCATTGCCCTTTGTAATTGTCATCATACAAATAAAATCCACTTTTTGTTGAACTTCTGTATAATATTTTCTTTTCTTCATATCAATTATAAGAGATATCATAGTTTCTAATTTTTTATATTTTCATTGTATAGAAATGTAATTGATTTTGGTGTGTTTACCTCATATTCTGTGACAATACCAAACTTGTATATTTAATATAGTGAATATTTAAATTCAGTTATGGCATTCAGTTCTTTCATTTTTACGTATTTTTAAAATTTATTTTTAATCCAAAATTTAGAGATGGTATGTATTTATGGGTGTAATGTGATGTCTTTATGTATGTATGCTTTGTAAAATAAATAAGTCCAGATAATTTAGATATCTATTGCTTCACATACTTATTTATTTTTGTACAATAGGTTTCAAAAACAGGGTTCTCTATCTAACTGATGTTTTGTATCCTTTGACCAAGAATATATCATCATTCTCCATCCCCCTTGCCTCTAGTAACCAATTTTCTACTCTTTTTATTTCTGTGAGTTCTACTTTTATTAATTCCATGTAAGTGAGTTTCCCAGTATTATTTGTGCCTAGTTTGTTCCAACAAGGCATTTACTTCTCTTTTATATATAATTTCACTTTGTTGAGATTTTGGTTTTATAAACTTGTTTTAAGAGAATAAAAAAGAGAATATGTAATTGATTCTTGAAGCATTTTAATAGCAGCTACATAAAATTTTCACTAGATAATTCCAACATTTGATTTATCTGATATTGTTGTAGCTTGCATGGTTCTTGGTGTAGGCAGATGATTTTGAACTATATTTTGAACATTCTTGCAGTTATGGGTAGTTATCTTGATTGTATCTAAATCTTAAATCTAGCTAAATCTCTATTTGGCAATTATCTTTTTTAGGGTTAACTTTTAGTCTCAGACCTATTTTGGGGGCTTTGGCTCCAAACACAGTTTGTTTTCTGTGCCCTTAGAATCATGTTCTAGTGAGATTCATACATCTGGTAGCTGCCGTTGCCATCTGTGAGGACAGAAGTTGCTTCCTTGGGATATATTCTGTTTCTAGATGCCCTTCTTGGATTAGTTGGGGCAGAAGCCACTGGACCCAGGATGCCTCAAGCCAATGGATGAAAATTAGAGAGATGTAGAACTTTTCTATCATTGTACCTGTAACTTAGGTTATGAAATACTACTCTCTACTTCCCTGGCTCTCTCCCCCATGCCTTGTTGTGGAAAAAAAGACCAGAATAGCCAAAGGTTTCACTGCTGCTATTGCTGCTTAGGTTGAGAATCAGACAACCTGAAAGTGATCCAGTTGTGGAGTAAAGTTGCACTAGCTGGAACTTTGATGTTGCTGATGCTACAAGTAGTCAAATCTCTTAGTCAAGCTGTCAAGTGGAATTTGGGGAGACATGGAGCTTGGTGACTGTGACTGGAGGCAGATCAGACACTCTGCCAAGGCTTTGTTACGGAACAGGTATTGAGAAGTCCAGAAGCTTTCCTGCCACATGAAGATGATAGATCCTTCAAGACCTTAATCTTGGAATGAGGGTTTAGTATTCCCCACCAGGTCTCTTTTGGGCTTCCTTGTTTTCAGTCATTTTACCATAGAGAATGGAAACTCTATAGATAAGACACATGCCCATTGTAACAAGCAGTGAGAACTTAGGGATGAGTTCTGATTCTAAGACTTCATTGCAGCACTTACTAAACAGTGTTATAATAATAATAATACCTTCTTTATAGAGCCATTATCAAGATTCAATAAATGGTTGCTTGTAAAACAACTGCACAGTATTTATCCCAACAAATTTAATTAATCATAATAGCAATTATTTTTATATAACATAATATCATTGTCATTTTCAGGGTTATAGCTTTTCTACCTTAGTTGTATTAAGATAAAATTTTCTCAGCTTAGACAAGAATATTGCTATATAACTAATTACAGGCAATATAATACAGGACACACAGAGAATTAATAGAAATTTGGAGACATCTCTAGTCCTATATAATTTATGTTTATTCATTCTTAGTCATTTTCTCAGTCCAGATCAATAGTGAATTTTTCTTCAAAATAAATAACAATGTTGGAAATTAGTTAAGAATCAAGGTCAACAGACATTTTTCATGTTGTCTCACTGATAAGATTTAAGAGATGAATCATGGTACTATCCAAAGATGATTTATTGATTTGCTGATCTAATTAAGCTAGAACTCAAATTCTCTAAAATACTAAGTTAAGAGATCACACTGAAAGATTGAATTTTTTTAAAATCACATATGCTATCTTTATATATATATATGCTATCTTTATATATATATATATATATATATATATATATATATATAGATAGATAGCTCTTAAGAATAGATATATGTATGAGTATACATAGTTGGGTATACTGTCCATATTTAAAAATCCAATTATTTAGAGAGATTAATGACTAATTCCCTGTTTCAGAAATAAATAAAACATACTTTGTTGCTCTTTAAAGGCATGAGATTTTTTTCAACTCAAAACTGCAGTCACTATTTTCAGAAACTGTTGTTTTGCTGTTTTCTTAGATTTAGAGTCAGCCTAAAGCTTTTGCCCTTGTAGCTGTTTGTCAGACGAGTCTGTCTGCTGCTGCTATTTTCCATTTGTCTAGAGCCGTGCTTCAGTGCTTTCTTAAAACATTTTCTCTCCTTCCTCTCCTTTAGACTGACCCACTTTGGTCTTTGATGGAAAACAAATATATATATATATATATATATATATATATATATATATATATATATATATTTCTATAACATTGTTCCCAGCATGGCTTGTGTTGTAACTATTCTTGCATGTGTCTTGTATCTCCAAACTATATAATTTATGAAAATGTATGAATTGCAGGAATTCATTAATAATCAATGCTATGTATGCATGGATTCCAAATCTGTCAATTCAGTCAACCACAGATCAAAAATATCAGAAAAAGAATCGTGTCTGTATTCAACAAGCATAAGCTTATTTTCCTCATCATTATTACCTAAACAATAAAGTGTAAAAGCTATTTACATAGCATTCGTTGTATTAGACATTACATGTAATTTGAATATGATATATGGGAGAATATACATGAGTTATATGTAAAAACTATGCCATTTTTCTAATGAACTTGAGCATCCTCAGTTTGGGGTATTGGTCCTGAAACTAATCAATCAAGGAACCAGTGTCAGAGGAACAGTGTCTATCTGTCCTTTATCCCAATATACTGCTTGAAAAGAATATCTAACTCAGGATTTTGTATATCATCAATTAGATTTTAATAAACATTTTCCTGTAAAAAAGCTGCATGTGTCCCTATTCTTATATGCCTGCCAGTGAAAATGTACACACAAAATTTCCAAATACCGAAATGGAGTAACTAGGATAGGGAATAGGCACCAGAGCCTAGCAGATTTGGGGATGTGCTCCTAATTTTAGTGGAAGAAGTAGATTCCAAAGACAGGACTCATGTGAGGTTCCAAATTGAAGCAATGTCTATGAATGAAATCAAGTAGTTGATCATATTCTTATTTACAAAGACTAAAAGAAATAACAAAGGTAGTTTACAAAAATTAACCTTGAAAATGAAAGATAATTGTCTTAAATGTTGGAGATGAGAAGTCAGAGCACAGAAAAAGAAGATGAGGAAGAAACCAATCAAACAGATTACTAAGTAAAGGAAATTGAGAATTATAAAAAAGGAAAAACTAGAATCTTCACTGTTAACTATTTAAAATTCCAACATTTTAGATAATTCTTATTGAAGTCAAAAACATTGTTTTCATGGTTTCTTAGGTCCGAAAGATTGTAGTAGATAATTGGTAGTTAAGACATTTTATATAAGAAAAATGTTTTTGAAAGGCAGAGGAAGGTGCTAGAAATAAAGAAAAATTATAAAATCAAAGTTTGTAAGAATAAAAAGCCATGTGTTACAAAAGCAAAATGAGACATTTAAAAATTAAGCCATAGAATGAAAAAAAAAATTCCATTTTTGATTATAAAAGAATAGTGTCAGGGATATAAACAGAATATCCAGAGGTCATTAAGAAAAAAATAGTTTAAAATTTGATCTAAGATTAGGAAAAGGAAAATCACAGGGTAGAATCTTAAGTGAATGCTATATTAATGAAATTCAAAGAAAATGGGGTTTTTAAAATTCCGAATTGCCTAGATAAAATGTCCCAAAGTGCCCTCTTTATTGTAATCTATATTATATAAACATTCTGTCATCAAATTAATCTTAAAATGTGCAGAATCTCAATTGAGAAACTCTTTGCCTAAATTAATGAATTATGTTTGACAATGAAAATGAATAGAATAATTCTCTGTTCCTTTGCATAATTTAGAAATTAATATCTAATCTTAGGAATCCATTGAAAATTCAAGATGAATTAAACTGACATTATAAATTCTAAATTAATAAAATCAGCTTGCACCATGCTTTCCTTTACCTTCCCTGAAACCCATCTTTAATTTTTCTGTCATAGACAAACTTGCTTATAGAGTTGTTTACTTATACACTTTCTCCTCCTTTATCTTCACTCATTGTTTAATAAAAAGAACAATCCTTGATTTTTGTAATTAATTTCATCAGCATATGGTCCCATATGATTATTTTATTTTTAAAACATATCTTTTCTTGGATTCCATGTTTTCACACTCTTCTAAGAATATCACTACTGTTTTTACTGCTTCTCCTCAGGTTTCCCTTGGAATTAACTGAATCAAGCTCATGTAATTTTTATTTAAATAGTATTTCTCACAGTTCTAGACGATCCTCTTACAGATTTCATTCTTCTCATTTTTATGGGATTCATCTCATATCCATTCATTAAATAATGACATTTTGCTAATAATAATAAAAAATGTACTTCCAGCTTTATAATTTCATCGCAGAGCTCAAAAATACTTATACAAATGACTAATACAGAGTGATCATTTCTTATGATTTTACCATTTCATTTATTTAATTTCTAGCTAATTTGTTTTATTTTTCTTGTACAAAAGTACTACTTGATATGTATAGCTGAAGTCTGGGTTGTCCCTCAGAGTTATTCTCCTGTGAGTCTTTACATTATTTTCAGTAATTCCTGATAGAGAAACTTGGTGAATATGATCTTTCTTCAAAGTTTGAATGAGAGATAGCTGTTTGTCTCAAAAACAACATTAATGGTAGCTTTGGCAAAAATGCCCCAGATGGAAGTTCAGCTCTTGACAGAGGTGTCATATTAGTTCAAGGCAATCTTCATTAACAGATTCCAGGATACAGACACTGAAAAGATGTCAGTGCCTTTGGGAGACTTGATTGGATGCAGCAGAACAGATCAGTAGCAATGAGTTAGTTTGTAAGGAATGGTGTGAGGCCTGCCAATCTCGTTTCTCCAGTTGTCTTACCAAATGAAGATAGAAATCTTGGCCAGTGTGTTGACTCCATGAACCAGTATGATACTGGTGTTGAGAATCAAGTCCTAGTCCTGTTCCCTGGTGTCCAAGGTTGCACACTGGAGAAACCCTGAGACAAGAGCAAAAAGTTTTATATAAAGGATAGACCAGAGAGAAAGAGGGAGAGAGGCTCCTCTGCAGATGAGGGGTTTCAAGTTGGTGCCCAAAGGAGTGGGGGCAATCTGCCCTGTTTGTAGGTTTCAGATTTCTTTTGTTCTTAGACAGCCCTCCTCTCCTACTTGGCCAAAAGTGGGAAAAGAGCCTTCCTGGGGAACAGGCAAGAAGTGTGCAGCTCAAGGGGCCTTCACTAACAACTCCTTGTAGGGTGCAACAATTCCCTGGAGGCCAGTAACCTGGGCAACAAGTTGGAGGAGAGGAAATTGCCCTGGATATATTAGCATTTTATTTCCTTTGAATCAGCCCCCATCTTCCTGAGTCAATCATTTATTACCTCATTATCTACACTGACTGTCCTCCCTCCTCCATACACACCCTAAACTTCAATATGGCCACTGTATTGCCTCATAGCAACAAATGCCCAGAACCTAGTCTGCTATCAGCCACAACCTGCTTTTGCAGGGTGCGGTCTTCAAAATTTCATCCTCATCCAGGAAAAATTAAATGACCTCAAAACTTTGGAAGGCAAAGAGAAGACACTGAATTCTTTTAAGAACTTTCTCTTTATGTCCTTGACCAGGTAGTCCACCTTGATTACTATAAGCCACACCTGGTTCTTACCATAGCTTTCACCCAAGGAAGACAGCACAGATAACTCCAGCCCTACTCCAAAGCCAAGGACTGAATGGACACTCACCTGACCTTCGTTACCAGATCATCTTTCATCAGTTATTTTCTCAAAGAGGAAATTTACTGATTTTTTTTTTTAAAGAGGAAAGTCTAAATTATACAGGAACATATATAATTAACTTAGAGAAAGCAGGTAGAAAATAGCCAATTTTTGATTAAACAGAGGAAAATCTGATTCTAAAACTCCAGTCTCTCTCTTCTTCATTTAGACTTCATTTAAATGTGTATTTTTCCTGCTTCTGCATAAATGAACCATGATGCCAAATCACTCATAGGTAAAAGTCAACATATATACTCCTTTCCTCACCTCTCCAAATTCTGAATCTTATTTTATTTTTCATAATTCTTTTTTTTTTCTTTTTCCTGGTAAGGAGCATCCTATTTATCAAGGTGTGCAATCCACAAATTTAGAAAGTGCTTGATTTTACTTTCTCTAAATCTCTGTGAGCTAACAACATTAAAGTCTCTCAAATCTGGTGCCTCTTTCCATTTTATACTGTGTTAGGCAACATCACTATTAAAACTTTATTTAGGAGCCTCCTATATCTTCACCTTATTTCTATTCTTTCTCTAACACAATTTTATATCATACCTATACCATCACAGCCAGTGCCCTAAATGTAAATATAAACTGGAATGTATACTTATATACCTTCAATGATTCCATGATACTCTCTTAACCTTAGGATAAAATCCAGAAATTGCAGAGCCTTTCTCCACTTGTTCCCACAGATTTACTACTAGCTTTATGTCCTCTACATTTCTATGTTTCTATTATTTAATTCTTCTCAATGGTGGCCTTATTTTTGCCTCCGGGAATTTACTTGTCCTTTTTCTAGAAACACCCACACATTTCCTTCTTTCCATACAAATTACTACCTTGATTTTGGAAAATAGGTAAGATCCCACCAATTTGTGCTTCTGAAACATTTCATTCTGTGGAATCATATTTGTTTTATTCTTACTTTGAGCTCCAGTGTTCACTTTGTGAAGCAGTAAATAGCTAATGCATCTCAAAGTCTACATTGTTTACAGACTTCCTCTTCTTTTTAGTTTGTTTTGTTGATATTTCTAAACTTCTTGTTGGGAGGATATTTGTTCACCTGGTAGTTGGCAAGGGGTAATTTCTTTAGTTTTAATAGCTCTGATTTTTCTCTCTAAAATTAAGATCATGATAGTTAAATTATCTTAAAAGTAAGGTTCAATTTTAATCAACCCTAGCTTCATATCTGTATAGTTCTTACTTAGACACTTTCAAGTTAATCTGAGAAATATTCGCTTTGAAATGAAATATGTGATTCTGCAATCTCTATACAGGGTAAAAATGGGAGTTCATAACCCACTTGAATCAAATGTATGAAATATGATATGTCAAGAGCTTTGTAATGTTTTGAACAACCAATAAAAAAATAAAATAAAATAAAGATGTTGTGTCCGCTGAAAAAGCTGAAAAATAAATATTAAAAAAAAGAAATGAAATACGTAAAATCCACTAAATTAAAAGTCAATTGTGTTTTATTAATTTAAAAAAATATATGGATACTAGTATCCTGAATATAGTTTTGACTCAAAATTTTTATGAATTATTATTATTTATTTTTTGCCTATGGACATAAATTTGTTAGAAAAAACTCGACACAGGCAACACCGCTTTGAAACAAATCCTCCAACTTAGAACAAGGGTCATCTCATGGTTACTCTGACTCAGTCTGATCTAAACTCCATCACCATGCAAAGAAACCCCAAACAATTTATCATCATAAGACAGGAAATTGTTATATGGGACTGCAATCCTGGAAAATAAAAAATCTTGTTTCTTAAGAAGATGACACTACAAGGACTCTTCCCTGACAACCCCCTAGCAACAAACCTAAACACAAAAATCCTCACCCCGGCCCACTACATCTACCCCAGGCTTGAAATGGAAGACTGGCTCAGTCTCCACTAGGCCCCTTCCACAGCTTTTTTTCTGAATAAACCTGTGTTGCTGTAGAGCTGCATGGCCTCTCTATTTCCTTCATTCAGTTCTTTCCTTACAAAATCAACTAGCAAAATACAAATTGTATACCATCTTGAAATCATTGCAACCGAATATAAGTTAGAAAATATAAAGTTTAGATCTTTTTCTCTTTTCCTACAAAACTAAGTGATACAATTGTTATGGTTTAGGTATTAGGTGTCTCCCTAAAACTCCTGTGTGAGAAAATGGAAGGAAGTTTACAGGTGAAATGATTGGGTTCTGAGAAACTCACTCAATCAGTGAATTAATCTCCTAATGGGGATTAACTGAGCAACAACTGTGGGAATGTGGAGTGTGACTGGAGGAGATAGATCCATGGGGGCATAACTTTGGGGTATATATTTTGTGAGCTGAGCTTAGGCCCTCTCTGCTTCCTGGTGCCATATTTCCAGCTTCTTTCCTCCACCACACCTTTCTGTCAAGGTGTACTGCCTCACCTCAGTCCCCAAGGAAATCATAAGCCTTTGAAATCATAAGCCCCCAAATAAACATTTTCTCCTTAAAATTGTAATTGTTGGGTCTCGTGGTCATGGCAATGAAAAAGCTGATTAAAACAGTAGTTAAGCATAAAATGGGGGTTAAGATAATAAGCCTAGGTTATAATGAAACATTTTTATTCTTTGATTCTTAAATTGACTTACATTATTGCTGCCAACTGAGAAGATGTTAAGCAGACATATTTCCAATGGTCACAGAATTATACCTATTAGAAATTACAATTATATAGGGCAATAATATAAATATCTAAGATTTGAATAAATAAAAATAGAAAATATATTTTAGATTTTTATATATCCAAGAGAGAAATTCAATTTACAAATGAAATAAGACTGTATGCTTTCTCTCATAAAGTCTCATTTCTTTTAGCAACATGAAAACATTACAAGTATTAAATAAAGATAAATCAAGATTGTGTTCATCAGAAAACAATCTATTTTTCCTTATAAGAACATAAAAAATTTCTCAACAATATCTTTCATGTTGGGTAGTGGGTTATGTAACTTTGCTTCACTGTGAACAATATACTTGACAAGAACAACTTAGAGGAAGAAATATTAATTTGGAAGGAATTATTATTATTTGTTATTGATATTATTATTATATATTATTAATACTTATTAATAATAAACATTATTATTAATATTGGGGTTTATGGTTCTAGGGGTTTAACCCATGGTCTGTCAAATTCATTACTCTGGGCCCAGGATGAAGCAGAACCTCATTACAGAATAGAATGGTGGAGGAGCACTGTCCCATTCATGGCAGCCGAGAAACAGAGAGGGAAGCGGAGAAGAGGTCACAGGAAGATGAATCTTTCAGAGCATGCTGCCATTGTCCCACCTCCTCCAGGCATGCCCCAACTGCAACCCAGTCCATATAAACTATGATGGAATGATTAGGTTAAAGCTCTGTTATGGTTTACAAGTGAGGTGTACCCCAAAGATCACATGTGAGACAATGCAACAGAGTTCAGAGGGGAATTTATTGGGTTGTGAGAAGCTTAACCAATAGTGAATTAATCTCCTGATGGACTTAATTGAGTGGTAACTGAAGGTAGGTGGGGTGTGGCTGGAGGAAGCATGGCATTGAGTCTTGGCTTTGGGATATATATTTGTATGTGGCAAGTGGAGCTCTCACTCTCTACTTTCTGATCATCATGTGAGCTGCTTCCTTCTGCCACACTTTCCCACCATGATGTTCTGCCTCACCTTGAGCCCCAAGAAATGGAGACTGCTATCTATGGATTGATACCTCTGAAATCATGAGCCCTCAAATAAACTTTTTCTCCTTTACAGTTATTCTGGTTGGGTCCTTTAGCTCTCAACTTCAATCACTTTACTCTCTGAATATTTCTAGAAAGTACAGGAGCTTTGAGGGAACAACTCATAACCAAACCATAAAAGGTAAGGACAACATTTTTAGACCTAATAAATGCTTCTAACAAAGTCACAGAGAGGTATCATTTCCTATTTAAGTGGAAAATGTACTCAAAGTGTTTAAAATGCTTTTTAAAAGATCATTAAAAGCACTAAAAATACTCCTTAAAAATCACAAAAAAATAACATCAAGATCCATTCATCAGTATAAGAACTCAGAATTTCTATTTTTATACAAATACTTTTATGATCCTCCTTGCTTTACTCTTTATTATCTTTGAACCTTCCTATTAATCATATATCAAACTTTGCAGAATAAGCCTTTATTATCTCCTTAGTGCCTTATAAGTTATTGGACATTAGGAAATGATTACTTGAATTAATGAACACATTATTGTTTTTTCTTCATGACCAGTGGCATATGTATCATAAACTACTTTAGACTTTAGGGGAGTTAATGTCCATACTTGAGAAAGCAGCTTAATGGCCTATGTGCCAATTAAACCTAAGCTTTTGCTTTCAGATATATGATTTAATGAGTCCAGCAGCACATACTCTGTATAGACTGGAAAGTAATCTTTTTTCCCTTAAAGAATAGATTTGAGGTGATTATTTCAGCGACACAATCTAGATTCTGTAGGAGGATATACTGGTTGACTATGCAGTATGGAATAAATTCTATTCGTGCTATTCTCCATGTAGGAATGTATTAATCAGCTCAGGCTGCCATGAATTATGAAATAGCAAAGACTAGGTAGTTTAAGGAACGAAACTTTATTTTCTCTAAATACTGCAGGCAGAAATCCCAGATCAAGAATCTAATTTCTGTGAAGTTTCTCTTCGTGGCTGCAAATGAACCACATTTTCTCTCTGTCCTCACATGGCCTCTTCTCTGTGTGCATGTAGAGAGAAAGACAGAGAGAGAGAGAGAGAGAGAGACATCTTGAATATATTTTATTATTATTGAGACAAGAGTCTTAAGGCATTAAGGCTCACCCATCTGATCTCAAAGAATCATTTCCTCAAAAGGCACTGTTTCCAGATAGTCATATTAGGGGTTAGGGCTTTAGTATAAGAATTGGAGGAAAGGCACAACTCAGTTTATAATAAGGTACTGATTTATACAGCTCCAAAAGATGCTTTTCAATGTTATTCAAGTCATAAGAGAATTTTTAATTTTTTTTAAAGGTGTCAGGGATCAGTTAAAAAAAGAGAGAAAGAAGAAAATTTTGGCAAATATTGATGAAATTTAGTTTTTATTTTATATACACATATTTATGTGAATTTTGTTTTATCATATCTTATAATTATGACTTTGGTTATTTCTTTAAATTAAAGTTTATTTCTTCCTAGATTTTCCAAATTCATCTTGAAAATCACTTTTTCTAACCATATGTACACCAGGGAAACACCAGTAACCTCCAGCTTTAGTAGATATTAGTGTGAAATATTATACATCTAAAGAGAAATTTTACTGATCCCATCCAGTTAAATTACTGCAGTTCACATGCAGGCTTATAATGTTTTTTCTCTGTCCCTTGTATACATGTCTACTCATGGATAGTCTAAAGAAATCAACCCAGAGTTAGTATAGGAAATTGCAATGTGAAAGAACACAATTTCATCTAGATTCTTGGATAGTATTGTTTTATTTTTAAATACAAAAATAAAAATAGTCAATTAAATTATTAATAGTGAGTCATATTAAACCTCAAAAGAAGTCTGTTACTTAATATTAAAACACTTAACATTTTAGCTAAACAACTACTCCCAAATAAATTGAAGTTTTCAAAGAGACAAAGTCTAATATAATGATGACAAATTGCCTTTGATGATATAGCAAACTATCATTGAAAAATACCTTTACCTTGTAAAATGAATCAAGTAACTTAATGGGCCATTGTTTTCTCATCTTTAAATTATGTGTAATAATACTCATATAAGTCTGTTATGAGAACATAATGATATTTTGCATGCTGCCTTACGTTGTACTGGTAAGTTTACAGTAAGGAGTGCATAGTGGTATATCTTATATATATTATTTGCTTAGTAGCTTGTTTTTTTCTTTTTAGAGATTCTGTTTTATTAATAAAAATGCTAATCACTTTTTATGAAATACCAAATGTCCAACTGGTATACAAAATATGTGAATGGGAGAATGCAAGGAGAGTTTCAATTATATTCAAAGGGCAAGAGGAAGCTGTAAGAAAAGACCTGGAATGAGAGGGCAAATATCAAACAACTAAAGCTTTCAAAAAGTATAATGCCTCGAAAAAGATAATGAAGGATATATCACCAAATCAGAAATACGTTTTTTCCTGGTCTAGTTTATTTTAGAATAATTGTCTTAGAAAACTTCCAGGGAAACTTGGATATATGTAAGTTTAGAATATGAATCAGTTTTTAGATTTTCAGCTTCTGGTATTTACATTCCTGAATTATATTTACTGAACTGACCTGAAATCCAGGCATTATGCTTTTTTTTTTTCTACTTCTCTCCTTCACTGTAATTCAAATATAGGCATAACACAACCCTGAATTTTACCATGGTGTGTTAATTTAATCACTGTTAAATTAAACACAGGGAGAGTTTGATTTCAGACATGTTTTGAGAAACATATCATTATTGAGAAAAAGAAAGCAACTAGTAAATTATAAACTTTTGCAAGCTGAGTTTTTATTTTTTAAATGAAGATCAATTCATAATATATAAAGAACAAGTAGAACTTAATAATAAACAGACAAAAAATTAAATGGATATAAGATTTTCAAACTCTTAATTTAAAATTATTTTAGATTTATAGAACTTAGAAAGTTCCAATATATCTCTCTTTCTTAGAGGAATTATTGGGGATTGAACTCTGGGGCACTCTACCAGTCCTATTTTATATTTTATTCAGAGACAGAGTCTCAGTGAGTTGCTTAGTGCCTCACTTTTGCTAAGGCTGACTTTGAACTCGCAATCCTTCTGCCTCAGCCTGCTGAGACTCTGAGATTATAGGCATGCATCACAGTGCCTGGCTCAGTTCCTATACATCTTTTCCTAGCTTCCCTAACATTAATATCTTATATAACAGTGACATGTTTATCAAAATAAAATTAATATTGATATAAAACTCTTAAGTATACACATTATTTGCACTTCAGCAGACTTTTTATAAAAGTCATTTTTTATTATCTAGGATACAACCAACCAAACCACATTGCACTTAATTGCCTTGACTATTCAGTCTCTTTCAATTTTTGATAGTTTATACTTTCCTTGCTTTTAGTAAATTTGGTATTTTTGATTAGTAACTGTTTTAGTCAGTTTTTTTGCTGCTATGACCAAGACCCAAACCAGAACAATTGTAAAGGAGGAAAAGTTTATTTGAAGGCTCACAGTTTCAGAAGTCTTAGTCCAAAGAAGGTTTGCCCCATTCTTCAGTGCTCAGAGTCAGAATATCAAGGAAAAAGAGTGAAGTGGAAGGAAGTGGCTCATCTGAAGATCAGCAAGGAGAGAGAGACAGGGAGAGGGAGAGATACAGGGAGAGGGAGAGGGAGAGGGAGAGGGAGAGAGAGAGGGAGAGAGAGATTGACTCCATTCTCTACATACAAAATATATATCCCATAGCCAGACTCCTAATGAACCACTTCCTCCAGCCACACACCACTTGCCTCTACTTACCACTCATTAATACTATCAGGGATCAATTCTCTGATTAGGTCAAGGCTATAATCCAATCATTTTCCCTCCAAACCTTCTTGCATAGTTTCACATGTGAGCTTTTTTGGGGACAACTCATATCCAAACCATAACAGTAACAACTAGAGTGTTTTTTAGAATGCTTCTTAATTTGAATTTGTCTCATGTTTTCTCATAATCAAACTGGGGTTGTGAACTTTCGAGAAGAATATCAGAGAAGTGTTCTCACATTATGTACTATTATCATATTAATTAGCCATATCATGGAATTTCATCACAACAACACTGATTATAGCAGATTAAGTTAACCTCAATCACTTGTTTGAGGTAGTACTTGCTAGGCTTTTCAACTGTAAAGTTTTTTAAGTATGTTTTCTATTTCTATACACTACTTTTTAAAGTGAACTATTAAACCCAACTCATACTCAAGCAGAGGGGAAATAGTCTCTACCTCATGGAGAGAAGAGGCATCTAAATTAATTATTTGAAACAGTAATAAAATTGTAATTATAGCTAACAAACATATACCAAAAAAAGTAACAAAATACAGTATAAAAATGGATAATAAACACACAAAGAGGTACTCACCTCATTATTTCCCAGGGAAATGCTAATTAAACCATAAAAATGATTCAGCTGAATACCTACTGAAAGTTTAGAATAAAAAAGTCTGTCAATACTAAATATCAGCAAGGGCATGAAATCTAGAATAATTCTGATGAGAATATAAAAATTATTGAGCTTCTTTGCACACACTAACTGGAAGAGACCAATCTTTTTACCCTTTCCCTGAAAAGGAAAACATACTTGCTACATACATTTTTGAAAATCTTATGTCCATTTAATTGTCTGTTCATTATTAGATTGTATTAATTTTTATATAATCTGAATTGTTCTTCATTTAAAAAAATTGAAAACTCAGCTTGCAGAAGTTTATCATTCACTAGTTGCATTCTTCTTCTCAATACTGGCAAACATCTGAAATCAAACTTACCCTGTGTTTAATTTAGCAGTAATTAAAGAATGTACAAGTACCAGTTTTAGTCATGGTATCTAAAATTGGTAAGTAAGCTAACTGTTAATCAGCAGGAGGAACAACATGTGGCTTATCTAAACATGGAACATTACCCTCAGCAATAAATAGGAAGAAACTGTTAATACATGTAGTGTGTATAATCTTCAAATTGTTATTAGAATGAAAGAAGCCAAACACCAAACAGTGCACACTGTATGATTACATTTTTGTAACATTTGAGGAGACAAAAACTAACCTATAGTGAACAAAAGAACTTCCGAAGCCAAAGGCAGAACGGGGTACAAAGGAGCATGAGGAAGCTATGGCACTGACCCAAAAGTTCTGTTTTGTTTTATTGTCTTCACAGGCATATACAGGTGGTGAAACTCACTCAGTTGTACATTTTAAAGTTTTTTGCATAAAAATACATTCTATTAAATAATATATGAGGATGGCAGGTCTTTTTCAAAATTATATTTGGAGTAAAATAAGCAAAAAATTGAAAATCATATTAGACTATTAAGTCTTGACGACAGGAGCGTGTTCTGCTTTTGACAAATTTCACCCTTCTGATTTCAAATATCAAGTTTAAGGCATAAAATTTTGGGTCATGAAATATAATAGATATTGCCTGACTTAAAATATTTTCATCTCTTGTGTTATGATAATATTATCTCTCCGTTTTTCACTTAATTACCTTAATTTTACATTTCTGAAAATCCTATTGGTAGAATGTTTTAAAACATTCTTATTTAAAATACATTGGAAACTTGTATTTGTGACTGCATTAAGCAGTCTAAATTGCTCTCAGAATCCCAGCATTCACTCTCATATTGGGGTATACCCCAATGCCATTATCACTTTTGCTCATCTCTCTACTCTTCAATGTATTAATTATTCTCTTGATGACTCCTGATACTAAGTATGATCTGAATGAAAATAATATAAATATATTTACACTCGCATACAGAAGCCAAGACAGATGTACACATATATGCACAATCATAAGTACCTATACATGTTTATTTTAAAACATGTTATTAGACCCCTTCATTTCTCTTCTAGGCCCTTCATTTCATCACAACTAATTGCATATTTGTCTCAAAACCATGTATTGAAATTATGACTCTTAATTAGAAATACATTAATGTAGATTATGATGAAACACATAAAGAAATTTCTTAAAATTTATTAAAAAGTAGCAGTAATTAAAGAATGTACAAGTACCAGTTTCAGTCATGATGTATGCTTTCTCATTATAAAACTGGAAAATCAATGCAGTGTGAGGCAGTTACTATACCATCCTACTTAAAGGACTTTGGTTTTTGAAATCTATAATAACATAGTAAGGAAATGATATGCTGAAACAATTATTAGTGTAATTTTAGTTATTGAAAGATCTAAATATCTTCCATCAGTTACAGAGCTATGAGTGCTCTAGAAATCTCTTTGCATCAGGATAAGTATTCTTCAAGGTTATTTGACATGTTGTATTTTAAAGAAGAATAATTTAATACATAGTTCCATACAGCTGAAATAAATTTACAAAATAATTTGTATAAATATTTATGAAGCCAGAAAAAATCCATGATAAGAATTTTCTGTAGAAAGCCCTAAGAAGCTAGCTTTTTTGTAATTAGTATTTATAATAAGATTACTGACTTGAACAAAAAAAAAAAGCAATAAGCCCCTTATAAAAGAAATGTAATATTAAATCTTACAGGCTCTTTAAAATAATCAGTTGCAGAACAAGGCAAAGGACTACTAGGAATTTATAGAATACAAATGACACAATTTAGATATGCAAAAGATATTATTGTTAAAGTATCAAAATATCTGAAACAGGGGAATATGTCAAAGGAATAAAATAAAGACACAGATTCAATTCAAACATTACAGTGATGGCAAAACATTTTTTCCTATGTAAAAGGCTGTATAAGAAAATTGGACATACAAATACAATTAGAATTTACTGAATTGAGTATATAGTGCATTTATAATACAAGATTTGAACAAAAACAAAATATTTAGGACAAACCTTAAAAATTGCGCTTCACCCCATCCCACCTCTTTGAGTCAGACAAGAGGACCTTTGACATCAGTTTGAACCACAGTTTTGCTATTGTATCTAGACACTTAAATACATTTGTAAAAATTTATGCACATAGAACATTTGTTTTAAAAGAACTTAAGTGAAATAAAAGCAAAATGATGTATGCTTTCTCATATATATCTATATGCTTATAGATATAAAAACATTCCTGGTAGAATGAACTGAAGTCTAGAAATAAGCTTGGCTGAGATAAAAATGAATACTAATAAAGGCATGCAAAAATCCTGAAGGAGATATTAACCCATGGAGAGTGTTTATTTTAAAGGAGTAGATGTATAGAAGTGATTTAAATAAAGGATGATTTAAAAGTTCAATGTAAATTGATAGGCAAAAAATTTGCACACCCCTCCAAAATTAAGGCAAATTTTCATTATTAAATAGAAGCCATTGTGATAAAGTGATTAAATTATGCTTGCACATTCATCATTTTAAGCTTTGTGCAGCATGCATTAGCAATTAGGATGTCACCATTTTGAATGTAAAAGGTTATCTGAAAAGGGCAGGTGTGAATATATATTATTAAGTTCAATTCTTTATATTGTACTTTTCACAGGGAAATGTGGAATTTGTCATCTTTGGTTAAATTTTATATTTTTAATTCAGTTATCTCAATATCTGATGTTATCCCTATAACACCTCTTTAATAGTTTTCTTTCTTTGATCAGAAAAAACACTGGACAAGAGCTTATCAAAGGAAATGGGCAGAGAAGTTAATTTTCAAATTTGGAAGCCATCAATTCTGACAGATTCAAAGCACTGTCATTCAATATTTAATCATTATTTGTAAGAATACATGTGTTACTCTATATATGTAATATATGTATACTATATATGCTCATAACTATTTCAGAAATATTTAGGACAAAATATTGTTCTATCACAAATATAAGTAGCAGTAAAAATTACTGAGTATTTGTTTTAATAGCTCTTTTTAATCACAAGTAGAAGAAAAAGTACAGATATAGATCAATACACATTTTTAGTAATTTGTTAAAATTTACAATCCATCAGTTTATAAAATAGATGGTTTTGAAATGGTATGTTTCTTTACAACATTTTAATTTGTATTTTCTGTCTTAGGAGAAATAAAATATTTTTAAGTTACAAATACATTCACTAAATGAAGTAAAAGTAATACAGAATTAAATCTTAATAGTTTTGTGTGATTTAATTTTAAAATACATAAAAGCTTGTTATCTATCTTCTTGTTGGTTTCCAAAGGAATGTAGCAATAAAGTTTTGCAGACTATTTCTGGGCCTTTTTACTGGAATTGAGAATAAAATTCCTTTTAGCTTAGAACCTTTGATCTGCCTTACAAGGTTGTTTTTTATTTCCCTAGTTACAAAACCAACAAAAATGAACCAATTTGCTTGTTCCAAACATGTGGGATTATCTTTCTCTAACATGCACACAGACACAGCCAGGGTATACAAAGGCTGATAAATGAGCCATTTATTTGATATGGTAATAATCAGATTTATCCCAGACCACCTATTGACTACTCTACAGATGTATTAATCACCAAGCTTTTGCTGAACCTCCATGAAGTGATTAATGGCTAAGCCTGTTCTAAACATGTCTATTTCCTGCATTATGTAAAACAAATTAAATGATGAATTTTGAATCTTCGGCACCAAACATCGCCTCCTTACAAATCACAACACATCAGTTTGGACAGAGATAAAGATATGGTGTTTGTGTTAATTTAAAATTAAATCTCATGTAATAAATTGATTATTGGATTTTTAGCCATTTCACTCTTAACTGAAAATCCCATGTTTTTAAAAGCAGCAAGTTTTGTTAGACTTGATATTTGTTTCTATATTAACAAAAATATCACTAAATAATTTCTCAATATATTTCATTGACTGAAAGTTGCAAAAATTGTTTTTTAAACAAATTAATTGCAAGAAAAAATTTAAACAAATTAGGTCATGAGGTAAATTTAAACAAGGAAAATAGGTTTGCCTAAGAGGTAAAAAAGAAAGATAAAACTTGAACCTGAAAAGGATCTTCTAATAGTTCTGGTTAGCATACTATAGCATATTTTTCTGGAAGACTTGGGAAGACTTTTAGTTAAACTAATTTACAGTATCAGAATAAGAATAAATTAAATATTGAAAATTATAGATAACTATTATTTGAAGTCCCTGGGCATTTCATAAAATAGTTAAAATTCATCTCCCTAGACTCTTCCATTCCATATTTCATAGACCATAAATAGATACTTCCTGCAGATATTCAATAATATCCATTCTACTCTATAAAATAATTTCTCTTTCAACACTCCTTTGCTTCAGGCCTATATTTGCATGTTCACTGATTCATTAATACAGTAGACTGGAAAATAGACCATGTCCTCCAGGTCTCGAATAGGGAAGAATATAAAGAATAATAGTTTTAATACCATATTATTTGTCTCCTTCCTTTCTAGATTTTACAATAAAAAAAGCAATGAATATGGATTTGATTTCAGAACATCTAATTTAAGCTGCCACTTCCATCAACCCTAACACATAGCTAGTGACTATAGTGAAAATAGTTTATGAATATTTTCTCTATGTTACGTAAAATAAGTATTACAATGGTTTATATGATACGAGAGTTCCTCACATTAAAAGATGGGTGGTGGATATTTTAAAGTAGCATGCAACTTTCCTAAGTACAATCTAAATATCTTGAATATATATATTTGAATACATATATTTTAGTTTAAAGGACTACAGGTTGTTTCAAGACCTTTCCATTGACAGGAGTCTCTATTCCTTCTGCCTTGAATTTGGAATGACATATGATTACCTTGACAAATAGAAAATAGTGTGAGAGACACTAAGCTAGATTCAAATCTCTGATTTACAAAGAATATTACTTTCCATCTCTGTCATGGGTAGTTCCAAATTTTAAGAAGACTGAATACCCTGCCAAGAGGCCATGTAGAATTCCCAAGACTAAATAGAGAAAGACAAAGTGTTTTAATTAAGTTTAGCCTCCCAGGCACCCCTGCCATGTTGCCAGACATGAAAGAAAATCTGCTCTGTGTTAGCCACAGTGGTCTGGCTGCCAGCTAAATAGCACCTGGTGACAGCAGTTGACAAAAGACAGAATTGAGGAATCACTCAGCAGAGCTCTGTCCCATTTTCTGACTTAACAAAAATCAATAGCTATATAAAAATGCTTCATTGTTTTAAGGCACTAGACTTTGGAGTAGTTAATTAATATCTAGCAGATAATTTGCTAACAAAAGTGAAATGAAAAACTCAATGTTGGACACCATCTTTAGAATGAGATAGGATAAATATGGAAGATTCTCAAGGAACCTTCTAAAGGAATCTATAAATTCTGGAAAACCTTAAGTAGAGTGTGAGCAAAAATGAAAGAGGCTTACATGTGATTATTGAAGAGGGTTCAATGGGCAGTGAGAAAAATGTTATTAGTAGTTACACATAAGTGGGCCCAATATATGTAGTGCTGCTGTCATCTGGAGTGTTTAACAAAGAGAAAGTACTTAATCTCATCTGCTTGTCTTGGGGGTTGCAAAGGGAAATGCATAATGTTGCAACTGATTTCTTACTGCTGCCCTTGCTAAATGTGAGAGGAAAGAGATAAACTAAAGAAAGATAACTGTGAGTTCTTGTCTATGACCTTACCCTTCCATATGAGTTCTTGATCCTCTTTCATCATCTATTCCACAGGTAATGTCCCATGTTTGCAACTGAGATGCCTCGGTCTGTTTGACATCTTGTGAAAATTAGGCACTGATTAGACTATTATTTTGAAACGTATTAAGATAAAATATAAATTAACCAATCATAGGCTTAAAAATAAAATTCTCATAAACAACATTCTTGCTTAGTAAAATAATCCCTTGGAGAAACATTCATTGTAGGACATCTAAATGTTTATAGGAGCTGTCTCTCATCCATGGGTTTGTAAAACTGATCCAGGGCTGCATCATACATTTTATAAATAATTTAAATGTGCTATAGTTATATCTACCAGTCGACATATTACCTCTGCCTGCTGCAACACTGGAGTTAAAAGAAGTCATGAAATCTCAGCCTAAAATATCCACTGCTGACCCTTTCAGGAAAAGTTTACCTACTCTAAAGCTGGAAAATAAATCATAAGATATTTCAAATGTGTGTTTCATATCCTCTCCAGTAGGTATTAGAGTTTCCAAGGAGCTTAACAATATTTGAATAGGAATCTCACCAAACACCTAAGATAGAGAAGGGTGCTCTTGAAGAGATTTGAAGCTTTTACTTATGTAGTTAACTATACTATAATGCACAAGAAACTCACTGTAAAGAATAATAATAAAGAGTAGACAGAGACAAGGGGCAGAGGCAGGGAAGGTGGCAGAGAGGCTCTTTGTCCAACTGGCCACGTTTATTTATAACAATAGGTTACATTCGGTCATTAGTACCATAACCACATTATTGTTTAAAGCCTCAGTAAGGTTGCTTATTCACAGTTACAACATGCAACGTTAGGAGCTTTGTGCATTACTCAAGAAGGTCCATTGTCTGAAGTTACTGTTAGGTGGGCAGCTCCAGGAGCACTGGAGCTTGGTGAAACATTGTAGTTATCAAACAAGTAAGTTCCTTTATTTTCAGGAGTTATGTGCTTTAAGATTAAGGTCGAAAATGATTAAGACTCTAGCATGTAGGGTATTACCATAGAAACCGGGCATCCTATGTATTTGCACAGAAACTTTCCCAGGCACCAAACATGCCACAGCCATGGAGTCATCAGGGACCCCAATCCCAAACACAGAACACTTACAACTCACACTATTGAAATAATTATATTGATATAAGCACCATCAATTTTAGCTAAATGATGGAAAATAAAGCAATAAAGTCTTTAGACTCTAAAGCTTTTTTTTTTTAAGAGAGAGAGAGAGAGAGAGAGAGAGAGAGAGAGAGAGAGAGAGAATTTTTCAATATTTATTTTTTAGTTTTTTGGCGGACACAACATCTTTTTTTTTTTTTTGTATGTGGTGCTGAGGATCGAACCCCGGGCAGTACGCATTCCAGGTGAGGAAGCTACCACTTGAGCCACAACCCCAGCCCAAGACTCTAAAGCTTTTATTGGTAAGAAACAGTCCAAGAATTTAGAGAAAATTAAATGAGTCAGTAGTTGCTAGTTACAAAACTAAAAACTTTTGCATTCCCACATTTCCCAGTAAAATTATCTCTGAAAGAAACATTTTGTTGTTGTTGCTTGTTAAAATATGTCCAAGACACTATAGGCAGCTCTGTAGCAAACATTGAACAATCAGTATCCATGGAAAAGAAAGGATGCATGAGGTATCAAGAACTCATGAGAAAGCGTACAGGATCATAGAGAAGCACTTCCAGAAAGTCAAACTGAGTCCTAATAAATGCGCTGGTGGTATGTATTGAAATGGATTGCATAAAAATTACATAGTACTTTTAGAATCAGCATCATGCATCTGGGTTGTGTTTGTTTCACCATTATATGTGGCATGTATGGGTGATAGATTTCTCTTTTTATCTCTAGTGTCCTCAGATTGAGAGAAAATTTACAGGCTGTACATTCCAGGGAGGCACTTGCTCATGAGACTCATTTGGATAATGCAAGCCTGGACTTCTAATTAATGCTATGATGGTATGAAATCACAAGGGTATAAAGAAACAGAAGATATGTTTTATCATTTGAGGAAAATGTAGATAATACATAAGGAATGAACAGTTCTGATTGAAAAAAAATGGTTGCAAAGTTTTGAGCGTTTCTTTCATTAATCTCTTCACCTTGAATTTTTGGGCTGGTCCATGTGTTCTTTGAGTATGGTGGAAGCGAAGCTGCACAACAAAAGGCTGGCAATTTCCACATTGCTTTTTAAAAGCACTAAGCCACTATGAAAGAAGCAGAGCTATTCTGCTTTGTAACCATGTAGAAATGCTCTGGAATATTCCAGGAGAAAATTCATCTAAATCCATCATTCTTGCCATCTACATCAGTACACCAAACATTTAAGTGAAACGGTTTTGTATCCTATAGAGCATCTCAGCCATTGTCCTCTTGTCCCTAGGTGACATTGGTCATTGCTATGCAGAATGGAAGAACAACTCATCTGAACTCTGCCCCTATTCCAGACCCAATGAAGTGTTAGCTGTTGTAAAGCATTATTTTAAACCAGTAGAATATGGGATGTTTTGTTATAGAGTAGTGCAAGATGAGCACACGGAATACCTAACTTTCACTCTAATAATCATAAAGGAAGGACACTTTTAAAATTTTTGCAGAATTAAGAATAATAAGAGATCTTATACCAAATTTTCAGGAGACAGATGGAGTCAAATAAAAGATAAATAACAAATCAAACTAAATAAAGAAAATAAAACTCCTATTCTCCCCCCAAAAAATCGAAAGAGAATAATTTGCTCTATGAAACCTATATTTTAAAAGCTAAAGTTTCCTCTAAAACATACCCATAAGTGCAAGTGCACACACATGCACACACACACACATACCCCATACAATATATGAAAAACACCCACTCATAATTACAGCACCAAATGTAAAATTCAGAAGAAAAAATTTGTCAAGATTATAAATCTCAAAGGAAAACCAGAATATTTCTATAAATAGGTACAAATATTTCAGTATTTCAGTATTTTTGCAACCTTTTTTTTGAAATATAGCATATATAAATAAGATTAAAACATTATAACTATATAGGAGTTTAATTAAATTACTCACAAGTTAAAACCTAGCCAAACTATGTCAAAAACATTAACATTTACCCCCCCAGCCAAATCAAGCTCAAAATATTAATATTTTTAAAATTAGGCTCTCTCTGGGTTTCCTCTCTGTTCTTGCCACTCAAATTGTATCAGCATTCTGACACTTACTCCCATAAAATTTTTGTCTGCTTTTTGAAATTTACATAAATGGAGTCATTTAATATGTACTCATTTTTTAAAATATATTTTTTTAGTTGTTGATTGTCCTTTATTTTATTTATTTATATAAGGTGCTGAGAATCAAACCCCGTGCTTCACACATGCTAGGCAAGCGCTCTACCACTGAGCTACAACCCTAACTCTAATATGTACTGTTTTATGTCTGGCTTTCCCCCCAAACATTCTTTCATGTTGTTATGCATAAAAGTTATTTATTTTTCACTGCTGTAGAACAAAGGCCAAAAAGCCACATCCCCTTCACCAAATCTAGTGCACTACTTTATTTATTGAATATAGTCATATTGTGTGTTCATATCTGGTTTCCACTACTTTATCCTACATAGGCAGAATTGAACAGTTGCAACAGATAGTGTGGGAGGGCACACCTTTACCTCTTTCCTTTCAAGGTCCTGATTTTAGTTACCTGGGCCTAAGAATTCAATTGAAAATAAGAGATATTTACAAGAGAAAAGCCTGTAGTTGTACTTAATCTAAATTTTGCATGACATGGGAAACTGCAAAAGCAAATGAAGTTCCAATGACTTTGTTAAGCACTGCATACTATGTTTCACAGAGAATAACAAGTTATGAAAAAGCAACCAAATTATTTGGAAAGCCTGGACAATGAGAATTATTTTAACAAGTTCTATACCAAATCTTCTAGTGCTCCACCAACCTATTTCTTTTTTATACATGAAAAACATCTCTCACATAGCAACTTCAAATCCTGCTTTAAAAAAAAATGAAAGTTAAAGTGATCTTCTTGCTTCTATATTTAAAAAAAAAATTAACTCACATAGTCAATATACCAGGAGCAGCATATTTGTGGTTGCAGTACACTGAACATCTTCAACCTTAGGTCCAAAAATATTTACTATTTGACCCATTAAAGAAAAAATAAATGAGGATTTCTGCTACTGAGGTACCCATTAAATGGGTAAATCTTATTTAACAATTTAGAGTTTATAAAAAAATTGGATTATTTCCAACATTTGGCTATAACAAACAGTGCATTTCTTTACTATCTTGTTCACATCCTCTATTAAATAGGTTTATGCTCTGTTAGCTATTCTACTCTGCTAGAAGAGGAATGGACTTTCAGCTAATTAATTAAAGTGACAATGGGTAATACCAAATAGTACCCATTATCAATTTTTGAAAAATCTAGTAACTCTATGTGCTAGCCAATAATAATATTTTTAGTTTTGTTTTTCTTTAACTTTAGATGTTCTGTTAGCTATGTATCTAATTGTGCTTGTAGATCTATACTATAATCCCTTCCAATCAATACGAAAAAATATTTCCATAATGTCAGAGGTAAACAAATTGGATGGAAGCCTATCTCTGCATCATATACTGACTATAAAAGTGAGTAATGATGGGACATTTTAAATAACTGGAATGACTTTCCAAGAGTATTTTTTTTTCACTCTTGATGACTAGCATGTGGTGTTGAACATCCTGTTTATGGAATTCATGGGAAGGACATAGAAGGATTGGTTTCAGCTGGAAGTGTAGCTCAGTGGTGGAGGCCTTCCCTATCATATACAAGATCCCAGCTACAATCCTCAGCACCACAAGGAAAAAAGGAAGAAGAAAAAAATCAGGAAAAGAAAGATCAGTTTCATCATGATGCATTTTGGTTAAAATCTGTTTATGATATTAAACCAATTTGCAAACTTTTGGCCACTCTTTCCAATGATCTTAATGCTGTGAATTCTTTGCATTGCCATTTTCCATACACCTGATAGTTACCCTAAGTGCCAAGACTGGGAGCACACCCTGGCTTTGATTAGTCCTCCTGGTTATACCAATGTTTTCATGTTAGCTGCTGTCTTCATTTAGCCCACTGTGTTTCTGCCAGTATCTCTGTAATTTTTCACAATGATATTGTAAAGGACTGGATTTCGACTTAAAATGTTGCAAAGCAACTACTGACAGACATATATCATCTGGGATTCTGTGTTTTTGAAATCATCCTGCCAATGTAATAGGGAACCAGCAAATTAAAGAATTCAGAACCACTGCTTTCAGAATGAATATGGTCTGCCAATGACTTTTAACCCATCTGGAGGAAGGAGTGATCATGATTAGATCAAATCCACCTTGGCACCCAGTTGACAAATACAGGAACCCTGTATTTGCATAGAATGGTCAGGAAAAAGTAGAAATTTATGACCCAAACAAATGCATGTGGCCCACTCATCTGTACCTAACTTGATTTGCACACTGGAGTTGAAGTGCACTGCAGCTGCTGCAGCATGATTCTCTCAAGGGTAGGTCTCATTAATGCTTTCATTTGAAAATTTATGAATTTCAAATGAAATTTGAAATAAATTTGAGAAAAATTTATCCTGCTTGTTGTTCATTTGGAAATCTTATTGTATGAATTTTCCAATTACACCATTAGTCATTTTTCTGTTCTTTTAAAATGTATTTGTAGGGTTATTTGTAGAGTTAAATATATATTTTTGGTTAATTTCATTAAAATTTTTTTCTAATGTATTATATCTGGTGCTTTAAAAACTTAAATATTTTATTTTGATTAACAGAGTTCTCAATTTGCATGAGTCTCCAATTATTAATATATTATTCTATAGTTTCTTATTTGTCTTCCCTTGCCTATACAATCTTTACTTATTATGGCTCAAAGTATTCTAGGTTTTCTGTAGATGCTTACTATTTTACTTTTGTCATTTAGTTCTATTCCACTTGGGATTCATTTTTTAAGATGTGTAGTAATGTCCAGATTCACTTTTTTTTTCACATGGAAATTCAATTGATGAATAACACTGATCGAAAATATGCTGTTATCCAAATGTGATACAAATATACCTTTTTTAAGACAAGCAGAAATATGTGTATTGTGCCTTAGTTCACTTAAGACCAGAAGGACAAATTTATAGCATATCAAATCAATTTAATTGACCCAGAGCATTAAAGTAGTATATACCTCACAGGAACAGCACAGCATGTCATACAAAGGAGAACCTTTTTAGATTCCACATGTGAATGAAATCATGTACTGCTGGTTTATATGTGCATGGCTTATTTTATTTAACATAACGATTTCCAGTTTAATTCATGTTGTAACAAATGACAGGATTTCATTCTTTTATGGTTGTATAGTACTCCATCCTGTACATGTACCACATTTCTTTATCCATTCATCATTTGATAGATACTTAGATTTTTTCTGCTTCTTGGTGTTGTGAGTGTACTATGTACTCATCTACTATGAGAGATGTGAGAGTGCAAATGTCTCTTCAACATGCTGATTTCTTTACCTTTGGACAGATACTCAGATTTGGATGTTATGGTAGTTTTATTTTTACTTATTCTGAAGAATATCCACATACTTATCCATCCTGATTGCAATGATTTATATTCCTGCGAGTGTTTCCTTTACTACACAACCTTGCCAACACTGTTCCCACTCTCACAGATGTGAGATAATATCTCAGTGTGGTTCTCAACTGACCTCCCTGATAATCAGAGATGAGGAACTGTAAAGGAACACCTGTGTGGGGAGACTTCTGGAGGAGGCACACAAAGGACAGACACCGACACACAGGGAAGGTGCAGACAGACAGAAGGACAGCGGACAAAAGGAACACCTACCCTTCTCTACCATCATCTTTAAAATCCAAAAAGCTACATATTACCTACCACCAGTAACTACACTTTGGCCAGTATTCCTTTAACCCTAAGTGCTAGCTAACTGAGATAAGGTCCAGGGTGATGCAGATGCAGAGCCTCTCTCCTTCAAAAGATGTCACTATGGAAACCAGGTAGTGCATTCACGTAGTTATCTTAATAGCCTCAGCAGGGATTAGCTGGGCATTCCAATCATGGGAATCGGGGTGCCAGTTACCCCCCTTCCCCGGGAGTTTGCTCACAGGGAACACTTCCCTATTTCCATGGTCGGAGAACCTACAAGGAACATCTTTTCATATGTCCACTGCCATCTGTATGCCCCCACTTATGAAATGTCTATCAAGGTTCACTGTTCAATCTTTCATTGGACTACTTGAATTTTTGCAATTGTACTTTAGCAATTCCACACATATTTGGATATCACCCCTTATTAGATATACAGTTTGTAAATATTTTCTCCCATTTTTAGGTATCTTTTCACTTTGCTTGTTGTTTAGTTTGTGGTGGAAAAACTGCTTTGTTTGATGTAGGCCCATTTTCTTATTTGTGCTTTTGTTTCTTTGCTTTTTAGGGTCTTGTCCACAATCTTCCTGCTCATTTCAATATTCTGAAGTATTTCCAGTATGTTTTCATCAAAAAGTTTTATATTCACCTCTTATATATTTAAGTCTTTAATCCATTTTGAGTTGATCTTTTTTGTTTTGCAACTGGTCAGAGAAAGAGATCCAGTTTTGTTCAATTTTCATAACCTCATTTGTTGAAAAACTTCATTTATTTTTAACTTCATTTGTAATCTGCATTTATCAAAACTTCATTTATTGAGTGTCCTGAGTGCAATTAATTCTAGACTTTCTCTTCTGTTCCTTTGGTCTGTGCATCTATTTTTATGTAATTATTATGCTGTGTGAATTATTGTAATTTTGTAATACATTTTGATGTCTGATAATGTGGTGCCTCTTGATTTGTTCTTTTGTTCTAGATGGTTTGAGGTATTTGGGTTTTTTATTTTTTTAATGTTAATTTTAGAATTATGTTTCTAGTTTTATGAGAAATATCATTGGCATTTTTATGGGGATTGCATTGAATCTTTAGATTGATTTGGGTAGTGTGGATATATCAAAATATTGATTCTTTCAATCCATGACACAGTATGGCCTCCCATCTTTTTCTGTGTGTCCTCTTCCATTTCTTTAATCAGTGGTTTATAATTGTCATTATGGATACATTTTACGTTCTTGAGTAAATTTATTCCTATACATGCAGAAAATTCACCATTGGCCCATGGCCATACTCTTTATTTTTGTATGTTGATTTTGTATACAGTATCTTTGCTAAATTCATTTATTATTCCTAGTAGTTTTTTGGTGTAATCTTTTAGGTTCTATGTATGAAAATGTGTAATCTGCAAACAGTGACAATCTGGATGCTCTTTATTTTTTTAATCTTGTCTAATTATTCTGTCTAAGACTTCCAACTCTATGTTAATTAAAAATCTTTAAAGTAGGAATCTTTATCATGTTCCAGATCTTAAGAAATCTCAGTTTTTTTTCCATTCAGTAAAATGTTAGTAATTGGCTTATATATATGGCCTTTATTATGTTGAACAAAATTCCTAATTTCTTTAGTATATTTTTCATGAAGAGATGTTTTATCAAATGACCTTTTTTTTTACATTTGTTAAGATGATCATATATTTTTTGTCCTTCATTCTGCTGATGTGATTATCATATTTATTGACTTGTATTTATTGAATAATCCTTGTATCACTTAAATGAACTCAATGTAATCTTTATAACAAGCAATTGAGTTAGGCATAATAGTATGTTGTTCAGGACTTCTGCATATATGTTTTCAAAGATATTGGTCAATAGTTTTCTTTTTTTCTGAGTCCTTACCCGATTTCCATATCAGAATAATCCTAACTTTGTAGAATGTGTTTGGAACAATGTCTTCTTTTCCTCTTCCTCCTCCTTCTTTTAAAATGACATAAGAATGATTGGTATTATTTCTTCTTTAAATGTTCAGCAGAACCCAGCAAAGAAGCCATCATTCCTGGGTTTTTCTTGGATTGGAGATTTTTTGTTACTGATTCAATTGCATTACTTATTATTGGTCTGGTTGGATTTTTATCTTTCTTTATGATTCAGTCTGGATAAAGTGGATGAGTCTAGGAATATGTCCATTACTTCTAGGTTATCAAATGTGTTGGTGTATAATTGTGTATAATATAATATAATAATCTTTTGTGTTTCTTTGTTATCAGTTGAAAGTCTTCCTTTTATCACTGATTTTATTTGAGTTTTTTTTCTTAGTATAGCCAAAGATTTGTCTCTTTTGATTATCTTTTCAAAAACCTGACTCTTTGTTTCATTTATATGTGGTATACTTTTTTTTGTCTTTAGTTTTTACTTTATTTAAGTCAATTTCAGAAACCAAAATTAATTATTTAAATTAATTTAAATAGGTAAAAGACTTTACTAAGTACTATATTACTTAAACACATGGTAAGTTCTATTTTAAGAATAAGATTATAATGTCTCCCAATGGGAGGAAACACAACATATATAGTGCAACATGTGAGAGTAATACAAGTAATACAAATATGAAACTTGTATTATAAAACTGAAAAATAAATGCTAAAGCAATGATCTTTGGTGGAAAAACTTAAAATTGATCAGGTGTTAATAATCTCTAATAGATACAATATGTATAAGAATAGCAATTGACATTTTTTTTTGAAAAATTGAAAAGATGATACAAAAATTCAAATGAATATTCAAGGGACTCATAATAGCCAAATAATCTTGAACAAATTTCACTAGTTAATTGGAAAACAAATTCTTCATGGAATCATTAATAATTGAATATTCAATCTGTTTATTCATTTAAAATTTTGTCATTCTACATTTTTGGCATTCTAAATTTTGTTATTCTACATTGTTCCTGGAAGTGAGAATGTCATATGTACTGAACAAATCAGAGTAATAGTACTCTGCTTATTGAGTGAACATTATATTGCAGAAAAGAACAACAAATATTTATATATTTGAATGTTACATGGTAATTATAGTTACTATGAATGAAAAATAAAGCAGAAAAGGTATATTTAAAATATTGAGGAATGGGGTTGGAAATTTTGATAAGGTGGTTAGATAAGTAAATTTTCTCTAAAGAGAAACCTCATGGAAGAAACTCATTTTTAACTTTCTGGTTTTTATTCAGATATCCCACTTCTGAAAATATTGGCAGGTACAGATACTGCCTGGTCAGTAGCCTTATTGCAACTTACTGGAAGTGAATAAACCTGGGACAGATGGAACTCTGTTCTGCTTTCTCTTCCCTTTGTCCTCTCCCCTCCCTGCCCTTTTCTCTCCTCTGCTCCCTTTTCCTCTTTCCCCCTTTCCTGATATTTCAGAGCAAGTTCTACTAGAGTATTATCAATATTAGTTCTATTAAAATGTATTCTTAGGTGTGGTTCCACCTTGCTCTGAACCATGGATCGGTAAAAACTTTATTGTTCCATTATTATAGGTTGGTCTCATATTTTCCCATTAAACAACCAGGTGAAAATTTCCAAAATTAATTAATCTCTGTATCATTTTAAATCCCACACTTCTTACTTGTTTTCTCCATACTCAATTGAGATCTTCCCTGTCAGTTTTTACTGTGTTGGAATCTGAAAGCAGTTGCTCTCCAAGCAATTTACAGCAGTGTGGATGAGCAGTTCCTGATCTGACAGCCATGTTGTATATTACACCTATTTATTTGCAAAGAGGCATGAGTGGTTCATTATCCATGAAATCATAATAAAATATATTTATGGCATGTCACACTGTACCTCACTCATACTGAAGTATTCACTCTCAGAAAAGCACTATATTCTGTGTTTCTTCCCATTAGCAGCTTATGATCTAAAACAACTCCTTAAGCCATAAGGGAGAACTAAGCTCAAAACATTATATAAAGAGATGTATACTACATAAAACACAGTGACATAAAATGGTAAACTGTCAAAACTCAATTTGTAAGAAGCTTAGACCTGTAAGTACTAATGGATTATTATTTGGAAGGTCAATAGCAATTATGAATTCGTGTTGTGTTTGATTTAAACAAATTCTAGTTTTGATGAAGGTCAATGTACTAGGCTAAAATGCATCCCTTCTCCCCCCAAAAATTATCCAGGTCAATACACCTAGAGACTGTGAATGATATTTGATACAAGTTGGAAAATATTATAGATTTAATTTTGTTCTGCATTATCCAAGTGGGCCCTAAGTTTTTCAAGGTGTACTTTTAAAGAGAGCCATGTGATTAATAGGTACAACATCATGTTTTATATAAATATCCATAGTATATTACAGTTAAGCCAATTAACATATCCAACATTTTATGTAGTCACTTTCTGAGTGTCTCTATGAGTCCCTAACTCCTATTATCTTAGCTAGTTTCCAGCATATCATGCAATATTATCAAGTATGGTCCTTATGTTTTATATTTTCTCTCTAGAATTATTCATTCTACATAATCACACGTTTGTACAGTTGACCTACATCTATCCTTTCCATTCTCTCTACTTTTCTAGTATGCAGTGTTCTAGAATTTTCTATATATTGTACTCTTTTTCTAGATTCTACATTTGGGACAAAAGAAAATGCAGTGTGATCAGAGAGGCTCACTTTAGATAGAATAAGAATACCTGCAATCACCTTTAATTAGAACAGGCAAAAAATGGGTTCTCCCTGGAGACTCTGAAGGGCAGACTTGCTAACACTTTCTTTTTAGTTTCAGCTCTGACCTCATGAGAGAGCAATTCTCTGTTGCATTAAGTCACCTATTTTTGTAATTTGTTACCTCAACCTGTTAGAGTCTGTAAACAAGTCTGGATGGCGCCTGGCAAAATGCCAGAGGGAGTGGTTTGTGAAGTAACAAAAGCGAGCCATTAAGTGTGGAGATTCCTTATTGGTTGACTGCTGTATCTATTTTATGCTAATTAGATAAGCTGTGTAAAATGTTTAAATACCACTCCTATCCTACAATAAACAGCTCTCACTCCTGCTGCATCAACGTACACAAGTTATTCGTCACCCCCCGGTTATTTTGCTACATAAGTATTAATAATATTATAAACTATTAATTTTTATTCATTTTTTTCTAGTGAGACCCACAAGAAGAATTCAATTTATGGAGAGGTCTATTCCTAAGTGATATATTGAATATTAAAACATGCCTTAAAAGGATTTAACTAACATGAAAAAAAATGTACATAACACAGTATTAAAAAGATTTATTGGTCTTAATAAATTTAAAATAATAGATGAGTTTTTTTATTCTTTTTAAAATAAAGAATGGTGTTGAAGCTTTTTCTTTCTAAATTAAGACAATAGTATTTTGAAATTACAAGACTTTTTTTTTTAACTTTCTTATTTTACAGATGAGGAAACTGCAACTAGACACAGAAAAAATATATATTCTACTTATTTACTCCATGTGCTGTAGGAAAATAAAAACTGGATATGCACATGGCATGATGTTATAGTTTATAAGATGCAAATAAAAATGAACTCAAAATGAATATACTAGTTTCCTCCCTGGATTAAATAAAGTCACATCTCTGTGTAAACGATAGGATTTCATCAGCTCTACAGAGACCTTTCCAATGCTGATGATTCTACAAGTTGGATCTGTTTGTTTAGAGATGGTTTGTAAATGGTGTTAAGAATTAAATAGTAGCCAGACACTGTGGTTCACATCTGTAATCCCATTGGCTCAGGAGGCTTAGGCAGTAGGGTTGTGAGTTCATAGCCAACCCCAGCAAAAGCCAGGCACTAAGCAATTCAATAAGACTCTGTCTCTAAATAAAATACAAATAGAGTTGGGGATGTGACTTAGTGGCTGAGTGTCCCTGAGTTCAAGCCTGGGTACTCCATTCCCTCCCAAATTAAATAACTATGAAGGTAGACATATTACTTCATCAAATGAAAATGAAGTGACATTAAGTAAAAATTAACCTGATCGTCACTTCATTTCATGAATACCATAAATTTTCTGATATAAACAATTAGTGATTGCACTAACTCTATGTTGTGGGAATTAGGAAGTGCTGGCTGCAGAAAAATAACCAGGGGGTGATGAGCAACTTGTGTACATTGATACAGCAGGAGTGGAAGCCATTTATTGTAGGACAAGAGGAGTATATATACATTACACGCAGCTTATTTTAATTAACATAAACTAGATACAGCAGTCAACCAATAAGGAATCTCCACACTTAATGGCTCCATGGCGATGGCGTTACTTCACAAACCACTCCCTCTGGCAAAATGCCAGGCACCATCTTGACTTGTTTACAGACCCTAACAAGGGAGTACAGGCCACTATCAACAAGAAAAGACAACTCTCCCCCTTCCCCTGACTTGGAGAGTAAAGTGTAATGCCCTTGTCTTTCTCTGCATTTCTTGCTTCCAGCATTCAGCCAGAATAACCCATAACAAGAAAGTCCTGAGAGCCCTAGGGTGGAGGGAGGGAATAGGGAGACAAGAGGAAGTCTGTTCTGAGGTATCCTAAAATTTTAGAGGTTTATGTCATCCAAGTACGATACTCCTTCAGGACAGACAGAAGAAATTGGGTGGCATTTTACAAGATCGCCATTATTTTTGGTATCAGTTCAGGTGGGCATTTAATTCCCACCTTGGAGACTAGGAAGAACCAGCCATTGGACTGGAGTGGAGCACTGACTGAAAGATCAGGAGCATAGTGCCACACCTCAGCCTCTCTGCCTTTCTGGATGGTTCCTAGCAGCCTCCATTTATCTTGGGAGGAAAGGAAGTTCACTCTACCTGTGACCTTTTAAGAGCACCCAGAAGAAGGGGCAGAAGGCACAGGTCCCTTGCTCATTCAAAACTCTCTTCTCAGAAAGAGAAACATGCCTGGGAACACAGCCCTCCTTAGGACTCAGTCAGTCTTTGCCTCAGAACAGAAACACTGGGCAGGGAAGGGGAAAAAAAAACTTGTTTTTTTTTTAACCCCTCTAAGTACATAATATATTTTTGACTTTTGTTCAGTTTTTCAGAGACATGACTCGACATAGATTGGTTAGTCATTAAATGCTGACTTTTTTTCCTTTAATAATAAAACAAAGAATAAAAACCCTGTGAGATTCTAAAAGTTAGAACAAAAGAGATACTTTTACTATTACATGGAATAAAATTAGGTATTGTATATATTTTAAAAAGCTAAGATAAATTCAAACTCTGGACCAATACCAAATCTGAACATAGAGTTGTGCTTTATAAGAAAAAAAATATATTGGGTCCATAAGACTAGTACTGAAAAACACAAATAGATTAAATCTAAAATCCTCCTTAATATTTTAGTATAACTTGTCAACTAGCATTTCACATAATATATATGGTCTATTTTATGGATATTTTATTATAATGCAGCAATTCAGTAATGTGAAGGTCATAATCTCTTTTGTATATGCTTATTTGAAAAATTGCATAGAATTTTACATTGTACAATGACTTTGAATCATTTATAAACACGCAGGGAACTCAAAATAACATTATATGAATAAAGGTAGTGAGAAAAATGTGAATGCATGTTAACCTGTAATGTGAATTAACATATTTAATTAAAATTAGAAAAAAATAATTAAAACTTAGATTGCAAATTGTATATATATATAAAATGTCAGGAATACCCTTTTCTTAAGCTGGGAGAAAATCTGCAGAGGGAAGTCAAGATCATTCACAGAATCCAAATCTATGTATTTCAACAAAAATTGGGATTGTAGGAGAATGTGATACGATTTTCTTTGGGAGTAGAGGAAACAGTAGGGAAGGAAACACAACTATTTCAAGTAAGTTCTCCATGATTTGCTGGACACTGCCTAATGTAATAAGGCACTCTTCTCATAACAGGAGGATTGATTAATGCTTGCAGGGAGTGCATAGTAATTATTCTAGGCTCTATTGTGCTTAGTTTGTGCTCAATTACCCTTTCCACTTCCCACTTTTCCCAAACCATTCCTCCTGATCACAGGCTACTGAACCTGATGGGAGAATTTATTCCTTTCCTTCACTGGATGCTTGTCTGTGTTCCTGGACTCCTGGCCACATGACTCCATCCTCTGCTCCCATTATCACATCTCCTTCTCTCCCTCTGCTTCTATTGCCATCTCACTTCCTCTGACCCTCCTGTATCTTTCTTATAAGGATAATTATAAGTGTATTGGCCTCATCCAGATAATCCAGAACAATTTTCCTAATGAAGATTCTTAAACTAAATCTTATTTTCAACATCTTCTTGTCATATAAGGTGATAGGTTTTCTGGCTTCATGAAATAGAATGTAAACATACCTGGGAGGTAACCCATTGTTCATTTAAGTCTTTGGAAAGTAGAAATGGATAACATAAAAATGAATATATTTTGGCATAGATAAAAGAAAGGAACAGAGCAGTCATAGGCATGAGAAAGATAGGTAACATACCCATATGTAATAAAATGCATATTTAAAAAATAAGAATTTCTTCCACTTTTGTAGAACAAAGTAACTTGAGAAAAAAACTCAAAAACAATTCCAGGTGGTATGAGATGAGAATATATTTGAAAACAAAAATATCATACCTAAAGGAAAATTAGAGCACAAAAACAATATTGAAGATACATTGTGATAAGCTAAAATGCAGAATGAACCCTTAAAAATAATAAACACATGCACACAATCAAGAGTTATAATGAATAAGTAAATGAGGAGATAAAATTAGTTATTGAAATGGTAGATCAACATAAAATGAAACAGAAAAACAAGAACAAATGTTAGACCAAAGGAAAATGATAATCAAGATATTATATTTAATTTTAAAAACATTAATAATTAATTTTAATACAAATGATATAAGACCTTGTTAAAAAAGTAAAGACACTTAAAAAATAAAAAGCAGTACTTTATTAAACCCTGTAAAATGAAATTCACTTAAATATAAAAACAACTAGGTTTAAATAAAAAGATATAAAATCATATATTGTTATAATGCTGTTACAAAGAAAAGTTAAGTCATAAATATCAAAGTATATTTCAGAGTAAATGACATTATCAGGGATTGAATGTCAATTTGGCATTATAAAGAAATTTATCAATATATCATGGCCATCATAAGTTATCCTTAACCATATTGACCATTTTATGCACAGGTAACAGAACTTCAAAATATGTGAAGGTAAAATTACCAGGAGAAATTAAAAAAACAAAAAAAACAAATTATATTTGGAAACTTCAATATCCCTTACTTCATAATTAGTCAATAATATGTAAAATCAATGAGTATATATAAATATTGAACATACCTATTAGCAAATCAATCTAATTGCCATTAAATGACAGTTCATCTTGTAACAGCAGAATGTACATGATTTTCGGACATCCATATGTTTTTGTCAGCTTTTTCATTGCTGTGACTAAAAGACCTGACAAGAAGAATTCTAGAATTGTTTATTTGGGTCACACAGTTTCAGAGGTCTCAATCCATTGATGACTGCCTCCATTGCTCTAGGCCTGAGGCAGAACATTATGGGAGAAGAATTTGGTGGTGGAAAGTGGCTCAGGACCTGACAACTAGGAAGCAAAGAGACTTTTCCCACCAAGGAAAAAATACATACCCAAAGGCATGATCCCAGCAACCCACCTCCTCCAGACACATCCTACTCTATCCAGTTCCCATACAATTATTCCCTATCAATAAATTAATGCACACGGATTAGGTTAAGGCTTTCATAACCCAATCATTTCACCTCTAAACTTTCTTGATTGTTCCACACATGAGCTTTTGGAGGACACCAAAATTTAAGTCATAATGCTGTAGAATATACAATGAGCCAATCCTTGTTCTGTATTTTAAAACAAGTCTTGGTGAACTAAAAAGATTTAAATAATATAAAACATGTTCTCTATCAATTTATAATTGAATTGAATTTTATATATAACAAATATATCTGGAAAGTTGACATTCTTGGAAATAAAATTTTTAAAAAATTTTGAGTAATCCAAAATCCCATGTGTTGTATTTAAGACACAAAATGTTAAAGGAGAAATGATTTTTTTTTTTTTTTTGCAGGGGGCAGTTACTGGGGATTGAACTTGGGGGCACTCAACCAATCAGCCAAATACCCAGCCCTTTTTTGTATTTTATTTAGAGACAGGGACTCCCTGAGTTACTTAGTTCCTCATTTTTGTTGAGGCTGACTTTGAACTCATAATCCTACTGCCTCACCCTCCCAAACTGCTGGGATTACAGGTGTGCACCACTGCACATGGCTAAAAGAGAAAGGATTTTTAACCAAGCAAAAATAAAACACAAGACTTTAGAAGTTATGAGATCCAGTACTAAAACAAAGCTTAGAGGAAATATAGTACTATATAACTATATAAGAAGAAAATTGACAAATCAGTTATCCCATCTTTCAAGTTGAGAATAGAGGGAAAGATGAGAAATAAATATGAATAAAATGAGAGAAAAGAAATAATAAAGATAATAGCCGCGACAGCCGCCCAGCCAGACCGGAGCAGGAAGCCGCGACAGCCGCCCAGCCAGACCGGAGCAGGAAGCCGCGACAGCCGTCCAGCCAGACCGGAGCAGGAAGCCGCGACAGCCGCCCAGCCAGACCGGAGCAGGAAGCCGCGACAGCCGCCCAGCCAGACCGGAGCAGGAAGGCGCCAGCCGCCAGCCAGACTGGAGCAGGAAGGCGCCAGCCGCTCAGCCAGACCGGAGGAGGAAGTCCGGTCCCGCCCCGAGCGCTAGTCTCCAGGAATCCCATCAACCCTTAAAACCCATCAAAGTGGGTGTGGCTACCAGCACAGTTGCGGCTGATCCAGGTACCCGATTTCCAACTCCCCCACCCTTAGCTGCGATAACTCAAAATATTTCCCACAAGCTTTTGGGGATTGTAGCTATCAACACAAAACAACAACTGTAGAGGCACCTGGTTTCTACCTCAGAGACTAGAGTAGGGAAGATACAGGTGGAAGCTCATTTCCCTTCACACTGGCTATACCCACCACCCTGAATACAGAGGCTCAAACTAGGAATAGACAACGCCACCTACTGGAAGCAAGGAAAACAGTGTTCTGAGAGACTTTTTTTTTTTCCTCTCTTTCTCTTTTCTTCTCTCTCTTCCACAACTTCAGCATATGTGAAACCAAGAACTGAGCATGAACAACTGAATTACCAAAGTAATATAATATAGAGGAATTGCATATACCCCACCTCCCCCCCATTTTTTTTTCTGTATTTCTATCTTACTTCCCTTTCCCTTCTCTTATTTCTCTTTTCTTCCTTGTTATTTCTTTTCTTTTCTTTTTTCTTTTTAATTCATATTCTCTCTATACCACTTTCAATCTCCTAACTTTTGCTATCTATACATAGGGTAACAATCTAAATAGGAGGTTGAGTCTATACATTCTTCCATAAATTACCAGTCGAGTGGTTAGAGTTCTCCAAAGGTGCTAAGTTAGTTTAACCTCATTCCCTCACTCCTTTCTCTTTAAGTATAACATCCTTCATCTGAAATTAAGTTTTCTATATGCCACCAGATATGGTACGCCTTTTATGAAACTAAGGAATATATTCTTAAGTAATAATTAAATCCAATATCTATAGTCTTAGAATCTAACTATAAATGTATTAATAATGAAAACTTGTCCTTAGATAATGTACTGTTGATATTGGGATCTGTTAACATTGTCTTTCTCCGAAAAAGAGGGATATTGGAGCTATTCAAGAACAATACAAATATATAAGGGGAAAAACATTAGCTCAACAGTTTCACAAAGCTAGAAAGAATCATGAGCAGTATGAAAAGACAAGGAAAGAAAGGACCACAAACAATACAGGTCAATTCAATATTAGATGAGGTAATATCTGCAGCTGATGGAATGTCAGACAAAGAGTTCAGGATATACATGCTTCAGATGATCTGGAGTCTCAAGGAAGACATTATTCATCAAATTCAGACAATGAAAAATCACTTTGACAATGAATTACATAAACAAATCCAAGAAGCAAAAGATCAACTCTATAGGGAGATAGAGGATATAAAAAACAAACAAACAGAAATCCTGGAAATGCAGGAAACAATAAACCAAATTAAAAACTCAAATGAGAGTATTACCAGCAGAATAGAACACTTGGAAGATAGAACTTCAGACAACGAAGACAAAGTTTTTCAACTTGAAAAGAACATAGACAGCTCAGCGAGAATGTTAAGAAATCATGAGCAGAACATCCAAGAATTATGGGATAACATCAAGAAACCAAACCTAAGAGTTATTGGGATACAAGAGGGTACAGAGGTCCAAACCAAGGGAATGAGTAATCTATTCAATTAAATAATAGTAGAAAACTTCCCAGACTTAAAGAATGAAAAAGAAATCCAAATACTAGAAGCCTACAGGACACCGAATATACAAAATCATAAGAGATCCACACCAAGACATATAATAATGAAGATGCCCAACATACAGAATAAGGAGAGAATCTTAAAAGCCACAAGAGAGAGGAAGCAGATTACATTTAAGGGTAAACCAATCAGGATAACTGCTGATCTTTCAACACAGACTCTGAAAGCTAGAAGATCCTGGAACAACATATTTCAAACGCTGAAAGAAAAAGGGTTCCATCCAAGAATCATGTATCCAGCAAAATTAAGCTTCAGGATTGAAGATGAAATAAAAATCTTCCACGATAAGCAAAAGTTAAAAGAATTTGCAGCTAGAAAACCAGCTCTTCAAAACATCCTTGGCAAAACATTACAGGAAGAGGAAATGAAAAATAACAATGAAAACCAACAACGGGAGGTAGTACAATAAAGGAAAAACTAAGCATAGAGGAAAAACTAATCATGTTAAGTATCATACATAACCAAATATGGCTGGAAATACAAACCATATCTCAATAGTAACCCTAAATGTTAATGGCTTAAATGCACCAATCAAAAGACATAGGCTAGTAGAATGGATTAAAAAAAAAAGATCCAACAATATGCTGCCTACAGGAGACTCATCTGATAGGAAAAGACATACACAGACTGAAGGTGAAAGGTTGGGAAAAATCATATCACTCATACGGACTCCGGAAGCAAGCAGGGGTGTCCATACTTGCATCAAATAAAATAGACTTCAAGCCAAAGTTAATCAAAAGGTATAAACAAGGACAATACATACTGCTGAAGGGAACCATACACCAACAAGACTTGACGATCATTAATATATATGCCCCAAACAATGGTGCAGCTACGTTCATCAAACAAACTCTTCTCAAGTTCAAGAGTCTAATAGACCACAACACAATAATCATGGGAGATTTTAATACACCTCTCTCACCAATGGACAGATCTTCCAAACAAAAATTGAATAAAGAAACCATAGAGCTCAATAATACAATAAATAACGTAGACTTAATTGATACATACAGAATATACCACCCAACATCAAGCGGATACACTTTCTTCTCAGCAGCACATGGATCCTTCTCAAAAACAGACCATATATTATGTCACAGGGCAAAGCTTAGCAATTACAAAGGAGTTGAGATACTACCATGCATTTTATCTGATCATAATGGAATGAAATTGGAAATCAATAATAAAATGAGAAAGGAAAAACCCTACATCACATGGAGATTAAACAATATGCTACTGAATGAACAAAGGGTTACAGAAGACATCAAAGAGGAAATTAAAAAATTCTTAGAGGTAAACGAAAACTCAGAAACAACATATCGAAATCTTTGGGACACTATGAAAGCAGTACTAAGAGGAAAATTCATTTCATGGAGTTCATTCCTTAAAAGAAGGAAAAGCCAACAAATAAATGACCTCATACTACACCTCAAAGCCTTAGAAAAAGAAGAACAAATCAGCAGCAAATACAGTAGAAGACAAGAAATAATTAAAATTAGAGCAGAAATCAATGAAATCGAAACAAAAGAAACAATCGAAAAAATTGACAAAACTAAAAGTTGGTTCTTTGAAAAAATAAATAAGATTGATAGACCACTAGCCACACTAACAAAGAGAAGAAGAGAGAGAATCCAAATTACTAGCTTACGGGATGATAAAGGCAATATCACAACAGACAATTCAGAAATACAGACGATAATTAGAAATTATTTTGAAACCCTATACTCTAATAAAATAGAAGATAGTGAAGGCATAGATAAATTCCTTGAGACATATGAACTACCCAGATTGAATCAGGAAGATATAAACAACCTAAACAGATCAATATCAAGGGAGGAAATAGAAGAAGCCATCAAAAGACTACCAACCAAGAAAAGCCCAGGACCGGATGGATATACAGCAGAGTTTTACAAAACATTTAAAGAGGAACTAATACCATTACTCCATAATCTATTTCAGGAGATAGAAAAAGAGGGAGAACTCCCAAATTCATTCTATGAGGCCAATATCACCCTGATTCCCAAACCAGAGAAGGACACCTCAAAGAAAGAAAACTACAGACCAATATCCCTAATGAATTTAGATGCAAAAATCCTCAATAAAATTCTGGCAAATCGTATACAAAAACATATCAAAAAGATTGTGCACCATGATCAAGTAGGATTCATGCCTGGGATGCAAGGCTGGTTCAATATACGGAAATCAATAAACGTTATTCACCACATCAATAGACTTAAAGATAAGAACCATATGATCATCTCAGTGGACGCAGAAAAAGCATTCGACAAAGTACAGCATCCCTTTATGTTCAAAACTTTAGAAAAACTAGGGATAACAGGAACTTACCTCAAAATTATAAAAGCTATATATGCTAAGCCTCAGGCTAGCATCATTCTAAATGGAAAAAAACTGAAGGCATTCCCTCTAAAATCTGGAACAAGACAGGGATGCCCTCTCTCACCACTTCTATTCAATATAGTTCTCGAAACACTGGCCAGAGCAATTAGACAGACGAAAGAAATTAAAGGCATAAAAATAGGAAAAGAAGAACTTAAATTATCACTGTTTGCGGATGATATGATCCTATACCTAGAAGACACAAAAGGGTCTACAAAGAAACTACTAGAGCTAATAAATGAATTCAGCAAAGTGGCTGGATATAAAATCAACACGCAGAAATCAAAGGCATTCCTGCATATCAGTGACAAATCTTCTGAACTGGAAATGAGGACATCTACCCCATTCACAATATCCTCAAAAAAAATAAAATACTTGGGAATCAACCGAACAAAAGAGGTGAAAGATTTATACAATGAAAACTACAGAACCCTAAAGAGAGAAATAGAAGAAGATCTCAGAAGATGGAAAAATATACCCTGTTCATGGATAGGCAGAACTAACATCATCAAAATGGCAACATTACCAAAAGTTCTCTATAGGTTCAATGCAATGCCAATCAAAATCCCAACGGCATTTCTTGTAGAAATAGATAAAGCAATCATGAAATTTATATGGAAAAATAAAAGACCCAGAATAGCAAAAGCAATTCTAAGCAGGAAGTGTGAATCAGGAGGTGTAGCGATACCAGATTTCAAACTGTACTACAAAGCAATAGTAACAAAAACAGCATGGTACTGGTACCAAAACAGGCGGGTGGACCAATGGTATAGAATAGAGGACACAGAAACCAATCCACAAAATTACAACTATCTTATATTCGATAAAGGGGCTAAAAGCATGCAATGGAGGAAGGATAGCATCTTCAACAAATGGTGCTGGGAAAACTGGAAATCCATATGCAATAAAATGAAACTGAATCCCCTCCTCTCGCCATGCACAAAAGTTAACTCAAAATGGATCAAGGACCTTGATATCAAATCAGAGACTATGCGTCTGATAGATGAAAAGGTTGGCTCTGATCTACATATTGTGGGGTCGGGCTCCAAATTCCTTAATAGGACACCCATAGCACAAGAGTTAAAAACAAGAATCAACAAATGGGACTTACTTAAACTAAAAAGTTTTTTCTCAGCAAGAGAAACAATAAGAGAGGTAAATAGGGAGCCTACATCATGAGAACAAATTTTTACTCCTCACACTTCAGATAGAGCCCTAATATCCAGAGTATACAAAGAACTCAAAAAATTAAACAATAAGAAAACAAATAACCCAATCAACAAATGGGCCAAAGACCTGAACAGACACTTCTCAGAGGAGGACATACAATCAATCAACAAGTACATGAAAAAATGCTCACCATCTCTAGCAGTCAGAGAAATGCAAATCAAAACCACCCTAAGATACCATCTCACTCCAGTAAGATTGGCAGCCATTATGAAGTCGAACAATAACAAGTGCTGGCGAGGATGTGGGGAAAAGGGTACTCTTATACATTGCTGGTGGGACTGCAAAATGGTGAGGCCAATATGGAAAGCAGTATGGAGATTCCTGGGAAAGCTGGGAATGGAACCACCATTTGACCCAGCTATTGCCCTTCTCGGACTATTCCCTGAAGACCTCAAAAGAGCGTACTACAGGGATACTGCCACATCGATGTTCATAGCAGCACAATTCACAATAGCTAGACTGTGGAACCAACCCCGATGCCCCTCAATAGATGAATGGATAAAAAATATGTGGCATTTATACACAATGGAGTACTACGCACCACTAAGAAATGACAAAATCATGGAATTTGCAGGGAAATGGATGGCACTAGAGCAGATTATGCTAAGTGAAGCTAGCCAATCCCTAAAAAACAAATGCCAAATGTCTTCTTTGATATAATGAGAGCAACCAAGAACAGAGCAGGGATGAAGAGCAGGAGGAAAAGATAAACATTAAGCAGAGTCATGAAGTGGGAGGGAAAGGGAGAGAAAAGGGAAATTGCTTGGAAATGGAAGGAGACCCTCATTGTTATACAAAATTACATATAAGAGTTTGTGAGGGGAATGGGAAAAAAATAAGGAGAGAAATGAATTACAGTAGATGGGGTAGAGAGAGAAGATGGGAGGGGAGGGGAGGGGGATAGTAGAGGATAGGAAAGGTAGCAGAATACAACAGTTACTATTATGGTATTATGTAAAAATGTGGATGTGTAACCGATGTGATTCTGAAATCTTTGTAATGTTTTGAATAACCAATAAATAAAATAAAATAAAATAAAAAAGATAATAGTGAAAATCATTGAAATCAAAGAACTAGAAAACAGACAAGAATAGTGAAGATGAATCAAACTAAATCTAGGACTTCAAGCACATCAGAAATTTGGTGAAAACTCTAGCAAAACTGATCATGAAGAAAAAGACAGTATTGAAATTAGAGGTCATTAGGATGTTTTAATCACTTGATCAGAACAGTTTCATTAAAATTAAGATTAGAGGGCTTAGCTTGTGGCTCAGTGGTAGAGACTTTGCATATCACATGTGAGGAAATGGGTTTGACCCTTAGCACTCCATAAACATAGATAAACAAAATAAAGGCATTGTGTTCATCTGCAACTAAAAATATTTTTAAATAAAAAATGACATTAGTAATCTTTTACACTTAGCAAAATAATTTTGAGACTTTCTAGTAGAATTGAACAATATTCTATGCTGGTGAATGTGTGGGAAATTGGTACCCTTGCTCTCAAGATGGGTATGTAAAATCTTGGTGTAAGGCAAGTTGACCTAAAAATCAATTAATTGAAAATGAAATTTCTTAAAGGAAATAGATATACAGGTACACAAGTGTTGACATACAAGACATGTTAACTTAGTCTGATTCATATTAGCAAAAATAATTGGACATGATGTGACATAGATAATGAAACAGATTAGACAAACTATATAAAGTTTATAATTTTCTTGAAAGATACAACTACCAAATCTTACTTAGAAATTGCCTGGATATTTTTTATTACATTAATTGCTTTCTTTTTTATTAAGAAAAATTTCCACAAAGAAGATTTCAGTCCCATGGGGATTTAGTAGTAAATAGTTTTTAAACAAATAGCTTCTGAATAGTACTTTTAAAAAATACCTTTATTTTATTTATTTTTATGCAATGCTATGGTTCAAATCCAGTGCCTCAAACCTGCTAGGCAAGCAATCCACCACTAAGATACAGCACCAGTCCCTTATTAATACATTTTGCTAAAATATCTGAGGAGTAAATAGTACCACTTTAAAAAAATTCATACAGAAAAGTGAGGAATAGAGGATGCTTTCTCTTTAATGTTATAAGACTATATACTACCAATACCAAAATAAAATTTGCCATATATATATATATATATATATATACACACACACACACATATGTATACACACACGCATATAGTAGATGGACAAAATACCTTTATTTTATTTATTTATTTTTATGTGGTACTGAGGATCGAACCTAGTGACTCACACATGCTAGGCAAGTGCTCTACCACTGAGCCACAACTCGAGCCCCCCAAAGCACATGAATAAAAAAAAAACATAAAAATGATACATGTCAGGTACATTGATGCATTTAAAAATATACTAACCAACAATTTATAAATAGATTATATATAATAATCTAGTAGATTTTTCCCCTCAAGAATACAAGTTTGTTTAAATATTCAAAAATCAACCAAAATCAGTATGGAGGCTTCACAAAAAAACTAAAATCAGAGCCACCATGTGATCTAGCCATACCACTCCTTGGCATTTATACAAAACAATTAAAGTCAACAGATTTGAGAGATATATACATACCCATGTTTATCACAATTCACAATAGCCAAGTTAGGGAAGCAGCCTAGGTGTCAGTCAACAAATGAATAGAAAAATGAAAACATGGTCCACATACACAGTGGAGATTTATTCAGCCATAAAGAAAAATAAAATTATATCATTTACAGGAAAATAGATGGAGCTGAAGACCTGAATTGTGAGCAAAATAAACCAGACTCAGAGAGAGAGCTATTTTATGTTTCCCCTCATATGTCGAAGACAGAGAGGGAAAAGAGATGCCATGAAAGTAGAAAGATGATCAGCAAAGTAGAGAGAGGAAAGAGTAGAGGGTACAGGGAGTGTTGGGGAGTAAAATTGTGTTTTTATATGTGTGTGAAAACATGCTACAATGAATCTCACCACTTTGTGAAATTGAAATGCATGAAGAAATAAGTTGTTCTATATATATATATATATATATATATATATATATATATCTTGTCAACTAAAGAAATATACAAGGGAAGATATCAATGATGTAATTCAACATATTAATACATTCAACAGATGTGAAAAATCAAAATTTATTAAACATCTATAATTAAACAGAGCCTTTTTTCTTAAACTGAGTAACTATTATCTTCATAAAACAAATATCATTATTCTTTGTGAAAGTAAAATTCTGTTTTCCTTCAATATATGAAGCCACTTTATGATGCTTTACTCATTGTTTTATATCACAGTTTCTTAGATATTCGGAGTTACACAGAAAAGAAAGATTAATTTCAGATTTAAAAAAAAACGAAAATGCTTTGATGTAAAAGCAATATTAATCACATATATGGAGATTTTACAACACACATTTTTAAAACTTTCAGAATTACCTTAGAAAATTTCAGAAAAAAATTAATTGTATTTTTATATACTCCAATTAAAGATTAGAAGTTAATATTAAAACTAAAAATACAACAACAATAGAATTAAATATGATATTTTAATAAACCTAGTATTTTTTTGTGTACTGCATGTACACTGAAAACTACAAATCATTGGTGAGAAAAAATAAAGCTCTGTATTTTAGAACTATACATTAATTATAGATTCAAAATTCAATATTGAACCATATCATTCCTTCACAAAATGATATAAAGATTCAAAGCAATTTCAATAAAAATCCAGATATTCTTTTTAGTAGAAATTTTGCCAAATTTTTAAAAAATTTACATTGAAATAAAAATTATCTGTTACAATGGAAATAGCTGGGATTGTTCCTCAGTTTTAGAAGACTAATCTGGCATGCAAGAGGCATTGAATTTAATACCCAGCACCAAAAATGATAATAATAATAATTTATTATTATTATTAATTATTATTATAGGCATGCACCATGACACCCAGCTTCATTTTATTCTAATAATTAATAATAATAATTATTATTATTATTATCATTTAAATGGTCACAAAGGCAAATTTAAAAGACATTACTTGATTTCAAGATTTATGTACTGTACATTAACAAAGATAACGTCACAGACAATATAAATAAAGAGCTTAATAACAGAAAAAACTCACACTTAGATGGTTAAATTATTATTAACAAATGTGCAAGGGCAATTCTATATGAAAAGGGTGAACATTTCAACAAAGGATACAGAAACAACAACAACAAAATATTTACAAAATGAATAAAATTACCTTCAATTCACAGTCCTAAATCCAACAGAAAAAAAAATCATAAAAAGTTTAAGAGGACTATAGGAGATTATATAAACACTTATGTTAGGATTAGTCATGGTAAATAAACGTATGCAACATACCTCAGTAACATTAGTTTTTATGGAAAGGCAAAAACTCAATGAATCACCAAATCAAGCCTATTTGAATGCTTAAAATCACCTGCCACATCAAATATTTGCAACGATGTAGAGCAAACAAAATTCTCATACAACTGAGGGAATACAAAATGGGAAGGCAACTTTGAAGTTTTGCAGTTTCTTTAAAATTAAATGTACACATTTACACTTTCACACCTTCTATTTGATACAGTTTTTCCAAGAATTATTATTTCTCCAAAAGTAATGAACATATTTATCTATAAAAATATTTTAACCAAGCTTGGTAGCTTTATTGGTGATAGCCACATCCAGGGTACAAACCACATATTCATCAATGACATATTTTTAAGTGGTATAATTATATATTGCTATTTATCTACTCAAAGAAATAATCTTGTTATGCCTGCAATATGTACAAAGTTCAAAACACTTGGCTAATTGAAAGAATCCAGTATAACAATAATAAAGAGAACATACTATAAAATTCCATTTGTAAAGAATTCAAATTATGAAAACTCGAATGAGAGAAAGAAAATCAACAATTTTTTCTAGGATGGGTGGGTGCAAGGATACCTTAGAAAGTAGAAATTTTTGGTGCTGAGATATATGCTTATTATCATAATTATGAAGATCATGGCTTAAGGCTGAATGCACATATACAAACTTATTAAATCACTGATTTTAAAGATCTTCAGTGTGTTGAATGTCAATTATACTTCGATAAATCTGTTTTATAAAAGGAATTTCAAAAATACTCACAGGACAATATTTCTATGCTCAAAAGCAAGTTGAATTGTATGGTATAGATATAAAATATTTCCTTCATCATTAAAAGTTTTATTAGACATTGAAGCTCTTTATAGATATTGTTTCCATTAAAAACCTAGAAAATCTTAATTTCAAGCTTATGATTGGCATCTTCAATTTTTCTGTATTTTTCTAGTTTTCTGGTATCTGTACTTACTTCACAACACCGAAGCTACAATAACACTTATACCCTGCTTAAAACTCCTATTCTACTTCTGTTTTCTCTCTTCTGTCTTGAATTTCACATTTCTTCATTATAATTATTCAATTTCAAAAACTCCAATTCTCTTGCTATTCTTTCATCTTATTAGTCCAAGAAATTATAAATGCTTATTAAATCTAGCACTTTTTTCCAAATATACACGTGAGATTCTCAAAGAAATTAGAAACACATACACAGAACTGTAGATGCATATTTTATAACTTAACCCTAGGGTAAAATGGAGATCTATCATTCATTCACACACAAGTATACACACTCAAGTGTGTATACTTGTGTGTGTGTATATATATATATATATATCTTTTGCTGACTTCTGAAATATTAATTACCGTTTTATTTTATTATTTTGGGGGGTGGGTGGGGGGTAACCAGGGATTGAACTCATGCTCACTCGACCACTGAGCCACATCCCCAGTCCTATTTAGAGACAGGGTCTCACTGAGTTGCTTAGTGCCTCAGTTTTGTTGAGACTAGCTTTGAACTTGCGATCCTCCTGCCTCAGCCTTCCTAGCCCCTGGGATTATAGGCATGCACCATGACACCCAGGTTCATTTTATTCTCATATAACATGAAGAATCAAAGCCAAAGTACTGAGGGTGAGTTTTAAGAAAACAATTGTCATATACTATATGTAAATGTGTAATATGCTTTCTTTCTAGGCTACATTTGATCACAGTTTTCTTAAAAAAAGTTTAAAAAGTTATCTTGAGAAAGAGATATAATATTGTCAATGTGCAAGTTAATTTTTATGTGTAATTTGAGGCATCAATCTGTTTGATAACTGCTTTGTCCTCTCTCTTTTTCTCCATCAAAAATCTGTTTCATTTACAGAGCTTCAACAAGACTAAATTGATTTAGACAGGATACCAGAGGTTTCTCAATTTTGAAAATGCAATTCAATCCCATTATTTTTGTGGCAGATTATTAAAATACTTTGATACAACAAATCCTAGAAATTGCTTAAGTTTGTCAGATAGTGTTTTATCATAATTCTATAAAATCCAGTCTAAATAAAACATGACTTGATTTTTGTAGTCTTTATTAGTTATTTTAGGATTCTGACAATGAGTTATTTTTTTGTTTTCACCCATTATTTTATTATTTTGCCCAGTACTTAATTTCAGTGCCCCATTACATTAAAAAAATCTCTACCTTTATAATTCCCACTGCCCTTGACATAGTTTCACATAATGCTGCTGTGATTTGCTATTAGCAACAGATAACTTAATCCCTTGCAATTATACTTGATGTAATATGAGCCTTTTTTGTAAGGTTCTTGAAGTGTTTGATATGACACCATTTGGCTAAGTTAAGTACCCTAAGGTAACATTAATTATATGATTTACACCTGCAGAGCAAAGACTCTTAGATGAAGCTTAGAGTAAGAGTTATAGATGTGCTATTTACTCATGTGTTTGTGCGAAGAACAGAGGGAAAGAATGAGAATAGAATAAGGAGAAAATATAAAGGTTTTAGCTCAAGGTCATCTTGTACCATAAAGAAAAGAGAGTTTGCCCATATTTTTTACTTTAATATGAATTACTCCTAAATTACTCTGATTTTATTATTTTAAGACAGACTCATAATGAATATGAATATTTAGCATTATATAACCTTGCTATCTTCCAAGCACTTAGCTAATTAATCTTTAAAACACCCTTGTGAGATGGATAGGTATTATTATACCTATTTGAAACATAAAGAAGCAGATTCACACAGAGAGGTTAAGCTTTACAGAATCTATTTAGCTGACAATGAAATGACAATATGGGGATGAAAAATACCAATAGAAGATGATCATACTTACATTACTTGGTAAGTATCACGCATTTCTCCTTATCCAGTCAACCTCTTATCCTATATTGAAAAGGCAAGAAAGGTACTGAAAATAGGCAATGACAAATAGTTCTTCGAGTAGTAAGAAAAAGAGAGCAGCTTAATAGTAATAGTAGAGTAAGTTAGATGCTAAGAAGAACCCTAAATTCAGAAGCTCATTTTTTCTCCTTCCCTCTCTTGTCCTGATGGAATTTGGCATAATTTTTTCAGGAACTAAAAAAACTAGGGGATATATATTTTCCCATTCTCTAGACATTCCCATGATCTCAGCCTGTCACAGGCACTGTCATATTTTTATTTTCTTGATTTCATTGTTCATTTTTCAAACCCATGTGCTTTTAACTATTCTTTCTCCAATTCCATTCGTTCTGTTTGAATAACAGAACTTCTGAAAATAACAATGTATTTACAGCTCATTATAATTTGATTGCCATTTTAATTTTATTCTTCAATCCCCCCAAAAATGTTTTAATTAAAGAAAAATGAGGGCTGAGGTTACAGCTCAGTGGTAGAGTACCTACTAGCACCAGTGAGGCACTGGGTTCGACTGTCAGCACCATATATAAATAAATTTTTTTTAAAAAGTCCATAAATAACTAAAAATTATATTATATTAAAAAAAAGAAAAAGGAAAAAGAAAAATGAGGAGCTAGGCGCAGTGGCACACACCCATAAACCCAGTGGCTTGGGAGGCTGAGTCTGGAGAATCACGAGTTCAAAACCAGCCTCCGCAAAAAGCAACTCAGGGAGACCCTGTCTCAAAATAAAATATAAAAAAGGGCTGAGGATGTACTTCAGTGGTTAAGCACCCATCAGTTCAACCCCTGGTACAAAACAACAATAAATGGAATGGGGAGTAGTCCTTAAAGAATATAACACCATGTGTGTTGGCACATACCTGCAATCTCAGCTACTCTGGATTTGAGGCAGGAGGATCCCAAGTTTGATGTAGCTCAGTGGTAGAATACCCTGAATCTAATTCCCTGCACCTAAATAACAAATTAAAAGATAAAAATTTAGCACTTGCCAGATTTTTCTTTTATTAAAATTTTTAAATTAATCTGCTAGTACATACTGTCTGGCAATTGATAACATGAGACAATTATTTGAAAAACAGTTAAGAAAAGAAATAGCATCATTCACTCTAAAAATATGGTTTGTGTAGTGTTGAAATACTGATACTAATCTTGTTATCAGGTTTAAATATTAGAATACATTCCTTCTCATGAGCTATTCCCATGCACAGGACACAAACTTTAAAATGCTAATGGAAAACACAAACTCAGATACAATTCTAATCTTATTTTTTAAACCATTTAACTACACAAATGATTATTCCATCTTTCCCTCACTTTGCAGCAACTTGAAAGAAAACTTTTATTTCTGCTATTTCTTTACTACTTTGGGTTTCTTGCCACCTGGTTGTGACTTTAGTGAAAATTAGATCTCATAGTAGCAAAGGACAACCTTACCACAAAGTTGTGATCTGCTTGTTCATGGCACTCATTCCTCACAGAATTTGGTTTTGTCTGGTACAAACTCTTAAGTGTCCTCTCACTCCACATGCCCACTAGTCACCAAGTCCAGTTCTTCCTGTCTCCATATTGCATAATTCTTTCACAATCTCAGAAAGTTTTCCTGCTTCAAATACTAATTTCTCTTGGCTGAACTCTGAGACTGGCTTTTTTACCAAGCTTGTTTGCCCCAGCCTGCCTTCATAGAACCTTTTTTAATTTTTTTTTTATTTCTTGTTGCCTTTTTTTAAAAAAAAATACCTTTACTTTATTTATTTATTTTTGTATAATGCTGAGGATGGAACCCAGTGCACATGTGTTAGGCAAGCGCTATGCCATTGAGGTACAACCCCCACTTCTGTTCTTTCTTTCTTTATTTTTTTTATGTGGTGCTGGGGACAGGACTCAGGGCCTTATGCATGTTAGGCAAGTGTTTTACTACTAAAACACTTTTTTACTACTATCTCCCCAGCGCCTTCATAGTATCTTAAAATCCACCCTCTCCTACACATGAAAGCTGTATAACAAAATTGAGCTGAGGACAGGTGTGCACATCTCTAGTTCCATCTATATTTTTCCACCTCTGCATCTCAAAAAATCTTTATCATCTTCTGAGATTCAGATAATAATGTTTTCTTCTTTGTGAAGTTTGGAAAGAACCAAGCCAGAATTTATTCCACCCTTGATTGCATTTTCTTTAACACATTTTGTTACTCTTATTTTCTTTTTTCCTAATTAAGAGTTAGACCCTTGATGACATACCATGTTTCCTAATCAATACCAGGCAGAGTAGGTGCTCAGTTTTTGATGTATTAATGAAAATAGCATATTTATTCATCCCATAAGAGTTATAAGCAAGCTAATATATTTGCAGCCCACTGAACTGACACATCAATTGTTACAGTAAAAAGAGAAAATAAAGAGGACTTTGCCAAGGCTATAATTTTTTGAAATACAAAATTATAAATGATACTTATACTATATGTCTGTAGTTTTTATTGGACACTTTAAAAAACCCACCAAAATTACAGCTTATTTTCTAATATTGACTCAAATTGAGAAAATAAATGTAACATTTGATTCCACCATTATATGTATGTGAATATAAATGACTGAGGATAATATAAGTATTATTCCCAGAGGCATTCAAGCAATTTCATTTATCACTTTAAAAAATTTTCATATTAGCTTTCTCTTCAAGTGTTAATTAGTTCTGGATCATAGAGAGGTGAGAAAAAATGAATAGTCCCATTTAGTAAGACCTAATTAAACTCCCAAGGCACCAAATTAAATAGAATCTGTTTTATTCAAGGTTAGGAAAATTTGAAAGAGCCATTTTTTATATACTTTACATTTATGATTTTAAGTATAAATTAAATTTAAGCAGGTAATATGTATATAATTAATTCCATGAAACACATATACAATAATAACCATATTTCTCTAAGTGCTATCCAAAAGCCAGTCAATATCAAGCCACATAGTAAACCATTGCAATCACATCATTAATTATCTTCTGTGTTAGTAGATGATGAAAACAGAAACACATATAAAGCACAAATATATCCCTAAACCAATATATTACGCAACATTTTCCAACTTTTCCAAAAAGTGCCATATGGTGCTAATTTGAGAATCAAGTTTTTAGAATCATACTGATTAATACCAAAGTGACTATTTATCACCATATATCCTATCTGAATAGCTTTTTGTGGATTAATATATTTTAAAATATCTCATAACATTGAAGTACTAGCATTTAGACTGAAGAAAGTTAGAAAAGAACAAGAAAACTGTTTATGTATAAAACTAGAGATTATGTTAGTAAACAAATATATAATGTTATGTTTTGTATAACCTTCTAGAGATAGATCAGAAATTTGATTCTACATTCTTAATAGTAAAGGAAAGGAAATATTATTAGAAGCATTGCAGAATTTATAAGAATTTAAAAATGAAGCATAGGGAACCAAAAAATTAGGAGAACAATTTTATGGTCTTAGGTAGAGGAGGATAGATCAAACAACTTTCCCCAAATCACAAATCAAAGCAAAACATTGAAAAATTACATTTTTATTTTAAAAATGCTGATTTCCTAAGACTAGATTAAAATATGAATAGGCAAATAATAGACTGGGAAAAGTATTTCCATCGGGCATGTCTGATGAAGAAACCATTTCTGGAAAACATGAAGTTCTCTTACATATCTAAAATTAAAATAGGTAAATTCATTTAAAAAGGTTCAAAACTTGAATTGACTTTTCACAGGAAAAAAAAAAAAAAGATACAGAATGGCTCTAAGCGTGGAAAAGTACTCAGCAAGATTCGTGATGAGATCATGTACCTGAGGTGGGAAGGAGATCTTGGACTAGCAAGCTCCTCCCTACTCAGTGGCAGGGTCAATCAGACACCTGATGTGGCTGCTGGCCAGGAGGTTCTGGGCTGTAGACACAGCCTTAGCAGAGGCAGGCCAAGGCAGGAGGTAGTTACTTTTGGTGGGCCCTCTTTGTGGGTAGAGGGCAGGGCCAGTTCATGGGAGGGGTTTTGGTGGCAGAATCATTTAGGGAGGGCTGAGAAGACAGGTAGGTAACCACATCCTTCACCTGAGAGCTCCCATTTCATATCAAGTTGAAAAGCTAAAAACATCTAGACCCAAACTCATAGTTTAAGGGGCAATAGGTACCCAGGAATGTCTTACCTCTGTAGTCAAAAGTCATTAACTTGAGAATAAAAGTTGCATTGATTCTTCCTAAAAAAATTCTTAAAAGCTACAGCCAAAAATATCAAAGTGTTTTCAAGTGACTTCACATGTTCTCAGATAATTCAAAAATAATTGTAGAGATGAAAATGGAAATCAGGACTGGGTCCTTGTTTCCACCATGTTGAAGATTAAACAGCCAAGTAATGCCAAGGCAAGCCTAGAAAAAAAGTTTTATTTAAAGGACAGAATTGAGATAGATAGTAGACTCCTCCAGCCAGGACCCTATAGCTGGTGCCCCAGTATGGAGGTGGGGGGGTTTCTTACTTTTTTATTGACACCCCTACCTTCTCTTTATTTCTTGCCTATGTAACCAAAAGGCTCAAAAAGAGCTGCCCAGGAGGTATTCATTAGCAACTTCTTGTTTTGGGAGGTTGTTAACTGGTTGAGAGGGACTAAGTGGTCTGGAGGTGTTAGCATTCCATTTCCATCTTCTTGACCAGATAATTTATTATCTAACCTGAATACCTGGCAGAAATAGAAAATAAACAGGGGCTGGGGTTGGGGCTCAAAGTTAGAGTGCTCCCCTATCATGCGTGAGGCCCTGGGTTCAAATCTCAGAAGCACATAAAAATAAAATAAAGATATTGTGTCCACCTAAAACTAAAAAAAAAAAAAAAAACTAAAAAAAGAAAGAAAATAAACAGTACTCAGAGACAAATTCACAATGACAGGTATAAAAGAAAAGAAAGAACAAAGAAATATTTGGGAGGAGACAGGTAGCATTTGACAATTTCAACTTCCTTTGAACTTTATCAACTTAAAGTAGATATTCACAGTTTTCTCAAATTTTAGCAAATAATATTTCTTCCCATTTTTAAGCAAAGTTAATATGTAGAGTTGAGAAATGTGATCTGATTATGTTAACCATTTTTGTACTTTTCTTGGTAATTAATTAATTTTTTTTTTACACAAATGGAGCAAAACTTTTCATTTCTCTGGTTGTACATGATGTGGAGTCACACCATTTGTGCAATCATACCTATACATAGGGATAATAATGTCCATCTCATTCCACCATATTCTCCCCCCCACCACACACACACCCTCTCTTTTCCTCCCTCCCTTCTGCTCAATCTAAAGTTCCTCCATTCTTTTCTTGACACCCTTTACCCTTATGGATCAGCCTCCACTTATTAGAGAAAACATTTGGCATTTGAGGTTTTGGGACTGGCTTACTTTGCTTAGCATGATATTCTCCAACTCCATCGATTTACCTGTAAATGCCATGATTTTATTCTTCTTTAAGGCTGAGTAATATTCCATTGTGTATATATACACCAGTTTCTTTATCCATTCATCCATTGAAGGGCATCTAGGCTGTTTCCACAATTTAGCTATTATGACTTGAGCTGCTATAAGCATTGAGGTGGTTGTATCACTATAGCATGCTGATTTTAATTCCTTTGGATATAGACCAGGGAGTGGGATAGCTGGGTCAAATGGTGGTTCCATTTCAAGTTTTCTAAGGAATCTCCATACTGCTTTCCAAAACGGTTGCACTATTTTACAATCCCACCAGCAATGAATCAGTTTACCATTTTTGTACTTTAAAAATATTTTTTTCTGTGAATCAGAGAAAATGACACTCTTCCCTTTAGCTTATCTGTGTCCAGGATGCTGGATCACTTGTTTTGCTCAGGTAGAAGTGACTTGCTTCATACCTGTAGCCCTCCACATCCCATAACAGGGTTTTCCTGTTGCCCAGTCTCGAAACAGAAGGATCTACTCTGAGCTAATGAGTGAACATCTTTTCTTCCTCCCCAGTAGGCTTCCCTGCAAGGAAGTAGTTAGAATGACTTCCCAGGAGTTCTCACAAGATGCAAAGCAGTGCTGATACCAAGAGACTACGACTCCTTAACATGATCTCCTTTTTTGTTGTTTTTTGTTTGTTTGTTTGTTTTTTCCTACTTCATTTTATGCTTTACTCTTTTTTGTCATGAATTTTTGCTTTGTCCTGGGTTCATTCCCAGGCCTGGGTGATCTGCTTTCTTATTTACTTTCTTTGTGAGTCTGTTTATTTCTCCTCTTCACTAATTAGATGCACAGATTTTTTTCTATTGTAGTTGCCTTTCACAAAGAATGAAAAAAATTATTAGATTATTACTTCTACTGTATTTATTTTATATTTTGATTTCTTCTTATTGAGTCCATAGTTCATTCTGTTTTTCTGCTTATAATGCTTTGAACTGTAAATCATTTATCCTCTTGTTTAGTTAGTATTGAAATGAATGATGATACAGATTTTTCTTATGTATTTTGTTGCATTGATGGAAAACTAGCACAGAGATTTTCATGTTATTTCTTTTTCTGTCCCCCTGAATAAAACAGATTGAGATTTAATTGTCTTAAAGTTAATGTGTTTTGATTTCTAAGTTCTGCTTTATGACAATTTCTGCCACTTTGTATAATTATGATTGTATAATTATATTGTCATTGTGAAGTATGACATTCAGCACTAAAAAGTTCATGAATAGCCTCATTTTATTGCTTTTAGACCTAAATCTTCCCTTGAAATTTCTGCCTCCATTTGCATTTGATGAAATAATTTTTCTAACTTTTCATCTCTAATTATTCAAAAAGATAAGATTTTGGCATGTCTCTTGCAAAAAGAAGAGCATTGTTTTGCCTTTGAAACAGAATCTGAACTTGTTTTTCTTTTAAGGTGAAAATTGAAGTCATTTGTATTGTTCAATGATAAATTTATTTGGACTTTGTATTAACTTCCTGTTACTCATTGAAAAATTTGCTACGACTGTACTGGCTTAAAACAACACAATTTTTAAAAATACAATTCTGGAAGTCATCAGTAAAAAATCAATCTCAGTGAGCTAAAAATCAAGGTGTTAGCACATATTAAGTTTCCTTAATAGAACATAATTTCCTTGACACATGTTTAAACATGGTTACATATTTGTTTAGTGCTTATCTTGTGAATAATCTTCTTATCATTTTCATTAACATATATACTCTCTACTTCTTCTTCAGCTCTACATTTTGGCCAGGAAGGTTATATTTCTAAGTGTTTACCTATGTTCTTTAATCAGTTATATTTTGCTATATTTTTTAAAAATCTTTAAATGTTAATTAATTCTTCCATTGCAAAATCCGTGTGTGTTGATTCTGCCTCCTCCCTTGACTCCCCTCACTTTCCATTTTATTTTGGCTCATTCATTTATTCAGGTCTGGCTTAGTCACATCTTTGTGTTTGACTGAGTGCAGTTATTAACAATGATCAAATCTCACTGATCCTTTGCTTAATTTTCTGAATAATGTTTTGATGTCTTTTAACTGTCCAAACCTATGTCTTATCTTTGGAACAGAAAGAGGTATACATATATAAAAATCTATGGCCAATTTTTGCCATGTATATTACATGGAAATTTTTGCTTTGTTCACAATTGTTTGAATAATTATTAAGTATTCAATTTTATCTTTCTTCTTTTATACATTGCTTGTAGGTGTCAGCAAACTAATATCTGTAGGCAAATCTAGAACATTGCTTTTTAATTGTTTTTGGTAATTAAAATTTTAGTAGAACACTACAATACCATTCAGAATTTGTATAGTCTATGGCCACTTTTGCACAAGCATGGCAGAATTTCAAGGTATAGGTCTAATACCAAAAATATGTGCTGATCTCACGTTTTATTATATGGCAGATAGATCTTTTAGCTCAGATATTTACCTATTTTTATATATGTGCCTATGTAACATTATAGTCCCTCCCATTAAAGTAGATTTATATTTAAATCTTATGTGAATTATATTGAAACTATCAACTATCAGTGTTTGCAGTGTTCTTTTTTAAAAAATCTTTATTTTGTTTATTTATTTTTGGTGGTGCTGAGGATCAAACCCAGTGCCTCACTTGTGTCAGGCAAGCAGTCTGCCACTGAGCCACAACCTCAGCCCTGCAATGTTCTTTACTTAACTTTTTGTGGCCAGATTTATCTTGAAAAATTACAAAGTACATATTAAAAACCTACCAGGTATAACCAAGTATTATCAATTTTGTACTCTTTATGAGATACTGACTTCTACCAGTGTCATACAGAAGTGACCAATGACTTTCAAAATTCAGTGCACATTAAAATCATATAGGGAAATTGTTTTAAAAGCATCAAGTAAACTGGGAACAGTAGGAAATGCCCGTAATCCCATTGGTTTGAAAGGCTAAGGCAGGAGGTTGAAGTTCAAAGCCAGCCTCAGCAATTTAGTAAGACTCTAAGTTAGACCCCAATATTACATTTTCCTATGTAGTGGGGCATTTCTGAAATCTGAAATCTACATGTTTTAAAACACCATTCTTAATTTTGTTTCAGATGATACTAGATATAATTTTTTGCAACACAGGGATAAAATAATAGAGTATTCCATTTAAATTAATATTCATTTAATTAAATTAAGAAAAAAAAGATTTGTTTCTGTGATACATAAAGAGATTAGCAATCATTTGAATCATTCATGATAATATTGATTAATCAGGCATGTTTCTCCTTGGGAAGTTGGGGAGAACAGAACACCACAGTGGTGGTAGGGAGAAGGTCAACAATAGGTGTAGGCAGGACAAGAAAGAACTGAGAATGTGAATAGGGTGTGCAAGAGACAAGAGCAGAAAGGCGAGGGGGAGGGGAAGGGAGAGGAAGAAGCAAAGGAGAGGAGAAAGGCAAGAGGGAAGAAAGAAAGGGGAAAGGATGAGGGATGCAAGAGGAGAAAGGGGAGAAAGAACTAAGCAGCCAAGAAGAAGGTAAAATAGAGGGTGGGAGGGAGGAAAAGGAAAGACTTACCAAGCATTTAAATAGACTAATGGGGCATTGGAAAACATATTTAGAATCCATTTATGCATTCTATTGAAGGGCATCTAGGTTGGCTCCACAGTTTAGTTATTGTGAATTGTGCTGCTATAAACATTGATGTGGCTGTGTTCCTGTCATATAGAAAAGGCATGAAAAATTTTGTGAACATTTGAGATGATAGATAGGAATATATACCTTGGATGTGAGCGTTTATGCATGAATTTCAGTTTTCAGATTAGACTTTATTTATTAGACTCATGTTTTATGGGGAGGCAGCCAGTGCCTCCTTAAGGGGTTCTTCTTCTTCCTGCCAAGGAGGATATAAGCCACCTAAGAAATATAAGTCCAGAAAAATTAGTGAAGAACAAAAGACAAAGTCGGAATTAGGTTTAAAGGATGGAGCTCCTGATAGATATATTCCACATAGAGCAAGGGGTAGACCATTAGAAAAGGGCTCCCGTGGTTTATTTAGGGGAGTGCATCAAAGCCAGGGGTAAGGTTTCAAGGGTGGCGTCTTGCTTCTCTTGCTTCTTGATGTCTTGCAGTCAGCAGGCTGATTGGCATCTTGGCAGGTCACACTCATCACAGAGGGGCTGGGCATTTAAGTGGTTGTAGCAGATCACCCCATCTCTGGTGCTGTGTAGGACCAGGCAGAGCAGAATAGAGCTCACAATGTGTCTGGGCAGTCAACAAGAGGAAATGTCCACTGGAAGTTCCCAGACACCAGATTATCCTATTCACTAGGCTGTGATATGCAATGTGGTCCACACACAGCCCATGGACGGCTCTCAACAATGTTTCATATGACTTGTTAAGCAAAATTAATATTTTAAGTTACTAACGTAATTTCTATCGGTATTTAATGTAGATAATAAAAAACCGAGCAAAATTGAGCAAATGCTATTTTTTTTAAACCAAAGAATGAACCCAGGGTAGCTTAATCACTGAGCAATTTTTCAAGCCCTTTTTAATTTTATTTTGAGACAGGGTCTTGTTAAGTTGCTTAGGGTCTTTCTAAGTTGCTGAGGCTGGCTTTGAATGTTCAGTCCTTCTGCCTCAGCCTCTTGAACCTCTGGGATTTCAGGTGTGTGCCACTGCGCTTGGCTCAGTTCAAACACATTTTTATCATATTTCTTCAAATAGCCTTTAACAAAGAAATAGTACATTCTGTTATTTAACTTTCTTTTATTTTCTCAAGTAATTGACCGACTGGACAGTCTATTCCTGGTGAAATCTGTTACCTGAATTATATTTATTATGCATGCATTAAAATAAACATTAATTCTAAATGCAAATTTTTATGTTTAAGTATTGATTAAAGTAATAGATGCAGTTTTCTTCAGTAAATATTCATATGAATGTGTATCTATTATCATGTTGGCAATGATTACACATGACCTAGTAAAACCAGTCTTAGAATACTTTTCCGTAAAATTATGTTTTTAAAACCCATTATTTCTACCATTTTCAGAGTATTTAGGGAATATTCTTGGTCAGTAAAAAGTAAGGTTATTAAAGTTTGCATATGGAATGTACCCCAAATCCCAAGTATGAAGCAAAATCCCCAATGCAGATGTTTAGAAGTGGGGCTTTTAGGAATGACTCTATCATGAGAGCATTGATCTCATCAGTGGGTTAATCCATTGATGGCTGCATGTACTGCAGGTCAGTGACACCCATTTGGAGGAAGTAGATCATTGAGGGGAATGCTGTGGATGAGTACAACTGTCTCTGAACCCTTCCATTTTTCTCCCTCTGCTTCCTGATAGCCATTACTGAAGCCCCTTTCCTCTGTCTCACCCTTCCCACACAATTTTTTTGCTTTGGAGCATGCTGTCTGTTATGGTTTGAATGTCCCCAACGATCATGTGTGAGACAATGCAAGAAGGTTCAGGGGAGAAATGATTGGGTTGTAAAAATGTTAACCCAATAAGTGAATTAATGCCCTGATAGGGATTAACTGAGTGATAACTGGAGAGGTAGGGTGTGGCTGGAGGAGTTGGAGATTAGGGCTTGGGTGTATATATTTGTATCTGGTATGTGGAGACCTCTCTCTGCTTCTGATCACCATGTGAGATACTTCTCTCTGCCACTTTCTTCTGCCATAATGTTCTCCCTCACTTCGAGCCCTGAGTAAAGGACTTGGCCTTCTAGGAACTAAAACCTCTGAAACTGTGAGTGCTCAAATAAACTTTTCTTCCTTTAAAATTGTTCTGATCAGATGTTTTAGTCATAGCATGAAAAAGTTGGCTTAAACACTGTCTGTGGACTGAAACTCTGAAACAATGAGCCTAAACTCTTCTTTTGGGTTATTTATTTATTTTTGTGGTGCTAGAGAGTGAACCCAGGACCTTGAGCATGCAAGGCAAGCACTGTACCAACCAAGCAATATCCCCAGCCCTCCACGTTGTTCTTATCAGGCATTTTGGTCACAGCAATAAAAGACTGACAAATATATGTGTACTTTCTCTTTGAGAGAAAGTTAAATGTGACAACACATTAATTAGCTGAAAGCTATGTAAATTTTCATGGCATTAATCTCTAAATTTCTTTTAGGCTTCAGATTTTTCCAAAATGAATTTAGAATAAATTAAACATAAAATTATATATATATATATATATATATATATATATATATATATATATATATATATATATATATATATACAATTAAGGGATGTTATGTTTCTGTTTAAATAGATGCTATTCATATTAATATTTCCATTTCAAATTCATCACTAGGTAACTGTAACACTAAACATTTATATCTTTGCCTCTGCTATGTTTCCTCTATATTTTTAATTCAGTGGTTTTCAAAATTTTCTTGAATAAAAATGATAGTTGATGTCTTTTTTCCTTATGGAGCTGTAGGTAGGAAAGATTTTATCTCCATCATGAAGTTCAGCTTTAGTATTGCTAACTTTAAACTTCAAAAGTCACTAGAGTAATCCATCTAATGGTAAATGAACTGAGAAAGACAAGCTTCGTAATGCCTATTTTAAATGACTATTATAAGTTCACTATATCTCAGAAAAGCAATAATTTTGCTACCATTAAAAACAGTCAGAAATACATTTTCTGTGCAGGGAAATTTTATATTTCTTTCAAAGTTATACTTGGTAGAGTTCTTTGAGGCTATATTTTAGTAGTTACATGACTTACTCCCACCATTAGGAACAGACCATATATTATTTCTCATAGTAATAAAAAAGTTATTCGATATAAAAAATACTTATATACTAATATAATTCTGAAGTGATATTAAATTATGCTGAATAATATTAAACATGTCAATCTATTTAAAAAACAGACATTAAAACAATGTACATGTTAACATATATTGGTGTATTTGTAGTGTTTTTAACTGGAATGTTAAAGAATAATATAGAATAATATAGTGATTTTATGAACATTTACAGTTCTGGATTAAAATTAATAAACATTATAACCTGAATAACTTTTAGATTTTGGAATGTTTGTGAGTATACATGAAAAGAGAGACAGGGATAATATGGGAGGAGAGAGAAACTCTTATCAGTGGTTGCTAAGAGTGGCAGTGATGGTCAAGAATGACCATGTGTGGAAACACTCTGAAGAGATAGAAATGTTCCACATTTTGAGGGAGGAAGGGTTGATCAAGGTTATACATTGTCTAAAGGCCCTTAGAATGTATTTGCATTTTTATTAAATCTCAATATTGGTAACTTTAAAACTATGACACCTTCCCCATCTTCATTTAAAATTGAAGAAATCAATTGAGCTACAAAGTAGTAAATGGGTGAGTACTTACTGTCAGATGCCCAGTAGATCTCCGGCCATATGCTAACAGTTAAAAGATATTCTAAAGAACCTGCAGAAGTAGACGATTATTTTTGTGTGCCCTTGACTTGGTTTGGAACATAGGTTCCAGTGAGAGGAACACTGTTAAAAATCAGAATGTGTGTCCATAACTATGTATTCAGCAGCTCTTGAAAAGAATATTGTTCATGTACAGATAAATAATGAAGATTATTCTCAGGAATGTTCTTTGAACTTTTATGCAGATTGTTAAGGAAGAGAAAAATATGGTGGATAGACAAAAGACTAAATAGGACTGAGGTTATTACAACCTGTGCCAGGATGGTGAAATGAAACACTTAAATTTTTTGGAAGGAAAAGTAGATAAAATGAAATAAACAATGCAACATTGTATAGTATCTTAAAAGTATACAAGATTTCTTTTGGGGGACACATGGCAGATTCCAGATCTTAAAAGGTTTTGTTGTTTTCTCCTCAAAGCAGAAATATTCTTTTAATGCATAGCTAAATGTAAAAAAATCAGCATAATCTTCAAGTTTCAAGAATAAAGAAAATAGCAAATCAAATTAATTAAGACACATTCACTTACAGGTCATCTGCCACCTCCACCACCTACTGGCTTGGAATTTAATGGCCAGAAGAAGTTTAAAAAAAAATACTCAAGGCCTGAATAGGTGGCAGTTGGAAAAACCACTGAATATGACCCAGGACTCTCAAAGAGGTACATACTCAATGAAACAGAGCTGTTAAAAAATTCCCTAAAAATAAAGATAAAATAAAAACATGATCTGAAAGAAATTTATATTAAACTATGGAGTTGAGGGATGAGGAAAAAGAGGAAGAGGAGGAAAAAAAAGGAGAAATGAATGTAGAGATGTGAGAGAGCAGGAAGAAAACTTATAAAAGTGATATTTACATTGGATTGGAATTAAAATTGCAGCAACTAAGTTAAATTCACAATTTTCACAAATTAAAAGGAGGTTATAAAAGTAAATTAAAAAGAATATGTTCTTTACAAGAAATTGATTTAGAACATATAGCCTAAAAAACTATGTGTTTTGGTCAGTTCTATGTCACTGTGACCAAAATACCTGACCAAACAACTTAGAAGAGAAAAAGTTTATTTTGGCTCATGGATTCAGAAGTTCCGTTTTTGGAGAGTCTACTCCACAGCTCTAAGTCCAAGATGAGACAGAACTTCATGGAAGGAGAACTCAGCAGCTCAGGACACAGCATCCAGGACCAGAGAGAGAGTTCTATTTACCAGAGACAAAATATAAACCACATAGGTACACTCCAGTGACCTATTGCTTTCAGCCACACCCTACTGGCCTACAGTTACCACCCACTTAAACCATAGCAGTGGATTAACACAGTAATTAAGATTCTCATAATCGAATCCTTTCACCTCTGAGCATTCTTGCATTGCCTCACACAGGAATTTTTCCTGTACATCTCTTATCTAAACCATAACACAATGTAAATACCCATCAAAAGGAGAGTGAATACTTATCAGATTAAGTCATTTAAAATGGATAATAGATAAGATTTGTTTTTTAACTTACACAAAGAGAAGTTTTGTATGGATCAAGTTGATCTACTTTGTTATATTTAAATGATAAAATATGATTTAACTACAAAACTGAATTAACTAATGCTACAATTATCAGATGAAACGTATTTTAAAAATATATAGAGGAGAACAAAGCAAGTTACAGATCATCTGTTGTGTAATACTGAGTTGTAAAATTTGAATACACAAAATATTGTTTAGAATACACAAATATTGTTTGTAATACACAAAATATTGTATATAGCAAAGAATAATTACTCTTATTATATGTTTTGCAAGTATCACGAGAAGATATTGAGTTGTGGTTGCACCTCAGTGAGTGGAAGTGAGCAGAGCTTTCTAGCTAAGTACCCACTTAAAAAAAAATTGGTCTTTTCAGTTGTACATGACAGCCGAATCCATTTTAATATAATTATACAAGCATTGAATATATTTTATTCTAGTTAGGATCCCCTTTTTTTAAGTTGTAGATGAGCATTATATCTTTATTTTTATTTATTTATTTTTATGTGGTGCTGAGGACCAAACTCAGTGTCTCACATGTGCTAGGCAAGTGCTCTACCACTGAACTACAACCCCAGTCCAGGAGTCCATTCTTATAGATGTACATAACGGTGGGATTTACTGTAAGGTTTCCATATGTATACATAGGAAAATTATGTTAGATTCATTTTACTGTCTTTCCTTTCTCTATCCCTCCTCCCTTCCATTTCCCATTGTCTAATCTACTTAATTTCTATTCTTCCCCTCATTTGCCTTGTTGTGGTTTAGCTTTTAGATATCAGAGAATCCATTTGACCTTTACTTCCGTGGATGGGCTTATTTCACTAAGCATGATAGTCTCCAGTTCCATTCATTTACCAACAAATGCAATAATTGCATTCTTCTTTATGGCTGAGAAATATTCCATTGTGTATATGAACTGCATTTTTTTTTATCCATTTATCTGTTGAAGGGCACCTAAGTTGGTTCCATAGTTTAACTATTGTGAATTGGGCTGCTATAAACATTGTTGCAGCTGCATCACTGTACTATACTGATTTCAATTCCTTTGGATATATACTGAGGAGTGGGATAGCTGGATCAAATTTTGGTCCAATTCTAAGTTTTTTTAAGAATCTCTGTACTTCTTTCTGTAGTGGTTGCAGCAATTTGCATCAGTCCCACCAGCAATGTACCAGTGTACCTTTTTAACCCACATCCTAGCAAACTTTTATTGTTACTTATATTCTTGATAATTGCCTTTTGGACTAGAATGAGTTGGAATCTCAGTGTAGTTTTAATTTGCATTTCTCTAATTGCTAGAGATATTGAACATATTTTTCATATATTTGATAATCATTCATATTTCTTCTTCTGTGAAATAATTCTTTGGTTCCTTTGCCCATTTATTAGTTAAACTATTTGTGGTTTTGTTTTGTTTTGTTTTTGGTGTTAAATTTTTTTTAGTTCTTTATATATCCTGGAGATTAATGCTTTATCTGAGGTATAGGTGGCAAAGATTTCCTCCCATTTGGTAAGCTTTATTTTTCTGTTCTTGATTATTTCCTTTGCTGTGAATAAGTTTCTTAGGTTGATACCATCCCAGTTATTTATAATTGATTTTATTCCTTGCACCTTAGGAGTATTGTTAAGGAAGTCAGTCCCTGAGCTGATATGTTGAAATGTTGGGCCTCCATTTTTTTCTAGTATGTAAGTACCCACTTGTGGGTAACTCAGAGCAAATGGTGCTGACTTGACTGATGAACCATCCATCCACATGCCTCTTCCTCTTTTCTAAACTCCTCTATGGCTCTATGTGTTCTTTCCTAAACATGAATAAAGTTAAGGGTAGCCATGTGACCCAGATCTGGTAAAGTGTTCTCTGTTGAGGATTTTCTGAGACAGTTGTATTTTCATGATAAAATGAATGACATTGCTACTAAGTCCTCTTTTACCCTTCAGTCTGAGAGTTGATAAGTGATCAGGACAGCTATCTTAAAACTGAGGAAAGGGCTGGGAAAACAGCATGAACTCTAATCACAATGAAATTGAACCACTAAAATAATTCCATAAATACTTATTTCTAGACATGTTCTTATTAAGAAAAATACGTCTCAATCAAGGCTACTTAGGTTCTCTGTTGCTTTAAGCTAAACATATTTATCACTTATGCATTACTGAACTTCCTTAAGGCTCGGTTGTTTGTCAACTAATGGCTGTATAATGCATACATCTTCAGGGGTGTTTTTGAAAATTAAATAAAATAAGGTCCTTAACTGTCTTGGTTCAGTGTGTGCCATAGTATAAGATCTCAATAAATATTATTTAAAATAAATTAAATTTGAGTTTAGAGAGGGAAGAATACTTAATGGAAGCATTAATATATTTATGATATTAATGAATGTGAAGTTACTTTCTATAAGGCAATTGAGAGAAACCTGAGAGACAGAGAATATTCAAAGTCGACAATGTTGTTATTAAGATCTCTATGATAGATTGTACTTTCCTTCCATCCTTTTCTTGAATTCAAAGTTCATAGCCTATTCATCTTTAGTCAACAGTGCTTGGATCAAGAAAAGATGTCTGTGTGTGAAAATTAAGAGGACAAGTGAGGCTGTGGGCAGTAACATAACATAACGTTAGCAGTATATGTTACTGATAGCAGTAACATAATGTTAAATGCATATTCTTAAACATGCAAATTATAATCAGTCAATTAAACTTTGGAAGAATATGCCCAGCAAAATTCTATGATTATTGGTATTTATTTTGTTAATTATTTAATTTTTAAAAACATATGAGCTGGGCAACCTTTGACTCTTCTCATAAAATAACTAGAAATTATAGGAACATTTTATGTTTCCTTGTTCACTTTAAGAAAACATAGAAAAGAGAATGCATTTCTCATCAGAATATATAGAAATTATGTAAAGTCATGGGAAAAACCCTATTTATTACTATTTTCTGGTTTTGAAATGATTTTGTTTAATTATTAGAGAAATCACAAATTGGATTTCTCCTTGTCAGTACAATCTCACTCATCACATAGTCTCTCTCTCTTGGGAAATAAAGAATGTTACCACTCCAGCAAAATCAAAGACAAATGAAATCAGGTCAGCACCTGTTCACCATCCAACTCTTTTTCAGAAAATAGAAACCAGACAACTCTGTGAGATGTCATGCTTAATAGAAAGGCCTAGCCATTCAGAAAAAGAGTTCATATATCAGATGAGAGAAGTAAGAAAACTAAAACGAAGTATCTACCTTTTATTCCACAATATTTTTCTCAAAGAAATGCAGAATGACATAGATACAGACACAGTTCATCAAAATTACTGACTTTCTGGAAAATCACAATCAACCTGATATGATTTAAAAGGACAGAGTTTTCACCATGTGTGTCAAAGGTATGCTATTTAGATCTGACACAAAATATGTTTAGCACAGTCCTCCATAAACATCAACAATTGGTCCAAAAGGGTAGTTGAAGTACATAATATTAATCAAACACATTAACCAAACACATTTTGTGAATGAAACTTATTGAGGTAGCACTACATGTCTATGTTTTGGAAAAACATATTAAGCCTATAGCCAATGAGTTTCTCAATTCATATCTCAAGGTAATGGGGTAACATAATGAAAATTTCAGGAGACCTCTGTAAATTTCATACACCATAGTAACATCAAGAACATGGTAAAAATTGTCAGACCAAAAAACTTTAAACTCTGAAAATTAACTAGGGTTTTGCATCAACCCAGGAGCATTTAACCAAGAAAAACAACTAAATCTCAGCATGAACACTGGAATGGTGGCATTATAATTTACCCTACTCCTGCTTCTGGTTCTCAAATCTACTGCAGCCTTGAAAATTAATAGTCCATATTCCTGGTACTAGAAGCAGGAAAACAAGACTTGAGTTTTTTCAAACATTCATTCCCAAAGAAAATACATCATTTAAACTGGCTGCCATTCACTGACAGACCCCATTTGAAAAGTTTGTATTTATTTGACCTACTGCTAAAAGTTTCTGGGGAAGGATTGCCCATTTGTCAAATGTCTTAATATCATAGCTGCCTGAGCCGATGGATAGTAGTTAGGACAAACAATAAACTCACCATAAGTCATAAAAACAAAAGGTGATGAGAAAAAGCTGATGCCCATAGTGGATCTCAAAAGCACTGACATATTTCTCAGACTCTAGGGTTCACATTTATAAATAAAATCTAAGCTTTTTTTTTACTTAATAAGAACAAATTAACATTAAAACAAGGAAAGAAATAAAGATAAGTGAAATTTAATAAAATTCATAATAATAATTTAAAAAAAAACACTAGTGGCAATCATCAAATTAAAACTTTGCTTCTTGTGAGAAATCAACAAAATTTCAAAACTTTTGGCCAGATTTATCAATAAAAAAATCCAAGTGACCAAAATCAGAAATGATAAAGAGGATATTACTTCTGTATTATAGAAATAAAAATGCATGATTAAGGAGTAATATGAACAATGGTATTATTACTTGCATAAAGTAGAAAAATTCCTATAAAGTCAATAACTAATGAAATTAACTTAATAATAGATAAAAATCTAAGTATGCTTGAACATAAGTAAAAGATTTAGTACTGAAAAATCTTACCACAAAGAAAATCTCAGAATATCCTGGTTTCAAGAAGAAACTAAGAAAATTCCTTCATAAACCATCTCTAAAATAGAAGTTTGAGGAAATGTTTCTTAAGTCAATGAGGTCAGTATTTCCAAAAACTTAGGTATCAGAAAAAAAGAAATTTCAGTCAGTTTTCCTTTGTGAATATGTAACAAAAATATTCAATAATGTCTAAAAATATACACAATATCTAGAAAATGTACACTAATGACAAGTGGGATTTAGGTCTGGAATTCAAGTTTTATTCAGCATAAGAAAATCTGTCAATGTTACAAAGCACATTAATGAATAAAAAAGATATGCATATACACACCCAAAACACATTCTGACATTAACATATAAAAAAACAACAAAAAAAATGTCTGACAAAATCTAATTACCTTTCTTGATTAAAACACTCTACAACCTAGTACCAAAAGGGAACTACTATCATCTGATTAAGGAATTTACAAAAATAAGCAAATAAACAAAAAGGTAGCATCATAATAGTGAAAGACTAAAAATTTTCCCTTAAAGATATGGAGCAAGACAGGGATGTTTTGGTCTTGCTATTTCTCAATTTTGTACTGTGGTCTATAGACAGAGCATTTGAGCAAGAAGGCAACCATATTAGAACAATGTAAAACTATTTGCATTTGTTCTAATTTTACATACAGAAAATTATAAAAAGAATAGCCGGTTATGGTGGTACATGCATGTAAATTCAGCTAGTTAGAAGTCTGAGGCAGAGGGGTGACAAGTTTGGGGTAACCTGGTGAGATCTTGTTTCAAAATAAAAAGAAATAGAACTGGGGTTGTAGCTCAGTGTTATACTGTCTCTGATTTCAATCTCCACTACTGAAAGAAAAAATAAAGAGGAAGAGTATAAGGAAAATATAAAGGAGGCACAGAGAAAAGATGCAGAGGCAGAAGAAATGGCTTCCTGTCTAAATGGCCACATTTATTTATACCAAGAGGTCATTATGCCATAATTACATTATTATATATTGTATCAGTAAGGTTGCTGATTCCGCACTTACATTCTACAGTTACAGTATGCAAACTTAGGTGTTTTGTGCAGTTCTCAAGAAAATCCATAGTCTGAAGTTACCATTAGGTGGGCAAGTCCAGGAGCACAGGATCTTTGTGAAACATTGTAGCTATCTGGCAAGCAAGTTCTTTTATTCCCAGAAGCTTTGTGCCTGAGATCAAGGTTGAGGCTGAAAAGACTCTAGCACAGAGCCTCCTCATTGCCACAGCAGCAAGACAGTGCACATGTATTAGTTATCTTTCTAGTTCCTAGGAGAAACTGCAGAACATTCTAAGCATGGGAAACAGGGTACATCTTACCCACCTGGAGTTTGCTCACGAGAGGAATGTTTATTTCCACGGTCAGAATCCTTACATAAGAGACAGAGAGAGGTCAGAATCCTTATATAAGAGACACACACATACACACATAGAGAGAGAGAGAGGGTGGGGGGATGAAGAGGACCAGTGTGCGCGCGCGCGCACACACACACACACACACACACACACAAGAATAAAAGAGATAATAGACAGGTCCAACAAGGTCTTTCTATGGTCTAGAAATAAACAACCCCAAAATAAAATTAAGAAAATAATTTCACTTAACAAACATGAAAATAACAAAATGTTTAGAAATGAATTTTACCATTATTGCAGTTTGTACTCTCAAAACTAGAAAACACTGCTGAAAGAAATTTTAAAGGATCTGAATAAAAGACATCTTATAATCATATTGGAAAGGTTCCTATTGTTAAATTGACAATACTCTACAAATTTTCATGCAGATTAAATAAAATCCTGATCAAAATTTCAACTTCCTTTTAAATATTTTTATATAGATAGACAAGCTCATCCTAAAATTTACTGGCATTTCAAGGAACCCAAAATAGGTAAAACCATTTTGAAAAATAAAGAACAATTTGGACAACTCACATTTCCTGAATTCCAAACCTCATACTTAGCTATAATAAACAAGATAGTATGGTACTATCATAAAGACAAACATGTAGATCAAGGGAACACAATTTGCAACACAGAAACACTTCCATAGATTCATGGACAATGAATCTGCAACAAGGATACCATAACTATTCAACAGGAAAAGTTGAGAATACTAAATATCCACTCAAAAAAGAATGAGGTTTGGTTATTATGTCATACCATGTTAAAAAGTAAGTTCTAAATAAATCAGATATCTACCATAAAATATGACTCTAAAACTTAAAAAAATGTATTAAGTCTGTTTCTTTACATAAGTTTTTTTGGTAATTTCATCCAAATCACAAGCAACCAGAGTAAACCAGATAAATTTGTATTTTCAAAATCTTAAAGTTTTGTGCTTCAGAGGACATTATCAAGAAAATAAAAAGAATACACAAAATAGGATAAAACATTTGCTAATATATCTAGTAGGGTTCTGATAGATAAGAATGTATAAATATCTCTTATAATTCAATAATAAGACACTATTCAATTTAAAATACGGCAAGGACTTAAACAGACATTTCTTAAAAATAAGAAATGCCTAATAGCTACATGAAAATATGATCAATATTAGATTTCAGGGAAATGCAATTCAAAATTGCACTGAGACTTCAGTTCATACCTACTAGGATGGCATAATAGTACAGGGAGTTTGTGCTAATGGGTATGATGTGGAGTTTTGTGAGAAGAAAAATGTTCTGAAATTACATCATATTGACAGTGACCCACACAGGTGATTATACCAAAAAAGCATTGAAATTAACACTTTAAAATGTTGAGTTGTATATGTGACTCATCCTTACGTTCTTGTGTATTTCCAACATTTTACTTGGTGATGTGATAAAATGCACAAAACCTAGAATGATATTTTAATGAAATAGTGCTAAAACTGAAGAGAGAAGAATGAAAGGATGGAAATAAAGACATATTTCAACAAATTATTAAAAATGAACTCTAACAAACAGAGAAGAAAAGTACATATATAAATAATATATGCAAATAGGAAGTTCTGGGTTACACCAAAGAAGGGACTACCATTCTACACTGGTACTCTTGATGACTGGAGGAATGACAAAGTAAGGACCTACTGGCAAAGCCTGAGTAGTCCTGAGCTTGCTAAGGATGAGGTTTGTACAATGCCATGTGGAGTTTTGGTCTACCAACTATTCTGAAACAGGTCGCCATTTCCCCTTGTCTCATCAACATGTCTATCCATTCTCTGATCCTTATCCTTGAGACCTGATATTTTAAAGCTGACCTTTATTTCATTTGTACATGCGGCATTACACAATAGCTCTCATTTATTGTCATCTTTGTTTCAACTACATCCTACTGACTTCAGGAGAAATGAACGCCTTAGAACTGTTCCAGCTCCTTGCTGATCCTCTAGAATTTTGTCTGACTTTCTCCAAATTTTGGTTCTCTTCCTTTGAGGGAAAGCCTAAGTAAGTAGAAATGAAAACTATCATCTCATCAATATCACATTTAGTAATTTCATATTAGTAGGGTCTTATTTTTTCTTGGATAATTAATTAAGTCCTCACACTTGAACAAATCATTATACAGTAAATGAGACTCTGTCTCTTGCCGTGAATTCACAGATGCAAGGAAGAAGGAATCCAGTTATCCTAGATCATTCAGTGTTCTGCATGTTGACACTACAAGCTGTCATTGGTTTTGGTACAAATAGATTAAGTAAATTTTGTGCAAAGAAGATCCAGACCTAAATTACCCAGTGGGGAATAGTTGATTACAATATTTAGAAAAATTTCCAGTACTGCATGAATGAGAAGAAGTGTCTGGGGATGTTAAAAGAGATTTTAATGGTAAAATGTTTTAATATCTCTCTGGATGAAAAAATATAGAAACTTATAAATAATTCAGGAGACAAAGCAGAAAACACTGAACCCCTAAAGTAAGAACCTAACTAAATAAGCTTAGTGTATAAAAACAGCATTGAAACTTTACCCAACAATTTCTGAGGTCCATAAGTGTTGATATAGACACTTAAGCAAACACATAAGCAAAAATTGCATCTATCATAATAATCCTAATTTAATAATTAAATGGACATTCTAGATTTCTAACTCTGGTAGAATTAGAAGAACAATAATTCATTAAAGAGAATAAAACCCAAATCAATACAAAAATTAATGCCTTTCCCTCTGATTAAGGTGTGCACAAATTATAGGGAGAAACTAGAGAATGTGATCAGGAAACAGTGTACAAGCTTTAGAGCTATTGTGTATTAAATAGTGTGTATTAGGCTATTTTTCTTAAACTTTCTTGTTCTTTACAACCTGAGTAAAAATATGTGTATGTGTGTATACACACATACATACACGCACACAGCTTTTCACCTGAGTTGGATTTAATTGTGTTTTGTTCTCATGTAGGAATTATTTCAGGAAAACCAGTGGATTTAAGCTTGTCTTACTAATATAGCAATCTCTAAAAGAATTAAGCTTCTCCCATTAGTTTCATGCAAATCCTTAGAGCCATATTTTCTGTCTAGTCTGGGGACAGTTTTTCACCATTGAGAAGAAGATAAGGAGGAGACAGGAGGTAAAGGAGGAGAGAGGGAGATGAAGACACAATGGGAAAATTATGTATTGAAAAAGAGATAATCATGTTTACCTAAACAAACAAAAAACAGGATTATGATAAATAATGAATAAGTAGAATCATAATGAATAATAAAAGAGAAAAAGAGTTTTAATTCACTGCTTTTTCAACATAAAGAAGTAAAACCAAGGGCTGAGGTTGTGGCTTAGCAGTAGAGTGCTCGCCTTGCACATGTGAGACCCTAGGTTTGATACTCAGAACCACATAAAAAAATAAAAAAATAAGTGAAATAAAGGCATTGTGTCCAACTATAACTAAAAAAAAATATTAAAAAAAGAAATGAAACCAGTACTAAGAAAGGATATATAAGAAGGGTGTATAAAAAGTATTGTTTACTATTTATATTAGACTTCTCTAAACTTAAATGCTGGAAAATTTACCTTAGTACTTTCCTATTTATGAAATTTGATAAAATGGGAAAAATTACACACAACAACAAACAGTTAAAAGAAGACTAAAAGCTGAAAGAGGGCACAACATGGAAAGTAAGAACTCGAAATGGAAAACAAGCTGACTACCAAGACTGAATGACTTTCAAATATTTTCAAAAATTGGCAAAGGTAGTTGGGCACAGTGGCACATTGCCTCTAATCCCAGGGGCTTGGGAGGCTGAGACAGGAGGATTGTGAGTTCAAAGCTAGCTTCAGAAATTTAGCAAGGCATTTAGCAACTCAGAGAGATCCTGTCTTTAAATAAAATATATAAAGGGGATGTTGCTCAGTGGTTAAGCACCCCTGGGGTCAATCCTTAGTACCAAAAAAAAAAAAAGGCAAAGGTTTAGGAGCTTAAAAACTTTTAGGTGACTGAACATTATTTTGTATATATAGAAAATATTAAATAAGTACAGATCTTAATTTCTCTCAAAATTATATTGACAAATGTGGCCTAAAGAAAGATGTGGCTAGTGTATTTTGTGATGAATTACTTACAAAGAACAGAATACTATCCTACAGAAACAAAGTATACTTATTTACAAAGTAATATGAAAAGATGAAAGACTGAATAACATAATTGACTAATGTGAGGAGCGACAGTGTAGTCAAACTATTTAATGTAGAATAGTGTTAAAATTCTTTTGTGGTTGTATATTGGAAATGTGATTTACAATATATTTTAATTATATATTAGAAATATATTTTAATTGAATCCTGCTCACAGATTTCAAAGCATAAAACTTTGATTAAATATTAAATATACTCTGTCAAATTTAAGCAAAACATAGAGATATATAGAAATGGTGAAAAAATAAAACTATTTTCACAATTATGTGACAAATATTCATGATCTAATTGAAATTGAATTGCTGCTACCAATACAGGTGTCAATTTTTCCATTGTTTGTACTTTATTGCTTAATGATGATAAAAGGATAATAGTAGGAGTACTTTCCAATGCTTTTGAATAATTCTTTTTTTTCTTTTATAGATATCTTCTTGAAAGTATAATTAGTGTAAATTAGTTTCTGTAGTATTAGCATTTTTTTCCTCTAACATTCCACAGAATACTAATTAGAATGCTGAAAATATAAACAATCTGCTCACATACTATTGATTAAAATAAAATGAAAAAAAATGGAGACTGAAAAATGCCATGTTTTATTCATATTTATCCAAATTTGCAGTCTTATTACTGAATATCAGCCCTTTTTTATCATGTTATCTTGCCTCTTACAGATAAATGAATCTGCATTTTCCTAAGGTGGTAATGTGATCTTTCTATTCTTGCATTCTTTTATCAAACATATTTCCTTAAGCAATATCAGACTAATAGAACCAAGAAAATACAAAATAAATTTTAAAAAAATAATGTGAAGAAATATCTCTCAAAATTTTATTGAAGACTCAATTATTCCCTGTTTTTTGATTACATGGTACATTCACATGGCTTCAAAGACATAACAATGGAAATTTGGTACAGTAAATATTTTAAAATAAACATTATTGTTAGTGTTTTTCCCCCATTTGTGTTAACCCCCAACTCACCTATCCTTTCAAAGGTAGCCACTTTTAATTGTTTTTTTATAACCCTCCAGATTGCTTTATTAAATATAAGTAAATATGTATACATAAATTATTTCAACACTTATTACATAAAATAGTGTATATAAAATAACATTTTCTTCCATTTTTCATTATACTTTCTTCATAGAAATTCAGATAAATTCTGTACATTTATTGTATATAATTTATTCATAATTAAATGGTAAATGTGAAGAGTATTGATCATTGTAAACTGCCATGAAACATTGCACAGAATGTATAAAACAATCTTTCTGTTCAATTCCTTACTAACCTGGTAACCACTTTCTAATACAATATGCAAGTTGTTTCTGTTCTTTAATTCTGTATAAATGGCATCCCATGGCATACAGTCTTCTGGCTTAGACTTCTGTCAGTTAACATGATTCAAGCCAGGCATCTGTTGTTTTGAGGCACTGGTTCCGTTTTCATTAGCAAGTTGAGTAGTATTCCATTGTATAGACAAACTAGAAATTATTTGTTCTCTCTCCCCCTAATGGACATTTGTGTTTTTTCCAGATTTGTATTTTAAAGTTTCCATGAAACATTTTAGAAACATCTGTTGAGGTTATAAGTTTGTGTTTATCTTCAGGAAATACCCAGTAATAAAATGGTTTATTCATAAAATAAGCAAAAGCTTAACTTTAAAATATATTGACAAATATTTTTTCCAAAAATTATTTTATCACTTCATACTGTCATAAATTTATCAGAATTTCAGTATTTATCCTCCTCAATAACTGATTTTGCCAGTCTTTTTGGTTTTTATCAACACTAGTGGGTATGATATTTGTTTCTCATTTACATTTGTTACATGATATTATGAAAGTAACTTTTTATGTGTTGAATGTCCATCCATATATTTCATTTATGAAGTATTTCTTCAGTAATTTTCTCCTTTCATTCAACTGTGGCTTTTAAAATAATCTGTAATTTTAAAAAAATAAATTGTCTACATGGATATATTGAGAGTTTACCTATTAATTTTGTGGTGATTTGATATTATTAATTTGGATGACTCAATTTATATCATTTTCTTTATTGATAACAGCAATTATGAGTCTGATAAATGAAATCGTTGACAATTCAAAGATTATAAATGTTTCGTGTTTTCTTCTAGAATCATTATAATTTTACCTTATATATTTAGATCTATGATCCAATTAACATTGTGGTGTAAGGACTTAAGTTTTTTTTTCTCTCTTTATAAATATTAAAATTTTCTATCATTATTATTCTTTTAATTTTATTTGTTCTTTGTAGATATACATGAAAGAGTATATTTTGGCATATTATACACCCATGGAGTACAATTTATCCTAACTAGGATCCCATTCTTGCAGTTCTATGTGATGCAGAGTTTCACTGGTCGTGTACTCATATATGAACATAGGAAAGTAACGTCTTATTTATTCTACTGTCTTTCCTATTCTCATCCCCTCTACCTTCCTTTTCACTATTGGTTGTTTTGGTGTAAAATAATTACAAAGTATAGTGTGTTTCACTGCAACATTCATATATGCATATGATATCCCATCAATTGGTTTAATTTCTACACTAAGTTGACGGGGCAACATGATATAATTGAATATCCATCTATGCACTTATCTTTCTAGACTTGACCACTCCCTTGTTCCATTTACCTTTTCTTTTGTCAAGACCACTTTTTGATTTCTGGAGCCTTGTAGTAAGCTGTTGGTAGCTGTTTTTAAATTATGGGTTTGTTTGAGCCATCATAAGGCAGGGAGGCTAGTTCTCTAGGAACTCTTTGGTGAAACTCCCCATTGGAGAAAGCCAGATTATGCTGGCTCACAACCTAGGTTCGAATGCAGCCACCAGGAGATGGGCATAACCTGTCAAAGTCCAAACAACTTGTTTCCTCCATTCTTATCCTGTTTTCCTAAGAAGCCTCCACACTGAAACCTTTTGATACATTTCCCCTTAAATAAAGGATTTGGTTCTTTTTCTCTTGTTCAGTTCCAGTTCCTATCAGGGCTCGAAGATCTACCAGGTGCCACATATTTTGAACTATTTTCTGTCTATTGTCTCTGTTCCTTATTGATTATTTTTATTTTTCAGCTGGTTCACACTTCCAAATAGGAATTTGCTCTACAGGGTGCTGGTAACCTTGGCAGGAAGCCTTAAGTGAATTAAATTATTTCCTTCATGTTTATTCTTCTTGTTAAAGTTTGTTCTCTCCCCATCACCCACCCCTTCACATTGTCATAATAATCATAAAATTATCTTGTCATAAAATAAGTACTTATATTTTCGTTGGGATTGTGTTAAGTATATAATCATTAGGAATAACAGACAATTTAGCAATGTTGATTTTTCCCAGTGGTATATTTCTCTATTGATTCAGATATATTTAAATTGTAAATCTGTTTTATTATGATCTTAAAAGTCTTATTGTAGCAGTCTTATGTAGAGTCTTCTTGGAGTACTTATGTAGAGAATTAGGTACCTTGCCTACAATTTTAGGTAAAATAATGGATGTTTCTGCATTGTGCGCTTTAGTTTGTTTTTTGAGTGAATAAATGTACCTTATAAAATTGAGAAATTGTTTTTCTTCCTGTTTCCACTTTCCTGGAAAGTTATATTATTATTACTAGTAGCGTCAGTGGCTATAGGGGCACTAGCACTAGCAACAGTGTTAATGTGTTTTGAAGTTTGTCAAATGCTTTTTCTGAATCTTTCAAAATGGTCATATGACCATTTTTCTTCCCTACTGAATAATAATAATGAAAAGTCAAGTCAATTTTGGCTGTCCAGGGAACACTATTCAATGTGAAACACTTATTTCCAAGAGATCTTTGACATGAGATTTGTTTCATGATGTTCTGCTGGAGGGTTTTTTAGAGTCTTACTTTATGGTAAGCAGTTTCAACTTTCAAAGTTTGTCCTGAGTGTACAAACAAAACAGGACTGTACTTTCTTAAGTAGCTGGTCAATAGGAAATGTGCTTCATAGCTATCCATTCCTGTCCTGCTCTAAGGATTTAAGGCAGTTCATGAATATTTTTGTCTAAGTTTATTTCTATTTATATGTCCAATTGGCAAAAAAAATAGTTTAATATCTGGAACATTCTTAGAAGATAATTCTACTTTCTATCCTCACTGGTAGTCTGTTAAAAATCTTTATCTATTAAAATCTTGAAAACAATCATATATGGTATGACTAGTTCAGTAGCTGCTATGCAATATACAACATCTAACAATGGTCTTAAATTTTTCTAAGTTTTTTAAAAATATAACTTCTAATCATAGAAAATTATCTAGAAGTAGATACAGTACATTTATTTCAAAATAAAATTTAACCAGCTTGCTAGGACCATGTAGTTAGTATAATTCATTTTAATTTTCTTATTTTATATGTAGGAACAGTATATTATTTCTGTAGGTTTCTTCCAACACAGTTAATTGCTTCTCCGATGTTTGCTTTCAGAGCAACTGTTATAATTTTTAAATGCAGATTTCAAAGCTTCTTTTTTCTGTTTTTTACTTTACAACAGTGATTTCTTATTTGAAAATCAAATGTCATTTAACAAATATCTCAATCTTTAACAGCAGTATTGTGGAAAGTCATGTTGTAATTCAGCTTCTAAATGTTGTGTTGAGTGTCTTCAGAAAATCATTCTCCCTTCTCTACTTCATTTGGATACATAGTACTTAGTAAGTGGATAAGGGAATCAGAAAAATAGAAGGCAAAAATTAATATGTATGCAACTGTTTGACAACGTACCTGCAATATGAGACCACACAGATTTAAAGATGCTTCACATTCACTCCAGCACCATCACCATTAGCATGCTAGTGTGGAATTTTGGACAACCAATTCAAGGGAATGTGACCAGCACAAGCGACTTACTTCCCTTAAATTGCTGCCTTGCACTTGTCTGAGAAAAAGAAGAAATCTGTTTTAATAGAATATTTAAGAGATTTCCCCCCACCTAGTCAATAAACAGACAAATAACTGCATCTATCAAAGTATCATGTTACTTCTTTCCTTTTCCCATACCCACTGTCTCAGTACTTTTCATTCACCGATTCACAGTAACTGTATTGATTCACAAAAACAACCCAGTATCAAGAACGGTGCTGAGCCTGACATTTAGTGTTTCCAACACTCATTTGTTCTAAACATATATTTCTTAGTTCTCCACATTCATTATAAGGTTTTTATTTAACTAAGATAGGTATATGTTCTTTGATTATGTTGAAGTAACAGCTAACCTTTTGAAATTTAGATTATTCGATGCTACCTACAGCAATAAAGACACTTCCAGAAAATAGTTACAATAAAACAATTGAAAGTAAGCTTTTACAGAATACATAAATTCAATAGAGGAAAATGATTCCATTTAAAAACTTACAATAAATATACAATCCAATAGCGCGCGCGCGCACACACACACACACACACACACACAAAAAAAAAAACTTTAACTACCATATAAACTGCTATTGGAAAAAAGAAGTGCAAATAAAGTACTACCACAGTAAAGGAAATGTGAAAATTTGGTATTTCTCTGACCTTACAGTTCACAGTAAAATGTCTACAAGGGACTGAACCAGGAACATTAGGTAAGATCCTTCACACACTGTGAAGTGTGCAATATACTTTATTTTTCTCCAAAGTCCCATTTCATAGACTATTATTGGAAGCAAAATAGTCTACTTGATGGAGCAATGGACTGATTCAATATGTCAGACTTCATGTTCCTACTCAATAGACTGAAAAAAAAGTCATAGGAATTTAATTTAAAATAAGGCAAATCAAGCATTGGTTATAAAGACCATTTGCATGTCATGTAGGAGATCTTAAACAAAAGTACTTTTGTGGTTATCCAAGCACATAAATACCTGGGCAACTTTTAAAAGCTACACATCATTTTTCCTCTATCAAATTTGTACTGTGAAAAGTAATCAAATTGGTTTTTTTTTTCCTCTAGTAAAATAGATCTCAACTATTGTGCTAAGAAAATAAAATAGCACTCTATGTATGGTGATAGCCTTGCATTGCAAAGTGAATTTATGTAGTTCTGAAAAAAAGATTTAATGAATGACTTTTTTACTTTCAATCTATTATACAGAGTTTAATCCGCTTAGACAGTATGGAATTCACTGGGAGTACAATAATATTATTTTTGGCCTTTGGATGTTTTTAATGATATAAAACAATATTATATTCCCAGATTAGATTTGAGAGTTTCTTTGATTTATTTCTTTTGTCAATCCATATGCTTGTAATATATGTATGGTGTACTTTTTAAATATATTTGAAAGAATAATATATAAAGTAAGGACATTCAATATCAATCAGTAAATGGAGTTTAGGAAATGAATGAAGATTATAGATGCTGTATTTAAACTACTTTTTAAGAGAAATGGGAACATAATCCTTAAATTGTCTTTGTTTATAGTATGTTTTTGTTATTATTTCTTAATCTAATTGCACACAAGGAAATCATACATGCCTTGTCTTCATATTGTCAGTCAGCATGCAAATTTGATGAAAATATTTTTAAAGCATTAGTTAAGTGAGAAACATCCACCTGTTAAGTGTATATTCTGTGTGAGCATTCCAATTCACATATTCCCATCCCAAATTCACCATAGTTAAGAAACTCTTTTGCTAGTCTCATCTAATCTCTTGATTTAAAAAAAAAAATAGATTTTCCAAATTATTTGCCAGATTAAAGAAATGATAACCATGCATATGACCATCCAACATACTTTCACCATGGCCTCTGTCCCCTGGCTTCCTATTTGTGGGGTTCTGGCATTACTTCTGTGCCCTTTTACCATCATATGGGCTGATCACAGGAATGCATTTTGGTAAAGGCTTCACTTTGAATTTTGTCTTCAGAGTCCTTCTAAGAAGTGTGTAATAGAGCACTGATACAGCTTCATCTTGAATCTTGTCTAACAGCACTGCCTGAGTAGTGACTTCAGTAAACAGAGATGGAAAAAGACAATTAAATGCCCAGGAGTAAGGGAAAACTAAAATAAATGACTCAAAGAGAAGATGCCTCATATTAGTCAAGAGAACTGAAAGACAGGGATCCAGCTGGGAGACTTGAAAGTGCCTTCAGATAGCAGGCCACATTTAATGTTTGTCAGTCTGAGAGCTCAAACTACATAACCAAGTAAGAACTGTTTAATTTCATTTCTTCTCCCTTTCTATAATATTTGATGAATGACTCTGGCTAAATGTGCAGCTGGCCATTGGGGAAGGTAATGATCTAGGACATCTTCAATTTATATTAAGGAATTAAAAACATCCCTGCTCTCTTTTCCCTGTAACTTCATCTTGGATCAATATCAAATGGTTTAGTTAAAATGACTTAAAGGCTAAACATTGCAACATTTTATTAGCCTATAGGTTTGGGTATGTTAAATTCAAATTTGAGATTTTTTTTCAATGATTAAAATTGAACAAAGTAAAATTCACTAACTGTGAGTGACTATATCCTGTCATTTGGCTTTTTTAGATCTTCAAGAGTTGCAGGAGATTTACTGCACAAAATTAAGTTTAAGGAAATAATGAGCTAAAAAGTAAATTTTTGTTTTCTTTATAATCTACACACATTTTCTTAACACATCATCTTTATATTTTAACACGAGCAAAAAAAAATAAGTCATATAATGATACAGAGGAAACAATGTCATTTATATTTAAAATATATCTACATATGATAGGTATATCTACATATAATGTCAATACATATATTACATTAGCACATATATTTTATGAGTGAATATAGAAAAGACTTAATAAATGAATACCAGTACTAAAGAGGGACTACTTTTGGCCATAGGGAAAAAGACTTGTACTAGGAAGACAAACTTGTAGTAATGTACAGTAATTTGTCTACACATGGAAATTTCTAATTTTTATTATTTTAAATCTTTATTCTTACAATAATGTTAGGGACTTAGGGCTTTAACAAGAGATTTTGAAATTCTACTACTTTAAAAATATTTAGTTTTTAATTATAGGTGGACACAATATCTTTATTTTATTTTTATATGGTGCTGAGGATTGAACCCAGTGCCTCACACATATTAAGTGAGTGCTCTACCTCTGGGCCACAACCCCAGCCCAAAATTCTACTACTTTTTGATATTATCTGATACTTTGTACTCTGCTACTGACTGCCTTCCAAAGGACTCCCAGAAACAAAGTTCTTTTGGCATTTTTCCTCTGACTTTAGAACACTTTTCATTCTTGCTTTTGTTTGTTTGTTTGTTTCGTTTGCAGTACTAAGGATTGAACCTCAGGCTTCATGCATACTAGGTGCAAGTGCTCTACCCCTGAACTAAAACCCCAGCTGGTTCTTGTCTTTACCTGGAAATGTAGAATCATATTAATTTGATGATCAAGGAAAATACTTACACTCCTCTATTTTTATTAATCAATATAATTGGTTTTAAATTGCTAATAGGCAAGTGATGGCCTGTAGCAGTAGAGCTTGCCTATAATCTAAGTGACTTGGGAAGTCTAGGATAATTGCAAGTTTAAGGCCAGCCTTAGCAAATTAGACCCTGCCTCAAAAAAAAAAAAAAAAAGTTAAATAACATACAAAGAAAAAAAATTATCATGCCAGCTCAGGATAATATCAAATAAAAACCTAAAAATGATCTATAAGGAAAATTTTGTACTAGTAAGACAGTTTGTGAAATGCATTTGCTCAAATCTACTTCCCAGGCTAACAACTCTCCTAGGGTAACAGGGGATCATAAGCAGCTAATGAGTTCAGATATCTTTGAAATATTTTAATCATTTTCTAATGTCCCATTGCTAGGCTGTGAAGTTATCCAACATATCACATTTTTATGCATTATCTTACGTACAATTTTTCCATATGAAAATTCAGAAAATCAAATACCATTGCAATTCAAACCCATTTCTTATAAAAATGCAATTCCCTATTTAGGTGTCAAAAATACTTTCAGCTACACATTGATACACAATATAGATGGATTATAATGCAAATGGCAATGATAGGTCCTATACACACTTGCATGTTATTTAGCCCACATCTATATTTTACACTTTATGTACTTTCTATAATTTCACATGTCAGATTTCATATAAACTTAATTTATCTGTTTTTTTAAAACATAACAATAGCCTAGATTGGTTTTAAGACTATTTATTACTCAAATATACTTATCATTTATAAAATGTGTCCTTAATTATACTTGTTTTGACAAGTACAACTTACAAAATGCAAAAATCTGGTAAGTATTCAAGTTCTGGTGGAATTGGTTAAAACTTTTAGAAGAACAATGATAATTCTACATCTAAGTGAACTTGTTGCTGTGCTTATTTTATTCCCCAAGCCTCATTTGGACTGTCAAGTTCCTTGGCTTTCTCTTGGGGCATGGTCTTAGATATTTGCCAAATGCTCATTCTAAACAATGTGAATTCTCTTGAGTAAAAATTTTGGAAGATGCCTTTAACAAAATACTAAAACTACCATTTGGCCTCTGAAGGAAAAGAGAATAATCAATCACAAGCACAAAAAAAGTACTGTTGTTAAAAATAAGGATTTTTTCTCTTTTTTAAAAAATTTCTAAATCCTAAGGTTTTCCTTCAGTTTTAAAGCATGCTTTTTGAAGTCTTAAGCCCTAAAATAGGCAATAGATATAAATAATATCCTAGAATGAAAAATGACTGATTAAATGTCTGCACTTAAATTAAATTATATATATAATGATTGGCACATTTTCATTTGTGATACCATAAATGTATGCAGTCTATAGAGGGGTCAAGTGTATTAGCCATCTCCAAGCATTGCCTGAACATTTCTAAGGGAGGAGAGATGGCAGTGATACCAGACCAAATGCTCCCCTTAATATGAAAAGCTAAAAGATCTAGGTACTCAAAGCAGGGAAATTGTTGGAAGCCACCCATGAACTTTGCATGAACTAAAATAAGCATAGAAGCCATTAGGTGGGGAAGTCTGACATCTGGGAACTCACAGCAGCATTCCTGCTGGTGAGATCATCCAGTATATGTAAAATTCTTACCTAGCTCTTCCAGGTTCCTCACTGCACTGGAGTTGAGGTGACCTCCTGAACCAAACAGACACCAGCCCTCAAAGATGGGTGTGACCTGCCAAGTTGCCAATCAAGTTGTCACTGTTGTGACAAGTCCCCTGTCACACCAAGAAGCAAGACTTCTCCTGAAATCTTACCCCTGCCTTTGTTGTACTTCCTGAAATAAAGGACCAGAGACATTTTCTAGTTTGTTCTGTTCCAGCTCCTACGTGGACCAGAAGAAACTCTCGGATGCTCCATTTCCCTTTTAAAACTATTTTCGAGGTCTGACTCTTTATTCTTCACTATTTCAGAATTTTATTTTCTCAGATGGCTTATCCCCTCATGAGCAGGAAAAATTACCCTAGGGGAGCTGACTACCCCAGATAGGAAATTCCTAGTTTGTTGATAGGGATTTTTGGGAAAAGAGGAGAAAAGTCTAAGGATTTGTTCTTTCATAGAATAGTTTTAGATACAGTCTCAGAAAAATCCTAGCCTGATTTTAAAGATGAAGATTGAAGCCACAGGAGGTTGAGTGGTTCAATTACTTGTATCAACTATGTAGCCAACTAAGACATTATTTTAGGCCAGGCCAGGTGGCATAGGCCTGTAATATCAGCAGCTTCAGAGGCTAAGAATAGGAGAATGGCGAGTTCAAAGACAGTGTCAGCAATGGTGAGGTGCTTGGCTCAGTGATTCCCTGTCTCTAAATAAAATACAAAATAGGGCTGGGGATGTGGCTCAGTGGTTGAGTGTCCCTGAGTTCCATCCCTGGTACAAACAAAACAAAACAAAGAAAAACACATTATTTTAAATATCTACTCTGAAAATTCATATGTAAAAACTCTCCTTTTAACATTTACAATGCCATAGATATTTTGTATTCATTCCATTTTTACTTGTTAAATTTTATTTATAGGTATATTTTCATTTACTATATAGTTCTATTTTTTCTGTAGCAATTTGTCTGTGGGATAAAATATAGATATCTCAATTTTTAGTGGTCCTCTGTTTTTTACATTTTGGGACCATGATCTCTATTTTATAAAGGGGATAAAGGTAATGATTTTACTACTGAAATGATAAATAATCATCAGCGTCACACTTACCTGCTTATCCTGAAGTCTCTGCTGAATTTTACTAAAATATCTGGCCCAGCTATTTGTGTAAAAATGTTGTCCATAATATTGCTCCATTCTTAGGACATATTTTGTGTAATAATTGGTTACTGAGTCTTCAAATATACCTATTTCTGGCCCCAGAATCTGTTCATTCATTTTAATAACATGATTACATGAATTATTGTTGAAACAAACTTTAAGAAACATTAGTACAGGTAAATAAAGACATATTTCAGCTTATTTTCTCTACTAGAGAATATTTATTAATATGGATTCATGTCACTTGTGCAGTTATTGATGGAAAATTTGTTTGACAATTTCTACGTTTAGCCACACAGAGAGGCTGAGACAGAAAAAATTCCTACAAACATGAGTTTTGTTTAACTTCTATGTAAACCCAGGGTTTTTAAGTTATTATATATAGGAACTCTGAAAGTAATTCAGTGTGTCCAATATGTGGATAACACTCTAAATTTATATTTTAGAGTATTTAAACTAAAAAAGCTTTCATAAACATTAATATATAATTTTACTGCTTTAATGTCTTAGTATATTAATCATAATCATCAGCATGATACTATTTGAGGTTCCTGTTTGATTAGTTATTTTTGTTGGCTTCTTTGGTTCTTAAATAGACTTGCGCTGAATTATCACATCACTTTTTTTTTTTTTTGCTATTTTATTCAAATACTTGACATTATGGAAGAGTAAAGAAACTATATGATTGCCAAGTTAACTAACACTTGCTGGAATTATTGCATTGGAAAAACAAATACCCACTTAATGTGTAGTACATAACACTATTTTTTATTTATGATTTAGTTTTATATTTTTTAAATTCCTTCCTCCCTTCCTTCCTTCCTTCCTTCCTTCCTTCCTTCCTTCCTTCCTTCCGCTGAGGATCGAACTCAGCGCCTCGCATGTGACAGGCGAGCGCTCTACCACTGACCGCAGTCCCAGCCCCTAGTTTTGTATTTATTATGTACTTATTTTGTATTTACTACTAGTATCAAGAATCTGTTACCATTTTCATTCTTAAAACTCTGAAGACAATATAATTTCAAGGCTTTCAGAAAAAAATAATAAATATAACTTTTATCTGCACTAAATATATTCTATGACTGATTTTTAAATTTGAATATTTTGTGAACAGATAAGCAGTGGTAAATTATGATTGTTTTCTGAATGTTTTCAATATACATTTTCATTATTTCTTTGAATATAAATATTATGACTTGGGTATGAACGTATACAATTCCCATTCTATTGAAAAGTCAAATTTATTTCTGCTATGCCTGAAGATGTGTCTCATCATCTCACATAACTGAATTTTAGTACCAGGCTAGAGACAGTAGTGATACAATTAGTCACTACATTCTCACAGCAGGAACCAAGTTTTCAAAGACTGAAAATTAGAGTAAAATTGAAAGCTGATATATCTTTTCAAATAGCAGACTGAAGAGTTCCATTTACTGAACAAAAATACTTACTATAGTTATGAATACTGTCCCACTTCTGATAATTTGTGATTCTCAAGATGAGATATTGCCCTTCAAGTATTCTATAATTAAACATAACATAAACATTAGAGGGGGAGATTCTGACTCCTGTTTTAAAAAATTAAATAAACCTATTAAGAGTATTCAAATTAAGTTGAATAGCCAAAAATTCAATCTAAGTGCACTGTTCAAACATTGAAAGGACAGTCAATAACTAGGAAAAAAAGTACATTGTGTATCTTTATAGTATTCTTCCTTAGATGAAATGCATTTTAGTTAATTCATTTATTAAACTTATGTGTGTAATGTTTTCTGTTTAATGCTAGGTGGACTTAGTTCTTGCCCAAAAGAATTTAACAATTTAGTACAAGTAATGCATAAATAAATAAATAAGATATTAAAATATTATAATTAGTAAAGTGTATAGTAATATACACTGCAATGATTTACAGAGGAAGAACAAATTATTTCTGATGTGTGGAGGGGTTTCAAAAAAATCAGGAAACTTCTTATAGAAGGTAATATTAAAGGGAAATGGAAGAAGAAATGGACTTTGGGAAGAATCTGCAGATGAAGGCAAATAGAATCAGGATTTGTTCATAGCACAGCCAGCACTGAGATAGCGTAAAAAATTTACACGTAAAGTTAACATAACAAATGTAAAATCACGTGATCCATTTATTCCACGTAATCATTGCATGATTATTCTTCCATATAAAAATTTTTATTGATGTTAGGTTAGGTCATTCTTTCACACAAAATTTTGCACTGTGTATTATTAATTTGTGTTAATTGTTTCATAGTTTTTCCAAGCATGCATTACTAATTGCTAACTGCTAATTTAATCATATCTATCTTATCACATGCCCAAGTAAAACTTTCTGATGCTTATTCTAGTAAAATAATGGCTATCTACTCAAAGTTTACTTTTATGTTTGCATATATGTATGCATTTAATTATTTTTGTAGTACTGGGTACACATAAACCAGGCATGGTCTGCCATTGAGAAATATCCCCAATCCTTTCTACTTTTAATTTTGAAATGACATCTTACTAAGCTGTCTGGCTGGCCTCAAATTTATGATCCTCCTGTCTCAGTCTCCCAAATCACCAGGATTACAGATATGTGCCACAGTGCCCAACCTCAAAACTTTAAATGAGAAAATATTCTTTAATCTAATTTATTTTGGGGGTCCTAAAAACCAAAACATTGTATTGCTTTGGATCTTTAATTTCCAAATCTTTCCAAATTCTATTTTAGTAAATTAAAGATAAAGAATATTATCTATAACTGTGAAAGTTAAGGGGGCTGAAATCTACCCTTCTCTCCACTCCCTAATATGGAACTGATTCTGTGGAAGAAATTAATGGAACAAGTTTTTAGTGTAAAGGGTTTCCTTTGGGACACTTGATTCAGAAGCTTTGCAGTTTGTATCTGGTGCACTGGTGATGCTATAATGCAATAGTCTAGGCACAATTAGATATTTCTTGACTGCAGAAAGGAAATTTTTGAGACTTTCTATTGAATAAGTCTGAAGAAATCAGGAAAGTAACTTCTAACAATCAAGCCACGGAACAAAATATCCAGCTGCCAAAATGTCAGGTTGGGATAATGACTTGGACATGCCTTGGCAAATATACAGTATGTATGAAGCCCCTGATAAACGTATATCTTTTTTGCTATTTTTTAAGATCTAATTATTTTCTAAATTTATAATTAGGGTAAGTTTATAGAACCAATTTTTTTTTTGTTTTTAGTCTGTACATATTCAAGAATTATAGCCATCTGTTGGATGCAACTGAAGAAGTTTAATTGCTAAAAAGGGAAAACAGATCAACCCTCAATACAGATGAATCAAATCCTTGATATATTTTATTATTTTATAGAAATAATTCATAGCTATTTAGATAAATAAAGTAATACAACAAATATAGAGAAATGAAAGTTCACTACATTCTTACCCATTGATGATACATGTTGTGAAATCTTACTGCATGGCCTTTTTTCCCCACAGATATGTGGTTACACCCACAGATAAAACAATATGAAGTAAGAAGGTACATACTTTTATAAACTCTCTCTTTCTCTCTCTCTCTCTCTCTCTCTCTCTCTCTCTCTCTGTTCATATATGTATATGTATATATATGCCAAGTGCTTAGGTAAGTAGTACTGATGAAGATATAATCTGACAACCTTATTCAGAGTCCAAGTTTTACTTATATTCTGTATAATCTCATATTCATCATTGCAAGTAAGATAGTGAACAACTGTAATACCACATGGATCCCTCATATCCCCTTTCAGAAACACAACAAATTCCCATGGCCCTTCAACTTCATCTGCCACCTGGGACTCACTGGGACCCACCTGTGATTCCTGGCAATTGATATTTGTTCACTTCTAAAATTTTGTTTTTACAAATATGTAATTGAAATGAAATAGAATGGTATTGAGCCTATAGGTATTGGCTTTTAAGGTGATAAAACTCGCAAGGAAACTGCCTAAGATTAATAATTTATTTATTTCTTAAAATTCTCATAATTGTTGCATTTAGCCATGATTTCAAGTATCTTTAACAGAAAGAATCCTATTTGATAAGTTTGAAAAAACTTAAGTATAAATTTTCTCTTTATATGTAGAAGACAACTAAGGGTGTTGCAATGAAGATAATATGAAGGACTAAAATGGAGGGGTAGGAGTACAAAAAGTGAATTTTAGAATGATATGTAGTTAGTCTATTATTACTAGCAGAATATTATGTATGCCAACATTTGACTACCAGTTGAACACTTAATATTTAATGTTAATATATGAAAGGACTCAAATCTTTTTAACAAATGAATAATTACTATATTTTGCAATAAAATTGAATCTACCTGCTATTAATTAATCCATTTAACACTATTGATGAATCATCTACTCTGTGTAGATATTCTTCCCAAAAATCTGGTGTAACAAATCTCTGTCAAATTATCTCCTTCAGAGACACCTTATGTTTAATGAAACATATTGTCACATTTTAGGACTCTTTATAACAAATTTTATGCATTTTTATATGTCATCTTTTAGGATTGCCATCATTATTACAATATTACATTAAATTGTGCTTTATAGCTGTCTTGCAGTATGTTGCTTTGAATTTTTAAAAAATAGTGCAACGTGCATACACACAGTAGACATCTATAGACCTCTTCCATACTTACTTGAAAACGTTAAACAACACTTTCACGTGGTATCAACTTGACTGTATTTAATTTTCTAAATATTTTTTAAAAACATACAACAGACACCAGAATGGCAATATGTAAATCAATGGTTGTGCAACTGATGTGATTCTGCAATCTGTATATGGGGTAAAAATGGGAGTTCATATCCCACTTGAATCAAAGTGTGAAATATGATATATCAAGAACTATGTAATGTTTTGAACAACCTACAATAAAAATTAATTAAAAAAAACATTCCATAGTCTCAGCCACAGTGAGATTTGATTTTTACATTATTTTATATTAATGATAATTTAACTATGATTTATTGGCTCATATACCTTAACCTATCATTCGTATATAAAACTTTCAATGATAATTTAGCTATGATTCATTGACTCATATGCCTGAACCTATCATTTGTATATAAAACTTTCACTACTATTATATCTAAAAGTACCAATGACTAAAAATTCTATACCTTGCAATTCAGTAATATAAATTTTAAACACTTTGAGAAGCCATGGATGTGCTTTTTATTATCAATTTATCAACAGCACTCTATAATCTAAATAAAATATGTAGTAACCAATAAAAAACTTAAGGAACAAATAGTCTATTTAGAAAAAAATAAACTACATTGCTGTATTCAGAGTATTTCTTGGAGTTTTGAAACAGTGACAAATACCTAGCCACCCAATCAATATGAAAAATATAGTTACATATAAAACTTATCACTACAGAAGTAAGTTGCATCTATTTTTGAGACATTTTTCCTTCCTTAGGACTATAAAGTCAGAAAATAAATACTTTTATTAAAAAGTAGCAAAGTGTATATGACACCAAGGCAGTTTGACTGATTCACCAATACCTTTCTTGAGTCTTTGAAGTAGATATTCTGCTCCTAAAAATAATTTGAATACATCAAGAACTAGGTGGAGGAAAAAATGAATGCAAATGATTCACTTAAAACCTGTGCAATATTTAAAAATAAGTAGTGATCATTGAATCCCACTTTATCATGTCTTCATGGGTTGAAATGGAAATTAAGATCTGTATATTTCATCTTACTTGTGAAATGTAACACATTCACAAAACAGCAAGAAATATTTGCATATTGTTTAAGTAACAGTTGTAAGCAAACATGTGGATCAAAAACTACAAAGTTAATACCCATATGTACCATTTTTCCTTTGTAAAGGAAAGCCTCAGGCCCTTGCCAGAAGTAGTGGTGCCCTGAATTTTGCATCAAACAGTTGTTTTGATTTAAATTTTGTCGCTTAAATGTACTGCCATAAACCTTATTTTTTATGTGGTCTATTTATGAATAAATGGAATAACATACTATATGTTCTAATGTAGTGTACATTTTATGTTTTGAGATTAAAGCAATATGGGGATAGTGTTGGATTTCTGAGAAAAAAAATTATTTTATGAAGATAATATGATTTACTACTCTTTATTATTGATGAATATTTAAATTGCCTCTTATGCTGGCATTTAGGAAGAGTATTTCTATAAATATTTTTGAACATGTCTTCTGGTAGGAAAAACAATCATAGTTTTCTGAAGAATTCTAGAAATAGATTTATAATGTCCTATGAACTGCATATCTTCAACTCTTCTGGGAAAATACAAACAATTTTACAATGTAATTATTTATTCCTACCAATTGGCAGCACTATTTGAGAGGTCAATTTACTCTACATCTTTGATGAAATATTATAGTGCCAAGTATATCATGTGTTTGGCTTATGACAAGATAAATGTGTACTTGTCAATTGTATTTTCTCTCTGTGAAACATCTCTTTTAGGATATTGCTATTTTCCAATTCTGGAATATATTTTCTAACTCTAAATTAGCTGAAATGTTCATGAAGTATTTTGGACTGAACCTTTATTTTTTGACAAATGTACTAAAATTACCATCTTCTCCTTTATTACCTCTTATATATTTTTCATGGAGGCCTTTCATGAAGAAATGTTTTATATTAGTGAGTTTAAACAAATTCTCTGTTCCTAGAGTCTAATTTTTTTGTTTTAAAACTTTTTCTTCCACTGAGCCTATAAAGATATTGTCCTATATTTTCTAATATTTTGCCTATTGCTGATAATCCAGTTGTAGTTTTGTTTTATGTAGGAGTAAGTATACATTTAAAGTACCTCTCCCACCTTCCCTGGGAATAACCAATTTCCTACTAAAATTGAAATGATGGTCCTCTTCTCTCTTCTTAGCCATGTTAAACCTGTTGGAATTGTCTACATAAGCTTAAGCCTCTCTGGGACCTCCACTAAGTACATCTGTATATTTGTCTAGCTTTGTTTCCAAATCATTGTTTTAATTACTGAGATATTGTGATTATTGTAATGAGTATTGTCAGTGCATAGAACAGGGAACAACTTTCATACATACCATAAGAACACAGACTAGAATACATTTAATCTAAAGTATTACTTGAAAAGAATTAGAAACTTCATATTATTGAATATTTTAATTAATGAAAATGTATATTCCCATTTATTTATCTCCTCTCTTTACATCTCAGAAAACTTTTATTGCTTCCTATTCATTTTCAGTACTGTATATTTTAATACCATTTTTGTTTTCTTTAAAAAAATGCTTTCCTGATTGCTCTTTTTATGTGAAATTCAAGTGATTGTATACACTGATTTTTGTATTTATAAATTTATCTCTTAAGTTCTTTCAGCTTTTCTATTTTTCCCTTTTACTAAAGAATACAATGGCTATGGTTTTCTTCCTTTAAAAATTTTAAGTTTTATCTCATTTTCCCCTATTGGACTATTAAATCATTACAAGGTTGCATAACAGTGGGGATAATTATCATTTATTTTTGTATCTTTCTTCATTGAAAAGAAAAGCTGTCTTCTTCCATCTTTAAATATATTTAATATAAATTTTTATTATAAGTAATATCAACATGATATTTTGCTAAAATAGTTTATCATGAACCAAACACTAAGCACTATCAAATGTTTTTCTGATAAATACAATCATATGAATGTTTCCTTTTATTTTTTATTTTTTTTTGAACACAAATAATTACTATTTATTACTGACAATATCCCTTAGAAAATAAATAAATAAACTGGAAAAAGTTAATTTTAATAAAAACAGAAAGTACAATGGCTGTACCCAAGGGAAATATAATTCAATAGTTTCTTTCATTGATAATAATAAGCTCATTTTACGTAAGCTCTTGTGTTGTGATAGACACTGGATAAAGTGCTTTACAGGTACCATCTGATTTAATCTTTTTTTTTGGATATTTATTTTATTTATTTATATGAGGAGCAGAGAATTGAACCCAGTGCCTCACACATGCTAGGCAAGAGCTCTACCACTGAGCCACAACCCCAGCCCATATTTTTTTTTAAATTAATTTTTATTGTTGGTTGTTCAAAACATTACATAGTTCTTGATATATCATATTTCACACTTTGATTCAAGTGGGATATGAACTCCCATTTTTACCCCGTATACAGATTGCAGAATCACATCAGTTGCACAACCATTGATTTACATATTGCCATTCTGGTGTCTGTTGTATTCTGCTGCCTTTCCTATCCTCTACTATCCCCCCTCCTCCCTCTCCTCCCCTCTTCTCTCTCTACCCCCTCTACTGTAATTCATTTCTCCCCCTTATATTTTTCCCCCTTTCCCCTCACTTCCTCTTGTATGTAATTTTGTATACCCCTGAGGGTCTCCTTCCATTTCCATGCAATTTCCCTTCTCTCTCCCTTTCCCCCCCACCTCTCATCCCTGTTTAATGTTTATCTTCTTCTCATGCTCTTCGTCCCTACTCTGTTCTTAGTTACTCTCCTTATATCAAAGAAGACATTTGGCATTTGTTTTTAAGGGATTGGCTAGCTTCACTTAGCATAATCTGCTCTAATGCCATCCATTTCCCTCCAAATTCTATGATTTTGTCATTTTTTCATGCAGAGTAATACTCCATTGTGTATAAATGCCACATTTTTTTAATCCATTCGTCTATTGAAGGGCATCTAGGTTGGTTCCACAGTCTTGCTATTGTGAATTGTGCTGCTATGATGAATGTTTCCTTTTAATCTGGCAATATGAGTAATTATACTATTTAATTTTCTAGAGTCAAACCATTTTTCATTTCTGGATATATTCTTGTAAGTCACAGTAGAATATATTTATATCTAATACATGGATAGAAAGATAGGCAGACAGTCTGATGTTCAGTAGCATCTATATGTATCCTATATGTTTGATTTCCTTATTTTGATTATGCTTTGATTTTGTTTTGTTTTGTTTTGGGTAATGGAGATTGAACCCAGTGGCACTTGAACTATATCCCCAGCTCATTTTATTTTTTATTTTGAGCAAAGTTTCACTAAATTGCTTAATGTCTCACGAAATTGCTGCATCTGGTCTTGAATTTGCCATTCTCCTGTCTTAGCCTCTAGAGTCAGACAGGGACTACAGATGTGCCACTGAGCCCGTCTTGCTTAAGAATTTTTACATCTGTTTGCTATGGTTTTTCACTGATTCTTTTCCTTCTCATGCTAACCTTGTATGTAGTTTTTTCTAAAGGTTATCTTAAAGTCATAAATGGACTTGGGAAATAAAATGAGATTGTAATTTTTTTCTTCCTAAAATATTTTCTTTCCCCTCAATGTTAAAGTTATCTTTATATCTTAATGTCTATCTTCTCTTTCTGTGAATCTGATGATATATACCTTAGACAGATATTTTTCTGCAGCTTAGATATATTCTTGTTTTCTTTTCCTCCTGCTATTTAAGTTTGAATATTTTCTTGAGTCTAGTGTAGAAATTATTCTCCTTGATACCATGGGTTTTGTTTCTAGAACTTTCAATTGATATTTTTTAGATATTTCATTGACGGACAGAAAAACTACAAATAGGGCCATAACATCTTGATGTGTCAGAAAATAGAGAAGTTCTCAAAGAATGATGGATACATGTTAAAATAAAGCAGATACCTGCTTTAATGCTGAGACATTTGAGCATTAAAATTAAATCATGATTATAATAGATTACATAGCATTAAATAAGATAAAAATTCATGAGCTTATACTATATGAATAATCAGAAAAATGTGTAATGAGCATTGGGAATTCATATAGTTTCATGGTATCTCCTCCACAAGTATTTGCTAATTACAAAGGAAAAAAAGTTAACTACACATGGAAATTGTGGCAGATAAAGACTTAACCAAGAGGTCAAAAGGAAGCATCAGCAGTAACCAGATGTACCAAAATCACAAACCATGGGCAGAATGCAGTCAGAATACAGCTGCGCCTTTGTTATATACTGCCAAAGAGGCATCATCAGAATCTAACCATGAGAAAATCTGAGGAAAGCAAACCCAAACCCAAACTGACAAACATTCTTTAAAAACAAATGACTCCTAAATTCTAGACAGTATCCAGGTCATGAGAGTAAAAACATTCTCAGAAACCATGTCAAACTGAAGGAAAGAGACACAAGACACTTAGAGGCAGCATGTAATTCTTTATGAACTGTATCCTTTTGCTATAAAGCAAATTTGGGACCTTCTTGAAAGCTGAATATGGAAAATTAATTAAATGCCAATACTGTATTAATAGCAATATTCTGATTCTAAGAATTACATTGTTTGTAGAAAAATATGTTCTACAAACTATTCAGAGTTGAGGAAGCACTGTACTGTGAGTTTATTATGTTATTGTGTATAATTAATTCAAGGGGAATGATTTTATTTTATTAGCAATTTTCTCTAGGTTTGAGATAATTTCAAAATATTTGAGTTTGTGCTGAAATGAACATATGGAAGTTGATCAGTCAGAGATGTGGACGGAATACTTACTAATCTTTTTTCAACTTTGAACCTATCATCCCACATCCTACTTTTCTTCACAGATGGAAGCATTTCTGATTTGCTTAGCTCCTTGCTAGACAAGAAGGGACACAAGAGGAACTTTAAAAGCTTATATGAGGAAGAGGGACTATTTCATTTGCACTTCCTTTGGTTACCCTGTATCCTTTCTACCATGTCAAGCAAGCATTTGATTTTAGAAAACCTGGTTTTAGTTCATGCTCAATGTTTTTGAGACACATGTACCTAATTTTTTGTTTTCCTTTAATTTGTAACATTCCTTATGACAGCAAGGGTCACAGAGTATAAAGTAGAAAACCAAAAGGTGAAAGAACCTTCTAGTAAACTTAAATTAGGTGAAATATACTGCATTTTTTTGTTTTGTAGATACCATGAATGCACAATACACAATACACAATTGAAAAGTCATTATTTGACAAGAAATGTCCTTGATTTATTCTCCCCAGGCACAATGGAACAGAAGAAAGTCATATTACTTTTATCTTGATTTTAGTCTTAGTGACACATTAGGAGATAATTTGAAAATACAAATGCTAAAACAATAATTATAAGTAACTATTGCATAAAAAGTTATACTTCATAAAAAGAATTAGAACTAATATTAAAATGTAATAGGTATTTGGAACTCATTACTTCTATGAGAAAATACTAGACATAAATTACAAAACTATTACCAAATATACATCCTATCCAAAGCAATGTGGCCAAATCCAACTACTCTGCAAAAAATAAGGCAGGTTCAAGAATGCTAAGTTGCATCCATTATGTAAACTGATCTAGAAAATGAGATATCAACACTTATGAAGACTTTAAATAATCTGGAATATTAAGATATAAGATGAATTTTCTACCCATTAAATTGAACTAAGCTAAAATATTCTACTCAAGAATGAAAACAGCAGTGTTAATATTTAATTCTTGATTATATTCAGAGAGTATGATTTATTTTCTTTTAAGGAGGGACATGTTTTCTTTGTTTAATAAATAATTATTGTTGATCAACAAAAACAATGCTTGTTGAGAAGGGTTTTATCCTACAGATTTTCATTCCTTTTTTGTCATTTTTGCATGATTCCTAAATAAATAATGAATTTGAAAAAAATAAGCTTCATATTTTTTAAAACAGTGCATGGTTTTTTAGTATAAAACACTCATATATTTCTAAAAATGTACACTCTTAAATTCATTAATAAATCTTACCATGCTCTGTCAGTGTTCTTTTTAAATAACTTTTGATATATACAACTTAAGAGAAGTATAGCTAATTAGATGTCAAGGATTAATTATATGTTAAGTAATAACTTGAGTATACTTGTTCTTGGGTCATTAAATAAATGCCAGTTCAGGATGTATTAAGACACAATTCAATTTCTGCTTGAGAAATATGCAGTTTGCCAAGTTTGTATCAGTATATATAATGAAACATTTTCTACTTACATTAAATATGTAAGCTACATATAAGCTACTAATTATTTCTAAATTTCCTACTGTTTTTCCTTTTTTAAAACAGAATATCCCTGGGTTTTATTAGATAAAATGTGGTAAGGTTAAAATTGCTTGAGAAAAATCTATCTTTGTTGTTCAATAGATATTTTATAAGTTTGTATGTCCTTGCAATTCAGCTAAAGTTTCAGTAAACAGATGGGGAGAGACATGGATATGAAAGATGTCTACTAAGTCATTTGAACCAAGGAAAAGATGTTCTTTTATTTGGGCAGAAATCTTCTTTCCTACTACAGTAAATGCACAGTAAATCTTCCTTTCTTTGTATTTAGTTTCCTATCATGGGTCTTTAATTGCTAATATATTGCCTATCACAATTTTCTTTGTACTCTTGCAAATTTCAAACTTTGACATTGATAGAATTCTAATTTCTTTATTATTTCTAATTTCTTTATTATTTCTTTCCTAGACTGTTTTTTAAATCTAGGAGTCCATACATTATTGCTGATCTAATTATCTCCACCAAAACCTGAAATACAAAGAGTAAGTTAAAATTTTTTTAAAAAGAAAGCTCTCATTAAGTAGTCTTAACTTTTTTGCTTAATTTACTATTTCGACATAAAAATAAAAATTCATAAGGTCTTGGTTTGAATCAAATTAAAATCTTTTTTCAGGAACCAAGTGTATTTGTCAATTACCATGTCTGCTTTTACTTGAAAGAATTCAGCAGGAGCAGTATTCTAATCTTTGTTCTTATGAGTAAATGTCTTTAGCCAATTTGTTGATACAGGATATATGCCTGTCTAAACTAAAGTTTATATATTCACAGAAATTGTATAATATAACTATATATGTGGATTAGACACTTGCTTAGCGACTAATATTGTACAGCAAATAAAAGGAAAGGAATTAAGTCATAATGATTTTATGAAAGAGTGAAACTCAAAATTCTGATTGGAAAAATTAAAGAAAAGAGTATATTAGAGCAGAGATTGGCAAATATTTTCTATTAACGACCAAATGACAAATATTTTAGTCTGTGGTCAAATGGGTTCTGTCAGAAATACTCAACTTTGTTGTTGTAGCATGAAAACAGCCAAAAACATTATGCAAAAAAAAAAAAAAAAACACAGCTTAATTTCAACAAAACTTGAACCCAAATCCTGAGCTAAAGTTTGACAATTCCTGATTTAGGGCATAAAACTTTTTGATTATAATAATTAGACATAATAAACCTAAATTTGAGAACAGTCAAGTCATAGAAAGCAGTCTTTTATCTATTGGTTATTTAATTTTATAAAGGGAAATATAAAGATGTGTGCTTTCACATAACTGAATTTTATATGCATTTGTGTTAATTTTGATGTTGCAGTTTGGAGAGGATATAGGAAACAGAAGACGATGAATGCTTTGTTGAATAATGCTGTTTATGGTAGGACCAGAGGGGTATATATACATTACACACAACTTATCTTAATTTACATAAACTAGATACAGCAGTCAAACAATAAGGAATCTCCACACTTAATGGCTCGCTGGCGTTACTTCACAAACCACTCCTTCTGGCAAGATGCCAGATGCCATCTTGACTTGTTTACAGACCCTAACAGAATAAGCCATATTTTATGCAGATAACGAAATGTATTATTTTAATATGCAAATTATTGACCACTTGGATATTATATAGTATTTCTTTGAATTAATGAGGTAACTGAGGAAAATAAGTCTTGTCATCTATGTAAAATATACTATTTAAAGATAAATAATTTTTCTGAATATTAATACTTAAATGGAAAAAGATGACTTTCTTATTGAGAATTTCTTTAGGGAGAGCCTGGCTTAGTTTCATAGCTTGATAATCTCAAAATTGGTCTGGTTTACTATATAGATATAAATCTCTTTTTATCATGTTTACTATGAGGATTAAGGAAGTAATATATTTGGAGACTATAATACAATGCCTCCCTATAGTGAGCAACCCCTCAGGAAATTTTAATTCTCTTCCTTCTTACCTTACATCAGGGAGAGAGAGCCTACAGACCAGAGAAAAGGAAAAGGTTGGTTCCTGCCAAACAATAGGCTATAATTTGAAAATTGTATTGTTATATTAAATGAAAATATTACAAATTATAAGTATATTCAAATCAGCATTATATATCATCTTGCTTTATTTTTATTTTATTGTTCTTCATTTCTATCAAATACCTAATCAAATACTTTCAAATTATTTTGGAATAAAAGAAACAGTGCTTCATTCATCCACAGACAATGTTGATAAGATTTCCACTTGGTTTTATAACTATAACTAAGTCCTAAATGTTTTGTTGTGAGGATTATTCTAAAGCCAAAAACAAATTAACAAGATGTATGCTATTATGAGAATGTAAACAATTCTAACAAAAGTGTTAACAATCTGCCAAAGGATTCTTTTACTTTGGATATTAAGGTTCAACTAAAAATCACTGTTCTCTAAAATTTCCTCAGATTTTTAAGTTATACTACACATTGTTTTTTCACCATTGAAACATAAGTTTCCAGCACACTTTTTTGCCCATATATAAATGACTAGGCTTTGAAAAAAACATTATTTTCCTTTTTTGTTAAAGGGAGATACATATACCCTTCATTGTAGCACCATTTTTATCCCATTTATACACTTATTCAAATTTCATTCTTTTTATTGCATTAGGGAAAGGCAAATCAAAACCACAATGAACAAACTACACATCCTCTAGAATGGCTATACTAAAAATTTGCAATATAACATGTTGGTGAGGAAGCAGAGAAATCGAAATCCTAAAGCATTGCTGGTGGGAATGTAGAATCATATGGCTGTTTTTTAAACACAGTTTGGTATTTTCTAAAAAGTAAAACATAAAACTGACAAATGATCTAGGAATTTCACTCCTGGATATTTCCCTAGTGAATTTAAAACTTACATGCACAACAAAAAGAGCCTCCCTTAGAATGTTTCGTAGCTTTTGGCTTACCAACAAAAGGTGGAAACAACCAAAAAATCTTCCCACAGGTAAGCAGATTAACAAAATGTATTAAATATATAAAATGGAATACTATTAAATATTACAAAGTATCAGACTGTTCATTTTTGCTATTTGTACATAGTACATCAAAAGCATTAGGGGAAGTGAAAGAAACCTGAATTGCATTAGGAGGTGTAAAATTTCAAGTGTTGCTTTGACAACTTGGAACTTCATAAGGTCTCAATGGCTTAACTGTAAATTCTCCTTTTCTTGGTACATATGTTCTCCTATCCAAATGGAAAGATTTCCATTCCAGCTGGTTTCCCTATCAGACACCTGGTCCTCAACATGACAAGTTTCAATTCTCTTACATCCCACAAAATTATTCAAACAAATGAGGCATGTTTTCCATGGGTATCAGAGGGCATCTTTTCCCCTCTTTCTACACAGTCTGTCTCCCAGAACCTCCACTGGTTTACTGTGCTCTGTAGTGCTACCTTCTCTGCAGGATGTGATTATATGCAACTGATAAGCTACTGCCAATCTCATTTGTTCAGTGTCAAGTATTGTATGTGCACCTCTCTCCCTTCTTCACCAGTTAGGTTAGTAAGGAATAACCAGAACACATATGATTTGAAGTATTGGCTACGATGGGGAAAATGGAATAAGTACCAACTAGAGTAAGTACCAAAAGGAGTTTCTTTTGTTTTGTTTTGAATTATGTTATTCTAGGTCCTGTGGGAGGTATTACAGAGAGAGGTGAAAAGAGGAGGGAACAGGAAGACAGCCTTACAGACTATGATGGAAGTCTTTCCTGAGTGAAGGAAAGAGGAAAGGTAGAAAGGAGGACAAAGGAAGGAATGTTAGTTAGCTGTGTTTAAGCTACAGTGTGTTTCTATGGAGAGTAACATCATCAGGTAATCCTCAGAGCTATGTCTCCTACACGAATCCCACATCTCCCAGGAAGAAGTCTTTCCTGCAATCCCAAGGACGCAACCCTTGAAAGGCAGCAGCCTGTGGGAAGTGAAACAACAATGGATTTAGGAATGCAAGAGTTGGGATCCTCAGTAAATATGCTCCCCTGCACTGGAGATCTGAGAGGCACAACCTTACCTGAGTAGTGATTGTAACTAAAGGGAGATTTCATTAAGTTAGGCAACCAGATTAGCTTTTCTTATGTCATTTTGAAATATGTCTATTGACATGATGAAAACTTAAATGCAAATGTTGACTAGGAATTCCTTGCACATGACCACATGACCAGGATATTTTTCCCCCACTCCATGGAAGGTTTTGACTTCACAAGAACAAATGGAAACATCACTAGAACAAGTAGAGAGATGTTTGTTTATTTATTTATTTTTAAGTCCATCCTCTGCTTGGTCTACTAACTGCTGTGAAATCCCCTAGAAAAGCATTGGTGTGGATGAACAGAAATTCCTTAAAATCTATATGAAGAAAGAAAGATGAAAACATGTGAAAACTTTGTACTCTAAATTTTTATGTATCAGACTTCATTTTCCTAGTGTATTCTATGGGGGTGATGTTTAATTTTTGAGTTCTCTTTTAACCACATATCTTTTGCAAAAAATGAAACAACTATTATAATACAAACATTAGAATATTTTAAATGAAAGATTAAAGCAAAAAGATAACTATCATTCAATTAAATGTTAATTGATCTCATTTTGAAAAGAAAAATTGTTCCAACACTATTGACATGTTTCCAATTAAATATTCTGCAGGAAATATATTTAGATGCTTGCCTAAGAAAAATTACTATTGTTATCATTCTTCTTCATCTTATTACTATTATTTACAATGGGGTCTGATCCCATGGGTAATTCACTAATGAGCCACACCTAAGCACTTTTTTTGGGTGGGGGGTACTAGGAATCAAACTCAGGGGCACTAGACCACTGAGCCACATCTCCAGCCCTGTTTTGTATTTTATTTAGAGACAGGGTCTCACTGAGTTGTTTAGCATCTAGCTCTTTTGCTGAGGCTGGCTTTGAACTAGAGATCCTCCTGTCTCAGCCTCAGGAGCTGCTAAGATAACAGGTGTGCCCCACTGTGCCTGGCCACCCAAGCCTATATATATATACAAATTTTGAGATCGGGTCTCACAAAATTTCTTAAGACATCTCTAAACTGCTGAGGTTGGCCTTGATTTTGTAATCCTCCTGCAAAAGCCTCCCAAGCTGCTGGGATTATAGGTATGCACCATCATACTATGTGAAAAATTATCATTGTTAAATACTATTATATAATTTTACTTCAAATATGCATTTGTAATCCAGACACATTTTAAGAAGCATCACATTTGGATATATGTGCATATATTTTAAGGTATTAATAATAATCAAAATACACTTTCCAAAAAATCAAAAATAATTAAATATTTATTTTAGAACAAATTATTTAATAGCTATTTTTAAAGAAACACACTATACTAGTTTTGCCAACGCATACTTAAATGTGAAGAAAGACAGTAAATTATGCAGCAGATTGACTAGAAAGAATTTTTCTGATAAAAAAGAACTTTATATATTTTATATAGGACCCATTTAATTCATACAATGCAAATTGAACTTGAAAACAAATTCCTTGATATCTCTTCTCTCTCTCTCATTTTTATGATGGAAAATTCCTAATACCTTCCTATGAGAAAGTAAATGGTTATTTTTCAATGAAGAAACCCAAGTGGATTTATATTGATGCCTGCATTAAAGATTATTTAGTTCAAGTGAAATCTGAGAACTCTTCATAAGCTTATCTAACCTCTCTGATCCTCATTTTCCTCAACTGTAAATGGAGATTGTAATAATAACCACAATATACGTTTGTGGAAGGGTTTAAGTAAAATATTTATTAAGTAATAGGGCTAGTTTTGAGGACAATGTAAGCAATCAGTAAATATTAACTTTTACTATTATTACAATTCCTTTTACTATAGTTCTTTAAAAAACATTCAGAACATGTTTATATTCTACTTTATGTAAGTGTAAAATTATTTATAAGATATATGTACTTATGTATGTGACTGTAACAACCAAATAAGATAAGTCAGTAGATTAAAAAGTGAATAAAATTACTAACAGAGCTGAAAAATCTGAATACTACATAGTACTCCCCCTGATTCATTCAATTTATTGTAATCTTGGACCTCACCATAGGATAGATAATATACTAGCAACAAATATTAATAACATAAAGGCAGGGGTGTATAGCTTTTCTTGAGTTTACACCAATTTACTGTACTTTTTGTAGAAGCAGAATTCATAGAAGTTTGAATCAAATATATTTTCATGTTGAATTCTATTATATGATCACAGATGTCAAATGTTTTCCCACTGGAAAAGGTGTATTGACTCAGATAAATCATAAAACTCTCATATTTAACACAGTTGCAAAACTTCTAAAATCCCATGTTTAACTTAGATAGACTTTTAGCTATCTTCTTTGCAGTGATTTCTTGACAATTGATAGGGAAAATTGCAGCTACTAGATTTTTTTTCTTTAAACTTTGCACCAAGAAAACATTGCCTGAAGATTCCTTTATTTTCTCAGCAGGGCTTCAAGAGCAAAGTCAATTAGATTTAAAAGAAATAGCAGAAGGGGAAAAAAAAAAGAATGAAAAATTCACACCAGGAAGATAAACCAGGAGGGAAAGTTAAGTGTTTTCAAGAAGACCTATAAAAAACTAAAGACTTAAAAAGGCTAAAGCCCTTTGCTGTAAAAAATAAAATATGTCAAAACTGCCTGACTTCAGAAAACGTTTTGTGTATTTCCACTAAGTTGCTGTACAACGCAAGGTTAATATTTAATTTAATGAACCAATCAAGTAAACTATTATCATTTTACAAGGGAAATATTATCTGTAAACATTCAGTAATCATTTAGGTGACTGTAGATATAGATAAATTATAAAAAATATATGGTAATGCTAACAGGAATGGGGAGGAAGAATTAGAAACACTCTGCTATAAAATTCCTACATTACAAATATGTAGTGTAGTGTTATTTGAAGGTGTATATAGATTAGGTAAAAATGAATAATTGAGCGCTAAATAAATGAAACAACTAAAGTGGAAGTTTAGCTTATGTAATGGTAAAGGGAATGAAATTGACTCACAAAATACTCAATTCAAACACCACCCCCACAAAAAAAAAAAAAAACAGAAAAAGAGGAAAATGAAATAAATAGTAAATGCAGTAAACCAGAACCCAGTACAAACATTTTAGATAGCAGTCCAAGTAAACCAACAATCATCTTAACTGTGAATGTTCAAGTCCACCAATTAAAGAATTGGAGAGTTAATTTTTTAAAACACCCACCTTTATGTTGTTAAAATAAACCTATTTTAAATATAATGATTCAGGTTAAAAATTAAAAGTATGAAGGACTGGGGATATATCTCAGTTGGTAAAGGGCTTGCCTCACATGCACAAGGCCCTGGGTTCAATTCCCAGCACCAAAAAAAAAAAAGGCAGGCAGTTAGGGATATAGTTCAGTTAGTAGAGTACTTGCCTTACATGCAGAAGGCCCTAGGTTCTAATCCCCAGCAACAAAAATAAAAAATAAAAAAATAAAAATAAAAGTTTAGAGGGGTGGAATATTGTCAGTCATAGAGCACATTCCTAACAAGTGGGAGGCCTTGGGTTAGATCCCTAGCACATAACATAAGCCTCCCCGCATGCTGCCAACCCTGCTACCACCACCACCACCACACACAAAGGTATAGTGACTTGCATTTGAATAAAGCTTTTTTGAAAAGTGTAAAAGGATAGAGAAAGTTATTCCACAGCAACACTAATCAGAAACCTGGGGTAAACTCATAAAAATCACATGTAAGAACAAGAAGAATTATCATGGACAAAGCCAGTATTACCTAATGATAGAATGATAGATATCAATTCTTCACTTCTGTTTGAGAACTAATATAACTATTTTAGTTGTTTTCTTTATCAGCAATGATCTGATTAAGGAAGAAAATCCATAAATCAACCCGAAGAGCAATATCAAACTTTAACCTACTACTTTTTAAAATTTTTCTTTTCTAGGGATTAAACTCGCGGTCTCATGCATGCTAGGCAAGCATTCTACCACTGAGCTATATTCCCAGACTGATATTATTGACCTTTACAGAATATTTTGTTTAAAAAATACACATTTCTTTAAGTTCACATGGGATGGTCATCACAATAGACTGAACTCTGGGCTATAAAATAATACCTTAATAAATTAAAAGAACAAAACCCATACAAAGTATTTTATTAAGACAATTAAAACAAAAACCAATAACAGAAAGACAGATGGAAAAGTCCCCACACATTTGGAGGTCATACAACAATTTATAAATAATACCTGGGTGAAAAAACATAATCTCCAAGAGCAATTTTTAAAAAACGAAGTGCTATGGGCTGGGGATGTGGCTCAAGTGGTAGTGCACTCGCCTGGCATGTGTGCAGCCCGGGTTCGATCCTCAGCACCACATACAAACAAAGATGTTATGTCTGCCAAAAACTAAAAGATAAATATTAAAAAATTCTCTCTCTCTCTCTCTCTCTCTCACTCTCTCTCTAAAAAAATGAAGTGTTGATTTGCATTTCTCTAATTGCTAGAGTTGTTGAAATATGCGAGCATCGTTCTTTGAAATGAATACCATTTTTTTCTCTTCCCTGCACTGTAATCTTCATTATGTATCACTGCCTAAATAACAAGAGACTTATAAAGAGTTTTGTTGTTCTGGTTTTCTGTAGTTCCACCATTTATTTTATTAGGAGGTTTACTCTGATTGATTTAATTTCATAACATCAATCATGTGGCATCATGGTAGTTTGGTCAGGAGGAGACTTTATCTACAACAGTGGATATACCAAATATCTTAGCCATGTACTAGTCTATACCATCTAGATTCTTGTCATTACACTCAGAGAATTGGAAAATTGCAGAAGATTCTTAGGAGAAATTTTCCAGAGTGTATTTCCATCAAGTGAGAAATTAGTATATAGGCATATTTTTGCAATTATAAACTGTATAATTGATATAATTTTTATTTGTTGAATTTTCAAATTTGCTAGTGCTTTTTAAATTGTATCTGCTTTTTATTTATTTGTACTGAAGATTGAACTCAGAAGTGCTTAACCATGAAGCCACATCCTCAGTCCTTTTTTATATTTTATATAGAGACAGAGTCTTGCTGAGTTGCTAAGTGCTCACTAAGTTGCTCAATACTATATTATATATATATATATATATATATATATATATATATATATATATATATATATATATATAATATTGTCTTAGAACTTATGATCTTTTTTTATCCTCCTCAGTCACTGGAACTAAAATTATCTATCACTAGACCTGGCTCATTTGCTTTTTAAAAGCACCAACATGGATATTGCTAACTCTCTCTCTACTATGTTCATCTTTAATAGCTTCTAATTTTGCTCGTTTTTTTAAGATTTTCTTACTTTTAGTTTATAAAATTTACTTTTTATTGGGATGGATGATTTGATAATAAATTCTAGTCATTTTACGGCTTAATATTTTTTTGTATGTTTTATTTCAAACTCAGGTTTAGATGAATTTCATTTTTTTAGCTGTATGGAGGTCTAAGTGAAACATAATAACCTGTATGGATATTGTTAAATAAATGGAACCACAATTTTGCCCATTTTTTGACTGTACAGTATATACCCAAAGAACATAAAATCAGCATACTACATTGAAACTGTCACATTAATATTTATAGCAGCACAATTCACAATAGCTAAGCTATAAAGCCAACCATTCCATGATAAATGGGTCCATTCAGTGATGACAGGATAAAAAATTGTTGCTTTATCCTATGTACACAATAAACTATGAATCAGCCATAAAGAAGAATGACTTTATGACATTTGTCAGTAAATGGATGAATCTGGAGATTTTATTGCTAAGTAAAACCAACCATTTCTTTAAAACCAAAGGTTGAAAGTTTTTGCTGATATGTGAAATCTAAAGCTCATAAAGCAGAAAAAGGTAAGAAAAAAAATCAGTAGATTTCACAATGGTAAACAATGAATAAACAAATAAAAGGGAAGGGGATGAAAATATTAAAGATATATATATCAAATAAATATATATATATATATATATTTATATATATATATATATATCAAATAAAAAATATATATATATATATATATATATATATATATATATATATATATATATCCTACCATGATAGCCACTAACAAGAACAGGATTTTATTTAGGATAAGATATATCCTATGCTTGCATAATGTCATAAAAATTGATTTTACAATCAGGTAGAATTAGAAAGAACCAATAAAATAAAAAACAAATTATATTTGTTTGAAAAGCTATATGTATGTTCTATTATAAAAATCATACATTATATACATCAAACAAAGTTTTTATGCATATGTATATATTATTTTGTATGTTATAAATTGTTAAAATTATAAAAAGGAAATTCCAAACAGGATTGCTTTTGCTATTTTTTATATTAATAACATACATAAGTTCCATAAAATGTTTGAACTTAAATTCACTGTTAAATATTTCCATTAAGTGGTCTGTCTACCTTGTTAAATTTCAAAATTTCTCTTATACCATTGTTAGAGTTCTCACCAAATATTCAGAAGAGCCAGCTCCATCAGAGAAATTACAAATAAGATTCTACACTTTAGTAAATCTCTGATTAGTGGTTGTACAATTAAAATTTGAGGATTCCCTTTTTTAATTACCATAATTTTCTCATCTGAAAAATATGTATATTTTAGATCATAATATTTAAAAATTACAAAATATGTATTTTTGTAGTAATGTCTGAGTTTCATATTGTGTTTCATAAATGCGGATTATATATATTTTTTTGAACTTAAATCACTTTATCTGCAGAAGTAGATAATAGTATCATTGTGTTCCAAAACCACCTACATGATAGTCTACTAACTCTCATTTCAACTTCGATTACCTTACAGACTGTGCAAAAGTTCATGTGGTCAATGTGTTATTTATTTACATATTCTTATTTCAGGTACCGTTAACATTCAGGGATATAGCCATTGATTTTACTGAAGAGGAGTGGGAATGCCTTCAGCCTGCTCAGATAAACTTATATAATGATGTGATGTTAAAGAACTATAGAAACTTTGCCTTCCTTGGTAAGTTTAATTTTCCTTTAAAATTTTTAATTAATAATTATTATTTAATTTACTTATCTTGTATCTTCTGGGAACTTCTCAATAAGAATGAGTTTCAGATTTGTGTTTCAAAGAAAAAGGGCATTTTTATATAGATATTTTACTCTTTAATATATATTATTTTGCACGTTAATCTTTCTCTTTCTCAGTGTGTTATACATCCTTCACTTTAGATAAATAGTACCTTGCATGATTTAGTGATGTAAACTATTGTAGCCTACACATAGCAGGGGACAGAGTTGAGAAGTTCAAATGGATAAAACCAAACTAAAAAATGTTGAAAGACTAGTTATTCAGCGGAAAACAATTTTCAGAAGCTTAGCTTTATTTCTTTTGATTTTAATCATTGAACACATACTGCCCTACATTTATTACATTTTCAAATTCTTTGAACTCTTTGGTTTTCTTCTTTACTGATGTCCCAGTTTATTCAGATTAACCATCAAAACTTACCTTTTGTTGTGAGGGCCAGCATAATCAGTTACAAATCTTGTGAGGAAACCTGTAAAGAAGCTAACAGAAAAGAGAGACACACTCACAGTGAAAAGAAATAAGAAAAAAAATACTGGCCACTCCTCTTCATGGCTGCACATAGTATACTCCAGAATTACATAGCTTCTGTTACCATGACTACATTCTAACCTAGTGTTATTTTAACCCCAAGTGCTAGCTAACCATGATAAGGTACAGTTACTACAAACATAGAGCCCTTTCTCCCTAACGACATTACCAGAGAAACTAGATAGTGCACCTGTAGAGTTGTCTCAATAGCTTCAGGGAGAAACTGCTAGGCATTACTAATTGTGGATATCACGGTGCCAGTTATCATCACCCCCACACTTTCCTGTCTATTTCCAAGGTCAGAATACCTACAGTCTTCCCTCCTTTTTAAAGGCCTTTTGAATAAATAATATTACTTATCTTCTTAATGCTGGTGGGTGCAAAAAATAAGGCAGCTATAGACAATAGCAAGTGCCAACATCAGTAAATATCCACCTATGAATATTTTTTGAAACAGATGAAATTGAATAAACATGAAATTATCCAATCCATCCAGTCTAAACATCAATCATCTTGTTGGACCTTATTAATGATATCTTTAAGGTAATTGAACCCTTTTCAAATAAAATTACTATTATCACTTAAATTGAAGGAACACATGTTATTAAACTTTGAATATCCATTATGGTGTAACAATACCAGACAATCAATTGCAGCATGAATGTCAAGTATGGCTTGACAAGGTTGTTTTTGTTCTTTATTAAGCATATTAACGGCCATGGAGGCATGGCTAATACTTTTTATGATAGCATAAGTGAGTTTCATAATAGTTTTCTAAGCCCATAGAGCTAGTCCAGGGAAACCCTATAAAGAGAATGCAAAACATCAAATTTTGCCTTAGAGAGAAGGTTTACTGAATTATCACAGTTTTTATCAGGAGGAATAGCTCTTTTATAAACAAATTTCACAGGATGGTGACCTATTAAATACTATGATAAGGAAACAGTTATTCTGCTAAGACAACAAAGAATACCATGAGATATTTTTTTCAGGTATATAACAATTCCATTCAAGTGAGACAAGATATTGTACTGGGTTATAGAAGTCCAGGATCTGTCAGTACTGAATTTCCCATAGCTGGTGTAAAAAAACAGAGCAACATTATTATTAAGACCAAAACATTTACAGAGTTTTGTGTGAGTTTAGCAACCAAAGCAGTAACTAATTTATCCAAAGTACATTCTAACCTATTTGAGCCAACATCTTTTGATCTGAGGCTGGTAATGGTTTTATATCTCCCCAAGTACCTGGAATTAATTATAGTATCATGGGTTCCTCTTATAATGTTTCTCCTCATTTGAGGAGAATGATTATTCTCTTCTTTGAAGGGACTCTTCTCTTCCAGGGTTAAATAAAACTTATGAATCAGCTTAGAAGTCCTTGATTTACATTTATAATTGCTATATTTCATACATCAAGCTAGAGTCCAAACAGGACATGTTGACATAAGTGTGGAAGTCTATGCTTTTCCCCAGGTGATCAAAGGCATAGGATCTTGTCATGCTGGTCAGGTGGAATCTTATATATTGCATACTTTATTTTGGTAATGACTTTTTCAGAATAGAATGTCTATTCAATGCAGATGATCAACTTTGAGTATAAACTTTATGTTGTATATTGAGCATAGTAACAGTAAATAAAACAATATTTAATGCATATTAAAATGAGAGAGGCTATATCTTTGTTTGTATGTCTCTGTTTTAAAAGGCAAGTATTAGGATACAATTTGCTCACTCAAAAAAGCTTGTCCAAAAAGATTGTGAGAATTTTATTATTTAAAACTATATCTCATTGATTAAAAATTGTGCAAAATGATGAGATGCAAAGGCAGGGTCATTACTCATCTTTAAACAAATAGGGCTTCAAGGAGCAGATCATGCTTGGTTTCTGTCCATGCTCTCTGTTGGAATTGACTTGGCAGATTTTTTTTTTTTTTAGATTCAATTCTATTAGTCAATTTTTTTCTTTTGTTTTGTGGCTTGCAATAATGCATTAATAATCATGAATATTTTGAAGTGAATACCTCATTATACTTTTACTTTGTAAGTTGTTTTCTATATTTCTTATTTTTTTATTTTTATTAGTGATTTAATTTCTGGATCATGCTGGGATTCTTTTCACACTTCTCTTTACATAGATAGATAGATATAGATATAGATAAAGATATCTTCCCTTTATATATCCTACAGGTTTTTAATTTTTACAGTATTTCACAAGTTGCTTAGACTTGTCTTAACCTTGGTCGTGTTTGATAAGCCTCTCCCATATTGGAGAATTTCAGCTTTGCACACTAGGAATCCCCCCTCTCATTTATTCTTAAGGAATTATTCACATACACAATTTGTGCCTAATTATATTAATATTTTTTGTCTCAATTTTACTCTCTAAACTTTCTTTAAATAGTTATTTAGAGTTTATTGAGTAATTAATAACTGTTAATATCCTAATATTCAGTTCTTAAAGTTTTTTTTTCTTCTTTTGTTAATTGGATTAAGCCATGCTTCTCTTTCTTTATATTGCTGTACTATTTTTTATTTGTTCATTAAAGGAGTCAGCAGTAGATTATATAGTTCATTTTGGGGAAAAAAATATAAAAAATATTTAAATAAATAAAAATACACAAGAACAGTGCTGTATCCTTGTAATATGTGAGAATTGAGAGGCCATCCAAAATTACTTCATTTTTGAGGGAAGTCGCAGAAATTTAGAAACAGCATGACTCAAACAAATTTTAAAAAATTGTATTGTAGATCAGGGATATAGAATTTGGGGGGTTAATCTCAAGCACCACACATAAAAAATTAACAATTGGATGACCTAAAGATTCAGAAATGCCAGTACTAAATATGTATCTATGAACAATTAAATTAGCAAATTGAAGTGATACCTCTGCTTTTGTGATTAGTGCAAACATTGTTCTAAGTATTAAAGCTAGGGACTCAATGTGTGTGCCCATCAATGATCAAATGAGTAAAAATATGGCACTTATATACTATTATTATTTAGTTATGAAAATATTTTTTCTCATAAAGTTTTTTAAGAAATACATGCAGGACTTTGCATTAAGTGAAATGTGACAGGCAGGGATTAAGTTGCAGGAACATTTGATTTGCATGTGGAAGTCAAAATTTAAATGAGAAAAATTGTGCTCACCAGGTACTGGGATTTTTGTATGGTTGATATTATAGTCAAAGTCTCCGTATTTTAACTTTATTGAGCATAAGAGGGTCAAGAGTTTTTTTTTTTTTTTTTTTTTTTTTTTTTTTTTTTTTTTTTTTTTTTTACCAAATGTTGAGTGTATTGTGTTCTTTATTAATACTACTAGTAGAAGGAATACAATACCTTGTAAGACAAAACTGATATTTATATTAAATAATGATTTTGTTAATCAGTTCTGTTTACTCATTTTACCTTTTATATATAGTATGAAATACCATGATACATTTAGTAAATAAAGTAGTATTTGTCAGTGAAAGAAATCATCATATCAAATGAATTTAAAAATATGAAAATCAATTTATTATACTTGATTGTCAACTGTTGACTTCAGCCAAGTATTATGGCATAGGCTATGCAAGGTTTTTATAGTCTTTTAAAATGTTTTTATGGAAAATTTTAGAGACATATATGTGTATATTTCTTAGTAAATTTTTTGTTCATATTTCTTGTTAAGAGTCCATAGCCTCTTTACCCTTGTTGACTATTTGTGGCATTATCACACAAAATCTGCCAGTTATTTTCACATCTCTATGTCATGGTAGAAAAAAACCAGGTTTTGGACACTCTTTGAAAAAGTCACAAATGTTTGTATATGTTTTACATTTCTCTTATTCTACTGAGAGTAAAGGTAGCTGGTAGATATTTCCTAAATATGTAATGCTATATTATGAAGAACAAAAAGCTGTGGATGATAAGAGTAACATAGTTTCCTTGTCTTTATTATAATACTCTTCTTAATGATGTACTCCTCTTGGATACTGTGGTCTCTAAAAGAATTTTGGTAATATTCTCAAATTAATTGTGTCTGTACATTTTTAATGAACTGATATATTTTTGAGTTTATGATGACTTTGAATGTACTAATCTGTTACACTCCTGATGTACTTATTTTACCTTAATTTCAAGTTATGGATGCAAAGTATATTCATCCTACTCTAATAGGTATTGTTATTTTTATTTTTTGTTTATTTCAGCCATGACTCCTTAAGATATTCAAGAATATTCAACAGAAAAGGGCATAAAACATATGTTTCACAGTGTGATAAGTGGAAAATATAGAAGTTGTAATCTAGACTGTTTACAGCAAGAGAAAATATGGAAAACTACTAGTGAGAGTGAACACCAGAAATCATATAAAAATTCAGACCTTGTTCACTACCAGAGAATTTATACTGGAGAGAAGCCCTACAAATATAAAAAATGTGGCAAAACTTTTAGTAAAATATAGGTCTTATTTACCACAGAAAAACCCACATTAGAGAGATGCCCTACAAAGGTAAAGAGTGTAAAAAAGCTTTCAGTCAAAAAGTAGGCCTTACTTGCCACAGAAGAACTCACAATAGAGAGAAGCCCTACAAATGTAAAGAATGTGGCACAGCTTACAGTAAAAATCACACCTTATTCGCCAGAGCAGATCACATACTGGAGAGAAGCCCTACAAATGTGAAGATTGTGGCAAAGCTTTCAGTCAAAAAACAAACCTTATTGGCCATAGCAGACTCACACTGGAGAGAAGCCCTACAAATGTAAAGAATGTGGCAAAGCTTTCAGTCGTAAATCACACCTTATTTGCCACAGGAGAACACACACTGGAGAGAAGCCCTACAAATGTAAAGAATGTGGCAAAGCTTTTAGTCAAAAACCAGACCTTTTTAGGCACAGCAGAACTCACACTGGAGAGAAGCCCTACACATGTGATGAATGTGGAAAAGCTTACAGTCAAAAATCACATCTTATTTTCCACAACTGAACTCACACTGGAGTGAAGCCTAACAAATGCAAAGTATGTAACAAAGTTTTTACTCAAATATCAACCCTTATTTGCCAGAACAGAATTCACACTGGAGAATAGCCCTACGAATGTGAATGAGTGGCAAAACTTTTAATAAAAAATAAAAATTTATTCACCACAGCAGAAGACACCCTGGTGAATGTGAAATGTAAATAAAGTGATAATATTTTAAAGAAAAACTAAACTTCATTAACAACAGAATTTATACAGAAAAGAACCCCTACAAATGAAAACAAATTAGCAAACTTTTTAATAAGAAATCAATTCATTTTGACCACTAAACTCTGGAAAGAAGACATAAATGTAGATAATATAAAAATATTTTAAATTATATATCATATATTTTTAGACATCAGAGAAAACACACTGGAGAGAAGCTTTACAAATGAGACCATCGTACCATTTCTCTAAGAAAGAGTCAACATTTAATCCTCACCACAACAACCATAGAAGAGACAAAGTTGTGAAATGCGAAAATTGACAATTGACAATGCTTCCAAAATTTATTCACCAATACTCAGCACCTGTGGATACATACTAGTTAGAGAGAATACAAATGGAAAAAAACATTTCATAACCACATGTTTCTTTAACACTACTTATTTTTGGAGGATTCATTGTGCCCAGAAACCCTAAAAAGTTAAATAATATTTTGAAAACTTATTCAAATTTTAAATTCATTGAACATCTGAAAACTCATACCAGTAGTGAACATTGAACAGATTTTGTCCCAAATGTATAACTTATATAAAAATGAATCATTTATAATAAACACTTTGACAAATATGAGAGTATAGTAAAGTCGTTATCTCTACATTACACCTTGATGTATATGAGGATCAGTAAAAGACATTACCTATTTAAATATAGAAAATAAGTAGGTGTCTTTAACTTTTGCTTAAATTTTTTAAGCATTTTCAAGTTATTTGGTAGAAATATCAGTCATAAATATCATACATGCCTAATACAGAAACCTCATCTTTGAAAGCATATAAATTTTGTTTTCTAAATAAAAAATTACTATTTTCATTTTGAATACTGGAGAAAAGAATTATATGAAATCTTTTTTTATTAGTTTTAACACTAAATTGTAGCGTTTTAAACTGTATTTCTTTTTTGTATTTCAGTTTATATTTAGGGATTTTTAAACACTGAGCCACATTCCTAAGCCCTCTGCCCACTTTTTCAAATTTTAAGACTGTCTTGCTAAGTTGCTTGAAACCACACTAAGTTGCTGAGGCTGAATTTAAACTTCTGAAAGTACTCAGTTTCCCAATTTTCTTGGATTACAAGCATAGACCATCCTGCCCAACTTATAGTGCATTTTTTACCTATATGACTTGGGTGAATACATGAGGCTTAAAATGCAGCTACATGAGTTTGAGTCGTTTCACTGGTAAAAAAATACTATAATTTGTACTGTAATAGGAGACTCAAAATGGTACTAGACAAACCTAGTTTTTTAATTTGCCTCTTTATTCATGGTATTCTAATGATTTTAATCTAGTCAGTTCAGACCATTTCTGATTAATGAGTGTCATCAAGATGGAGCCATGTATTCAAATTCCCTCTATGATCAATAGCAATTCTTCCCATTAAAACTCAAAACATTTTCATAGAGTCTTTGTTATATTTTAAGGAGCCACTCTTGCTTTTGTTTAGCAAAACAGAATCAATTCCACACTGTTGAGTCCCAAAGTAAATGGCAATACGTTAACCTAAACACCGTGAGGAATATAAGAAATACAAGATATCACCTTTGAAATATAAAAAAAAATAAGAATCATAAATGCTAAGTCATTACCATCTAAACTATACCAGGGCTTATGAAATGTAATCTTAGATGTTCTACTCACTCTTATAGAAAGAAGCCTTAGACTCAAAGTCATTTTTTTTGTTGTTATAGTCTATTTTATAATGCTATAGAAAAATACCAGAACCAGGCCAATGTATAAAAAGAGATATAAATGCATAAAAATATTTTCTGAGGGGCTGGTGTTTCGGCTAAGTGGTAGAGTGCTTACCTAGCACATGCAAGAATCTGGGTTCAATCCTCAGCACCACATAAAAATAAATAAATAAATAAAATAAAGGTATTCTGTCCAACTACAACAAATAAATAGATAAATAGATAAATAAATATTTTTTTGAGTACATACTTCTGAAGATTTAAGTGCTCTGTACCAGAATCTTCCAAGCTCCTGTTACAGCCCCTTCACCAGCATTACACATGAGATGGAATTATGGTTAGGGCTCATTTGAGAGGTAGAGAGAACATAAGGACACAGGAAGTCAGAGAAATCCAGTAAGAAGACTTGCTCTTTTTGTAACAATCTGCTTTAATAGGAACTATCATGTTTCCCATGAAAATTTCATTAACTCTTTCAAGGGCATCTCCCCCAATGATCTAACCACAATCTACTAGATCTCACTTTTTACACATTCTACTATTTTCCAACTCTCTCCCCTTGGAAACCAAGTTCCCAACACATGAGTACTTGAGGGACATACTCAATTCATAATGAAAGTTATATGAGAAAGACAATGGTAAAAATGAGACATAGAATGTCATTTCTTTGTACTTATAAAGATTCTATATACTACAATAAAATGCTTTAAAATATATAAATTATTTTAGGTGGAGAATTTATTTTAAAGACAATAGGGAATTCAATTAAACTACTTCTTAAAGAATGAATAAATTTAAATATGACAAGACTAATGGGCTAGGTATATTAAAAGAAGGGAAAAGTCTGTGCAAAACCTCAGTGGATGTATAGTAAACCATGCCTAGGTTTATAAAGAAAATGGTGGGCTTTCTGAATATGCTATATCAAGCCAAATGTGTACTGGCTAGATGTGGTGGCCCTCAAAACCAGAGCAAATATTCATAAAAAAGATGCAGTGGACATCAGTCTCAAGAGCTTCCTATTAAAATATCTGCTTCCAAAGACTACATGATTCTTAGTAAATCTTGGGAGTATTATCTTTCTTTCAATTTCAATTTTAAGCTTTCTATAGTTGCTGCACCATCTCTTGACCAGACCAATATTTTCTTGAACATCTTCATATATTAATCTACACACTGTCTCACATGTTTGTTTCTAGGTTGTCATGGATCCCTCCTAGTAAATTCTGAGATATATGAGAGGTTTAACAAGTATAGAAATTTGCTTATGAAAAATAAGCCATGTTGTAGGTGGGAAGTAAAAGGAGAAAAGACGCAAAAGTCCTCATCCAAACTTGTATATGCTGATACTACACAAGGTTATTTCAATGATGTCTGGTTTGTTGTAGAGAAGCATCTTTTCTTATACACTATGCCACAAATTTCTTCAAATATGGTTGTTATAGACTTTGAGAACACCCAGAGTTATCTTAGTAATTTCTACATTGAAAAACTACTGTTATATTTAAGCAAAACTATTCATTGCAATAAATCTGAAATAGTTCTTTAATATTGCAGAACAGAAAATTGGTGGCATTATTCACTAAATGCCAATATTTTCCAATAACACCTATAGGGGTACTTAACAAAATCGATCGATAATTAAAGTAAAGAGTGAAATGAGACCCAGAAACAACTAATTATGGTAAAAATTATTATTACCTTATTTCAAATACTAGTGCACACTTTTGCTTTTTTCCCAAAAGTTAATTTTTTTTAACATTTTGGTATGATATTTCACTTCATTTATGTAACATGATAAATACTATGGTTTTTTTCATATGCACTCTCTGATGCATCTCAAATATATTTGCATACCCCAAGACCTTAACAGATTTCTATACACATTATTCACTAGAGAAACAGTAGTTACATCTGAAATCTATATTGCCCTTTTTAAATGAGGTCTTGCATTTTTTTCAAATATCTGAAATAATTAGGATGATCTTAATTCTAATTATCATATAGTAAATTCCTGATAAATATTTGTGAAAAGGATGAAGAAATAATAAGAGAATTTATATAATCTGTAGAATAGGTTATGTGGTATTTCATGTTTTTAGCTACAACTTATTGAATATTATAGCAATCTTACTATGTGGGTAAGATATGGGTATGATGAACCAATAATAAATAAAAATTGCATGCTGCATTGTTAGTAATTTACCAAGCAATTTTTTTTCAAAAACAGACACTCTGATGTGTGGTATTTATCAACTATGATATTATGAATGAATGAAGTAAAGTAAATGAATAATTGGAACTACATACTTGCTTAGGTTGCCTATAATTCATTGTTAAAAAACCTTTAGCTATGTAAGATTTCAATACTATATCTCAAATTGTGACTTAATGAAATTTTGATAAAATGTGCATTAATAATGCTGAAGTCTTTCATTGAATCTTATATCAGTTTATGAAATAAATATGCTATAAGTGATTTTCTCAAATCTAAGTGTCTTATGTTTTAAGAAACTGTATGGACAATTCAAATTAAAGTTAACATAACTAATATCAAGAGCAGAAGCACCACAGGAAAAATGAAAACAAAGAAATGGGAGATTCCACCATTATAGATGTAATTTTCTCAACATCTTTTCAATGTGCCTAAGCCAGTATTGATACCAAAATTAATGAGCAACCTCTTCTCATGCTGGGTGTGCATGATGCTGTTATATAAAATGAAAAGAACTGCAGATGTTTCAGAGATACATCTTACAACAGTATGTCACTGTGTTTGACCACAGCAAATAGCTTCTCAGTGTTCAAATGGGTAAAAATAAAAAAAAAAAAATTTCAAGTAAAATCCATGTTAAACAATAACAACTGTTTTTTCATAAGAAAACTGTCAATGTTTTTTTTTTGAAACAACATGACAATAAACTGTGTCCTACCACATAAAGGAAAGCAACAATTCTTCATTTTATTATTTGAATATGCCAAATATTCCTTGGCAAAATGTCATGTTTTAATTTCACAGGTGTGAATTATATCTGTTTTTCTTTAAATTGCTACTTATTTAATATAAATTTGTTGAAAAATTATTTCTGCATGTACTAATTAGTGAAATATAGTGAGGAATGAAAGTCATTTAAAGCTCTATGAATTGCAATCTCAGAATGGTAGGAGGAAGCTGTATATAATCATCAGAAACATATTGAGTACTATTAATTTGTTCCAGATATTTATTTCCCTTAGTATCCAGATTTCACATAAACTACTTCTTTTAAATTGAGCTGACTACTATATATCATAGGAAAAGCCATCAGAGCAATCAGAATAAGAAATTAAAAAGAGAAACAATCAAATCATAAACATCTGGTTGAAACAACTAGCCAACTGTTGGATCTTACCTTTTGACTTTACTAAATTCCCTTCTTTTTTTTTTTTATAATGACTAAGAGTAAGGTACTTCTATTAAGAGCATAACCAGAACAATTTATGGCAATTTGTTTTTCTGAAACATATAAAATTGACTTGCTAAATCAGAATACAATCTATTGAGTATACCTTTTGGGGTAAAAAAAATGTACAACTACACAACATGAATATTGGCTTTTTGAAAAAAAAGAATGTGATGGTGAAAACCAATTTGGAAAGTTAGTATTGAATATTTTATATCAAAGAAAAAGCAGAAATATTTAAAATACTTTTGATTATTAGATTCGTGTAAAAAAATATAAGGAAGTGTCCAGGTTGATGTGGTGGTACATACCTGTAATCTCAAAAATCATAGAGTATGAGGCTGAATGATCACAACTTCAAGGCCAGGCTTGGTAACAGAGACCAGGTCTCAAAATAAAATATTGAAGAATTGTGAATATATATGAGTAATAAAGCACCCCTGGGTTCAAACCCCAGGACTATATAAAACTGTAGTTTTCAAAATTTACACCCAAATCAGCAGCCTCCACTCTATCTGCAACTATGTAAAGTTCTAAAAGGAAACTAAATTTAGCCATACCTACTATTAGTTGTCTGATATTGACCATAATTTTGAAATAAATACATGGAAGACCCTTCACAAAGTATTAGGGGTTTCCATTATTTTTTCGAATGGCAATGAGAGAGGGAAGAAAACCAATTTGGCTTATGGGGCCACTTCTTTCTCTTAAGGCCAATGAGTCAAATATTAAAAGGCATTAGTGTTTAATTGATTATCATTTATGTAATCATTATTATGTGATTTTTCTGCTTAATCTGCATTGGGCACTTTATTATTTCTGAGTATGAGCATCTGTACAGACCACTACACCCCAGTCTATTATTTAATAGTTACAAGTCCTGTGTTCATTCATCATCAGTTAGTTATTCTATTTTAAAAATAATTATGTGTTGCATTCTTTGTCTACAGAAAATTTATGAAGGTTAAAAACCAGTAATCATTTTCACAAATTTGATTCTAAACTAGTTTTCATCGCAAAACACACACCAGAAGTAAGAATGATTTCTTTCTCTAATTTATTAGCCTTTCTGACATCCAATATCAGGACATGAATGGTGCTCATGGAGGGATGTTCTTACCATCAAGAACAATCAATACTACGTTCTTCTATCGCATCAAATGCTACAAAAAGTGCACATTTTACTGTGTTTCATACGAAAAACTTGACTTTCCACTATTTGTGTTTAGTGTGTTTTTTCTTTCTTTTTCATCACTTTGTTTTTCTCTATATTTTGTAATATTCAATTTTGTGTGTGTGTGTGGTGAAGAAAATAGACCACTAGAATCTTCTAACTTTTGCTACATTCAATCACTTGACTACTCACTAGCTAATATTTCTATTAAAGAATCATTTTAAAGGTAAGACTGAGGTATGCTAACAAAACTATTTTCAAGGTCTACTACAAACAGAAAGTACCTGTAAAGGCTCAGTGCTATCACTATACAACACTTGAATGTTCAAAGTCAGTCATATTATCAATGCAAAACAAAAGGTCAACCACCAAAATCTACTTCTGTCAAATGTTATTATCTTTGAAGGTAGTGTTTTAATTTTCTTTTAAAATGAATTATTAAATTTTTCAGTATACCTTTATGTATGAATAAGATGTTGGGGATTGCTTAATTTATGACACCACTTAATGACCTAATTTTGATGTTATTATTTTTTGTGTATTCATTTTTTAAATTATTTTTTTAAATATGATAACATAATGCATTACAATTCATGTTACATGTATTTATGCTTGCCTTATGCTCTATATAACCTCTTTTCCCCCTTTTTTTCAAACTAGCAAAACACATATTCTCAGAATGATACTGTGCCAGCCTCTCAGCATGCATACATTCTTATTGAAATAAGCTGAACTCTAAAGCAAAACAAACCCATTACCTCATCTGTCACCCAGTCAACATGGACTAAGCACCTATCATTATCCACTTCATGTTCTGCATCTTCTAAATTTTAGCAAAAGTAGAATATCAACTCAACTTCCTTCATTTATTACATGTATTGAACACAATTTTTCATATCTCTGGTTGTACACAAAGTAGATTTATATCTTGTGTGGCTTCATACATGTACTTAGGGTATTGATAATAATTACATTCCACTGTCCTTTTTACCTCCATGCCCCCTTCCTTCCCTTCTCTCCCCTTTTATCCTTTTCCTTATCTGAAGTTAATGTAATCTTTCCATTCTGTTCCCTAACACATAATGCTATGAATTAGCATCCTTACTGAGAAATCATTTGGTGTTTGTTTTAGGGTGATTTGTAAATTTTACTTAGCATTATATTCTTCAGCTCCATCAATTTTTTCTGCAAAAGTCATGATTTTTTCCCCTTTAATGGCGAGTAATATTCCATTGTGTACATATACTACATTTTTTCCATTTATCTACTGAAGGGCATCTATTATGGCTACACAGTTTAGCTATTGTGAAATGTGCTGCTATAAATATTGATGTGACAGTGTCTCTGTAGTATGCTGTATTTAAGTCTTTTGTGTAAGAACAAGGAGTGGGATTGCTCTGTCAAAGGGTTCCATTCCAGTTTTTTCAAGGAGTCTCCATACTGCTTTCCAGATTGGCTGCACCAATTTGAAGTCCCACCAGCATTGTATGAGTGTGCCTTTTACCACACCCTCACCAACAATTATTGTTGTTTTTTTTCTTAAATGACTGGAGTAAGATGAAATCAGAGTAGTTTTGATTTGCATTTATCAAATTGCTAGACATGTTGAGCAATTGTTTATATGTGTGTCAATTGATTGCATATCATCTTTTGAGAATTGTCTGTTCAGTTATTTGGCTCATATATTTATTGGGTTATTGTTGTTTTGGTTTGCAGATTTTTGAGTTCTTTATATATTCTATAACTTAGTTCTATATCTGATGTGCATGTGGTAAGAATTTGTTCCCCATTAGTAGGCTCCCTATTTACTTAACCAATTGTTTCTTTTGATGAAAAGAAACTTTTTAATATAGATCCATAGTATTTATTGTTGCTTAATATAAATCATAGTGCTCTGAAGTCTTATTAAGAAAGTCAGGCACTAACCAGATAGATTTGGGCCTATTTTGCTGTTAATATACACAATGACTCTGGTTCAATATTTAGGTCCTTGATTCAATTTGGGTTGAGTATTTTGCATGGTGAGAGATAGGGGTTTAATTTTATTTTATTGTATATAAATTTCCAATTTTTCCATCATTATTTTTTGAAGAGGATATCGTTTTCTCCAATGTACATTTTTTATGCTTTTTTTCAAATATAAGAGAGATCTAATTATGGGCATTGTTCTCTGTGTTATCTATTCTATACCATTACTCTACAAGTCTATTTTGTTGCCAATACCATACTGTTTTTTGTTATTATTGATTTGTAGCATAGTTTAAGGTCTAGTATAGAGATGCCACCTAATTCACTCTTCTTGCTAAAAATTGCTTTAGCTATCCTGGGTCTCTTATTTTGTCAGATAAATTTCATGACTGCTTTTTCTATTTCTCTGAGAAATGTCATTGGGATTTTGATTGAGATTACATTAAATCTGTATAGTGCTTTTGGTAGTGTGGTCATTTTGACAATATTAACTCTGCCTATTCAAGAAAAAAAATAAATCTTTCCATATTCTCATGTCATCTTTGATCTTTTTTCCATAGGGTTCTGTAGATTTCATTGTAGAGATCTTTCAGCTATTGTTATGTTGATTCCCCAGGATTTTATAATTTTTATACTATTCAAAGTTAGTAGTTTTTCTCATTTCCTTTGCAGAAGATTTTTTATTGATATTCAAAAATGCCTTTGATTTTTGGGTGTTGATTTTGTATCCTGCTACTTTACTGACTTCATTTACTAGTTCTAGCAGTTTTCTGATGGAATGTGTCGAGTCTTTTAGGTATAGAATTATATTGTCAGCAAATAGTGCTAATTTGAGTTCTTCCTTACTTATCCATATGCCTTTAATTAATTTTATTTGTCTAATTGGTCTGGCCAGTGTTTCAAGAATTATGTTAAATAGAAGTGGTGGAAATGGGCATCCCTGTCTTTTTCCAGTTTTTAGAGGAAATGCTTCCATTTTCTGCCTTGGTGTCCTAGAATGGTGCTCCCCAATCTTGTGGCCATTGTCCATGTAATCCATCAAATTGAAAAACTCAGCTTTTTTGTCACAGGATATATATGCCAAAATATCATGTGCTTGAAGCTACTGAATTAGGCAGGATAGACACGGAACATTTCCATAATCGCGAAAATTATTGAATGATGATGTTCTATAAATCACCAGGAGCAAATAATATGGATAATATGACCTATTGAGAGTTCAAATCTAGTACCTTTCAACAAATACCTTGCTAACTGTGTTCCAATACAAATTTTTTGTTAAAAAAAATTAATAAATAAATAAATAAATAAAATAGAGTGGTGTGGATACAGCTCTCAGGTGCTACATTAATGAATTCTGTTTTAGAGCATCCACCAGGTTTTACCTTGTCTCTTCCAATCACAAGATTTCAAGCACCTCCCTGGAAGGCCCCCTACCATTCTGGTAAAGGCCAGTGACTCTTATGTTGTCCTTTGTCAGAATCCCTCTTACCTTCTAGGCTAATGAGGAAACTAGCCAATCAAGAAACCACTACCCCCACCACTCCAGATAATTCTTGTGCATGGGAATTCATAGCCATCCTATGAGTATGAAGCTGCTGGCATTGGTACCACACTTAGAAAACCACTGCTCCAGCAGACTCCAACATCTAGGACATTGGGGTGTTTTTATAACAGGTCCTAGTAGAACATGACTCAAGCCCACTTAGTTATAAGCTGGGGATGCTGCTGAAATAAGACGCAAACCACCACCAACAACAACAATAACAATAACATAAAGCCCTCTACATTTATGTGGGGATTTTTCTCTAAAAAAGACCTTGAATTTTTAAAAATTATCACATCTCCATATGGCTTCTGCCAATAAACCCCTCAATGATAAAGAGTTTTTTAAAAGAATATTTTCAGAAATATTTTTTGAGGAAGTAAAGAACAACCCACTTGGGAACAGTACAGAATGTGAGCGCTTTTTTGCTCGATTATAACATAAAATTCTACTGAAGCTGGGGCAAAGACCCTTCACAGACCTCAAGAACAGACAGGAGATTTCCTCCTGCTGACATGCTCTCAAGTCACAGCTGCACCCAACTTGGTTTCTCTTGAGGCAAAGACGGCCCAAAAGGTCATTGAACTAGCTGTTCTGTCACAAGGGGGGAATATATACCATAAATTACCAAATAATACATCTAATAAAACTAATAATTACAAAATGCTATCTTTAACATAGTTTGATTAAATTTAATTTTGAATGAAAGTGTTTAATCTTTAGTACACCATATTTATCTTATTGCTGATAGATGAGATTTTACTGCCAGAAAGTGATAACTTAATGATCTCTGTTAAAGAATGCAAGTCCAAGGAGACTTCAAGCATCAATTATTTATAAGCAGACTTGGTGCTGTGTCCCCATGTAAAGGTAGCAAAACTCCTGTCATGAGGTGGATGCACCCCTGCATCACCTGACCACAATGATCTCATCTGAAAGAGATCAGAAGTATGGCACAACCCTGAACCTCAAAAAATCTTACAGAGGCGAGGCCACAATGATGTCTTAGAATCAAGTTCATGGAATGTTGCCTTCATGGCATACATTAAGAGTGCCTGAGTGGCAACACACTACCCCATGCTAGGTTGTGTGAAGAGCAAAATACTTACCTCTTAGGCACAGCCCTGGGCATGAGGCTGTGTGTTGAATTCCCTGCTCTTGCTCCATTGCTCACTCCTTGATTGGTCACTGTAGAAATTGCATTGCTGGCTGCCTGTAATCTGCTAAGCTACTGCCTGAGTATATATACATGGTAACTTCATAATAAAATGGGACCTGTTTCCTGCTTGATGTCCAGAGGTCTTGATTAGTGACTTCACAGACACAGTCTCTTCTACAATTTTCCGTGAAACCCCTTGCTGGACGAGAAAGAGCACACATAAACATCAGTACATAGCATTTGTCTTTTTTTGAAGGATCAAAAATAAAATCCTTGTAATGTGACTCTCCTGACCTCTAATGAATGTCAGTATGTTTACATTTCCATCACCACATCTTCAATATTTGGATATTTACTCACTTTGTCTTTGTACCAGAGAAGGTTATTCTTCCATTAGAAAATACTGGGTGATCTTTTCTTTTTTTTAAGCATTTATTAGGGTGGAGATAATGAAAAGAATTTTCTGTATCCTGCCATTTTCTACAAATGACAGTTCCTTCATACTATTTTAAGCAGGATTTAGTTTGTCCATGAGTCCCCCTTTTTTTTCTTTTAATCTATGCAGCAGGTTTTACTTTTCTTCATGCTGCTTTTCACATCATACCTACAAGTCAACTGATGGAGCTATGCTGAGTGAGAAAAAAATACCAATAAATTGATATTAGATAGGCCTACCTACATCTTCTATGAAGGTTGTAACAACTGAGTTGTTGCCTCAGATTATTGGGAGAAAATAAATTCAGTTTAAACTCACTAAGCTTGTAATATTTTAGCCTAAATTCACTCTCCACAGAGAATTTTAGGTCCTCCAAGGCATCTATTCACCACAGGATTCTGCAAAGTAACCATGGATCCACTAGCTACAACATAAATCATGGAATCATCCCATAATTTATTTGAGACCAAACCAAACCAGTAACTGTTCCTCTTCTGCAGGATTCAACACCCTCACAATGAGAGTCATATTCACAAATGAAAAAAAATCTAGTACAATTTTCAACTGCATTGACCATATGCAACTTTGCTTTGATTTTGATCAAAGTATTAATTTAATCACTAATGAAACATTTTAACTGAAAAAAAATCATGATATACACTTTCAAAAGTATTTATTTTCTAAATGTTTATTTTCTAGATGTAGGTGGACACAGTATCTTTATTTAATTTATATGTGACACTGAGGTTTTAACCCAGTGCCTCACATGTGCTAGTTGATCACTCTACCTCTGAGGCAAAATCCCAGTCTCTCATGATATACACTTTGATGTCTACGTTTTTGTTTAAAAGAGTGTTTTGATTCTTCCAAGTTTTTCTGTGGATAAGCAGTTTACTTATTTTATTTATTCTATTTATTTATTTTCTTTGCACCTGTAATGAAACCCAGGGGCACTTAATCACTGAGCCACATCCCTAGCCCTTTTTTCTTTTTTATTTTGAGACAGAATCTTCCTAATTTTCTTAGAACATTTCTGAGTGGCTGAAGCTGGATTTGAATTATGATCCTCCTGCCTCAGCCTCCCAAGCTTCTGGGATTACAGGCATCATTTTCATTATGTTTAAATAATTTGACATTTTATGAATATTTAAAAAAACGTGCCGAACATTTGAAATCTTTAGTTGTAGGCAAATTTTGAAATGGGCACAAACACTGGTAGGATTAACTAGTTCTTGTGTTCTATTCCATAAATACAACAATATATGATATGATTCAAAATTACTAGAAGAAAGTAAATGTGATAAACAAAATGAGAAATGATAAGTATTTTAGGAGGCAAAATGATAATTACACCATTATTATCAATATATGTGTCAAATTACTATATTGTATGATAAAGATATACTTGTGTCAGACTGGAGTGGTGGTTCAGTGATAAGCACTTTCCTTGCATGTGTAAGGCACTGTGTGCAATCCTCAACATGACATAAAATAAATAAAGGTATAACAATTATCTACAACTAAACAAAGAAATTAAAAAAGATATATGTGTAAATTAAATTATAAAGTTATGAATAGTTGCACATATATATCAAAGTATTTTCCCCAAGAAATGTATTAATTCAAAAGAAAAATATAGTAACTTTATAGTGGATAGACCCTTTAGACATCAACTTAACTAAGTGATCAAGGTCATCACCACCAGTAATCAAACATGTTGAAGACATGAGCCTCTTGATATGGTGAGCTGAGAAGGAGCCAGCACCATTTCTGTGGTATTGCCAAAACTGCAGAGCCTCCCTCTGATCTTGAGAAAACACAAGATAACCCACAGTTCTACAAAACACTTGTTCCTCAGTGCTGTCAAGATCATGAAAGATGAGTATAGACTGAGGGAATGTCACCAATGTTAAGGTCTGTAAACAAGTCAGGATGTCGCCTGGCATTTTGCCAGAGGGAGTGGTTTGTGAGGTGGTGCCAGCAAGCCATTAACTGTGATTCGTTGACTGCTGTATCTAGTTTATGTTAATTAAGATAAGCTGTGTGGAATGTATATATACCCGTCCTGTCCTGCAATAAATGGCTCCGACTCCTGCTGTATCAATCTACACAAGTTGTTCCTCACCCCCTGGTTATTTTGCTGCAGCCGGACTGCGGCAACCAATTGATCAGGGACACAAAAGAGAAATAACAACTAAATGCAGTGTGGTGTCCAGAATGGGGTGATGGAAGCAGGAAAGGTTCTTGGTAGAAAAAAGGGAAATTCCAATAAGGGCTGTTTTGTTTTTTTTTATGTACTGGGGATCTAACTCAGGACTGCTTTACCATTGAGCTACATCCCCAGCCCTTTTTTATTTTCATTTTTTTTTTTTGAGACTGGGTCTCATTAAATTGCTTAGGGCCTTGTTAATTTGCTGAGGCAGGCCTCGAATTCCCTATCCTCCTGTCTCAGCCTTCTGAGCTGCTGGGATTACAGACATGCACCACTGTACCCAGCATCCAATAAGATGTAAAGTTCAGGTGATTGTACTGAACTAAGGATAAGTTCTCAGGCTTGATCATTTACTAGGGTTATGTAAGATGTGAATATTAGGGAAGGCTAGGTGAGGGGTGTACTGAAGCTATCTGTTCTATTTTTGGCAACTTTTCTGTAAATCTAAAATTAGGTCAAAATAAAAGTTTTAAAAAGTTGCCACATTGAAAATTTAGGGCAGATGCCTTGAAGGCCTCATGGGAAATTTCACTGGTCTGCCTGTCTTTGGATTTGAGATTGGAGACCTCCTGTCCTCAGAGCATTAAAGCACCCACGAAGATTTATTCAGTCATTCTGGCCTATGGTTGGCCAAATGGCTTATTCCTTTAGGACAGACTGACCCCCCTTTCTCCTCTGCAGTATGGAGCCCTGAGCCCCCCACCCCACCTTGGGATTCTCATCCTGACTGGCAGTGGCTGCGAGGTGAGGCTGCAGCAGTCTGGGGAAGGCTTGGCAGGTGAATGAGAGGGTGCTCCAGAGGGAGGGAGGCTCAGACAGTGTTTAGCTGCAGAGTGGGGCTTAGCAGAGGCGAGGGGGAAAGGGAGGGGGGCTCTCCTTCTCAAGGGGCCCTTTCATGTTGAAATCAGCCATCATGAATGCTGGGGGCCCAGGAGCCTAGCCGTGGAAAATGTGAGAGCCCCATTATGTCCCCTCATGTGACATGTCGTCTGTGGCTCCCAGCGGGCCAGCCAGGATGCATTAGGAGAAGTGTCGGTGTGCACCTGGGGCGGGGGAGGGTCCCATCAAGACATTGACCCACTCAGGGAAGGGAGATTTGAAGAAGCAAGTTCTAGACTCTCCTGATGCTGGAGGGGAGGGTGGACTGGGCACCCTGTGGGCTTCAGGATCAGGGGTGGGCAATTGGCAAGAATCCAAGAGAAGGCTCTTGTCCCAACCCTCTCCAATGCCCTGAGTAGCCTGCTTCTCGCCAGCTCTGAAGGTGCAGACCCTGCTGACATACCTCCAGGGACAAGGAGCTCACTCTATCCTGGGAGAGCATAGGGTTCTGGCATTGGTTCCACCTCTGGATTCAGTTTTCATTCCCAGCCAGGAAATCTGGGACATTGGACAGGGGAGGCTGTGGCCCCATCTTCCCTGGTACACTCTCAGCCCAGGAGTGACCCCTGCTGTCCGGACAACCGTGGAGGCAGAGGACTATGCTGGCTAGCTCTGCATGGATTGTGCTGGGTGGCCCTGCCAGCCCCCTCCCCATCCCGCATTCTGTGTTGCTCTCCGCTGGCCTACAAGGTTCTCTTCAAATGTACTGCCACAGGAGGGAGGTGGGTGAGGCCAACATCTGGACCAAGGGGACATCATTGGCCCCCACAGCTGGAGCTATCAGCAGCCAATGTTTACCCAGACATTATTTGCCTTTGTAAGTTCCTGGCCCCCAACATGCCCCCCCCGAGGAGAGGGTCCTGAGCCTCCTCCCCACGACTGGGCAGGGACGGACCAGAGAGCGCCGTGGCTGGCTAGAGTTCAGATACTCCCAGCAGCTTCAGCTGCCTGAGAGAAGAAAGCGCTAGCCAGCTGGGCTGTCCCTGCAGAGGTGTGGACACGAGTAGGACAAGGCCATGGAGAAAGTGTGAGTGGACCCTGGACACAGCGTGGTGCAGAGAGGAGGGCCAGACCTCTGGAATATTTCAGAACCTTGCTGGCTGACCTTGGGTCAGTCTGTTCCTCTGTATCCTGTGCCACCAAATGGGAAGATTTCCTTGCCACCTGATTGAAAATAGTCTCTGTCAGCTTTTTTGCTGCACTATGGAAGGACCCAACCAGAACAATTGTAGAGAGGGAAAAATTGCCTTGGGGGCTCAGGGTTTTAGAGGTCTCAATGCACAGACAGCAGGCTCCATTCCTCAAAGTTTGAGGTGAGCTGAACCTCATGGCGGAAGAGTGTGGTAGAGGAAGGGGCTCACATGATGGTCAGGAAGTAGAGGGAGGCTCCACTTGCCAAATACAAATATATATCCCAAATAATTGGCCCATGACCCTCCTCCCCAGCCACACCCCACCACTTCAGTCACCACTCAGTCAATCACTATCAGGGGATTAATTTACTGAGGGGTTAAGACTCTTACAACCCCATCACTTGTCCTTCGAACCCTCTTGCATTGTCTCACAGCTAAGTCATTTGGGGACCCCTCACATCCAAACCAGAACAGCCTCCTGCCACACCTATCCCCTCCCGTGCCTTATTGCTCTTTGTAGCGTATGTTCCAACACGCACCCCTCTGCCAGAGCACGACCACCAGGAGGGCAGGCAGGACCTCACTTTACTGTCACTGCTCCCTGGCATCCAACCAAGCTTCCACAGCTCTTCCCTAGCTTGCCCCTCTCATTCCATCTGCTTCAAGTGACATTGTGGATTGGGGTCAGAGAAGGACAGACCATGTTCTGTGGTGGCAGGCTCTGGCCAGAGAAGTTTTCTCCTGGAGCACAGCGAGTCCCAGGTGGGCAATAGCGTGGGAAAGAGTATTATGCCTTCATGATAATAGAGTATGCATTCACATGAGGAACCAGATTCAGAGATGTTCCATGACTTACATAAGGTCACACAGCCCCAAAGTTACAGAACCAAGATTTGAGCCCCTGTTCAAGGTTTCCTCTTTACTCTGCTGCCTTCTGTAAAAGATGTTGGAAGTTCTCATTTGATTTCCCAGGACACTTGTGTTCCACACTCCATTGTATCTATACATTCTTTCTATATCATTGCATCCTCAACCCCAACCTGGTTGATGAGCACAGAAGACAACATGAGCTCGATTTCACAGACCAGAAAGGAGCCTGTAGCCATGCAGCCAGTAAATGGCATCATCTAAACTAAGCTCAGGTCAGTCTCATGTTGGCACATTGCCCTTAACCTTCTTCCAGGCTGGGACTAAGCTTTCAGGTCTCATTGGCTGGCACGGGGCTCCTGACCTTCCAGCCTGCATTAACACACCCGTGCTAAAAGCTTCCCAGGGACCTCACCCTGGACAGAACCTGCTCCCTTTACCCCATCCACAGGGTCATTTCAAAAACCCCTGTTGGCCCTCCAGTGAAGAGGCAAAGGGTGTCCAGTCTGCCAGGGCCCAGGAAACAAGGTAAACCTTAGGCTACCATGGAGCACCTACAAAATACTCAGACTAAAGGCAGCTGCAACTTGACGCTTGCTGAAAGCCAAGCATCAATCTAAAGAATATTTACTGCATCTCTGCAATATGCCTGATATTTCATGAAATCATTTTTTTTTTATTTTGTGGAATTGGGGATCAAACCCACAGGTGTCTTAATCACTGAGCCTTATAACCCTGGCCCTTTTTACTTTTTTATCTTTATTTTTTATTTTGAGGATCTCACTAAGTTGCCCAAGCTCACCTGAAGCTTTTGATCCTCCTACCTCAGCCTCCTGATTCACTGGGATTACCAGGAATGTGTTTTTTTGAATCTGAAATACTTTTATGAAAAGGCATGCATTAGTCCAGTGCTTGCTATGTGGGATATAGTCACTACATAAAATCCATGTGAATCTTTACAGAGTCTTGAAAGAGGGGCTACAGATATCACCCCCATTTTGCAGATAGGTAGAGTGAGACTCAGAAGAGCCAAGCCACATGTCCAGGATCTCCAAGGTAGCAAGTGGCAGGGCAGGGAATAGAACCCAGGTTTTCCCAACAAAAAGTCTATGTCCTTCAGGCCTATAATCCCAGCAGCTTTGAAGGCTAAGGCAGCACGATTGCACGTTCAAAGCCAGCCTCAGCAACTTAGCAAGATGCTAAGCAAATTAGCAAGACCCTATCTCTAAATAAAATATAAGAAGAGCTAGGAATGTGGCTCAATGATTGAGTGCCCCTGAGTTTAATCCCCAGTTCTTAAGCCATGTGCTGTCTGTCCCTTCCTATGAGCAGAGGGCCCTGCAATTTAGCCTCACCTCCTCAGACATGCTTTTAGGAGCACATCCTACTTCCCCATGTCTGGACATGCTCACTTGACAAGTGGGAGGAACACTGGGGAGGCTCCTAAGCAGGCCTCCGGCTATGGGGGTGGACCCAGGATGCCCACCATTGTCACACCAAGTTCAACCAACAGGTCCCACTCACTGTGCCCCAAAGCAAAGGCAGTCTGTGTAGTAAGGAGTCCCTTCATGATGGTCCCTCAGAGCTCCCGGGGGCTGCCTGGTGGTGCCTAGGAGGGGACTGGGGGGATGTCCCTCCCTCTGGGTATTTGGGAGCCGGTGCCCAGGGAGCCTCCAGAGGATGATGATGTGGAACTGGAGCCACTGGCCCTTCCCTGTACATGATGAGCAGGGAGTGTGTTGATGGATATGCTGATTTCACTATCCCACACACCATTACCATCTAGAAGTTGGCAGCCTTATGGGTGGGGAGGGGAGGGGAGGGAATTCACTAACTTCCTCATGTGTGTGGTGGCATCCTTTACTCTTCAATAAAGGCCAGGGACCTGATTCATTCCTGGAGGCCCGAGAATAGAGGCACCGCACTCCCTGGGTCTCTCCCTCCTATCCACCCTCCTCCTGCAGTGGTCTTGCCCTTGGCCAGGGCTCCCCCCCATTTCTGGGGGTGCCAGGATGATGGGAACCCAGCTGTCCACCTTCCCCACAACTCCATGCTTCCCCATCCCATGGTCATGTACAGGGAGCAAGAAATGGACATCTTGGTGTTGGAGGGGTGAGGTGCAGGCGCCTCAAGGCCAAGAGGGAAGGGAACACAGAGGGCTTCCTGGAGAGGGAGGTTAGGGGTCCTTGCTAAGGGGCGAGTTGGGGGCGGGGAACAGCCTGGACAATGGCTGAGAGGTGGGGCCACCAGCGGATGTGAGGGGCTGGGCGGGTGGAGAGGAAGGGGAGGGATGGGTGGATGCTTCTAGAACAGGCCTCCCCGAGTGGCAGCCCCTGTCCTCTCTACCCACGCCCACTGATAAGGCCTGGGCATGGACAACGGGGTCAGGTGGGATGCCTGAGGCTCATTCATTGCCCAGGGCCCTGGCGGGGAAGCCAGCTAGGAGGGCAGCACAGCAGGGTCCCCCCGAGCGCTGTCCTGGTTGACAAAGGCGGGCTGGGGGCAGGAGGGGCTGGAGAGGGTGACATTCTCCCTCGAGGCCATCCGTGGCCTGCTCCCCCAGCACTCAGGAGACACAGGACAGCTGTTCAAACACTGATCAGGGAGTGGGGCACCATGAGATTGTGTGCTGGGAGGTAGGGAGGCCACCGTGCCTGGGTGCGCTACGCCCCGTGTGTTTGGCCTGTGCTGGATGGGCACCTGCTGGGAGTGTGGGATGCAGGGCAGAACGAGGGTCTGTCCCCCTGTGTGCACGTAAGTGGGCTCATGAGTAAGACAGATCGGGCGTGGGGGGGTCGGTGCGTGCATCATGGGGTGGGTGCGCATGGTCTGCGCATGTGCAGGTGGACCGACTTTGCCAGTCCCTTCTGCTCGGGCAGTGATGCTGGTGCAGGGGTGTGACGTCCACGCTAGTGAGCGTGCACTGGCCCACACGCATGCATGTGTGTATGCGTGCTGCACTAGGAGCGCAGTGTGACAGGCTGACACGGTGGAGGCCCGAGGCTGGCTTTAGTCCTGGAGCCCACGAATCCCCAGGGCATTGTCCCTGTCGGTGCCCAACGAGTCCCCAGGCCCATCACCTTTGCCCCTCACCTTGGAGAGGGCGTAGTGGTGGCCCCATGTCCTCTCTAGAACGGTTTCCGTGGACATCCATCCCATGCCTCTGCAACCCACCCCGGGCTGCGCTCACTCCAGAGGTGCAGGTGACAGTGGGGGCAGGTGGCAGTGGTGCCAGCACGAGGCAGGTCCGTGTTTGTCACTGAGCCACAGCCTGGCTGGAAAGCTGAGGGGACCTGGTCCCTGGTCTCCATTGGCCAGATTCCCTGCCTGCCCTTCCAGGACAGTCCCCCAGAGCCACCAGAGCCCCGCCAGGGGGGACCCTGACCTAGGAGTTGGGGCACCCCAGGCTCATGGCCCTGGCCCGCACCCACCCCTTCCCACCTCGACCTCCTTCTTGGTGAAGAAAACACCGAGCTTCAGCCCTTGGGCGACAGAGGTGCCTGAGCCCTCCAGGTTGAGTGGAGACGGAAGGGACTGGTGTGGCTCCTCTCTCCTCCTGTCTCTGGGTCTCTCCAGCCAGTCAAGCCCCCACTGCTCACACACTTTTTAAAATGTCAATAGACTGTCACTCACTTTTCTTGTTATACTTCTTAAAATGAGGGTTTCCTCTAGTCGATGGCGGGAGGTGACACTGGATTCACGGGCTTGGCATTATTCCTGTTGAGAGGAGATGGACTGTGGAGAGCTCATCAGCTTTCATAGTAACTATTTTATTTATAAGGATTTTCCTAATGTCATGAATATGCCAGGCCTGGCTTCTTTGTGCCCACTCTGGAGGGAAGGGGGGACTGAGCATGGCCCAGGTGGGGTGGCTTTCTTTACCCCGAATCCCAGAATCCTAGAGGAACTGACCTTCAGCAGTGTAATGCAACAGTTTCTAATTGCACACTGCTGGTGGTGGGGAGCTCACTCCCGACCAAGATGGCCCACCTCAGGTACAGTCTCAAACTCCTATCCTACCCTCACAGGCCCTGGTACTGTTCTCTGAAGCGAGGGAGGAAATCTCTCCAGAGTCCCACTTAGGGTCCTCCTAGGAATCCCTTCCCACTCTAAAATACCCCCATTAGTCCTTTGAATCTCTCTCCATCCCTTCACCATCTTAGTGAGTCTCCAAAATATACCCAGAATTCTCTTCCCCAAGATCAGGAAGACCAATTGAGACTTCTGTGGGTTATCAAGACCAGTGTCTCCCAAGGTCACTTCTGAAATGTCTTCATTCTAGTCACATTTATAAGAATCTTATGTTCAAATGAACGTTGCAAGTGCTGGGTTAAAGAAATATTAGAAACTTCCTTTGCAGAAGGACTTATCAGGGACTTATATGACTCATGTACCTGAGACTCCAAACCAGATACAGGAGGTTGAGTTTGGGTGCATCTGGACTTGTCAGAAAGTCATGCTAGAAGGGACACACGTAAACTGCTCTAGAGGCAGATCTGGGTGAGAATTCCAACTCCGCCATGTGTTACCTTCGGGACCTGAAAATGCCTTTACCACTCTGACCTTCAGACTCTTCATCTATCATGTGAAAGATCTTCATCTCTGTGCCTTGCTTGTTCGACAGGTGGAGCACAAGGGAAAGAAGTCAATCAGTTCCCAAACTGCCTCATCTGGTGCAACTATCCCCAGGCACATCCTGGCTCAGGCCATCCTCAACTCCCCACACAGCCTCAAATGTACCAAGCCCACTGCTGCCTCAGGTCCTTTACACATGCTCAAAATCCACTTTCCAGCTACATCCATATGATGCATGGTAGGGGCTCAACAAACAATGCATAAACTGCTGTGAGATGGAGGCCCTTGATGTCTTCCCCTGCTGGTCACCATTCTGCTCATGTCCATAATCTGATGAGGCCTGAAATCTTCCCTGTCCTACCCTGAGGCTGGAGCAAGCAGGGACTCCCACGCATGCACCTGAAAATCACCATGAAGGCAGTTTCCAGGATCTCCCGGGCAGGGAGGATGTCAGCTGGGAGCCACTGGGCCATGCCCAGGCCGTGCCCCAGGCCCCTGGACCCTGCTCTGGCTCATCTCTTCAATGGTGTCCCCTCTGCTGGCTGCCTGTGCTGGCCCCTGACTTAATCAATCTCGGACAATTGGCCACAGGCTTGTTTCCTTAAAATGAGGTCACCTCTGAGGATCTCTGGAAGGACGTGGCCCTACCTCCTCAGAGCAGTGGAGACATTGCAGCTCAGGTAAGTGAACATTCTCTTAAACCAAAAGGCTGGCAGGGGGCTCTCTTCTCCCCCAGGCTGAGTGGGCCTCTCAGGACCAGGTGAGGCATCACCCGAGAGGGGACACTGTCTGTGTCACAGAAGGCTCCACTCACCCAAGTCTCCTCCTGCCATAGGTGGATCATATGTCTGATGTTCTCCTCCCACTTACTGCATCTTTGGTCTGAGGGGTCTGGAGTAAAACCAAATGGCCCAGCTTTAAAACCCCTATGGGCCTCTTTTGAGCTGTGTGATCATTGGTAAGTTAATAAATCTCTCTTTGCCTCAGTTTCTTTCTTAAATGGAGACACTGGTGTGTCTTCTGGGGTTTTTTTATGCAGAGCAGTCCCTAGCACATAGGAGGTGCTGCATCAACGTGGCTGCAATGACTATTGAGGCCATTTTTGGATGTTGTGGGTGGAGTGGGGTGGGGAATTCAGGAAGGATCATTGTGAACTCTTCTCTGTTAATGCATTTTCTTTTTTTGTGGGAGGTACGGTGTCAGGGGCTAGAAGGAAATTCTCCTTCAAAGAATAGCCTGACATTTACAAGACACGAGTGGCACGTGTTAAGAAAAAGGACTTAAAATTATTCTTTTCATACATAGGAGAATTGTGTCCGTGGTTTCCCCTTGAAGGGACCATTGATGGTAAAAGATGGCTTAGAGTAGGAGACTGTTTAAAAGATTATTATGAATCCTTTGGCTAAGAAAAAGTGCCTGTTCCCACCTTTTCTTACTGGAACTTAATGAAATTCTTAAAAGTTCACCCTTTTTCAATGGTACCTTTAAACTTGTCAGGATTGGGGAAGAGGCTATGCAAAAGACCTCTCATCTCTCTCGTCCCCCCTCGGCATGCCCTTCAGTTAGTATAGACATAGATCCTTCTCAGTTCTCCAGGACCCTGGGAACCTTCCTGGAGGCATTCAAAATCCCACCCTAATGACTAAGGCTCCAACAGCTACCAACCGCCTTTATCCAGTTTTAAATCCCAGAGACACATTGACACCTGGGGAAGAGGCTACCTTGGAGAAGGAAGCAGCTCGCTACCATTCAGAAGACACGCCACCTCTCAGGACCCTGCCACAGCCTATAGGACTTACCCATCCACCTCCCTCCTATATCCCTCCTGCCTTTTGTGCTCTGGCCCTTCAGGGGCCAACTGCCCCATCAGATATTTTTTCTCCACTTACCTTGCCTAACCTGGCTCCCTTGCGCAAGTCTCTCCAACATAGACGGGAACAGATCCAACTTTTAAAAGAATTAAGATGCCTTGACTCTGAGCTCTGCTCATTAGCCTTATGCACAGAGTCAACCCAAGCTGGCCCAAGGCGGTCTAATACAAAGGTTAAGCCACACCATGGGCCTGTTCTCGCCTTCCCAGTCAACCACAGGCAGATAGATAAGCCCGCCCAGGCTGAGGACAAAGAGGAGGATCAAGTAGAGGAAACAGATCCAGGGTTCATAGTTTGTTATTGGTGAGCAGAGTTCTCTCTCTGCTTCTTCATTGGCATATGCTGAGCTGCTTTCCCACTCCCTACACCTCCCCCACTATGTTGTGCCTCACCTTGGCCCCAGAGCTATGCAGTTGGTGGTCAGTGGAGTGAGACCTGAAACTATGAGCTACATTAACTTTTCCTGCTCTAATTGTTGTTGTTAGATTTTTTTGGTCACAGTGATGTAAAAGGCAACTAAAACACAGACTAATTTATCCAGCAGGGAATATTAAAGGCAGTACAGCATTTGAGATATGGCCTGGGTATATTTATCTGCTTTCAGCCTGATATACCATGGGGATCAGGAGCAAAAGCCAGGGTAGAAAGATTTAAAATACTTGCAGGTTTTCCAGAAAAGAAAACTTTGTAATGTTGGGGCCAAAGATGGTGTGGTTGGTAAAAAGATTAGTTCCATTACACAGAAGCCACCTTTCGGCATCTCAGGAATGGCAAGGACACCACCCTTAGCAGGCTCAATGACTTGTGGAGAGATTATCAGGGTGCCCTGCGTGCAAAAGGCAGCCTCAGAATCCTATGTCCAGATTCATTTTGCTGTGTAACTAACATCATATGGGCTCACAGAGGCCATGGTCTAGGTGGGTCTGGCTACTGTCTTCATTCTCAGCTGACCTTGTTATTGTGTATGTGATGCTGTTTATCAGGCTTACAGAGTGAAGAGTTGAGGGGTTGTGAAGGTTTGCATTCATACTTCAGAGGAAACGCTGGTGACCAGGATGTGCATATCACATTCAGAGTGCAACACAGTAACCCCAGAAACAGTGATTTATCAAACTATAAGAGTGGAGCCAGTGTTGTGGTGGAGGTTAGTAGTGGCAGGCCTATGAACACCTGCTCAGGTAAGTGAAAGTCAGTGAGCACAGAAGCTCTAGGGAGTGGTCCCACATTAGACCAAGCTGGAGGGGTAAGGATGCTCAAGTTCTAGGGCACCCATATTACACCATCAGGTGCCCTAGTTTCACACCTGGAGCACTAGACTTAATGGAGCACTAGACTTAATGTGTGCCCTGCTGTGCTTTTTCAGTCTTCTCCTTACTGCTGTCCTCTTCTTTCCTTTGGGGTTAGTTGTGTTTCCCCTGCGTAGATGTATCTTTGAAATGTGTTAACTTTTTTTTTATTATTAATGAGGATTGCAGCCAATGCAGCTACAAAAGGTTTGATTCTGCTGCTTTGCTTCCACTCATGAAAGTCAGTAACTGAAGAGGCAGAGAGGTGGGAGAGGAAAAGGCTTCATTGGCAACAATTCAGCATTTCAGAGATGAATGGCTAGCTCCTGGTTTCATCTTGCTTAGTACTGCTGAGTGAAAGTGTATACAGTGTGTAATGTGGAATTGTTCTCGCAGTCTTGGGCAGGTGGACACAAGCACAGTTTACTAGTGTTGACAGACTGTCCTTCAGAGGGGTCTGGAGTCATTGCTCAGTGGTATAGAGCTTGCCTGACATGTGTGAGGCACAGGGATCAATACTTAGAACCATATATAAATCAATAAATATTGATAGACAACTAAAAATAGATGTCACTAAGGAGCTGGGGATGTGGCTCAAGTGGTAGCGCACTCGCCTGGCATGTGTGCAGTGCTAGGTTTGATCCTCAGCACCACATAAAAATAAAGATGTTTTGTCTGCCCAACACTAATAAATAAATATTAGAAAATTCTCTCTCTCTCTTTCTCTCTCTCTCTCTCTCTCTCTCTCTCTCTCTCTCTCTCTCTCTCTCTCTTTCTCTCTCTCTCTGTCAAAAAACTGTTATTTAAAGAAGTTGGGATTCTGTGGGTTATATCTGGGTCCAGTGGACCCTGACACATCCCAGACCTGTGAATCTAAGATAATGTGATTTTTTATATGCTTGCAATTCTGAAGGTGTGTGTGTCTGGTTTCCCTCCTAGTCAGTGTCTTCTGTTCACTTCTGCCACTACCTTTTAATTTCTACATTTCCTGTGACATAGTAAGGTGGAGTGCCCAGTGCAAGGGCCCTTTAAACTGACTTTTGTGCTTTTAACTGACTCTAAGGTTAGTAATTAAGATAGGGTTGAGGGTGTGGGGAGAAAAGAAAGATATACTCATGAATTAAAAAGAAGAGCATGGCAGAAAAAAAAATGTTCAATTCAGGGTTCAGCGTCACTGTGTTCCCTTGAGTCTAAGAAGAGACTTTGGGCAAAAACTATTGAGAATGCACTGTTGATATTTGTGGACTCTTGGAGTCCAAATGCTTGTTTATTTATTTATTTTTAATTATTTATTGCTGTGAGACAGACATGAGCTTTTGGGGACAACGGATAGATGTTCTGGCCTTAACATTTGTTGTTCCTCAAAGGCTCACCTCTTAAACATCTGGTTCCCAGCTGAAGTCATTATTGGGAGGTGTTGGAAGCTTGTGGAAATTGGGGACCATTTGATGAAAATTACCTCATTGAGGATGTGCCACTGATGGGTTACTGGGACCTTAATGCACTTCTGTCTCTGTCTCTCTCTGCCTCCTAGCAGCCATGAGGTGGTCAGTTTTCCTATGCCATACACTCTTGGCCAGATGTTCTGCTTTGCTACAGGTCCAGAGGTAAGAGGGCCAAGTGACAATGGACTCTAATCTCTGAAACCATAAGCCAAAATAAATCTCTGCACCTTTGAATGTGGTGATCTCAGGTATATTATCACAGGTTTGGAAAGTGATTAGGACAGCTGCTGTCCAAAATATAAGAGTCCCCAGACCTTCCTCTAACCAGATTCACCTCTTCTGTCTGAATGTAACACAGGAAAGCTGACAATTTACTCACTAATTTTTTGACCAGCAAACATGCCAGTAATATCTTCAGGTTAGCTTTGGGCATGTAATGATGCCAAAGGTCTCTTGTGTGAGAACACTGCAGACCCCATTCAGAAATTGGAGCTGATATGGCTTAGGGGGGTGCCCAGGTGAACAAGCCCAGCCCTGGCATTGGAACACACATTGCACAATGGTCTGGCTTTCCAGCTAGAAGACATCCATCTGGGCTGATGGTAGATACTCAAAAGAATCTATTTGGGGTGATTCTCTATTTTAGAAACCCCTTAAATGTCCCAGAGGACCTTCATCTCCAGAAGCATTATCTGTGAGTACTCTCTTATTATTTGAAGAGTTTTCTCTATATTGAGGAGTTATTGAGTGGCTGGCAAGTACCTTTCAGTTTTATAGTAGGGAATGTGCTCTCTCCTTTGCACTTTTATATTTTCTTACATTTTCAACAGCAAGGTATGTGCCTGAAATCTGCATCTTCACCCCTCTACCTCTGTGTGCAGGGCCCACAAGATAAATCCTTGAACTGGGTGTTTCGGTGTTCAGATTATGTATGTAATGTTCTGTATGTGTGTGTGTTTGTTTGTTTGTGTGTGTGTGTGTGCGTGTGTGTGTGTGTGACACAGAGAGAGAAAGAGAGAGAGAGAGAGACAGAGAGAGAGAGACAGAGAGAGAGAGAAAGAACACAAGAACTTGTCCCTCTAGCACCAGGACTTTGGGCTTTCATGTGTTTCATGTGTATAGGTATGGAAAGCATATGAAACAAGACACAATAATTTCTCCTGTGTGGGAGTGTTTGGTTGTCGTGTGTAAATATTTTCTGAGTGATTTTTTTGGTCATTGTTGGCTGAGTACCTTTCTGGCAGGACATATGTTTAGGGTTTTAGTGGTGCATCTGTAGGTGTTGTTTGCATTGTGGACTATTGTGAATGCGTTTGAGAGGAGTTAGGATGTTTTCTTACTATTATGTGTTGGATCTGTGCATTTTCAGATTTTAGAATGTATGTGTATGTTCATGATGTCTAGGTCAGAATTTAGGGACATAATCTTTGGTGTTCAGAGATTTGGAGAGAATGGAATCATGGGGTATGTTGGGGTGTTTGTAATTATGTATATGTGGCACATAGATGTGTATAGATTCTGTTGATAATGTCTCAAGTGGACTGCTGTGTATTTTCTTGTTTAGGGCTTTGAGATGATCATGTTATTCTTAGGAATGGAGGGGTGTCTTTCATGAGTATTTAGGAGGAGTTAGCAGTGTCTGTACATCTGAGATTTGTTGTTGAACTTCATATTCTGAGGCATTCTGTGTATGTGCATGTTTGCAACATAGAGGTGATTGTAAATGTTTTCTTTTGAGAATACAAATTGTTGTCATGTTAATAAGTAATTTGTTTGCTCCATTCAGTTACTGAGGGAGTGTTTGTGTGATTGCTTTTTCGGTGATACTGATTGATGTGTGGTCTGAAGATATGTGTATCTTAAGCACACCAGATACTCTCAAGCAAAAGACCCTTACCATAATTAAGCTTCTTCTCTTGTCAAAACAGCAGCAAGTATGCAAAGATTACTGTGGTTGGTAGCTTCCTCTTTCTTGTAAATGCCAGATTTTTTTTTTTTTTTTTGGTAAATACGTGTGAAACCTCTGTCTGGCCTAGAGAATGGAATGAAAAACACTTGTCAAGTGAATCTTCAAGCCCTTTTCCCCCATGGGACATAAATTCAAAATATTTTGAAATTATCTGTCCCTAGAATGTTTCAGGCATGAGCCACACTCTGGACTGGTTTGCAACAGCCAATAAACCTGCTTTCTGAAAATTCCTGTGGTATCCAGACTCTTCAGTCCTACTTCATGTCTATTTTAAGTGTTTATTGGAGGCGACTGGAATATGTGTGAGAGTTTGTAAGTAAGGTTTTTGATTGGAATTGTTTGGATTTTGCTGTGCATTTGTTTTAATTTGGGCATGAGGAACTCTGGGTTTACACTCAGGCATCTGGAAGATAGGAAGTTTATGATATTGAGAATTTTCAGAGCTCCACAGTATTGTGTGCTGTTAACTGAGTATATCAGAAAGAATGAGCAGTTTTGTAAATTAATAGTGAGTTCTGTGCCCTTTAATAGTGAGAGACTGGCTGCATTTACTTTGGGTCTTTGGGAGTACTGTGGATTTGTAGATTCAGATGGACATGTGTGTTCCCGGACTTGTATAATCTAGGACTGTGAATGTATTTAGGAAGTGTGATGGCTGAGTATTCATTCTCAAACAGTATATGGGTAGTGTGTGTTTCCACTGAGATAATATAGAAGTTATATTTATATGGGAATACAAGTTAGGAGGATTGGGTACTGACAGTGTAGATGGGTTATTATGACATGGTGGGACTTGTGAATAGATATTAAGAAGAGTGTTTGAATGGAGTATTTTGGTGAATACTTTTTGATATTCACAAAACATTGATTTTTTAATTTAATTTTATTTTTTATTTAGGGAAGGGTGTGACATTAGAGTGAAGGGTAAAATATGTGTATTAAGGTCACACATGTGTTATGTATGTATTTGGGAAATGACAATGAGTAGATTGTAGGTGACATCATTGTTGTGTACATTTGGAGAGGGTTGGGAAACTTTATGTGTTTTTCAGAGTTGGTGTTTGCGTATCAAGTGATTCTGGGAATATGGACTCATGTTTATGTGTGTATGTGGGTGGTTGTACCTGTGTCATTTAGGGTTAAGAATGTTACATTTTTGTAATCAGGGTATTTCTGGTTCCACTCAATCTTGGGGAAGTTCAAAGAGATTTTTGTGTATATTGTATTTCTGATGAGAGGATCAAGTCTGTGAGATTTTCCAGAGTACTTAGGGTTTTGTTAATGTGACTTCTGGTAAAAAATAGGGTTTATTGTGTGTGTGTGTGTGTGTGTGTGTGTGTGTAGGGGGGTTGTATATTGTATTTCTGTGTGCATGAATACTCAGTGTTTGGTTATATCATGTGCATGCCTTCAGGAAGTGTAGAGTATATAGGAATGTATAAGCCTGCATTTGAAAAGTATACATTATAATTGCATGTCCGTCAGTACCTGGGTGATAACAGGCATGTGTATTTGTGGGTATGAGTATATTTTTTTAGAAAGGAAGTGGTGGTGTGTGTATTCGGGGAAAGCAGGGATAAAGGTGATTTATGCATCTGTGTTTTTGTTGGGATGGCAGTGAGTTGTGGGTCATGCACCTGTTTCTAAATGTGAGGTGTTTTAATAATATCTGTGGTGGAAGGGGTTTTAATGAGTGTGCATCTTTACATGTATGCGCCTCAGCAAGAGGTTTTCACAGGTCTCTGTGGCTGGGTGGCATGTGTGCATCTGTGGCCGTAAGGGATGGCAGAAACACATTGGTTATGGCAAGCCTTTCCCAAGAGCACTGATGCTTGTTCCTGTTGATCTGGAGCTCCAACAGTGATTTCTGCGTTCTCATTCTTATCTGACATCTGTCTATATTAGTTGTGGTGGTGGGTGGATGTGCCTCTTGGATCCTGGGCTGGTGGATGGGAGCTGATCAGGGATGGTCCCTCAGGAGTGGTGGGGGGACCTTTTCTTCCAAGATGTAAGGTATGGCCATTGTGATTCAAAGGGACTGACTCTGGAAGAAAACTGCCGGGAGTTTCACAGATCCAAGGACAATTGTTGAGAGAGTTGTTTGTTTGTCCACATGTTGCATTCTCCCTTGCATTTTTCCCTCTGCGAAGACAAAGACAGAGACCCTAAGACCATGTCTCCACTGGCCCTCCCAGCTTGGTGGTGTCCTAGGCCCATATGTGCACATGACTGGCCTCATGGTGTGCATCTCTGGCAACATCACAAGCTCTATAATTATTATACCACTGCACCTCAGTCAGATTAGGAGAGGAGTTAAGAACTGATTGTACAATGATACTTATTTTAAATTTTCCTGTGGAGCTACCCTCATTGTATTCTTTTTTTCTTTGCATGACCAAGTGAGTGATTCATCCTTTCAACCTGAATGATCCTTTCACATTTCTACTCATAGAGAACTTCCTTTTAATAAGTTTCTACTAGTGGAGAATTTACTTGGTTTTTGTTTGTGTGCAAAAAAGCCGAATGAGTTTAATTTTATATACATTTTCAAATATTCACAGTAAAGTTTTGCCATGTCAGCTATTTGGGAAGGCACATCAGTGGTGTTCATTACACTTATTTTTTTCCATTTTTGGAAACCAGCATGCAGCCACAAAACTTTTTTCATCTTGCAAAATTGAAGCTCATTTGTTAGACAGTAATCATCAATTTCCCTCATGCTCTAAGAAGTCACCATTCTCCTTTCTGTATTATTTTAATTATTCTGTGTACTGTACTTAATATAAATATGATCATACAGTATGTATTCTCAAGGTCCATCCCTACTCTACTATCGGTCAAGATTTTCTTTGTTTTTTAGACCAAATAATACTTCATCATGTGATACATGTAAAAAAAAATTCTTCCTTGGGAAAGGAAAAGGGCAAAATTGTAGAATGAAATTGACCATACTATCCTATATACATATATGAAGAGACCACAGTGAGTTTTATCTTTATGTATATCTGTAAAGCACGAGTTAAGAAAATTATAAATACATGGATGAAAGACCAGTATAGAAGAAGAAAGGAAACTGGGTCAGGGAGGAAGGGAGGGAAAGGGCAAGTTCTCGAGACTGACTTGGAACAAACTATATTCCATGCTTTTGTATAACTATAATACACAGCTAAAAATAAAAAGATTCTTCCTCAATGTACCCTTGAGTATAATAAATAACCCTGTAGTAATTACAAGCATATAAATATCTCTTCGAAAGAAGTAGAATTGAAGGGTCATTTGAATGATCCTTTTGATAATTTGGGGAACCACCAATCAGTTTCCCATAGAGCCTGCACTACTTTGCATTCTAACCCACTAGGGTTCTGACTCCATCACATTCTCAGCAGCACTGGTGTTTTCTGTTTTAGTTGTGGTGGTGGGTGGATGTGCCTCTTTGTTCCTGGACTGGAGAATGGGAGCCGATCAGGGATTTTTCTGTTTTCTGTTTCTTTCTGTTTCATCATGTGTTTGAAGCTGAATCTCATTGTGATTTTGATTTTGATTTTGATTTCTCCACTTAGTATTGATATTGAACATCTTCCCATGTGCTTCTCAGCCATTTGCATATCTTCTTTGGAGAAATATCTGTGCAAGTCCTTTTCCCATTTTAATATTGATTTGCTGTTTTCTTCCTATTGAGGTATAAGGGCTCTTTATATGATAGATCTTAAATTCTAATCACAAATATAATTTTCAAATGCTTTCTTGCATTTAGTGAGTCATCTTTTCACTAATGAATGTGTCCATTGATGAATCAAAGTTTTCGGGTTGATGTAGTTCAGTTTGTTTCTTCCTTTTGGTGCCTGTGCTTTTGATGTGCTGTTCAAAAAGTCTCTGTCAAAATCCCTTGTCATGGGCTTATTCTATTGTGTGTTATGAGTTTTATATTTCAGATCTTACATTTAGGTCCCCTATTTATGTTGAGTTAATTTAAGTCTATGGGGTCAGATCAGGGCCCAACTTCCTTGTTTCATGTGTTGCTATCATTTCAGTCTTCTCAACAGTATTTGTGGAAAATACTGTCAATTTCCGTGGAATGCTATTGACAGAAATCACTTGAGAACTTATTTTCTTTTATTTCTGAATTTCTTACCCTGTTTTATTAATCAACATTTCTATATTTTGTATTTGTATGACTGGTAAATTTATAGCATGGAGTTTTGAAATTATGACAGGTTAGACCACCAATTTTGTTCTTGTTCAAAATGTTCCTGAAGTTGGTTGTTTTCACATTCCCTATCATTTTAGGATGGAATTTTAAATTTTTGCAATGAATAATTTCTGCATCATGTACAACAAGACTGGGATCTTAATTAGAATAAGATCCATTCCATGTTTTTATGAATAAATCAAAATATTCTCTACTCTCATGTAAAATGAATATGTGTAAATAAAAGCATGAAATAAAAATGGTATTCATGAAAAAACGAAGTTAGGAATTTTTTTTAGGGTTGGAACAGAAACTGTAGATTTCTTTGGATAGTGTTGATATGTTAACAAGTTTAAGTGGTCCTGCCCATGATCATTTGATACCTTTCACTTTTTGTTGTTATTCTAAGTTTCATTGCTTGTTTTAAAGTCTTCACATTTGATCTACTTGATTGGGTAGTAATACATTGGGTGTAGTATTAAATTTTATTTTACTTGTCAGATGAAATTGTTTTCTTGATTTTCTTTCCATATAAATAAATGTTTATTATTAGTGTATAGAAACACAGTTTGTGTGTGTGGGGTTTTTGTATTGGCACCTTTGCTGACTTTACTCATTGTGGTGATTATTTTCTTGGAATCTTGAGATTCTCCAGATATAACTTTATCTCACTGATAAACAGAGGTTTTTATACTTCTAACTTTCCATTTGGCATGCCCTCTGCCTGTACTTCTTGCAGATTGATCTGACCAGGATTTCTAATATGTTAAAAAGAACAAGTGAAAGCATGTAAAATTGTCTTCTTTCCATTTTGGGAAGAAAATATTTTGTTTTGTTTTGTTTTTTTTTTTTTTGATTAGTTAATGTATTAGAAGGTAATTTCTCATGTGTGATCTTTATTTTGTTGTTGTTTGCATTTTTCATTTTTTTCAGTATCAAGAATTGCATTCATGGTCTCACATATGCTAGACATGCATACTCCCAACAACAGAATTAAATCCTGACCCTTTAAAAAATGTTGAGACAGAATCTGGTCAAGGGGTTCAGGGTGGTTTAGAACTTATGTGTTTTCTGACTTGGACTTTTAATAGCTGGGATCACAGGTATACACTATATCATCCAGCTGTTTTTCTTTCTTCTATTTCTAGTTGTTTTCAACTTCTAATCATGAAAGATTTTCTTGCAAGATAGATGCAGTGACAAGGTTTGTAGTTCAAGGTTCTTTTTGTGAACAGATAATTGAAGGCGACACTCACTAGACAGAGCATGAGGAGTTAATGAAGTGAGAGTACACTGCCTTAAATAAGGGGCAGTGGGCTCACCCATGGAAATGGGATGCCTTGAGGTAGAGAAGGAACTGGGGAGCTGGCTTTGACAAATAAAGAGACCAGATTTGGGTTGCTAAAGTTAGTGATAGAATATGACTATCACTCCATAGGATATGACTACAACTGAGTTTGGCAAATAAAAATTTCTATCAATAGAGAATATTGATAGAAATTTTGCTTCTGTAGCTTCATTGGGAACTTGACTAATTTTAGATGAGATTAAGTAGAAGAATTTGTTTAATACTGCCCTACTTCTCAAATTAGAAGCCTACTGACTGCTGGGGGTAGATTCTTTATGTGTAATGATATGGTGTATACCTGTTTTCCCAGCTATTCAAAGTCCAAGGCAGAAAACACAACCACTTATATGCTAGCTACTTCAGGGCTTGGAACACCTCATTTGACCAATAAATCCCTTTTCAAACTAAATGGAGCTCAGGAGCCTTACCAGAAATAGGTGAAAGACTTAATCCAAAATTACTGTTCTTTTCTCTAATTTTAGTTTTGGATGGACATATAGGATCTTTATTCAGTTTCATGGGGTGCTGAGAATCTAATCCACAGCCTCACCCAGTGCCAAGAGGTTGATTCAGACACATCCCTTCACAAAGCACTTTACCAAAAAGCCACAGGTGAGGCCCCTTAATTTCCATTTTGAAACTGTTTTCTTGAGGCTTCACAAAGGTGTGGCCTGAGGCAAAGACCTTCCTGACTTGCAGGGGAATTGAACAATAGGTAAGAACACAGCTGGGGGACAGACTTCTGCACAAGATGTACACTATGGCACTGACAGCTCCTGATGATGCTACTTGAGTTGCTATCTAGCCAAGCAGGGTTTCTCCACTGAGACCCTTACCGGTCACACTGATTTCTGAGTTTTCTAAGATGCTTGAGATTCCTTTCAACAATCCAGGAAATGGCCATTTCACAGAGCTTGGAGCTGGTACATATCTTGGGCACAAAACCACAAGCCCATTCTGGAGAGTGGCCAAAATTCAGGAAAAATACAGGAACTTAGGAACATAGTAGGTCTTGCCCATCTGCAAAGCAAGCAGCAGTCTATTCATATATTCACCAGGATGAGTGCTGGAAAGCTTTCCACTAATGCATTCTGTTTCTCAATTCTTTGTTTCCAGAGACTCAGTAAAATACTACCTGAGATCAGGTTTTGGAAGGGCACAACCAAGAGTAGGAGAGATTAAAGGCTCAGTCACTGTAATCTCCTCTGCCACCTACAAGGTTGTGATCTGCTGAGCATTTTCCATTCCAGTATGTATTCACAGATATTCTTCTTCTTCTCCCTCTAATTGTGTATAACTTGGGGTGATGGTAATGTCAAGGCATTGTTCTGGATGACAGTGAGAGGTGATCTTGTGTAGCACATGTTCATATACACATTGGATTGATTTTAATATTTTCCCTTTGAAGTATTGAATCTCTGACCCTGACCCATACCCTACTAGACTCTGAGTACTAATCCTAACATATGCATAAAAGCAAACCTAAAATAGAGGAATTCAGAAAGTTCATAGAAGGAATTGTGTATTTTGATTTTCCTTTTGCTTTATCAAGGGTATGTGTTATATCACTAGTCACATTTTCATTCTAATACTTCTCCATGTATCGTCAAATTTAACAAATATATAACTTATGGATTCCCTTTCTCTGTAGGTTGGGTAAGAACATGTATTGTTAAATACATATATATCGCCCTTCCTGCTATCACAGGTACATTCACGTGAGTATTCTGACTTTGGCAAATACAAATTCCATGAACAGATCACTCCCACCAAACCCCAGGGGAACTGAAAGTTCAACCAATGGTGAGCTCCATATTTGAACAAGTTTATACATAACCCTATGTAAAGTAAAATAAATATTTTTGTGATCTTTGAATAATATATGTTCCATTAAGAATTTGAATTTGCATATCTATTGCTCCTTTTACATGTATTTAATATATATTTCTCTCTCTCTCTCTCTCTCTCTCTCTCTCTCTCTCTCTCTCTCTCTTTCTCTCATATATATTATTCTTTGAATGGTGTTTTCTCACCCATAATGGTTCCTGAAAGAATTGAGACCCACAGTGCCACCTACTTCATCCTTGAATGATGTCTAGACCAATACAGTGAAATATTTGAAATTCTCATGACCAGGAATTTCTGAACTGGAGATCCATCCGATCTCCTGTTGCTCATCATGACTGAACCAGATAGTTTCTTTATTGACTGGAATTCATTAAAATGGTGTAGAACAGAGATGCAATTGAGTTGGAGCCTCCTGGGAACTGGCCTTGGAGCAGTGGAGTGCAGGTGTCTGATAAAACATCTGTGGTGGAGCCATGTGGATCTGTCATTGGCTTCCAAATAACATGTGACTGACATGGGACAGTCAGCAGACCCTTATATGTAAAGGCCTCCTGTTGTGGGGATAGGTTTGGGGGTGATAATCAGAGTCAGATTGCTACTCTAAGTGGGAAAGATGTATGGGATAGCAGCCCAGCTGGTGTTTTCTCTTGCAAAACCTGACTCATCACATGTGACAGTACTCCCTCCAGTGCTGTGTCCCAGTTTGTTGTAGGAACAAATGAAGCAAGGCACTGAAGATAGAAAGAAACAGTTATATTTGGCTGCATCCACGTTCAAAAAGCACAGCTTTTGCTGTTATCAATCAATCCCTCCAAGTTCAGGGAGTTTCAGAGTCTGCAGAAGTTTACATAAAAGCAGCTTTTTCTTACACTGTTCTGGGCAAGTTAACACTTCAATGACAACACTTGAAAAGAGGAGAACTTCTTCTTCCCTTTCTTCCTCCCTCTGCCAGCTGTTAACATGGAGCCAATTTGTAAATTATCTTAAAAATGTAGACATCTCTGTGAAGCCCAGCTCAAGGCCAGAGGCCTTGTTTGCAATTTCTTCAAAGTACTATACTGGTATATTTGTGAAAATAGTAAAGGGGTGTCCAGCACCTTGGCCAGTGGCCAAGTAAACAGGGCAACACAAAAATAGAAAGTTTATCTACATTGAACTCTTTTGCAGAGACTCTTTGGCTGACAGTCCCCAAATCAGCCATGGTGAAGTGGACTTTTCTGTGGAGAAAGGGAGTACCACTTCATTGGGTCCCCCTCTTCCTCCAGAGAGAAGTCTTTTCTGCTGTCCTTTAATAAAGCTTCAACTTTCCACTCTAAACTTGCCTTGATGTGCTTCTCTGGGGTTATACTTCAGCATTGGGAAAGCAAGGCCTCATTACCAGTAAATAGCCGTAACAATAACAGTCAAAGGACAGAGATAATGCCAAAAGTAAAGTCAACATTTAGAATTGAAGATAATAATAATCTTTAGTGATAAGAATTACTTAATTTAATACTTTAAAAATAATAACAACATTTTGCCAGGGAGCAAATTTGTGACATTGCAGTCAAGGGGAGAAATAAAGAATGTCCATGCATTTCTGCCCCTTTCAATTCTTTATTCACTCAAATTCTTAATACAACTTTACTCTATAGGTTCCTAATGAAGAAAACAACAATCCTTAATGATCGGCCCTGCAGTGGAGATAATCAAATAACACCAAGCAATTCTAGATTAATTAATTCCCAGAAAACAATATTAGATTAATTCTGAACATTGCAAAACAGATGTAATCATGACAGGCTAGTGACAGACATTACCTCTGAATGCTAAGTTCAAAACTCTCAAGCCTTAGGCTTTATGTCCTGCAGATTCACACTCACTCAACAGCAGTGATCAGGTCCTAAAGCAAAACAGGCTTTTTCTGGTGGGGAGTGGACAACCAGTTGAGGAGAGGGTCACAGGGAGAAGTTGCAGCTCACACAAAGGTCCAGACAAGGCGGTAGAGTTTGAGAGCAGTGAGGATCACACAGAGAATAGGAAAATGATGGCAAGTGATGGGATGTCAGTGTAGGTCCTCATCAGGCTCTCCAGCTGGAGTACATACTCGTTTAGGCTGGCTAAATCCCTGTTTTTAGCTCTATTTTTTATACTAAATTTTGATTTTATTTTTTATTTTTTACCACACCTTGTAATTATCAGGTGCCACCAGATTTCTCATTTACCCTGAGGTCAGAAATATCTGGTCTGGTGGCCTCCATCCTGATATTCTCACCTTTCACTCTTATCAGGAGAGGAAAGCCTGCCAGAGGCTTTATTCAGCTTATCAGGGTGAGGGCAAGTAATTTGTCTGAGGCCATATTAGAGGGCTCTGTGGGTGTGCCTGGTGAAAATGACCTCTATTAATGACCTCAGGTTTCAAAATGGAGTTTTTTAAATGGAGTGAGAAACTGACGTGACTCCATTTTTGAGAAACCAGCCACTTCAGTGCAAAGCCTGTCCAAAGGGAGGAGTTACCCTTGTCTATGGAAAAACTTAGAGTGCTCCTAGGCATATACCAACCCTGCTGAGTTGTTTGTCTGTCAATAACTGGAGAGATCTTCCATGGCAAGTGATCCTGAGTCAGTTACACTAAGTTAGGACGCACAGCAACCCCCTAGCTACCACAAAAATCATGAGACACAGAAAATACCATAAACACCAGGTGACCTTCCCAGTAGTTTTGTTGATTGGTAACATGATTAGGCAAGTTTATCATATACACTCTTGCAACCTCTCATGGCCTAAACCAATCCGTTCAAAAGTATCCACAACTTGAACTAACCAATCACCCTTACACAACTTGTTTCTGCCAATGAATGTGCTAATCAATGTTAAGAGTTGTTGTTTGACTTTTCTGTAAATCTATTAATCCTCAATGAATTAAGGGTAAAGACTCACTCTTTAAGACCACTAAATCTGAAATGGTTGTGAGTCTAGGCTTGAGCTTACAATAAACACTCTTGTGTGACTGCATCAGATTCAGCTCCTGGAGGTCTATTGGGGGTCTCATGAATCTGGCATTACAGGAGTTGCTTATAGTTTAAAGAAAGGTTGACTGGCTTGTATGTTTAGTTTTAAACCTTATCTCAAAAAACATGAAACAACTTCTCCTGTGTCTTTAGACAGAGAGACTGGTGGTAACACAGGGACAACTGTGGGTTTGGCACCTTTATTCATGATCACGTTTTACTTTGTGGAAAGACTTAAAACTCTTTGAAGATTCACATTCCCACTCAGCAGTAGGGAATTTTATTTTTTCATGTTCTGTCTCCCCTTTTCCATATCTCATTTCTCTCATTTTAGAATCATGCTAGGAAAATTTAATCTCCTTGTCTAATCTTCTGTTTTCATTCTGAAGGATCTTTTCAACATTATCTTTCAGATTTTATAATAGCCATCTATTTTTTAAAAAAAAATTAATCTTGTTCTTAATATACAAGTTCTCTGCCTTCATTTTTGAGTTTTGCACCTGGTGAGATGTGATTCATTGAGTTCAGGTTTAAAAAAAATAATCTTTAAGTTATAAAGTTTCAATCATATATTTTAAGATAAAGAAACAGTTTTAAATGTATTGCTATAATATTTTAAGTACAATAATTTTAAATTACAAATATTTAAAATACATTAAATTTCTTTCTCATTTGGCAATCCTAATGAAGGCAAAATGGCTCATTCTATTTTTACTTATAATTTTATCCTATTAAATATGCCTTTACATTTATTAATCATGTAAAATTATTAATAGAAATTCATCACTGGTTAAGAGACATGAATCAGCCAAGAGGCAAGTTAAATAAAAATTCAAGTTTGTCTCCATACACAAAATAACTCTCTAAGCATACTTTTTGCTGGAAAAAATACTTCAAGATGGCAAGTAGCAAGAACAAGTGTGCTGAAGGCTGAAACTGATTCTGAAAGCTAATGCCTCTCCCAAAGCACACCATCACAAAGTGAAGATTTCTAAAGTCTGGGAGACTAATGTTGATATTTTTGATGGAAACACGTACTCTTGTGATACTAACAAGTTGTAGAGGAAAAATGATTCTTAAAACCCATGAAATGCAGGAACCCCAGAGTTCTGAAAACTATCTCAGATGTAAGTCACACAGTATACCTGCCTGACCATTAGATTTTGTTCACTTTAGATATTTTAGAGAATCCACACTAAAAATAAGAAAAGTAGTGAATGCATGATAAGACAGTGAGGAATGACAGATTATGTATCCTCTGATAAATCTCTGAAAACTTACTTTCTTGGGATAAAGATAACATATGAAACTATTTCTCACAAGTTTAGACACGATTTTGTAATTACTTATTCATGAAATTTTATTAAACAATATCAATTCTAGATACTTAATGAAATTTTTCTCCAAGTCGATGAAATCTAATATATATTTTAGAATATGTATGTATATGTGCACTATAGAACACTATGTATAAATTTATATATGTTTTATCTAAGGTTAACTTATATAGGTATGTGAAATAATTTGATTCTTTTATATTTTTCTAAATTTAATGGTAAATAAAATATTTTTGTAGAAAATATAATGTGAGTGATATGTTTATTTTAAAGTGTCTGAATTTTTTTTACATAACTGGCTTTGTTAAGCCAGTCATTTCTATATTTTAAATAAAAGGAGTGTTTGAGGGGGCTGGGGATATGTCTCAAGCAGTAGTGTGCTCACCTGGCATGTGCACGGCCCTGAGTTCGATCCTCAGCACCATGTACAAATAAAGATGTATCCACCAAAAACTAAAAAAATAAATATTAAAATCAATCTCTCTCTCTCTCTCTCTCTCTCTCTCTCTCTCTCTCTCTCTCTCTCTCCCTCCCTCACTCTGTGTGTGTGTCTCTCTCTCTCTTTAAAAAAGGATGTGTTTGAATAAAAGCATTTTAAGAAAGCCTCCACTCAATGATGAATAAAATTCCCTATTAAAGAGTATTGACCATTTTTAATTTTTTTAGTAAAAAATGTTTCCCATAAAAAGAAGAAATGGATGTTAGCCCATCACAGTACGCTAAATCACGTTTCATAAAAACCAATGGCAGGGATGCTAAGAAGATTATATTTCAAAGCACAGTTGATCTCAAACATCAAATAAAACTCTAGGCTTCATGAAACCAAAAGAAAAGATTTTACCAGCATTTTCTATTTACCACAGAGCCTTCTCTCAAAGAAGTAGGTAGTCCTATGCTAAGTATTTAATAGCATACCCTTGGTGTCAACATTTCCTATTCTTCTATAACAATCACTGGAGGTCCAGATTTCCCCTCACACTCAGAATTCTATTTTCTTCTATAGGGTATGCTCACAAAGCAAAACAAATAGGATTTCATGGAAAAGGACTTTTTAACTTATATTTTCCTTACTCTTTTTTTCTGGAAACAAACAGAAGGCATCTGTCTTCAAAATTGCTTTCACCATAGTTTACTACAATTTTCTAATCCCAATATTGGACTGCAGGAATCTCTTTTTTGGGAGCCAGTGTTGAGGCTCTTCTGCTGCCAAACAGAGGCCTCACAAGCCATGCGGAATGTGTATGATCCATGTCATGTCTTGTGAACTGCATGGCTTACACATTTGCTTTCCAAAAGAGTTAACCTGATGTGATCTAAAAGGTCCTGAATTATATAAAATATGATTTTCTTTGAAATTGGCTATTTTTATTCAGCTCAGCTAGTGTGCTGCTCCTAATGGTCTCTGCATTAATATTAGTGAAACACAAAATAGCAGTGGGCCTCAACCAATATTTCTCATCTGTTTCAATCCAAATATTCTTCAGGACTACTTCAGGATTTTTTGTATAAAAAGCCCAACCATCTTAAATAGGTTAATATACCAGTGGATTATAACGCCCTATTCTTATAGCTTTTTGACTCTAATTAGCTTAAATGGTTATGTGTGTATGTGAGTGGTTATACCTGTGTCATTTAGGGTTAGGAATGTTACATTTTTGTAATCAGGGTATTTCTGGTTCCACTCAATCTTGGGGAAGTTCAAAGAGATTTTTATGCACACATGCCACCCAGCCACAGAGACCTGTGAACACCTCTTGCTGAGGCACATACATGGAAAGATGCACACTCATTAAAACCCCTTTCACCACAGATATCATTAAAACACCTCACATTTAGAAACAGGTGCATGACCCACAACTCACTGCCATTCCAACAAAAACAGAGATGCATAAATCACCTTTATCCCTGCTTTCCCCGAATACACACACCACCACTTCCTTTCTAAAAAAATATATACATACCCACAAATACGCCTGCCTGTTATCACCCAGGTACTGACGGACATGCAATTATAATGTATACTTTTCAAATGCAGGCTTATACATTCCTATATACTCTACACTTCCTGAAGGCACGCACATGATATAACCAAACACTGAGTATGCATGCACACAGAAATACAACATACAACCTCTCTACACACACACACGCGCGCGCGCGCACACACACACACACACACACACACACACACACAAAATAAACCCTATTTGTTACCAGAAGTCACATAAACAAAACGGTAAGTACTCTGTAAAATCTCACAGACTTGAACCTCTCATCAGAAATACAATATACACAATACCTTGCTTCTGTCTCTTCTTGCTTTACACAGAATTTAAAGTACACTGCAGAGCAGATAGGCTTAATTGAACTTTCCAACAAAAACCAAAAGAAGACAAATTCTTCACAACAGTACCAACAACATTCTCCAGAAGAGACAACAGATTAAGTCATAATACAAACCTTAACAAATTTTAAAAGCTAAAAATCATTTGAAATAACTTTTTTTCTGAACACAATGTAATAAAACTGGAAACCTACAACAGGCGGAATTTCAGAAACATCCTGCATGTCTGCGATTATAACAAAAAGCTCTCAAATAGCAGAGTCAATGACAAATAGAATGGAAATTTTTAAAGATTCTTGAGAAAAATGATGATAGACACAAAACAAAAAACCCTATATCATAGAGCAGAGGCAAATTTAAGATGATTAGATCAGTACATACCTACATCAAAAAAGAAAACAACCAAGACTTCCCCTACAAGGAGGTAGAAAATCAAGAACATGCCTGACCCAAAGCTAGTAGAAGAAAAAATACCAAACATAAGAAAAGAGGTAAATAAAATAAAGATTAAATATTATTTTAAAAATATCAACAACAGAAAGAATATATTTACTTACGTACTTACTTACTTACTTACTTACTTACTTATCCCTAGGATTGAACTCAGAAGCAACCACTCACTGAGAGATGTCTCCAGACCTAGTTTGTTTTTTATTGAGAGACAGGGTCTCATAGAGTGGCTCACTGCCTTACTTTTGCTGAGGCTGTCTTTGAACTTGCCTTCCTCTTGCCCCTCCTTGAGCATCTAAACTGTTCATGTCAATGGTTAAGAGTACAGCTTTGTCATTGAACTCACTTAAGCAGTGGGAAGATCATGATGCTGTATAATATGAGCATTCCCAGACGTGATACCTACGGACATCTTCGCATTGGCTTTGTCCACAGAAAGCATGAGACTCACCTTTCAGGACTCTGCTTGGTGAATGTTTTGGCTTCTTCGCTTTTTTGGTGGAGGTTTTCTGTTGGAGACTAAACCCAGAACATCATGCATGCTCGGCAAGTGCTTCCCCATGGAGCTGTGCCACCAGCCCACCTTGGCCTTTCTTGGTGATCAGAGAAAGTGTCTGTTGGACTCTATTTTTAATGACTTACTGGGAAACTTCATGTCCTCTGATTCTACCTCTTCTGTGATCCAGTTGAAGGCAAAGGTGCTGTGGCGAGCCATCCCCCTTTTCATCTTCTTAGTCTGCTGTCAGGTCAATCCGGTCTCCTGTGCTGTTGTTGGGGAAAGGGGGAGAGGTGGGAACCATGTGCCACTCCTTTGGTTTCTACTTGTTTCCAGATCCTTTGTTTGGTATTATGGCCTCAGATTCTGTGGACCCTTTCTAATGGATGTGAGGGATTCTGGCCTCCAACAGCGAGAGGCTTAGACTCACTGTGCCTCTTTTCTGCTGGACCAGCACAATTTAGTTGAACTACAGCCTTTCTGTGGAGCTCAGAGAATGGGCAGCTCTGTGGCCTGGAAAGTCTGCATGTGCCACATCAAATAGCCTGATCAATGGTGCATTCAGCCTGGGAACCACCATCTTCTTAAGAGTTGGGTTTGAATGCAATACAAAACCTGGAAGAGCAAGATAAGTCTCTGCTTGAGAATTTCTGAAAACTAAAAAAAAACTAGAGTGTTTGAAATCCCTTAAATGAGATGGTGAGTCCACATAGAACACTCTCTAGAACTCTCTATTGGTTTCTCAGCTGCACCTTTTTCATATCTACAGGTGAAATATATGGATCAAAACCATCAGTGACAGTGGAGGGTCAAATCTAACCAGTCACCTGTGGGTCTAGAAATGATTTTCTTGTGTATGTTGATGGTGCATTTGATGAATATGGTTTAAAAATGGGGTTCCAAAGAGGTTCCAGTCACTCAGAATCAGAGCTCATCTGAACATGATGGAAAGGGAAGGTTGATTCCCAACTAGATCCAAATGTGCCAGCCCCATCTGCAGACTCAGGAAATGATTGGAATGTTCTCCAGTTTTATGAACTGATGAAGGACGGGCCTCTCTGTCCAGCCAGAATGGATCTGTCCATGGGGATGGGAATGAAGCAGGCTCTTGAGGGGTACGTGACTTTCCAAACAGAATGACATGGGGTCTGGTGGGCTCGACAGAGAGACTGAGTTGTGTTCTTATCTTTGGTTTTGAGGGGTTATGCTATAATTGCTGCCAGCAACCTGAAGCCCATCCAATGTGGAAAAGGGGTCACATTCAATTCTGTAGGTTCATTTTATTAAATAATTTCTTGTTTTCTTGAGCTCACAGGGGCTTTGTGGCTGCCCATTACCTTAGACAAACTCATGGAGCTCGGTATCTCTGCAATGGTCACCTTGGGCCTCCTCATGCAGCTCTTGGCTTGCACCAAGATGATTGAAGTGGGTGACACCCCCAAAGACCAAGCCCTCTTCAACCGGAGCCCAGAAGTTTAAGAAAGATCATGGGTACATTTCTGGTGTCTAGTTGAGAATTTGAATTGGCTCTAAAATTGGGGGCATTAAAACAGCCCAGTTTGGCCTGTGTGCTTTGCCTGCGGACCCTGTAGGTGCTCCATGGCCTGTTAGCAAGAGAGCACTTCTGGGTGGTGCTGGGTATGGGGGAAGGCCAGGCAGGTCAGGGGAGGGCAGGAATGCCCCAGAGGATGGACATGAAGGATCAGTGCATGGAGGTCACCCCTTCACCAGCCATGATTTCCATACCTCACGAAGGAGGTGACATCTACTTCAGAGCTACCATAAGAATTCAATCAAAGCCAGATGCTGTGGAGTATGCCTCTAATTACAGCAGCTTTGGAGGCTGAGGCAGAAGGATCACTATTTGGAGGTCAACCTCAGCAACTTAGTGAGGCCCTAAGCACCTCTTTGAGATCTTGTTTCTAAATAAAATAATAAATGGCTGGGGATGAGACTCAGAGGTGAAGCACATCTGCTCAGTCCTCAGTATAAAAAAAAAAGAGGATTAAATTAAATATTCACTCTCACAGTGCCTAACACATGGTAGTTATTTAGCAAGTGCTATTTTTCTTCTGCATTTAAAAGGATTTAATGAGCAAAAAGGTGATCCTCTCAGTCCAGCTCTGCTGTTGATTAGATTTTTTGATGTGGAAGAAATTCAGATAATAGTTCTGGAGTCTCAGTTTCTACATGCTGTTAAACTAGGTTAAGAGTATTGGCTGTATCAAATGATAGGCAGCCCCAATAATGGGGTCCAGCCTCAGAGTCAGCCAAGCCTAGCCTCTGTTAACTGGAATGTGCTATTTAGAAAACAATATTTACAAATTTCTACTCTGAAATCTTCCATACAGCATGTCTTTGAGTTCTTAAGTTAGTAGGTTAAATAATTCAGTGAGAAATCCATCTAACTTAAATTGTGAGTTTCAGACACAAATCAAGATTGTAGAATATATTTATTTATTAATGCATTAATCATTAATGAATTAAGTAATGCATTATTAAATATTAAGTAATGCATTTATTATTCAATGCCTTAAATTAATGCATTATCCTTCTAAAGCACTAATAAGTTGTTTTCTTTTTTTAATTTTTATTTTTGACATTTTATAATATACTTGGCTTAGTGCAGTGGTGCGCACCTCTAATTCCAGCAGTTCAGGAGGTTGATCCTGGAGGATTGTGAGTCAAAGCCAACCTCAGCAACAGCGAGGCCCTAAGCAGCTCAGTGAGACTCTGTCTCTAAATAAAATCAAAATAGGGCTGGGGATGAGTTTCTGTGGTTGAGTGACCCGGAGTACAATCCCCAGTACAAAAGTCAAGACAAAAAAACAAAAAAATTCGCATTATTTTTCTAAAGCCCAAATTGGGTGTTTTTTTCTCTTTCTCTCTTTGTTTTTAATATTTTTTTTGCAGACCTGAAAATGGAACTCAGTGCCTCTACCACTGAGCTACAGCCCCAGAAGTTTTCTCCTTACCCTTGACATTTTTTTAAAAATGTTTTTCCATATTAAGAATTCAATATCATTTTTTAAAAAAAAAGATTTAGGATGACTGGTCTGAAGTTTAGTAAAGCACATGCCTACCGTCCGAAAGGCCCTAGGTTCAATCCCAAAAGCCTCAAAAAAGATGAAAGGTGCTTTCACTAGAAAGCCTCTGAGTTTTCATGCGCTTTGACGTGTGACAGTTGGACACTCCTCACCAAGGTTTTCGTGGGCAGTGTCAGTATTTGTCATCTGAATTTCTTCCACACTCTGCTCAAGATTTTCTTAGGACCCTAGTGTTTGGCATGATTGTCACCATCGGCCAGTCCATTATGGATGTGATGACAGGCATGGACAGGGACCCCCTCAAAGATGGGTTCTGGGATCTGCCTTCTGATCACCACTCAGGTGAACCCCCACTCTCACCCCGCTTCCTGAGTGACCCTGTTGTCCCTCTTCCTCCTCAGCAGTACTCAGCCAGAGCTGGGGCCAGGCCAGGCTCAGACCTGGGCTCAAGGCTAAACACTGGCCTGAGCAGGGTAAGGCCCCGGGTTGGAGGCTGGTCACCGCCCAAAAAGAAATCAATCAAATAAAGACACTGCGCCCATCTACAACGAGAAATATTGAAATCAATAAAGGCATGCTGTCCACCTGCAAACCCAAAAACAATTAAGAAACAAAAAAAAAAATATTGGGGTTGGGGCTCAGTGGCAGAGGTTCACGTGGCATGTACAAGGCCTTGGGCTCGATCCTCAGCACCCCATAAAAATAAAAAAAAAAGATGTTGTGTCCACCTCCAACTAAAAAATAGATTTAAAAAAAAATAGAGAATTGAAAGACCCTGGCTTTGGCTTCTGAATTCCCATGAGGCAGATTGAGGAACGGTCTCTGATTTGGCCCTCATAGCAGAGAGCCCTGTCATTGAAGATGGAAGGAAACAGGGCATTGAGGCCAGTAACATAGAGTTCACTTTTATTAATTAATTTATTTTAATTCTGCAGTTCTTTGTGGCAGGCTTGATCGTCCTCCTTTTGGATGAGCTTCATTATAAAGGGCACGGCCTGGGCTCTGGCTTTTCCCTCTCCATCTCAAGCAACATTTGTGAAACCATCCTGGGGAAGGCCTTCAACCCCACCACCATCAACACCGACCAAGGTAAGGGCCCTGCCTCCCATTGGGCACATCTGCTGGAAGTTTTCATGTATGCAGAGTATTCCTCTGGGGGAAAATAACTGTTTCAGAATCATTTCTTCTGAATTTTCAGTGTGCAAATGTTTAAAATTATAGCTGAGTGCAGAAGCTCAAGCCTGTCATCCCAGCAGCTCAGGAGGCCGAGGCAGGAGGATCACAAGCTGGAGGCCAGCCTCAGCAACTTAGTGAGGCCCTGTCTCTAAATAAAATATTATAGGAGCTGGGGACAGGGCTCAGGGTTTAAGTGGTCCTGGGTTAAATCCCTAGTACCAAATAATAATAATAATAATAATAATAATAATAATAATTATTATTATTATTATTATTATTATTATTATAACAATAACAACAACAACACTTACAATCAAAATGATATCTAAACTTTCATGTCTTATAAGAATATTTCAAGGACAGTTAGCATGCCACAGAGTAATCCTGCCTCAAATTTCTTAGCAGGAACCTGCACTGAAAAGATAAAGAAGTGTTGATTTTAGTCTATTGTCTTCTGGTGGACATTTCAGTTCTTTCTCAGTCACAGTTAGCATCGAAGTGAATATCCTTGGGCAATCATCTGCACATATTTTAGCAGTTGTTCTTAGCGAATAAGATTCTAGAAATGAAATTTCTACACCAAACCACTTTTTCAGGCAAGGAGCAGTTAGTTCGATGATTACAAGTTCAAGGACAGCCTTAGCAAATAAGTGAGACCCTGTCTCAAAACAGTCATGGGTAGAATGACTGTTCCTGGGTTCAACCCACAGTATTGCCATTTTGGGGAGGAAGGCACTGGGGATTGAACTCAGGGACAGTTAACCCCTGAGCCCCGTCCCCAACCCTCTTTTGTATTTTATTCAGAGACAGGGTCTCGCTGAGTTGCTTAGAGCCCAATTTGTCTGACGTTAGCCTCCAATTTGCAATCCTCCTGCCTTAGCCTCCAGAGTCACTGGGATTACAGGCATGCACCATGACACCTGGCTTACAAATCTTAATAAAATAAAAATTGAAAAACATGTGAGACTTCTTAGAAGAGGGAAACTGACTTTTTTTCTTTTTCTTTTTCTTTTGGCCTCTGATCCCTGAATCTGTTTTTTGCTGGGAAGTCTCTCATGAAAAATATTTGTGTGCATTTTTTGTGTTTTCTTGGAATTGACTGTGGAGCTGGTTCTTGGCTTTCAGTGCCATGACATCAAATTGAGAAAACTGCAGATGAGTCCCTGCAGGGTGCTTGAGAGATCCCATGGGAAAGACTGGACCTCAGGTATGAGTGTCGGCGACACTTACAGAAGAGTAGGCAAATGTGACACCAGACTCTTCCTAGAATTTCAGAAAATCAAAGGTGAATTGAGGATCTGGAGGCAAAGCAGCTGGGCCCCAGCTGTGGATGTTGTGGTGAAATCTGGGTAGGAGTTAAGGAGTCTGCCAAGACCTCCTGGTTTTGGTGGGGGGCTGCCTTCAAAAAGAGTAGGAGCAGTGGTGACCACAGGGGAGTAGTCTGCGAAGGCTTGGGCCGTGGCAGCCAGCCAGAGGATCACTTTGCTCTGGAGCATGATGGTGAGTGAGGGGACAGTTTTTGAAGGAATGATTTGCTGTCCCTTGGAGACAGGCTGAGAAAATGTCTGGCAAGGTGGCACAGCCATCCAGCCTGAGCCAGACAGTGTGACATAAGAGTGAGGGCCTTAAGACTTAGGGAGAGATGAAGGCCACAGACAACTGAGACATGGAGGTGGCTGCCTTGGCCACCTCTGGGACCTGGTTGGGGCAGAGATCTTACCTGGGGGGCTTTGAGTGGTGCTGTAGGAGCCAAAATGGTGGAGCCACGGGGACACCCCCAGAACGGGCAAGAGGAGGGTGGAGCAGGCACAGGTAGCTTTCAGCTGGAAGGCTTTCCTGTTACAAGGAGTGCCACCACGGCTCAGCTTGTGACCTGGAAAGTGGGGTGTGGAAGGGCCCCTAGAGTGGAAAGTGCAGTTGGTCCTTCTTCCCTGAGGTGGGGGACAGTCGAGGCTGGGAGGAAGGTGGACAGTACAGATGTCACATGGCTCTTGCCCCCTGTGACACTAGTGCATGAAACAACCCATTTTCTAGAGATCAGAGGGTAGTGATTTGCAAGAAATGACCATTTTAAACATTCAGAAAGCTTCTAAGGCCCACACCCTGCCATTGATGTCACCCACCTTTCATTCCAGACATTTGTCAGTAAGGTGCTATTAAGCACTAGGCACTTCTGTGGGTGCTAATAATACAAAGGGATAGAACGTAAGGTGTGTGAGCGTCAGTGTCATCCCAGGGCCCCGGGGTCAGAATAGAGCAGAGAAGGAAGATGAGGTGACAGGCGAAGAGTGTTACAGGTCCATCTAGAGAACCTGGCGGGTGCAAAGGCCCTGGGGCAGAGATGAGTTGGTGTGTTTGAGGGTCAACTTGTGGCTCAGCGGAGCAAATGCAGGGAGTTCAGAGAGGTCATTGGTGGCAAGAGGAGCCAGGACAAGTCCCTACTCTTTCCCCCTGGGATTGCTGAAATTCCTCCTTTACAAAATGCTCAAGGTTTCATGTCTCCAGATTCTTTACCACAGGGACATCAGCGTTGTCCTACACAGCCAGAGGCGGCAGGGAGAGGGGCTGTCAGAAGACCACCACGGGTATGCCAGGGGGCCAGGGAAAGCTAGGACAGCGTTTCTGTCACAGATATCCTGTCCATGTGGTCTACAGGACTAATGGCCCATCTGAGTGGCCATCCAGAAGGTGACACGAGTCCAGCTGTTCCAACTCTGGGGTGACAGAAAAATGCAGTCCCAGGGAGAGACTGGGACATTTGAGTCGCCAGCTATTAGCCACTCTGCCCACAGATGCCACATTTAGTGAAGCACCGACCTGGGCCGCAGGGGCCATGGTGACAGCGTTTCCCACTGTGTTCTTGTTCTAAAGTCAGTCTCATGCCATTTCTGAAGTGCTCAGACCTTGGTGCCCTGTGCTGCAGTGTCCCTGGCTGGTCTGTTGCCTTTTCCTCAGGCCAGGCCCCTTTCTGCCTGTTGCTGAGGCTGAGGTAGGAGGATATCAACTTGGAGGCCAGCCTCAGCAACAGCAAGGCCTCAGCAACTCAGTGAGATGCTGTCAGTGAATGAAATACAAATAGGCTGGGTGTGGGGCTCAGTGGCTGAGGGCCCCTGGGTTCCATCCTTGGTGCCAAAAAAATCCAGATCGTGACCCTGTGACTGTTGGTGCCGTGAGTCTCCTGGCTGAGTCTCCTGGCTGATTCTGTTCTCCTTCCTCTGCTTTGGCCAGGAGGAGGCCCAAGACACAGCGGAGTCCAGCCCTTTGTTCTTCCCTTCACGTTTGTGTCCTCCTCTGCCAACAGGCATGGAATTGGAGGTTGCCATCTTGCACTGTTCCATCTCTGGGGCATGAACACAGACAAAGTCCCAGCCCTTAGAGATTTAGTGATTTCTTGTGATTTCTTAGTGATTTCTTGTGATTTCTTAGTGATTTCTTAGTGATTTCTTGCTTAATCTACATTGGAAACTTTATTATTTCTGAGTATCAGCATCTGTACACACCACCACACCCCACTCTATTTTCAATAGTTACAAGTACCTGTGTTCATGCTTCATCAGTTAGTTATTCCCTTTTAAAAATAATTATGTGTTGCATTCTTTGTTTACAGAAAATTAATGAAGGTTAAAAACCAGTATTCATTTTCACAAATTTGACTTGAAAATAGATTTCATCACAAAACACACACAAGAAGTAAGAATGCTTTCTTTCTCTAATTTATTAGCCTTTCTAACATCCAATATCATGACATGAATGCTGCTCATGTAGGGATGTTCTTACCATCAAGAACAATCAATACTACTTTCTTCTATCCCATCAAATGTTACAAAAAGTGCACATTTTACTGTGTTTCATATGCAGAACTTGACTTTCCATTATTTGTTTAGTGGGTTTTTGCTTTCTTTTTTATCACTTTGTTTTTCCTGTATTTTCCAATACTCATTTTTTTGTGTGTGGTGTGAAAAATAGATCACTAGAATTTTCTAACTTTTGCTGTATTCAATCACTTGATTACTTACTTGCTAATATTTCTATTAAAGCATCATTTTAAAGGTAGGACTCAGGAAGCTAACAAAACTATTTTCAAGGTCTACTGAAAATCAGCATAACTTTCTTGAGCTCTGTAGTTAGAACCACTATTTCTGTCCACAAACTGTGCTCCTTTTGTTTTATTTTTCTTCTATATTGAGTAACTCTCTTTGAAATGAGGCACAGAAAATTGCTTTTTTAGAATTTTATCATTAATTAAATTCTATCATTATTTATCATTAGTTGACAGTCTGCTTCAGTTTAGAATACCATGTTGAATACAATTTTTCCTTTAAATCTTGTGGTTATTCTGTATGTATCATCTATAATCCATCATGAATGATAAATACTTGGGTTCTATTCTTGCTTTATTGAAGCTGACCATAGTTTTTTTCTTTTAAGGGTATTCTATTTGGTTTAAGCATAGCTACTTGAGAAATTCTGTAGATATATTTAGCATGTTTAAATATTATTTTCTTGAATATAGCATTCAATCAAAATAGAATATTTTCAGACCAGATTTTCTTTCCAGTATATACATGTAAGAAACTGGATAAAATATGGAAAATAATATCTATGTTTTTCAGACACTAAAAACAGGCATAACAGGTGAGTGAAACCATAAGCAATAAGTGTATACTGGTGAGGTGAACTATAACTTTATTTTTAAAATTGTTCTTAATAAGTGTAGTTTGATAAACTGCTGTTAAAAATAATTGGTAAAGGGGAAGTATGAATAATTAAAGTATACTAGTGTAAAAAAGACTTGAGGTCTGGCAGCTGAGAGTAGACTGTGGGGGAAAATTCATGTTATAATAGGGAAGAACTCCCCACTTTCTCTTCACCCTGTCACCTACTTAATCTCAACAGAAACCACCAAGACACTCAGAATAAAAGGTTTCAAGTTCAGTAGTCACACTCTCTCCAAATACAAAAAGCAGTTACAATTCAACTGAACACAGAAGCTTGTGTGCAAGTTACGAGGATCTGAGACATTTTATAAAACGTTAGGTTAAAGATGATTCTGGTTTTTTTTCTTTTTTTTGTATGTGTGTGTTTTATTTTGTTCTGAGGGTGTGGCTATTCCTTGGTTACCTGAACTCAACAAAGAAACTGGTATATTTTGATGAAATATCAGTGGCTGACCCACATTAAAAAAAAATATTTTCAAAATTTTAAAAAAGCCTAATTACAAAAAAAATGTGCTGCTTTTTCCCTCCACATTTTGCATTTTAACTTTTTTTTAAGTTTTTATTTTATTTTTTATTTTTAGTTCTGAAAATTAGACAGTAAAACAACTTCTGTGAGAATTTACAACCAATTGCATAAGGGTCTGGGAAGCTGAGAGGCTGGAGCCGGGCTGGGAGGAGCAGACAGGAAGGAGCCTTCCTCTTAGTCACTGGAGGCCAACTATAACTAAAAAGAGACAAAAATCAATAATTGTTTGTAAACCAGGAAGTGACACAGATTGTCAAGTTAGTATGAGTTATGAAAATTTCATATAATCAAGAAAATTGAAAAATCATGAACAGAATTAAGAAAAATAGGTGTAAATTTTATTTTTAGAAGTTTATTTGTGAAACATAAAAAATAAAGATGAATTTTATCTTTTGACTTTAAATGGAAGGTAGAGAGTTATGCAAATCATAAAGTACTTCACAAACCTTTCTTCAGTTACAAAAGCATAATAAATGTATAGCTTCTACTTATTTTACTTTTTATCATCCTTTGCATTTCACCTAGGGTCACACTTGTAGAGTGTGACCAATAACTAAGCAAATAACTAATGAAGAAGATAGTCACGAAGTTACACTTTTCTCAGAAAACCCCAATAAATTTCAGAGCAAAGAATTGATACAACACCTATTCATTCCCTTCTTTGGGAAAAGGTCCCTTTATGAATCATATAGAAGGAGAAATTGGCCATATTTTAACAAAATGTTACTAGAAATAAATATGAGTTAGCTTCATTTAGAAGTAAATGGAAATAAAATAGCATCATTTTACAGAATCTTTCAGGGTTAGCCTTGAAAAATGAAAAAAAAAAAAAAGCTCTTTCTAAAGAGAGGAATACTTGGCAGCACACGTCATTCTTAATTACACTGTAAAAAAAGTTACCTCAGCTAAGAAGGTACATAAACTTATAGGAAGAAATTAAGACTTTTCAAGAGTCTAGAAGAATGTTTTGAAGACTATAAAATTCTGGGGGTACAGTAATCAGGATGGATTTCTGAAAGAGATAATGCAGTGTAAATATCATGAGATTTCATGCTATCAAATACCAAAGCAAATATATCATGGACATTGTACAAGACAACCAAGTTGACAGCTTGACTTGGCTAGTTGTTTTTATCCAGCCTCTGATGATGCACAGGATGAATGAGGACTGAGTACCACAGTGATTTTCAGTCACTGCATTTTATCTATCAAACACTTCTTACAAATATCCAGCCAGTTAGAAAGAGAGGTCTATTTCTAGGTTCTTGTGACAACATCATTCTTTTCATCATTCTCTCATCATAAATTAACAAGTGGAATTCTTTTAATGAAGAAATAATTTTAACCAGAAAAACCCAAACTTTTTTTTTTTTTTTACATTTTGCTTTTAGGGACAATAAATCCTAAGCAAGCACCATTAATAAAGTGCCAAGGGACCATGCATAAAAGTGAATGAGACCACAGTTAACAAAAACAAAGATATTATATGGGTCTATGACCATGTTATTCACTGTATTTTCAACTACAAAAAATAAATAAATAAAAAGGTACTGGCCTGTTAGAATTCTGGAACAGGTCATGATGGTGCTTATACTTCTTATACTACATAACATTATATCAGTTTGTGCTATAAAAGAGATATACTACATAGATCCAGGAGGTAGACTGTCAAAGTTGAAGAGTCTTCACTCTCTATCACTCCCATTAACCCACTTGGCAATTACATTTTCTTACACCATGCCTCCACATCCTCCAGTTTTAGAAATCCTAATTATTTAAGAGGACACTTTTCCAACACGATGTCTAACAAGATTCGAACTAAAATTTCAACTCCACCTGAGGACTCAAAATTCTATGTACTAAAAAAAAAAAAAAAAACAGAAAACAAGAGGGGAAAGTACAATCCTAGCTATGTCAATTCACTCTCCTTATCAGAAGGATATTGATTCCATGTTGCAATGGAGATAAAAACTCAGATGATTCAATTTGAAAACAGAGGATCCAATTCTCTTGTTTTCAGTACTCACTTTCCATACAGGAATTGTAAAAACATCAGTGAAGTAGTTGTGTCTTGAGAAAATCATGTTCAGGAGGCTCAAATAATTTGGCCATATGTATGAGTTTCACTAAATCAGCTAAGTTGTAGAGACCAAAAGAAGTCTATTTAGGGGATCTAAAAAGAAGGGCAAAAAAAAAAAAAACACAAGATGACATTAATTTGACATTCAGTCTACACAGCTGTCAAAACTGTAATTAATTGCCCTGTTTTCCTTTTTATAAGTTTTTTTTTTTCTTTCAGGAACAGACTCTCACCAGTACCATAAACTAAGTACAGAACTTTGACTGAAAAGCAAATTTTTGTGGTGTCACTATAGGGAACTGTGCTTTATGGCACCATAAGGACAGAAGGATTCATTTCCCAGACAATTGCTGAAAGTGGTCTTTTCAAAATATTTTCATCAGTAGAAGAGAGTTTTTCTGGCTATGACCATTCAAGGCTTCCTACACTCAAGACTGTTTGAGACTCAAGTAAATCACACTCTATGTCTCAAGTAGGACCCAATATGAGAGTGCAAGACAACTCCAAAATTTCACTTGGAGTAAGCAGAAGCCTCCTTTGAGATAACACTGCAAACCCAGATTCTGTGCACCCAAACAAGCTTCCTTCCCTTTATTTCCATTGTGCTGATCTGAAGCACCCTACCTTATCGACTTCCAAGATGCCTAGTCATGGTCTTAATCTCCCTCCTTGGCAGCCCTAATTAGAACTCAAATGCATCCTTCATCTGATTCCATACTTTCTGTTTTCCAGAAGTTCTTTGAAGTCTTTTGTCACTGGAGATCACCTCCTCTTTTCATTGTGAATGTTTATCTCATTTTATGCTTCTATTTCACTGTTACTTTAATTCATTGTGGGTAAAATAGAATTGTATATTTGATGATCATGGTCTCTAAGTAAAATAGTTAGCTTAGTTTATGGGTTTATAACACACAGTCAAAATGTTCAATACATTTTAATATGAATTTAGATCCATGATTAAAATTGGAGGAAATAAAATAGGCTTTATAAGGATGTAATTCTGCACTACAAAATTATCATTTTTTTTTCACAAAGGATAAGAATTTTGGAAGATAACATGACACCAAAAAAAAAAAAAGAATCACTATTTTTTATATATACTTGTGTTTGAAAGAGAATAAAAACGTCACCATAATTTGATGATATAATATAAAAGAAGCTTTATAACCAAGTTCTGTTTATTTAATTTATTTTTTTTAACATTTATTTTTTAGTTCTCGGCGGACACAACATCTTTGTTTGTATGTGGTGCTGAGGATCGAACCCGGGCCGCACGCATGCCAGGCGAGCGAGCCACAGCTTGAGCCACATCCCCAGGCCTTCTGTTTATTTTTGACAAAACATATTTGAAGCAAAAATACCAAATCCATTAATCTCCTCCAAATACAATACAGTGAATAGCATTTCTACAGAAAACATATAATTTTAATGATATTATGTAAATTTTCTAGACATAGATATAGAAGCTAAAAACACTAATATTCTTTCTCAATGAACATTTAATTTGAAGCATAGTTCCATAAATCTGCAAATATAATTAAATTTTATTTATTATACACAGATCAGTACATCAAAAATGACCAAATACCTGGAAATAATTCGTTTGATATTTCTATTTCCTAGACAATAAAGCCAGCTTTAATATAGTATATCTTCTACCTTTTCAGTGACACATAATTTTTAAATTTTAAGTAAACTTCTCCTTTAGGCTCAAAAATCGCCATATAACTATGGTACTAATACTATTAGTGATGGATATTAGAAAAAAAATTCTCAGTAGTTTTAAGAGAGTTGTTTGAAATGAAACACTAGATCAACACATGATCCTTTAAACAAATTATGATAATGCATGCACAACAATAAATTTGAAATAAAGAAGGTATAGACATTTATTAGCTACAGGACTTTGAAACCTCATGCTTTGGACCCAAAAGACAATTATTTTGCTTTGTCATTACAGCACTTTTCATAACTGTGTGGGGAGTTTTAGGCCCATGTTTTTGTTTTGTGATCTCACATGCTTCATTTATTCAGATGTATTAATGTAATATATGCTTATATGAGTAGTTTGAAATTATATGCCTCTTTCTAATTATAGAATTGTCTAGAAATTCTTGTTCTTCACAGTTTCTAAATTAGAGAGCAATTACCATGAAAGCTAGAAAATGCACAGTGGCTTAAAGAACTCTTCATCCAAGAGTTTAGCCTTAAATTTTTCACATAGTTGATGGTCAATAAATTTATATGGTTCATAAAGTTAACATCTGTTTAATCTTAAAGTAAAGAAATAAAAAGCCAGAGAGTGCTTCTTCACAGATGCCAAGCTTTCATTACTGGGAAACCCATGGATTCCTAAAGGGCAGTCTGTCTCTCTGATTGATGTAGTTATGTAAAATTCAAGTCTTGCTTTTCTTCCCCACAACTTTGGCTTTTCTGTGTCATCTTGTTCTTTGTGTTTCAGTGACCAGAGAAGGAGACAGGTTCACAATTACTTGTTCATGTAAAGAATCAAGCAAACAAGTTAAAAAAAAATTAAAAAATAACCTGAGTTTGTGAAAACATCAGAAATTGAAATACAGTCACAGGGTAGGATGAGATTCCACTGACCTAAATGTTCCTTTAAAAAAAGTTAGAGTCAGACAGTTCCATTGTAATATATATATATATACATATATATACACATATACACATATACACACATATATATACACATAAAACTAATACATAAAGAACTAGTCAACACCAATATTCTAAACTTGGAAATTATATTCCTGTGTATTTTTAATCCAGGATTAGGAAATTAATAGTATGTTCATTTGATTTTCAAAATTTTTCAGTGTGCTTCCAAACCCTTTTATTATGATCCTCTCATTTGTCATTTCCTAACTGAGAGAGTACAGGGTCAGGAAATTTTTAATTCTTTGAGTTAAATTGGATCCAAAGACTTTATAAGAAATATATGTAGTTTCTGGCATTGTGATATTGCCCTCTATGAAATGAAGTTTTGAACATAGAATCTCAATTTCTTCTAAAAGTTTAAAAACTTATAATTACTCAAATTATAGAATTCATATCAATAGTAGTGCTATTTTATTTATTAATATTACAGAAGCCAGTTTAGAAATAAAAATGCTAAATTACAGATGGCGATATGGCTCAGTGGTGTGAGCCTAGCATGTGTGAGGTCCTGGGTTCAATCCTCAGATCCACATGTAAATAAAATAAATGTTTATAAAATATCAAGTTAAAACTTGTTTTCTTTTATAATATGTATACAAATAAGTAATGTTTAAAATCTCTAGATGACATTCTATATGTAAGTTGTATCAGTAGAACTCATTAAACTTAGAACAAATGAGAAACTAAAATTAATCATCACTCCCTATTTAAAAAATGACTCATTTTAGGAGGATATGAATTAAAGAAGCAAACATTGTTAGAAGAAAATATCCTCAATGTATCATACGGAACAAAGTTTTCTGGGCTGCGTTGAACTGTTGGAGCTAAAGTCTCTCTTCTGCATCTACAAGAAACCTCAGCAATATGCTAAAATTCCCTTCTTCCACAGCCTTTCCATGACCCAACTGCATACTACTTCTGAATCTAAGAATGCAGAGGCACTTACCCAGATGGATGAGGCCAGGAAGAATGTGGTGCAGGTAATAGCCTCAAGAGTTGCATGTTTTAAGGAAAGACATCTTTAAGTTCTTTCTCTGCAGGCCTATAATTTTAATTTCTATAGAAAGATGACAAACATCCCCCTGGAAAACACAGAACTGTGGCTTTCCCAGTGTAACATGTCAGCTGTCTCTTAATTTTACTTTCTTCTTTGGTTGATAACACCAATCCTGGGATAGCTAATCTCCAAACATTTTTCTGGACATATTTGGAAAGGCATCTCAATTGGAATCACGTACCAATCACAGTTGCTATTGTTCTGATTGTATGATAACATTAGTTCAGACCCATTAAACAACTTACAATGCCTCAACTTTGAGGTGAGGGATTTCTGTATCCTCCAATGGTTCCACTATGGCTCTGAGGGTCCTCTCTCTATCATGTGTGATAGGCTCCTCTTCCCTAGCTTGTTCCCACATGAAGCACCTGATTTCTGGGTAGTGTTGTTTATGAATGCCACCATTTTCAAACTGGCATTTTTGTGATTCAGGGTCTGTGTAAAATATTAAAATTAATCTAAAATTTTAAAAAAAGAAGATGAGCTGAAGGCCACAGGCTGAGAAGATCACAGGAAGATTGAACATTGAGCTGAGTCAGAGCCCATGCTGGAAGGCCAAACTAAGGAAGCTGTGATGAGCCCTCATACTCACTAATGGATGTACCTGCCTTTCTCTGAGAAAAAAAAACATGTAATATTAGCTTGGGCTTGTCTGTACTATATATAAAGTTATATATACTGTAAAAAAATAAAATGGAGGCTGATGATGGAGAATCAAAAGAAAATGCAATCAGTTTAAGCAGGTCACTGATATTCCAAGTGTTGAAATCAGAGCATACTGCTTTATCACAACCATTGTCAATATGTAAAGGGATAATAAAATTATCATAAAAACTAAAAAATTGTAATTCAGAGTGATTTGGAAACTTGAGCTAAATGGTAATAAAATAAAACTGTAACCTGTACAGGTAATATTCCTCATGGTTGATTTTGTGGTAGTTTGAAAGATGCATTAAAAAATATAAGAAATACCAAAGCACAAGACCTCCAAAGCCATGTGCAAGAGAAATATAAAATAGGAGAAGGGCATAAATAGTTGAACAAGCATATGTGTGATAAGGCAAGGCTCTTTTGGGGAGGAGGAAGCCCTGGACTTCATGTGCCCTGGAAAAGTTTATCCTCTAGACTAGTACCCACCCTGGCCCAGCCACACCTCTGCCTTTTCTAAAGTTGGTTCTGCCCTATTTCTTTGCATGTCGCCCATTGATCACCAAGGTACCATCTGGAATTGTCTCCTATATGCACACTTATTGTCTAGGAGAATTGGAGTATTGTGGGGTGAGTTTTGGCAGAGGGTTTGGCTTGTGTTCCGCTTCCAGCTTTGTGGAGTCTTCTTTTGTTTGGAGCCACAGAGAGCTCTTTGGAGAGCTACAGAAGTACATACATATACCCGGGTTTTCCTGTCGACTTGACACACAATATTGAGCAGGTGAATCCACACTCTTTGTCTGTGCTTCCCTTATTTTTAATAGAAAAGTGATTCCATTTTTAATTGTGAGCATTAGAGTCAATTATCCTGATACCTGGACTTTAGCTCCAATCAGTGAAACAAAAATCTCTGGGGAGTACTCTCAAGCATTGGATGTATTAAGCTTTCAGGGAGGTTCCTAGATGTTATGATTAGTATAAAATAAATGTTAATGGACCAAGGTCTTGTGTACATATCGTATATTTGTATTCTGGCTTTTATATATTTTTAAGGCTTGAATAGATTTCTTTTCCTTTGGTACTTGGGATTGAACTCAGGGGCTCATAACCACTGAGTCACATCCCCAGTCCTCTTTTGTATTTTATTTACAGACAGTGTCTCACTGAGTTGCATAGCACCTCAGTTTTGCTGGGGTTGTCTTTGAACTCACAATCTTTCTGCCTCAGCCTCCTAATCTGCTGGTATTGCAGACATGTGCCACCTCACTCAGCCTGAATAGATCTTTAATTTCTTGCAACTTTTATTTATTTATGTTAAAGATGGGGATGATGCCACTTGCTTCTCAAGACTGTGATGAGAATTAAATGAAGTCATAAATAGTTGGCACTTGTTGCCTAGTGAGTGCTCCATAAGCCAGGGGGATGACAGACCTTTGTATTTTTACAAAGACAAAAAGTGGTCATCCAGCTTTTTGTCTGTTGGCAAAGCCTTGAACAACTTAGCAGAAACCTATTTCAAAAAAAATACATAAAAGGAGTGGTGAAGAAATGTTGCTCAATGGTGAAGCATGCTGAATTTCAGTCACAGGTGCCAAAAATGTCATTTATATTAGGACATTATATTAATTTATTAGTATATTCATTTGTAACATATACATGTAAGGGCATAACATCATTGATCAGTCTCATTTCTCAGTGCCTGAATCATCTCTCTTTTCCTCTCTTCCATCAATCTAAACTCAACTATTCTCTCTCCAATTTTTTCGAGATCCACTTCTTTTTTCACTCCATTTTCCTTTTTACCTTTCACATATCAGAGAATGCACTTGAAAATTGACTTTCTGCATCTGATTTATTTAATTTAATTTGATGTGCTCCAGGTTCCTCCATCTCCCACAAATGATATAATTCCTCTCTTGTTTATGGCTGAGTGGAATGAGTAAACTTGTGAAAAGATGTGTAGATGCTATTTTTTGGGTATATCACCTGCCAGCACACAGAACCTTGAGTTTCCAAGCTCAGCCTGCCATTGTGTGAGCCAGGGAATGAAGATGCAGGAATAATGAGGTCTCACGTGAACTATTTGAGGTCTTCCGATCTGTGGCTCTTACTGCTTGTACATGCACCAAACAGCCTGGTAACTTCCAGAGTGTCCTTTATTGTATGCATTGATGACTAACCTGTTTCAGGGGTCTGTTTTCAGAACAGTTTTGTTCTCAAGAGAAGGGAATCAATGTGAAGGTAAAATCTCCTGATTCTCCAGGTGTCAGATATAGGATATGGTTCCTTCCCACAATTCTTTCCCTTTTGTCCATTCATGAAACTGGCTTCACCAGGTTTACATTAGTCCTCTATTCATGTGGCACCTTTGTATTCATCCTGGCCCTGAGCTCTGGTTGGGACAGAGAATCTAGAGTCAGAGCAGACCTAGTCCCACTGGCCAGGTGAACTTAATTATAATTATTATTTTTTTACCTTTCAGGGATTCATGTTCCCAAGTGGTGAAATGAGATTGACAGCTAGTAGTGGTAACATTTAATGACATCAGGAGCCCTTGATGACCATGTACTGGACTATTGTTTTTGAGACTTTTATCCCTGCCCTCTTCACTGGCAATAAGAACTCCATGAGCAGAAGCCATGTTTACACTCATGTTGCAGGACAAAGATGCTCAGCTGTTTCGATTTAACTTGATTTAGGTCACACAGCTAGCAAATGGCAGCTTCATTGTAGCTGTGGGAACAGAGGGGAAGAAATGCACAAATGAGCATGGTAAAGCATTGGCACATAATGATCAGGTTATAGAGTAGTAAAAGGAGGTACAGGTGCAATGGAAGGCCTGGCTCTAACCAGGGTATAGGCAAGGACTGAGGAGGAGAGAGCAGAGTCCAGAGTACAGGGTAGAAGCAGGCTTCACTCCAACCACAAAGAGGTAGCTTAGAGAGTAACACCACAGGAGGCCTGGGCCTGCCTTGCAGGGATGGGGCCAAGTGGGTGGTTTTCAAATTTGACATGTAGAAATGCAGAATATGAGGATTGGGCTTGCCAGAAAGCCCCAAACTCCTTTCTGTTGTATGTGCATGTACATAGGCACATACAGAGAGAGAGATGCCCAGAGAGTTGATAACCTGTGTAAAAATCAGAGAACTGTTCATAATGGAGGAACAATTGAAAAGACAATGTTATCATTTGAAATATACTTTAGTCGGATTGGACTGCTCTAAGGGAGTTCTAGAAACTACATACTTTACAAGCAAAAACAAATTTTATTTGTGGACTTCTGAAAGCTCAGATTTTTAAGATCAACTTGCCAACAGATTTATTGACAATTGAGATCCTGCTTTTTAATAGAAAGCTGTAATATGAAGGTTTGTGTCCCTTTGAGTATCTTGGTTGAACTTCTCTCCAATAAGGTGATGGTATTAGAAGGTGAGTCTGTGGAGAGGTGTTGAGTTTCTGAGGCTGAAGACTTCATCAGTGGAATTAATGCTCTAATGAACAGGTGATACAGGCTAGCTGGCTTCTTCTACCACATTATGACAGAGCCAGGAGCTTCTACCCATTATAAATTTTCTCAACAAGCATTGAATAGCCTTGTGCCTTGATCTTATACAATGTGAAAAATGAGTGTCTGTGCCTTATAAACCACCCAGTCTACCATAAATTATTATAGCAGCTTGATGAGAGTAAGGAAGTGCACCATGTGTGTCCTCACAGGATAAATTGAGAAGTTTCTTTGCAGCTCTCATTTAATAAAGGACATTAATCTCATTCCATAGCTCTACCCACATGACTGAATAACCTTCAAGACCCAACCTTTTTCTGCCTAGGCTTATGATAAACTACCACAATATTGCAATACATATTCACACAGGGTCTAGGACTGGTCATTTTGCCCCAAGTGTGTATAGCCAAGCTTCTGAAATCTGGACCTGGAAGTAACTGTCAAGTACTCTATGTGTTCCTGGCAATAAACTTTCAAAGAATTCTTCAGTGCCTATTAATGGTCGTATCTGTGTATTCACCAGGCTGCTCACTCAAGATAAGAAGTGGCCCCTTCCATTGTAAACTCTAGTCTAATGGAGAAAGCATAAAACCCATGTTGTCCCTTGCTGCACTGACACTAAATATTGCATATGAATCCTGGGATCCTTTATGGCTAATTACTGATCAGTAAATATTACATTGCAACAAGCATGTGGTAAAAAATTTAGGTAAAATATTGTTCACATTGGAGAAAAAGATCCTGGAAATCAGGCCAGGTTAGGAAACTAATTAGGGGCTGGGGATCTGGCTCAAGTGGTATCATGCTCATCTGGCAAGCGCGGGACACTGGGTTCTATCCTCAGAACCACATAAAAATAAAATAAAGATGTTGTTTCCCCTGAAAACAATATATATATATATATATATATATATATATATATATATATATATATATATATATATATATATTTTCAAAGTTCTCTCTCTCTCTCTCTCTCTCTCTCTCTCTCTCTCTCTCTCTCTCTTAAAAAGAAGAAAAACAAAAAGATATTAGTCACCAAATAGTGTGGTTCATGATTGGGTTGTCAGACTCTTACCTGTTGGGCTTGATTTTTGTTATTGATTTAATTATATGTTTTCAACATGGTTGTTGTTTATGTGGTTCAAATATAAACCCATGTTAAAGACTCTACTCTATTCCATCCCCACTAACCTTATCCCATTGCCCTTCATGAACATCTGTTTTAATTGTTTTTAGTATATATTCTTACTGTTTCTTGTTCTGGTAGGAGTCAATAACAATAATAAGTTATTAGGTAAATTTCTTTCTTACCCAAAAGGGAGTGCTCCTGTATATCCTGTCTGCCCCTGATTTATTACTCAGTGAAACAACCTGGAAAACACCCCACATATGCAAAAATCTTACCTTTCCATGTTGTAGATAGACCAAAGTTGGAACTAAACAAATGATGCACATTTGGGCTATTCCTGAGCTTTATGTATTAACAATATTTCTGTATTGAATAGCTCTGTGAATCTATTTTATATTCTTGCAAATGTACATTGGATGTTCAGTCCTGCAAGAAATATTGCTTTATCAATAGCTACTTTTTATAATTTTAAGTAATAAAGCCCAATTCTTTGGAAGGTTAGAACATTTTTTTTCTGCCAGAAAGTATACAAGTTCATGCTTTCTGTAGATGCCCCAGTAGACAGAGGCCACATTTTGGATATTCTTTGCACTATTACAGAATGCTGGTAATGCCTTCTTTTTATGTGGAAACCATTTTCGCTTTCTGTAATTTATTTTTCTTTTTACATATGATTGATACTATGTCATGGTTACAGAAGAAAACATCAGTGTCCTACCCTTAATAAATCCATGGCTTGGTGAGAGTCCAATGCTGAAACCAATAGTTTCTTCCCAGTACAATGATCACCAAGGAAACAATGCATTTTGGTAGTTTGTGTCTCCCAAAAAATTGATCTTTGTAATCTAAGTCCTTATACCTATGGGCTGAGAGATTTAAATATTGTTTATTTATATTAATGTTTATGTTTTAATAGTGATAACATCATTTATTTTTTAGTTAGAGGTTTATCTATTTATTGGATTTTAGAAAGACCTGAGGACATGAACCCTATAAAAAGAATTCCTGGAACATCCCAAACATTTAAAATAAATGCCTTAGAAAGTAATGCATCTGTATAATTATTCAGCATACAGTAATAAATATAAGATCACATCAGGTCACATACATGCAGAATACCCACAAGAAACAAGGAACCACAGGCTCTGATGTGACAATATATGGTTGAACGTTGCCAAGCAAGAGCTTCTGGGGCTGAGGTGTATGTCATAGAGAACACTCAGCATGCAGATGGTAATAATGGAGAAGCCCCCTCTCCAAACCTGTGAAAGTAGATTATTAATTTATATTTGATGTCATCTCCAAAATTCTGAGACAAAAACATCTGTAACTATAAACCCCATAATTATCAGCATCCCTAGATATGTTAGGGCCAAGATACCAATGGTAAAGTTCTTGGGTTAGATCTTGTGCTAGAAAAGGGACGTGAAGTTGCAGAAGAAAATTATGGTGTTAGCTGAGATCTCAAGATGAACTTCAGAGGAAATGTTTCTTATACTAATAAAATAATATATTTTGTTGATCTTTATTTTCAAATTCCATTTTAATAGTATATATCTTAAGAGAAAATGAAGCAGAAGCCCTTATTTCAAATAGTGTCATCTTTATCAATCTCAGCCTATCCTATTATTAGGGATATATGTGGATTCACCCAACACACATTTTTCCCACTTCAATTATCAACTCTCTCTAATATTCTCCAGGTGCCATTCGAATATTATTACCAAATCATGTCTGGATTGTGTAATATTAGCTGTGCTCCCACTGTACATAGCCTTTCTTATAGATTCAGAATTACCATATATTCTCAAAATATTTTTGATATTATCTTCTTTTGAGATTTTCTGAGGTAGAGTGTTAAGTTGATCTCATCTTTCTCTTCTTGATTAAGCAGTAGGAATATATTGAAAACTCTACAATTTTCAATGAATTGAAATGAAATGATTGTACAAAAGTAAAAATTGCTATCTTCTCAAAAAAGGAATCTCAATGTAGTAGGTGTGCACATAGATGTATTTTTTAGATCTATCTTTTGACCAATTATTATCAGACTTAATGCCTTTAATATATCATCTAAGATGACACTGAGAAGCATATCCTCTAAGATGATTTTGTAATTTGTATTTGTAGTCTTTCATTGAGTTCAAATGTTATGTTGGTGCTAAATCTGATCATCTTGTATTACATATATGGAGTCTTATTACATGTATTCTAGAGCTATTGTGTATGAAAGAACAAGGATCAAATATGCATGTGTTTCTGAAATAAAAAGTACTCAGTAGAAATGCTGGCCATTATCTTTTAATTATGTACTTCATCATCTATGTGATTTAACAGATTTAAAACTTTTCTTTTCATAATGGCTACATATGTTGTGGATTCAAATTATTTTCATGATATTAAAATTTTCTAGCAATATGTGTAGAAAGCTCTTTGACAGTATTTAAGGCCTGTCTTTGAATCCCCAATGTAGCTATCCACCTTGCATATATGCTATTATCATGACCAGAAAAACTATCTTAAGTGACCAAAGTCCAGCTATTGAATATCAGTCGAAATATATTATTATTGTTTTCTCCTTAGTCATCTGGAATAAAGGTGTAATTAAAGTCACAGTTCAGATAGACTCAAAGTCATTCCATTGTAAGGTTTTTAAATTAAAGGAAAATAATTTGACCCAAGCCTAAAAGACAAACTTCCATAAGAGTCCCAATATTCATCTGCTTGAAGTAAGCGATGCATTTCTCCAGTAAAACAACCATGCATAAAATTGATACAAAAAATTTGATGTTAATCTGATGGAATATTTTTTTTATACAAGGCATGTTGGATTTTAAGTCAAGTACCTGAAATAGTAGGTATGTATTTTAGCTTTTTTCCAGGCACATATTAAAAAATACCAGTCATCAGGGCTAAGATTGTGGTTCAGTGGTAGAATGCTTGCCTAGCACATGTGATGATCTGTGTGCAATCCTCAACACCACATAAAAATAAAATAATAAAATAAAGTGTAAACAAGTTTTTAAAATAAATAACATTCATGAGAAATCTATGTAAATAAGCCTAAATCATTCCATGACTCTTTAGACCTTGCAGATCTAAAAGACATGACACTAAGGGAAACCAAAACAGTGAAACATTCATGAACATAGGATATCATTTAAAAATCTGAGGTATTGTAGATATTTGGCTAAAACATCAAAGAATTTACTTCTATTTATTTTTATTTTTACCTGGAATCTACTCTTTGTACTTGGATATGAGACCCATTATTATAACTCGGCATGTGTAAGTAGTGTGTAATTATCAGATCAGGGTAATTTTCATCTCATTAAAATTATTATTCTGTGTTTGAAACTTTCTAAGTTCTGGCTATTTTGATTTATTTAAGTAGTTATTATACAATGTAATCTCCTTATTGTGCTCTAAAACCTAAGAGTTACTTTCTGGACTTAATTGTTTTTTGCACTCCCTACACACAATCAGTCAGTTTCTCATTCTTATCATAAATCCGGGAAGTGTTTCTGTTCTCAGTTTCTGTGTGATTAACTTTTCAGCTTCAACACATGAATGCCACATGCAGTATTTGTGGAAAAATAAATGCCACTACTAGGAAAAATAAAATATTATACTCAATTAATAATTATGGAAATTGCCATAAACCTCTGCATTCACTCATTCAGTGTTTAGAACTTGTCTACAATAATAAATATGGAAAAAAGAATAAAATATATAAATCAAATGTCCATATGTGTTTAACATTTAATGGGTCATATTTGGTCACTGGGAACAAGTGTTGTGACATCTATTTTTATAAAAATGACATATTCTAATTCTTATAACTTTATTTATAATAAGGGAATATCTTATAAGTATGTTTTTATATTGTAAGTTTCAATAGATCAATATTACCATGGAATAAATAACTTTAAAAATTGTATAAGAGTTGGCTCAGTGGTGCAGGCCTGACATCCCAGGGGAAAAAATATTTTAAGAAAAAAATATTTTAAAAAATGTGGATTTATCTCATTGTGTAACCACCCAAATGCACTCACTCTCTACCCCTTCTCCACCTGAGATGCCCATCACAACACATGAAAGAACAGTATCTCAGTCTGCCACCCATCCAGCAGTTCTCCTTTCACAGCCCATCCGAACCCATTCCTCACTTGATGCCCATCTTTTTATGCCACCCTGTGAGTATGCATTGGGCCTGCACTAAGGCAAACCAGCACAACTGGTTGCTAAGGTCCAGGTGGCAGGTATCCCTCATTCATTCCACTGGGACCTTTTATTTTTTTAAAATGGGTTGCTAATAATTCAAAATGACAAGTTTATGACTGAAATTACAGCTCAGTAGTAAACAAATTTTACATGTGCTTGTCTCTGTGTTCCAACTCCAGCACCTAAAAAAACACAGGCAGGCCTAATGGCACATGCCTATAATCCCAGTGACTATAGAGGCTGAGGCAGGAGGCTCACAAGTGTAAGGACAGTTTCAGCAATCTAGTAAAGCCCTAAAAATCTGTCTCTAAAATTTAAAAAGGTTTGGGGATGGTTATTCAGTGATTAAGCAATCATAGATTCAGTCCCCACAACCAAATACAAAAACAAACCCAAAGTAAAAGTGAAAAACAACTGTATTCCCCAATATCCTTTGCAGGTAGGGGTCTCTGTGATTTTGTGCTGGCCAATGAGATAACATTGGAAGCAACTGGGACTCTGGCTCTTTGTTTTTTTTTTTTTCCTTTTTTTCCCCCTGATTGCTGTATTAAACGGATGGCACAATGAAAAACAAGAAGGGCCCTGGGGCATGATGGAATAGCTGGATAGCCATAGCAGCACAGACTACCAATCACTGGGCTTTTTGATTTTCAAGTAAAAGGAAATATTTTTCAGTATTTGATGGGTTTACCTTTCTAGTATTGGAAAGACAGATGCATTGATTTTCCTCCTTGTTCTGCTTTCTGTTCATTGTCTTCAGGTTCAGGAACAATGTAGGTCGAGAAAACCAGCCATCTTTGTCACCATTTGTTTTTCAGGTCTCTGAGGATGGAAGGAAAGTACAACACAGAACCTCTAAAGTACCTAATCTGAGCCATTGGGACAGAGTTGGGCCTGAGTCATCTCCAGGGTCCCTCATCTGCTGCAGAATGTTCCCAGAGAGTGAGTATCTTTTCTCTTGATGCTAACACTCAAGTCCAAAATCTCAGGGCTCCCATGGTTCTCCTGAGAACTATTCCACAACAGGCTGACACTGGTCCCAATCTCCATTCCTGCACTGATGGGCCATTTTGAAAGTGAGTTTAAGCAAGCTTTACTGTCCCCAATTTTCAAGTGTATCTTCTCCAAAAAAAAAAAAAAAACTTGAAACTAAATGAGCACTGAAGGAAGAAGTCAGGTTCCAAGGACTGAAGAAGAACCCTGCTACCAGAGAAACCTAGGATTTGAAAATTCCAATTTAAGTGAGGTGGTAGGTAAATTATAGACCTTGACATAAAGCAATAGCCTTACAGCAAAAGGTCACGTGTGGGCATGGAAGTATGTATGAAAGACTGACTTTTCACAGCCTCCACAACAGGTAAACATGAATGCTAAATTTGTAACACATAACATAAGAAAAAGGAACCACATTTTTTTCTGCCTTGCCTATTTTTCTTTCTTTATTCTTTTTTTCTATTTCTTTTTTTTTCTTTTTTCCTTTTTCTTTCTTTCTTTCTTTCTTTTTTTTTTTGTACAAGGGTTTCAAATTAGGGGAACATAACGACTGAGCCTCATCCTCAGATTTTTTTAATGTTATTTTTTAACTTTTGAGAAACATTGTTAATCACAATATTGAGGTATTCTTATATCAAACAAGCCATACTACAAAGGTTCCAGAGCTAGAGAGAAAATCCTGCAATCCTAGAGTGTTAAATATGTCTGTGGAAGATGAGCCACATGGACACAATGTAGAAGATCAAATGGGTGGAGTGGGCATGGCTCTGCAGAACAGTGCAGGTAAGAGGCCAGATGCTGGGTGGAGCCTGTGAAAAAAAATGGAGAGGACATAGTGGGGCTTAGTTGTTTGGCAGGGCTGGTGAGGCAGAGTCAGGCTGAGTGAGTGGATCCCAACCCATAAGAACAGTGGATAGGGAGAAGACAGGGGAAGCACGTTAGAAGCAGCATCCCACCCGGGACCCTTTAGGTGAGCACAGCCTAGGAACCAGGAGATGCAGTGATGAAGGAGCAGAGGGCATGGTGGGTGCATCCACAGGAAGCAAAGGGAGTCAGGAGAGGCATCCAGTAATTCTGTCAGAAGTCACTGTTGACCCAGTGGGGAAGAAGGGTCTTAGGGCTCTGAGATAGATATGTGACCTCAGGGTCTGCTCCACAAGGGGGCTCAGTTTACCCTCTTACACACTGAAGCAATGGAGGGAGGCTGAAGATGCCACAGCACAGCCTTTTTTGTTCCTCCCTCTCATGGGATGCAGTGCACTTTTCATTAATTTTTTCTGTTCTTCCAGGTCCAGGACAGTACCTAAATCTGTTCTCTAGACAACGATATTTGTAATAAACTCTTCAAAACCTTTTGGCAAGAATATCCGGGGACAGCACTGTTTGGCTCACAGGAGCAAATAGGTAACGGCAGAATATGAGCCACCAGGACCAGACACTGATTTATAGAGAAAGATACATTCCAGAACCTCTCATGTTATCCTGATTAGGTGCAAAAAAATTATCCCCAGGTCCTACCATGAAATCCTGAACTGAGGTCCCAAACTGGTAACCAGAGAAGCGCACCCAGCTCCAGGTTTTTGTTGGTTGGTTGTTTAGGTTAAAAATTTGCTTGGGGTCTGGGGCTGTGGCTCCACGGTAGAGCGATTGCCTAGCACGTACAAGGCCCTGGGATTGATCTTCAGCACCACATCAAAAATAAATAAATAAATTAATTAATTAATTAATTAATTAATAAATAAATAAGATAAAGGTATTGTGTCCAACTACCACTAAAAAATAAATATTTAAAAAATTTGCTTGGAATTATAACGCAATTCTTTTTTTATATTTATTTTTTAGTTTTAGGTGGACACAATATCTTTATTTTATATTTATGTGGTGCTGAGGATCGAACCCAGTGCCTCACACATACTAGGTGAGCCCTCTACCACTCAGCCACGACCCCAGCCCTAGAACGTAATTCTTAAGATTCAGGAAAGTTTGCACAAAAGCTCAGGTTTCTAACTGTCCTTCAAAGTCACCAGGAGATCTGGCAGCCCCAGACTGAGTTCTTACACAGCAAGGATCACTGGCACTGTCCTGCCAGTTTCCACGACTCTGGAGTGCAGCCGAGTCCTCTTTGCCCCTTTTGTGTCTGGCCTTGGAGGCCTTGAGTGTTGCTAAAACAGTAAGGGTTAGATGAGCTGGGGCAGCAGGCAGGAGTCAGCATGGAACTTCTGGTCCAGCCCTGCTTCCTGCTTGCTGTGTGACTTTGCTCCAGTCACACCACCTCTCTGTGCTTCAGTTTCCCTATCTGTCTGGAGGCCAATAGACTAGATCAGTGATTTCCCTCTTTAAGCCAAGGCAAGGCTGAGAGGTGGGCTGCCTTATCTCCCTTCTCTCCTTTCTGAATTAGGCCTGGGCATCAGATTTTGCTTAGAGGACTCCCTGTTTATCCAGGGTTGGAAAACTCCCAGGTAACTACTTGTGTTAACCACATAGCCAGGGCTTTGAGGTGTATTACAACAGAAAAGGGACAATACCTTTTTTATTTTCATTTCTTTTGTGGTAGTGGGGATTGAACCCAGGGTGCTTTACTGCTGAATTTTATCCACAGCCTCCACCTCCTTTATTTTTGAGACAAGGTCTTCTAAGTTGCTGAGGCTGGCCTCAAACTGGTGATCTTCCTGCCTCAGTTTCCTGAGCTGCTGGGATTACAGGCATGCGCCAAGGCTTCTGGAACCATAATGTGTTTATAGACAGGAATGATGGAATTTGATGAGCAGCATTATTCTCCTACAAAGAGAGGCTCTCCTCCCCTGTTTTACAGATGAAGAAAGTGAAATTTTGAGAGGCTGAGTAACTAGCCAGAGGTCACACAGCTACATGTGACCAAGAGCCCATGTTTGTGTCATTGCAGACAGTGAGGCCCTAACTACTTTTTCTGTCCCTTAGGTGGCTTGGGAGGAGGTGGGTGTAGAGAGGTTTCCTGCAGCAAAGGGGAGGCCAGTGCCCTGGGAGACCCTGCCACCTCTTGCAGTAGCCCTCCTTGAAGGCCATGGGCACACACAGGGGAGTCCCCCTCAGACTCTGTGCTCAGGACCAGGCTTCCCTCCCCCAGGGCTGACCCGGGCTGGGCTCCTGGGCTGCAGGTGATCAGGAGATCTGGCAGCCCTGGACTGAGTTCTTGCACAGCAAGGGTCAGTGGTGCTGTGCGCTGCCCTTGGATGGGATAGGGAGATGCACGCGAGGCCCATCGAGTCAAAAGACCTTTGTGGTTCTTTGCAGGTGTAACAATTGCTCACCGAGCTCCACAAGCCACATTTTGCAGCCCAGACAACTGCTATGGTTGTTACGAGAAACCTGAAGAATGGGGGTTCTTGTAGTTCTCAGGACCCAGCGTGTCCTGTCTGAGTCTTGGTTCTCCCATCTGAGAAAGGAGAACCCCTGTCCATTCCCACTCCCAGCCTGTGTCCCTTTGATGGAAAGGGCAAGGGTAACCTCCTCTGCCAGGCACCCCCTGCAGCTCATCCCTTCTGCAGCTCCTCTCAGGAAAGGGGCTGAATCCTCCCATTTACAGGTGATATCTGTAAAGGTTAATGTTATAGGCTCTGGCCAATGTCCTCAGCTGCTGAGGACAGCTTGTGACTTTTTCCAAGGTCTCGTCCATCCCAGGCCTGGGTTCCCAATGGCTGGGGGAGCCTGGAACCAGCCAGGAACTCCTGGCAGCCTCTATCCAGTCCTTGGGCGCAGGCTGCCCTTCCTGTGCTCGCTGCTTCCTGAGTGCTCTGGGCTCCAGGGAAAAAAAGTGGGTTTTCAGTGAGACCCACAGCCCTGCAGGAAGGAAGAGATTGCTTTCTTCTGCCAGGTGGGGCCTGGGCCTGACTCTCCAGGGTGGAGTGGAGGGCTGTAGGCTCTCGGGCCTGCTGAGATCACCCTTCCCAGGTGGCTCCTGGGTGGGATGTGTGTGGAGATGTGCTTGGTCTTAGCGGCTGTCTTAGTAACAGGGTGCTCTCCTGTCCATCAGGGTTCAGGGTGCACATGACAGAGGTGACAACATAGGCCCAAGAGGGATTTCCTGGCCGGGGAGAGCTGCTGGGATGAATGGGAGGAGGACTAGGGCTTGGGTGGCTCCAGACCCTAGGGGACCAATGAATGGACCACCCTCCAGGGAACCCCATCGTGGGGAGAGGCCCTTGTCCTGGTGTCGCTGTGTCCCTGGGCTGCAGAACAAGGGCTTGGGGAAGCATATGCAGTATCCTGCGTTAAAAGGGAGAGTCCCTCAAGGTCCGCACAGGGAATAGTTGGGTCTTAGGGCACAGTCAGGGTGCTGGCAGCAGAGGCGGGGCAGAGGCTGCCTGGAGGCCGGGACACCTGCCCAAGCACTGCTGCTGTTTGGGTGTGCTGTCCCAACATCTTGGGAGGCTTCAGTGGCCTAAGTCGAGGTCGTGGGGTGGGCTGGGTGGAGAGGTTTTCTGCACATCAGACCAGCTTTGTCCCTGGATTGGGTTTACCAAGTCACAGCACATGGGACATTGGGATGGGAGGGGTCTTGGGGAAAAACTGGTCCAGTCTCACCTTGTACCACAGGGAAATGGAATTCTAGAGAGGCCAAGGGTTTCTCCAAGGCCCCACCACCCAGCAGGGACAGGTTGGAGAGAGGGGGTCGAGGTGGAGCACCACAATACCCTGTCCCCAAGGGAATATGGGCACCAAGGGGATGGGGCAGAGGGTTGTAATGAGGACACACACACACTTTTAAAAACACTGACTGCTCATGAATGCTTACAGGATAAAATTAAAGACAACCCTCAGCCACCCTCCTGCCTTTCCCAGAGGCCACCGCCATTCTAGTTTCTGATTCCTGGTAATAGGCAATTGCGTGTTCCACCACATGTGTGACAGACACAGACATCTTCCTCCTGTCACTGCACCGCACTGTGGTCTGTGTTGGTAACAATTTCAAACCCGTTCATTCAGCACCACTTCAGGACTTTCTCTTTCCCTCCCTTCCTCTCTGCCTTCTTCCTTCCTTTCTCTCTCTCTCTTCCCTCTTTCTTTTTTGGTACTGGATGTGAACACAGGGCCACACCTGCTTGAGAAGCACTTGACCACATAGCCACACCCTCAGCCCCTTCTGTTATTTTGGGAGGGGATTGAACTCAGGGGCACTCCACCACTGAGCCACCTCCCCAGCCCTATTTTGTATTTTATTTAGAGACAGAGACTCACTGACTGCTTAGCACCTCTTCGAGGCTGAGGCTGGTTTTGAACTTGGAATCCTCCCATCTCAGCCTCCCACACGTGTGTGGCCCCTATTGTTTTTGAGACAGGGCCTCACTGAGTTGTCCAGTCCAGCCTGGAACTTGCGATCTCCCAGTTTCAGCCTTCCAAGTCACTGGGATTGTGGGTGTGTGACACCACATCTGGGACTTTAGTACTTTGTAATTCAACTTGTTTTTGTTGACACTCAAAACACAGACAAGTCCACTGGCCACCAGCGTGTTCCAATGAAGAACAACAGGTCAAGCTTCCCAGGGGCAGACTGTGCTCCACCCTCTGCCCGAGGACAGTGGCTGCCCTCACTTGGAGGTTTTAATTGCTATGTGTTTGTTTTAGTTGCTTTGTGTTTGAAAAACCAAACCAAACCCCAAAACAAAACAAAACAAAACAAAAAAACCAAGCTGGCACGCCCCACAAGAAATTTCCCAGGGAGGATTGCTTGGGATTGCGAGTGGGGTGCTAGGCCTGGGGCTCTGATTCTGTGACACATGATGGCTTAGGCTTCTCAAACCCAGTAATGACAGTGGAAAAACTGGGGGCCACAGGGACCTTATTTTCTCCTGCTCACCCTCATTCCAGTTCCACCCGCTTGACTGTCCACACACAGTCCACCATGCCTGCAAGACATGGCTCATCTGTCATGCTGCAAGACACAGATTCCCCAGGACAAGTGGGGAAACTTAGAAAAGTGGCTTAGCCTCTGCCAGTGTATGTGTCCCAGCCTCTACCAATAAAATGGCTCGGCTCTCTATCCCCCCTGCACCGTCAGAGCCTTGAGCGGGATAGGTGGGGGTCATGGGTGGAGCACCCACAGCGTCTGCTACAGCAAGTTAAGCAGCCCCAGCCTCCACGGTTTCATCTGTTAAATTGGGACATCAGAACATTCTTGCTTTTTTGTCTATTTTAAATCATGTTGTTGTATTTTTTTAATGTTTATTTTACTTATTTTTATGTGGTGCTGAGGATCGAACCCAGTGCCTCATGCAAGCTAAGCAAGCAGATCTACCACTGAGCCCCAGACCCAGCTCCGGAACAGCCTTGTTTAAAAAAAAAAGAAGCCAGTCATGGTGGCATGACCTTGTAGTCCTCGCTGTCCCCACTGTACAGGATGCTCTGACAATGAGAATCACTGGAGCCCAGGAGTTGGAAGCCAACCTGGTCAACATAAGCAAGACCTCGCCTCAAACATAAGATAAAGCCAGGCACGGTGATGCCCACCTGAAATCCCAGGTGCTTGGGAGGCTGAGGCAGAAGTATTGTGAGTTCAAAATTGGCCTCTGCAAAAGCGAGGAGCTAAGGGTTGGGGTTGTGGCTCAAGTAACAGAGCACTCACCTAGCACATGTGAAGAACAGGATTCCATCCTCATCACCATAAAAAAATAAAGATATTATGTCCACCTAAAACTAAAGAATATATTTAAAAAAAAGGTGCTAAGCAACTCAGTGAGACCTTGTCCTTAAATAAAATACAAAATATGGCTGCAGATGTGGCTCAGTGGTCAAGAAATTAGGCTTTTTCCCAATTGTCTTACTAATGAGCACATGCCATTTAGAAAGTGGTTTTTCCACTCTACCCTTCTGTCACAAATGTGCTTATTCTCACTCCTTCCCTAAACAGGCTGTGAATTCTCCGTATTTTTCTTAAAAATTATACATTTCAGCTTTAGATTATCCCATTGGTTCCAAGTTCTATAGAATACAATTTAAAGTAACCAGGAAGGAGACTGAATGCTGTTTTGACTACATATTTTCTTCATTAGATATTATAGTCCATCACTTCTAGATTTGGCCCTCCATAAGCTTCAGAGCATGGACACAGTTCAGCCACATTCACAGCAGAGGTGTGACAATTGTTGATTCCAGTTTCCAGTAGAATAGTCTTCATTTGCATCTGAGTTCTCATCAGCATGGTCCTTACTGTCTGTATTTCTATCAGCATTCTGGTCATGGCCATTTATCCCATCTTTCCGATATTTCAGATCTTTACAGGTTTAAGGCTCTGAGAGGAGTCCCTCTTGGATGCATCACAACATGGTAGGCGCCATGTTGTGTATCTCTCAAATCTATATCTTAGTTCTTTCTCCTTATAAAACCACAAGAACTCCATCAAAGGGGCTCCATCCTAATGAAGTAATCAAACCTAAACATTTTTCAAGGGCCCTACCACTAAACACCATAGTCCAATTAGTTTCTACCTTCTTTAATATCATTGACATAAGATTTTTGTAATTAAATTCCTTCATGATTTCAGAGAGACAACGCATTTTCATACATAGCCTCCAACGTATATTCAATTCATCATGAAAGAATTACTTAGACAACCTCTGTCATACAGTCTTCCAACAATACTTTTATTAAAAAGTGGAGAAGTTTTTAAACATCCTTCAATTAGCATTTTGAAAAACAAAAACCATAAATATGATAATAAATTCACCTGTATTTTAAGTTTAACATGGCTTGTATTTTAGTGTTTTATCATCCATCTGTATGTAAGGTGTGTTTATGAAGACTCCTTTTTATATACTAAAATAGTGTAAATTTAAACTTATATGCTTATGTGTCTATATATGACCAAACACCCAATGAACATATTTTATATTTTTTTAACTTGAGCATTTGTAATCAAATGTCTCTCCAGATCAATAATCTTCAAAAATATTTTGAAACTATTTTGCCATATATTATCATAGTAATAAGGTCTAAGATAATAACCAATAGATTATTATTTATAATTCATACAAGTTAAATTATAGAACACATTTTTATATAAATATTTAACCTGAATATCAAGAATGATTTAAATTGGAATTACTAGATCAAAAGTATACAGATTAATAAAGGTACACACATACTCCAAAATTTTGGCAAATTTTTCTTCAGAAAGTTTAGGAGGTAAAAATTCTTATATCAGTTTAACTTGTTTTACTCAGTGGCACAGGAGGGTGAAGCACAATAATCACAAGTTGAAAGCCAGGCTTAGAGACTTAGTAAGGCCCTAAGCAAATTATTAAGTTATATATATATATATATATATATATATATATATATATATATATATATATATATATAAATTTAAATTAGTAAGATATATATATATATATATACATACACATGCAAATATAAATTTATGTAAAATATTTATTTATTTATAGGTTGTATATATGGAGAAGTTATGGATAATTTCATATATATATATAATATTATCTATATTTTTATTTCTTTTATTCCATATGAGTCTGTTCAGTGATTCTAATGTTTTATTATTTATATTGCAAAATATAATAAACTTGTGAATTTCTCCTCTATTCCTAGTCTTACAACCTTCTTCTCAATTGCAAAATTAGTTATTCCAATGTTAGTTATCCACATCTTTTTCTTTGATTTCACTTCTTTCATTCTAATTTTGTCATCTAAGTGTTGAGTCTTCCGGATGCAGTGACACACACCTGTAATCACAGCTGGTTGGGTGACCCCCCAAAAATGTTGAATTCATCTGGGATTAATTATGGTATGTTATCAAGATCCAATTTGATTTTCAAATGAAGCAAATTTGTTCATTGAAAAAATCCTCTTCTTTTTATTGAATTGCAATTCTCTTTATTTATTTATGTATTTATTCATGTATTTATTTTAAATAATTTTTAGTTGTAGTTGGACAAAATGCCTTTGTTTTATGCATTTTTATGTGGTGCTGAGGTCTGAACCTAGTGCCTCATATGTGCTAGGCAAGCATACTACCACTGGCCACAACCCCAGCCCCTGCAATTCTTTTTTTTACTGTGTACATGAACATGTGTACACACTTGGACATGCACATTTGCATCCACATCTAAAGTAACATCTTCTCTAAGATTATTTGTTTGTTACCCATTTTTTAGGTTTTTAAAATGAGTTGTTTATTTAAATGATCTAATTCGGAAGCTCTCAAGATTTATTATCTATTATCTCTATTTCAAATAAAATGTAAAAGCATTACTTTCAGTAAAAAGACTCAGTGAAAAACAATAAACTCTAAACTTGTTCATCTCCAAAAAGTTGAGAGTAGAACAGTGGTTAGGCAAGATTTAGAAGGGGTAGGGAAGTTGTCAATGGGAATAGTTTTATAGTTAGATGGAATAATTTCTGGAGTTTTATTGTAAAGTAGAGTGACTTAGCAGTAATGTATAAAGAATTGAAGGGAGAATTCAGAAGGTTCTAACTTTAAGAAATGATAAATATTTAAGAAGAATTTGTTGTTTACCATGAATCTATGATTATACAATGTATACAAGTGTTTAAACATCCTATTATATCAATCAGAAATAAAATAAAACCTAAAAAATCTCAATTGTTATATTCTCCAATCTTGCACAACTCTTATAAATTAATTCTCAAATAATTGACATTTATGCAATTATTAGTTTTCCCATGTAGCAATAAGACTCTGAGGAATTATATAATCATCTAAGGAACTTAATAATTGCAAGAGTATTGCATCTATGGGACACAGAGAAAATAAATATTACTTTTGTCCTGAATTAAAATGAAAATGATGGTATGATTTATACTGCATCTCTGACATTCACCTTAAATTATTAGACAGTTTTTCTTCTCTGTGGACTAGGGCTATCTCAGTGGCAAAGTGAGCTTGCAAACCTTCAGGACAAATCTGAGTATTGATAAAACCATTTTTTAAAAAAAAATCAAATATAATATAGAGAGAACACATTCGTTCTATTTGTCTTCATTTTGTTATGCACACTATACTCTCCCTCCCATTTTCTAATATTGATCACTTTAGTTAAAGAAGAAAACATTTTATATCATGGAAGTTATTGAATCATTTTGCTGAGGTAAATTTTAGTTTATTCAAGTTTTGAATGTTTGCTTTAAAACTGAAGGAAAAGGCATTGAATAGAAGGTTTCAAGAACTTATCTAGGAACACTGGATCGGCAGTGATGTCAAGCAGAGCTCATTTTTCCTAACTGGGTGCTTCTGGGGAGTCCACCAGGAGGTCAGTGCCTTCTTTGGTTTTCATGCTAACTGTCTGAGTTCAAGACTGCTACAATTTCAGTTCTCAGGGTTCATATGGCTTTCTAAAACTTATATTGGCAGTAATTTTAGATTTCGTGAAGAAAAAAAAGTCAATAAGTGTAGGAACCAGGGAATAGGATGCATTTTCCTTCTGAAAGGGAACTTCATGTGAGAAAGAAAGTTTATCTGTGAAACACTATATTGATATAGGCAGGAAGGTTGATAAGGGCATGCTAACTCAGGTTGTTGAACAAAATAAAGTTGAAAAGTAGTGTTATAATGTAATCATCAGTTATTTTTAAAAAATATTTTTAGAGGGCTTGGGATGTGGCTCAAGCCATAGCGTGCTCGCCTGGCATGCATGCGGCCCGGGTTCGATCCTCAGCACCACATACAAACAAAGATGTTGTGTCTGCCGAAAACTAAAATAAATAAATAAATATTTAAAAAAAATTTTAGATATAGATGTGCACAATACCTTTCTTTTATTTATTTCTTTCAATGTGGTTCTGAGGATTAAAACCCTATCACTGAATACCACAGCCCCACCAGTTATTTCTTGCAAAGGTTATTTTTGAGCTCATTAAATGAATGAGGTACATTCTAAGTGCCAGGTATTTAGCAGTTAACAGGCAAGTGTTTTCATACGTGTGAGGGGGTAAGTGGTTCTTACAGTTGCCTGATTTATAGAAGATGTTAAAATAAATGTCATTATAAAGAAAATAAAAATAAATGTAAGATCAAAGAAATTTTACCACAGAATATATGTGTGTGTATTGACATTTGTATTTGACTTTTTGCAAATAATAATAACAGTTAATGTAAAGTGCATGCAATTTTTTCTCATCCTCATGCAATAAGTAACCACCATGTTTATACTAGCAACATGTCATAAAATATCTATAGGTTAAAATAAGTTTTTTTCCCATTTTCCTCACAACCTCTTATATGTAATTTTGTATAACAATGAGGGTCTCCTTGCATTTGGATGCAATTTCCCTTTTCACTCCCTTTCCCTCCCACCTCATGTCTCTGTTTAATGTTAATCTTTTCCTCCTGCTCTTCCTCCCTGCTCTGTTCTTAGTTGTTTTCATTATATCAAAGAAGACATTTGGCATTTGTTTTTTAGGGATTGGCTAGCTTCACTTAGCATAATCTGCTCTAATGCCATCCATTTCCCTGCAAATTCCATGATTTTGTCATTTTTTAGTGCTGCATAATACTCCATTGTGTATAAATGCCACATTTTTTATCCATTCATCTATTGAAGGGCATCTGGGTTGGTTCCACAGTCTGACTATTGTGAATTGTGCTGCTATGAACATCGATGTGGCAGTATCCCTGTAGTACGCTCTTGCTCTTTTAAGGTCTTCAGAAAATAGTCCGAGAAGGGCAATAGCTGGGTCAAATGGTGATTCCACTCCCAGCTTTCCCAGGAATCTCCATACTGCTTTTCAAATTGGTCGCACCAATTTGCAGTCCCACCAGCAATGTACATGAGTAAACTTTTCCCCACATCCTCGCCAGCACCTGTTGTTGTTTGACTTTCTAATGGCAGCCAATCTTAGGGTGGTTTTGCTTTGCATTTCTCTGACTGCTAGAGATGGTGAGCAACATGTCAGAAAATATCTATAGGTTAGAAGAAGCTTATGCTTGTTAGTATTTTTCCTAGTGTAATGATTCTGGTAGCACCAGATTCAAACTATAAAGAGCACTGCTTTTAAAAAATAGACAATTATGAACAAATTTCCATTAGACTTTTAAGTTGGTTAATAATCATCTGCTATTTAAAAACATCTAGCTCATATTTGTGTTTCTGAGGTTAACTACAAAGGTCTGCACACAAATCATTAAAAATTCCTGGGCCATTTTATATTTTTTGTTAACATAGTATTTTTTTTTAATTACTGTATCATAATCTTACCTGGAATTTAAATTTTAATTTCAGCTTTGCTTATACACTTAAAATATCCAGCTAAAATATTTTACAGAACATTTTCAAGAATATATTTTATAATAAATCATATGTGTTGTTAATTATTGATTTGTAACAAATATTACCACAATAATATTATGTAATATTATTTAGAGTGTGAGAGTATATAGAAATATTTTTAAATATATATATATATATATATATATATATATATATATACACACACACACACACACACACACACACACATCACACATACACACATCACACATACACACGAAGCTTGACAAAACAATTTGGTTATCTATTGGATAGACAAATGCAAATTCAAATAAATTTAGCCTCAAACTTGCCGTGTAAATTAGAAATACTTATACATAGTACTGATTTACTTGTCATTTTCTATGTAACTGTATTGTTACTACATGTCATATTCAATTATAACACTATGAAATTTGTAATCACTATGAGCATATCATTAACAAAAATCAATAATACATTATTGCATTTCTGTGAGTTTAGAAATCTCCAGTCCTTCTTAGAAAGACTTACTAAAGGCTTTGAAGGATTTATAAATTTAACGTATTACTGCAATATGTTGTTGGGGTCCATTACTAAGAAAATAGATATTTTCTAGATGGCATTGACATACTTCTCTAAAACTTTGATGAAAGTATGGAATGTAAGCTGGGCGAAAGAATAAAAACTACCTCAGGCATCAAGAACCACAGGAACTCAAGCACCACAGCAGCAAATTGTTGAATGAGCACTGCACAGTGCATCTTAGCCATACTCATGATAACCTGGGAGTTCACAGCTATCAGACTGAGGGAAGATTGAATAATAGAGAGTTTACAATTCATGTTAAGAGTGAATTGGACCCAATTAATGGTCTGCCCTCAGAAAATTAATGTGTTTTTAAGGTACACGTACAATAATATCCACATATACCCAAAATGAAAATTGTAATTTGTTAAAACACAAAGACTATATAAGTCCTGTTACATTTTCGTTTTTACATTTAATCATTTCATTTAGTTTACATGGCAATCTCTAGTCACATACTAGCTTACATATTTGTATGTGTTGTCAAATTCTTTTCATCAATTTCAATACTTAAAGATGAAACTAAACAATTCCATTATTATATTTTAAGAAATTACCACCATGAAGAATATAGACAGGAAATTCATCTTGTCCTTAGTTTACTTTGCTTTCTCTGTGTATTCTCATGCAGTGCTTTTTATTTATGATCTTGAGAAAGCCATGGGAAGGTGAATTCACCTTGTTGCAAAAAAACAGAGAAATGTATTATAGAATGTTTAGTTGTTTCCTGGTGGTATCTTTTTCAAAAGGTATATGGAAATGACATTATAGACAATATCAAGTTACAGTTAAATATTTTTCTGTCAAGGAGAGAGGAGATTTCAGAAATATGAATCTGCTCCTCATGGGCCTATCTTGAATTCTGGCTCTTTCACCCAGCCAACTGTCAGGCACAGATCTATGTAAACATGAGTTCCTCACGGGTGGGCCTGAGATCTTTCAATTCCAGTCTTTAAAGCTAAAGTTTCTTGACAGATGATATTTTAGGAAGACATCTCCTGAGACTTCCTCACAGTTCAATCAGGCATGTCTCGATTTGTATAGGAAAATCTCTGCATTTGCTCTATTGTTTCTTACAAGAGAGAGAGTGTGCTCCAAATGAGTAGACACATTAAGATTTGCCTTTATAGAAGGTTTATCCATGATTGTTTAAACATGATATTTATGCATTATTATTTTTGTGGGATAATAAATTCAACATAAAGTATTCATTCCCATTTTAAAATTACAACCTTGGTTTCAGACTTGATAAGGGTATGTAAAATTTTCTAAAGAAAATATTTTATATAGAAGAAATCATGTAATACCTTGAATTTCAAAGAAGTTTCACATTTGACTGAACAATCATATGGAATAGAAAATATCTGAAAAGTCCAAAGTACAAAAACTACATGATAAAGTGTCCAGAATATGTAGGGATCTAAAACTATTTTTTTTGTATGAAATACACTTAATGGTCTCTCCAATTTTACAAATTTATGGCTACCTTATAAAACAAGAACTATTGAGTTACATTTACCTTTGCAGATGCAGAAAACCCACAACAAAAGTCAGACAGAGATTAAAATATTCCAGCCTTCCCATGAGATAATATTATTTCCATAAACTTTATATAGCAAAATTAAATTTTTCTCTAATTATAGCTAAGTATATTCACAAATCTTTAAAGATAAATAATGATTTAAGAAATTTTTAAGAACTTAAGAATACACTTAAGAAAAGGACCTGAGGTATTGTAAAAAAATATTTTAATGCTGTTTTGTTTTAGGCTTTACATAATAAATTTGCAAAAGAAAAATAAATGCTTTTTCATATTGATATAATATGTACATAAGGGTATGCAGCTTAATATGTGCTTCTTTGTAGTGACATATTTCTAATAGTAAAAAAAAATAAGAATTTAAATATTTAAGTGATTCTGTTTTTGTATGTCTTAGGAAAGAAATAAATGTGATGAGCTTATAAGGGATATTATCTCTGAAGATCAAGTTCATATCCATGAAGAAATTACAACTAAAAAATATGAACTACTTTGTAAAATGTCCAAGTTACATATTCAAGTTTCATTTAAAACTTTTTTTTCCTTTCTCTTTTTCTGGGAGAGCAAGTGATCCAGTATTTGCCTCTTAGGAAAATTGAATTACTAACCAGTAATTACAGTTCTCTGAATGTAATATTCTCAGTGGATTTGTATCAATTGTCTTGGGGCATTTTGGCATATGAGTTCCAGTAATATAACATTTTGAAATAAAGAAAATTAAGTTCTAATAGATTATATCTTAAATTTGTCTAGTATATTTCTATAAAGCCACTTTGAAATTTTTTTCTTTCCAACAGTCTTGTGAAATAGATTCAGTTAACCCAAGATGTAGTTCTTTAGTGCACAGAAAAGTGAATCCAAATCCAAGATCATAATGTCATTTAGGAAGCTAGAAAAATCTGTGCATGATGAGGTAGCACAGATTCACTCTGCTATATTGAGTCTGCAATTCCATTTTTTAAATTATGAAGCAAAGCAATATAAATGGGAGATACTAATCTTTAGAACATTTAAAATACCCTCGCTATCATTGTCTTGTAATTTTTAAGCATTTAATTCATTATAACATTCTACATATTAAAGTATGAATTACTAATTAATATGTGTATTTAAAAACTGAGATAAATGTAGGAATTCAATTACTAGGAGAGTTTTTGAAAATACAAGATATTATAATCTAGAATCTAAAGTAAAAATGTTTAAGCATAATTATTATATTTCCAGTTATATGTACAGTATGAAATATCTTACCATTTTAGAACCCTTAAAGATAAAAATATATATTTGATTGAATCAGGATTTTGTTTTAGGGTATAATGTAACGAAGGATGAACTAGTATATTTTGGAAAACAGAAAGATAAAAATTTTACCTTATGTAATATTGATTTTTGGAAATTTTGAAGAAATACTTTAAAAAGCCTAATTTCCTTTAAATTTCAAAAGTTTTCTTACTATTGCAAAATTAAAAGATCCTTCTTTTCCTTGACTTATATTCAATCAGTAAGGTTAAGTATTATTTTAAAACACATGAGCTTACTTAAAAACAAAGAGGTATGAAAATGAAGAAAGCCATTATTTTAGATATTTGGATGGTAAAAATTGCTATTATGCAAAGGGATTTTATCTTAATTATTCTGGAAGATGATTCGATTTATTTACATTGCATATCGTAAAATTAGCATACATGATTTATTTATTCATATGATTATCTGGAAATAAATATTGAACTAAGAAAAGATTAAGTTTTAAAATTAAAAATTTGGCTCTTGCCCTCTGAGTCAGTCTGAATCAGGGGATAGGGGACTTTTCCAAAGAGCTTTGCAACTCTAGGCGGCATAACCTCCCAATCAGGGAGATTAATGAGACCAGTGGAGGACAGAAAGCCAATCAGTGCATTTGCTGTGAAGAGGAGGGTCATCAGAAAATGGAGACAAATCCCTGATGCTTCCGAGGGAAGCCACATGGTCAAGCAAGGCCTGGACCCATCCTAGCACAAATGGCACTAGCAGATCTGCGAAGCTGCTGCAAGTTCCCGAGGACTCCCAAGGAAACTTAGCTGACTGTTAACAATAGATAGAAACAAAAGTCAGTTTGACTTGCTTCATCTTAAACACTTAGCAAAGACAGTCAAAGCCAAAATACAGCTATTCCTGGGCATTTTAAATAAAATAATAGTTAAATGTAACTTCCATAAATAAGTAAAAAGGAGGCTTCAAAAGAGATTCTCAGACAGGAATGCCTGATTACTATCATTAGAAAATGCCAGAGTACTTTTTAGTTCAAGGCCTTTATTTCTAACCTATGCAGGTAGGCTTAATGTTTGCTAGTATGGTTATCCAGCCTAAATAACAGAATTAAATATTTCTCTATCAGTCACAGATGTCATACTAGTAAAAGGATTTTGCAAGCTCAGATGACATTAAGTTATTAAACTGTATCTTAAGGAAAAGGACATCTGTAATTCTAAAAGTTAAGTGTTGTGTTTGCACCCCTGACAATTCTGGCAATGAGACAAATATCCTTAAAGATTTACATGCTCAGATAGAAGCCATGTCCTCAGCAACTTTGTCATGGAAACAATATCTTAGCTCCTGGTTCTTGGTACTTCCTGGTGGAAAACATTGTTAGTCTTTGTCTTTGCCATCATACTCATTGGCATATTCCTGTGCTATGGGATTTATTGCTGCATCAATCTGGTTCCAGTACTAATGAATTCTTGTTTCTCTTATAGACCACCCATCACTCAAATGGCCTTCCAGTCTATTACTTCTCAATCAGACTTCTATCATGGACCCACTCGATAGACCCGATTTTTAAAGGGAGATTCCAAACTGCTTGCCCCACACCGTCCCTTTTCAGCCTGAAGAAGCCAGAAAGATTTTCTTCGCCCCCCTTGCTTACAGCAGTAAGGAGTTCCCAAATTAGAGGGGGGAATGAAGCCAGATTTAAAGTTAGGTAGTCAGTGTAGTTAGGTAAATCGGGTCTAATATCGAGTGAAATCTAAAATGGAGGCCATGCTGGGAATGACTCAGGGAAAACGCAGGACAATTCATGGAATATTAATGAAGTCCTGAAAAGGCCCTAGGCCAAAGTCCACCTCAAAGAAATGTTAATGGAGCTCAAGAAACAGCCCCCAACAGATTTGGAGATAGCCCATCCTAGAGAAATGATAAGCTCATCCCAAAAGGTGATAATTGGGCCCACCTGTGTCCTAACCCCTTCAACCTATATTACATCACCAAAACTATAAAAAGGAAAAAGAACAGCCCTTCCACAGATTCCCACCTTTTGGGTCCCCTTCTTCCTCTGGGAGAAGTCTTTTCTGCTGTCCTTAAATTAATTTCTAATTTCTACACTGAAAAAAAAATTCATCTTGTAATAAGCATATTTTGTTACTAATGATGTACATAACAGATTTTTTAAAGAGATTGTATGCAATAGATATATTTGGGACTGGGAGTATGTCTCAGTGGTAGAGCACTTGCCTAGCAATTGCAAGACCTTGGGTTTAATCCTCACCTTCACAGAAAAGGAAAAACACCCACAACCAATTATTCCCTAACACTTTTGTCCATATGTTTGTGAGTATAATATAACTTGTATTTCAAATGAAGGGTTGTGTTTCTTATTTAAATGAATGAGTAGTTTCAAGTTTCCAGTATCAAAGATGACTTCCAGGTAGACATGTTTGTCGTTGCCATGAGAACTGGTTGCCTTTTTCACTACCCTAGAATAATATGTTAAGTGGAAAATACAATAAAAATTGAGTGAGTATTTGCCCAGGTCCATGTATGAGTTAAAGGTTTAGAAATATTTTATTGTCAAAAAGAGTACAAAGTGTGAAATGTCTAATAGTTTGTAGGTTGTTCACTTTATTAAAATTAGATTTTAGGGTAATAATAAAAGCAACTATCCTTTGAAACTAACTATGAGTGCCAAGTACCTTGCAAGCACTATTGTATTTGAGGTTTACAACACCATTGTCTAGAGAGCTGTGTTCCTTGTTAAGTAGGAGAGGCAGAGATAGAATTCAGACTCAGAAAAGCATAACTCTAAAATGCAAACTTTCAACCCATGTACTATATTCCCTTCTGAGCCCCGAAGATTTTTTTTCTACTAAAAACTAAATTCATTCCAAGTCTTAATTTACTTTTAATTGTATTAAAATTTTTCTTGAAAAGGAATATTCTTATTACAAAAGTAGAACATTCTGTGAAGTCTATAAAAAAGGTAAATAAAAGAAAAAATTAATTACCCATAGTCATAATACTCCCAAATTATTTCATTCAATAACTGTAAATTCTGTAGATTTTTTAACATTAGGTTTCTGTAGGCCCACATAGCCAAAGACTAGTGATGGTCTTCTTCTATCTAAACTTAGACCCTAAAATGTGAAGGCATTAAGATTAAATGATGCCTCCCTGTTATTATATAGCAAGTGATAATGTTAAGTGTAATGTTTAAAAAATATTTTTTTCTGATAACATTACAGTTTATTAAATGTTCATGTTGTCAATGTTTACAACATAATTGATAATAGTTCATGGCTTTCCAGTAAATATGTAAGTATTTTAACACCTAGTTTCTTTAATTTTTTTTTTACCAACTATTGGAGTTTAGTAAAATTTTACCATGTTTATTTTTGTTTAAACTTGAATCCATGTACTTATGCATTATGCATGCCTACATGATTGCAGGAATGCATTCCTTATGTATTTATTTATTTATTTTTTGGTACCAAGAATTGGACCCAGTGATGCTTAACCCCTTATCCATATACTCAGCCCTTTTTTTTGTATTTTATTTAGAAACAGGATCTCACTGAGTTGAGTTGCTGAGGGACTCGCTAAATTGCTGAGGCTGGCTTTGAACTCACAATCATCCTGCCTCAGCATCCCAAGACACTGGTGTGTACCACTGAAACCAGCTACATGATTTCATGTACAAGAGACCACATTGCAGTTAAATTCTCCAGGTATATTAAACATATTATCCTTAAAGTAATTTTTATGTAGGCAATGTGTGGAGATATATATATATATATATATATATATATATATATATATATATATATATATATAACTTTAAAGAATTTTATATATAATTGTATACAAACATATATAGGTATAAAAACTTGAAAAACAAGATACTTCTTTCCACTCTTTATTAGGATTATAAGATGATGGAAGAGGATTTCCCAGTAGGAAGTAAAAGGTCTCAGTATTCATATTTTTCAGGAGTACCAGCAAAGGAACTTTGAAGTAAGACTGCTAACAATGTGTAATGGTTTTCAGTCTATTGAGAAAACAGTGGATTGAGCAAGACTATATAATAGCACTATTTTAGAGAAGACATTTTTTTTGAAACAATTATTCACTCAAAAAAACTTGAGAAAATAATACATTTTTTGCCTTAGAGAATTCAAAAGAAGTTTTTTCTACTGTGCTGATAGTGTGATACTATTTTCACAAATTAAGAGCCCTCAATAGAGAAATGGCCCCACTCTCTAACTACTGTCAATGGTAATAGCTCAAGATCAACTACTTTAAAATTAAAATGACAATTTATTTTTTCAGCCCTTCTCTCCTGTTTAATTGGCATCTATTCAAAAATTTCATACATTTGTCAAATTATTTATTTACCTAGAAATACATTCTGCAATGAATTTACACTGGAGCCTTTTAAAGTGAGTTGTGGTGCAGAAAATTAGATGTCTCCTGGGTAAAACATTGTGATTTTCAATAAATGCAATGGCAGATTGGTTACATCAGTTTTTAATAATTTGAAGGAAAATTATTCATGCTGTTTCTCTGCAGTGCTGAACTTTGAGGATTCCTATAATCATTTGACCTTATGTTACATGAAGCTGACCCAGATTTGCATACAGAGAAAAAACATTTTGGCTCAGACAGCAATCACTAAACTCACTTAACTGAATCAATTGGTTGTTCGGTAAAAAGTCTTGGTTAAATTCCTGTATATTGAGAGATTGGGGTTTTGATGCTATGTTCAGCTTGTTAGAAAAGAAAGATATATAAACTTAGTATTACTACATAAACAAAAGCACTATTTTACTCAGGTATTAATTGCCTGAAACTTTTGTTCAATTGATTGGTTTCTATAGATAGTAACAATTAGATACCTAACCAAGCCAGTAACTATAGATAGTACCTGAATTTACAAGTGTTATCTTTCTGACAAAATTATGGCTTTCTTCTTATACTGTATTCAATGAGTATCTTGCTTTAGGCTAAACAGTCATAGTAGATGATTTATACTTTAGAATTTTTGATTGAAAAAATCTGGGTCAAATCACCATTTCACCCAGCTATTGCCCTTCTTGGACTATTCCCTGAAGACCTTAAAAGAGCATACTATAGGGATACTGCCACATCAATGTTCATAGCAACATAATTCACAATACCTGGACTGTGGAACCAACCCAGATGCCCTTCAATAGATGAATGGATAAAAAAAAATGTGGCATTTATACACAGTGGAGTATTACTCAGCACTAAAAAGTGACAAAATCATGGAATTTGCAGGGAAATGGATGGCATTAGAGAAGATTATGCTAAGTGAAGCTAGCCAATCCCTAAAAATCAAATGCAAATGTCTTCTTTGATATAATGAGAGCTACTAAGAACAGAGCAGGGAGGAAGAGCAGGAGGAAAAGATTAATATTAAACAGAGACATGAGGTGGGAGGGAAAGGGAGAGAAAAGGGAAATTGCATGCAAATGGAAGGAGACCCTCATTGTTTTACAAAATTACATATAAGAGCTTGTGAGGGGAATTGGAAAAAAACAAGAAGAGAAATGAATTACAGTAGCTGGGGTAGAGAGAGAAGAGGGGAGGGGGGATAGTAGAGGATATGAAAAGTAGCAGAAAACAACAGTTACTAATGGCATTATGTAAAAATGTGGATGTGTAACCGATGTGATTCTGCAATCTGTATTTGGGCTAAAAATGGGAGTTCATAACCCACTTGAATCTAATGTATGAAATATGATATGTCAAGAACTTTTTATTGTTTTGAACAACCAATAAAAAAGAGAAAAAAAAGAAAGAAAAAAAAAGAAACACCATAATGTGGTGAAAATAAACTAACAAACATTGTTGAAATAGTAATACTGAATGGAGAAAGAAATTTAAGTATGACTAGCTTCATAATAACTATAAGTTCAAACTATGGTGATGTTTTTTTTCATGAAAGGAAAAGAATGACTGTTCTTTATAGGTATAGCATCTCTGTGGTTCTTATTAACTACTATATAATAAAATTACAAATGATTGTTAGTTACACAATATTTTTATACATGTCCAAAATCATTATACATGTCCAAAATAGATTTTTCACATTTAAAGTTCTTTATACATAATAATGATTTTTAATCACTTTCCACTGAAGAAAACGATCACTATCCCCTTATTTTAGTGATTAGACACAGAGAAGTTTACCTTCTTGCTTATTGACACATGAATATAGAGACAGAGGTCAGAGTATTCATCTAGATTTGGTTCTCATTCATTCTTGGCAAATGTCATTAGTAGTTTGTTTGTTGGCTTTTTTTTTTTTTGTACTATTTATTTTTAGTTTTTGGCGGACACAACATGGGGTGCTGAGGATCAAAACTGGGCCGCCCGCATGCCAGGGAGTGCTGTACCATTTGAGCCACATCCTCTCTTGGGTGGCTTTTTAATGCAGTGCTGGGTGTTCAACCCAGCACCTCACACATGCTAGAGAAGTGCTTTACCTCTTATCCATAACCCTAGTCCCCAAAGTCCTTTACTTATTTTTTTGGGGGGAGGAGAGTGTGTGTGCATAGTGCAAGGAATTGAATCCATGGCCTTAATCAGCAAAACAAGCACTCTACTGACTAAGCTATATCCTCAGCCCTGATCTATAGTCTTTTAACAGTGACAATGGAGTCACAATGGAGTGACAATGGACAATGTCATTCAGCCTTTGATTCTGCACCCACTTGACTCAGGTTGGAGGCAGGGCATGAAGCCTCGACCAATCAGTCTCTTAGGTGAGAACTGTCCAACCCTCATGCAGCTGGTGATGAGGGGGAGGGCATCCACAATCTTCTGTTCCCTTGGTGTCTGAAGCCCACCATTTTTTCAATCTTTTTGTAGGCTTCTGTCCTGGATCCAAGCCCAGGTGTCTGTGCTATGCAGAAACTGAAAACAAATCACAGGGAGAACACTGAGAACCCTGAGAGCCAGGAAATGGTAAGTGTGCCTTGTTATCTTGAGACTGTGTAGGAAGGTGGCTTAAAGCTGACAGAAGTGGCAATGGTGGAAACTGGTAGTCATGGCTAGGGAGTCCTCATGGTCCTCTACAGAGTCTTGTGGCCAGAGGGTCTCTCTGTGGTAACTTAGCGATCACCTCCCTCTGACAAGTCTAGTGAGGCTTAGATCAGCAGTTGAAAACCTGGGCATTTTGTACCATAATTGTAAGGTGTTTCCAGCTTTTTTCTAAAGCCCTTTGTGGGCTTCCATGTCCCATGATTCCAGCCTGGCTCCAGAATGCATAATGAAGACTGAGATAATTACCAGGAGAGAACCACAACTTCATTTGTTGTATTCAAGCATGAGAGAGGCTGCTGATTTTAGGGCTTGTTCCTCATGAGGGTTTGTTTATTTGTTTGTTTATTTTTTGTGTGTGTGTGCATGTTTGTTTGTTGTTTTCTTTTTGGTACCAGAAATTCAACCCAGAGGTGTTCATCCACTGATTCACATTCCCATCCTTTTTTAATATTTTTATTTAGAAACAGGGTCACTTTGAAGTTCTTAGGGCCTCACACATTTGATGATGCTGGCTTTTAACTCATTCTCTTCATGAGTCCTGAGATTTTTAAATGTAGCAGAAGCAGTATCTCAAATCCAGAACAAAAACCTGAAATCCAGAACTTCACCTTATCTCTCCATAGATCTCAGAATAAACGCCTAGTTTTCTAACTCTCTGTTCACATATCCAAAACTAGGGTTCTCTGTTCACAGAGAATAAGTTTAATAATGACCATGTAATGCAGATAATGGGCCTCACTCAAAGACACCTGGTGGCTAACTGAAAGATGTTAATGAGCACCATTAAGGCCTATTTCAAAAGTAAAAGACCTTGAATCCCACTTGTGGGAACACCTTCTACAAAGTCCTTTGTCCCAGGAGTGATTCCTTATTGAATTTGAAGGAAAAAGGATGGGTCACAGAAAGAATAAAAGTGAACCCATATGGTAGTCAGGATGCCTTTTCCAAAGCCTATTTTAAATGCATTATGCTCCATGTTCTGCCCAAAACCATCAGTAAACTTCTAAGATGGCACACAAAAATGATTTTTTTTTTCTGATATCAATCCTCATACAACATGGTGGCCGTTCTATTTCTTCTTGCTTAAATATTTTTTTTTCTTCAAAATTTATGAAACAAGCACCCAGATTCATGGAAAACTGAGAAATTTTGGTTCATCTAAAAACTCCACTTTCAGCATTATTAATCATTATTTCCCCATGTTTTATTTCAAATGTATGCATCATTTATAATGTTTTTCTTCAAGAACTGGAGGGCATTTTTAAAAGATTTTCATTTATCATTCTGAGATTTTCACAAGAGAAAAAAGCAGAATAATATTAGGTGACATTAAAAAGAATGAATCTCTCCTAAATGAGGTTTATGTGTCCCATTTAAAAATTTTTTAAAAACTGTAATGGGTCATCAGTTGAGGGTGTATTTATTTATTAATTAATTTTTTTATTTACTTATTTATGGTCAGACTATTTCATTAAAATAACCCACAGAAGGGGCTGGGGTTGCGGCTGAGTGATAGAGCACTCACCTATAACATGCAAGGTCCTGGGTTCGATCCTCAGCACCAAATAAAAATAAGTAAATAATAAATAAATTAATAAATTACCCACAGAAACATTCCAAACATGTCAAGAAAAGCTTTTATTCTGGTGTGGAAGGAAAAAATAGAAGTGGGACTAAGTTGAATTTAAATTACATGCAAGTTCAATCTCTCTCTCCCTCTCTCCCTCTCTCCCTCTCTCTCTCTCTCTCTCTCTCTCTCACTCACTCTCTGTACTGAGGATTGACCCTAGTGCCTCATACTTAGAAGGCAAGCACTCTACAAGCTGAGCTATTTACTCAGTCCCATTTTTTGGGGGGAGAAACCAGGGATTGAAGTCAGGGGCACTCTACCACTGAGCCACATTCGTACCCCTATTTTGTATTTTACTTAGAGAACGGGTTGCACTGAGTTGCTTAGTGCCTCACCATTGATGAGACTGGTTTTGAATTCATTAATTTTATTTCTCAGTCTTGTAAACATATTCCTTGCCAACTTCAATATTAAGGGCTAAAGTACAGGCAAAATAGATCAAAGTCCATGTCAATATCTTGGTACTATATATATAAAGGTGTTGATAGACCTTATGTTTTATTTACTTATATGTGGAGCTGAGAATTGATTCCAGTGTCTCACATGTGTCAGACAAGAGCTCCACTGAGCTCCAGCCCTAGCCCAATGGGACATATTTTATTGGGGATATTGGAGATTGAACTCATGAACACTTCACTACTAAGACAAATCCCCAGTATTTTTGTTTTGTTTTGTTTTTTACTTTATTTTGTGAAAAGATCTCACTGAGTTTTTTAGCACCTTGCTTTTGCTAAGGCTGGTTTTGAACTTCTGATAACTCTTTCTCAGCCTCTTCAGCAACTGGGATTACAGGCTTGCACCCACACACCCAGCCCCTGCTACATTTTTAATACCTGTTATAGGTAGATTTTAACCAGTAGCCTTAACTTTTTTCTAATATATATTTGATTTGAATACATAATAGTGAAACAGATTCTATTTTTTATCTCCAACACTGCTTTTGGTTATGACAGTGTCTGAGTTAAGATTCCCCATTAAAGAATTTACTGTGTGTTGTTATCTCATTCTGACTTCCCATATGACCTAGTTCTGAGTTTTAGAATATCTGAAACAAGGTTCTAGAGATTCCAAATTTTTTGGAGTATTTAGAAAACACCACTATCTGAGTCTTGCATTCTAGGGACCAGTTTGAATTTTAAGTATGTAGCTTCTGAAGGGATGGACTAATTTAATGCGTTGCAACTGGAAGGCATTTTCTGATATACTTTCTATCTAAAAGGTACTTCATTTGTTTCCTTTTATTAGATACTGTGAATAAAGTTACAATAAAAATAGATGTGTGGCAGTATATTTAGCAAAAGGATTAAAATTTTTTACATATATACCCAGAGTTATTATTAGCGGATTGTATGGCATTTTTTTTTTACCAAGAATTATTATTTATATTTTTTTATTTATTTAAATAATGGAGATTAACCCCAGGGAATTTTACCAGTGTGCTACATACCCAACACTTTTATTTATTGATTGATTTTTGAGAGAGGGTTTCACTGGGATTCTTAGGACGTTGCCAAGTTCTTGAGGCTGGTCTTTAACTTGAGAATAAACCCCTAGTTTTCTACCTCTTATTCTCCTAAGCCACTGGGAGTACAGGCATGTACGACCTTGCACTTCTACCCCAAGTTATTACTAGTGGATTATGTGCATTTTTGTTTAGGGCTTTTAAAGAATCTTAACCCTTTTATAAAAGATAATTGTTAAATTTATTTAAAATATATTTATTAAATGTATTTAAAAATGTCACCAACATTTTTACATATTTGTGTACTGTGGAATCCCTATTAATTATGAGATATTTGCTTGGTTTTGTATGGTTTGGTGCTGAATATTGAACCCAGAGTTGCATATCACTGAGATACATCCACATTCTTTTTTATGTTATATTTTGAGGCAGGCTCTCATTAAGTTGATTGTAGCCTTGTTATGTTAATGAGGCTGTCTTTGAACTAACAATTCACCTGTTTCATTTTCCATAGCTTCTAGAATTTCAGGCATATGCCACCATGCATGACAATTTTAGTTTTTTATAATAGCCATTCCAACAGAACTGCATAGGCTGCAGAAAATTTTTTGATTACTGCATTAAATCCCTGAGGCAGTTTATGTGAAGTAGCCAGTGTAGGAGTGTTGAGTAAAGATTAGCAAGGATTGTGGAATGTGATAGACATTATTATCTAAAGTATATGTATGGGGCTGGGGATGTGGCTCAAGTGGTAGTGCGCTCACCTGGCATGCGTGCGGCCGGGGTTCGATCCTCAGCACCACATACAAACAAAGGCGTTGTGTCTGCCGAGCACTAAAAAATAAAAATATTAAAATTCTCTCTCTCTCTCTCTCTCTCTCTCTCTCTCTGTCTCTCTCTCTCTCTCTCTCTCTCTTTTTAAAAAAATAAAGTACAAATATGAAGACAGGAATTGATGTGAACATACTTTATATACAAACAGAGGTATGAAAAATTGTTCTATATGTGTAATAAGAATTACGATGCATTCTGCTGTCATGTATTTAAAAAATAAAACAAATAATATTTATATGTATTGCTGAGAATCAAACTCAGTGCTTGTGCACATGCTAGCAAAGTATTCTACCACTGAGACACAACTCCAGCCCATGTAACCAGCTTTTTATACTCTCTTTGTAGTATTCAGAAACAACTTTAAAAATTGAAATTGCATTTATATCACTTTTCCTAGTAGAATAATGCATTACTAACTAAACTTAATTTTCATTTAAGACTGGAAGCCATCTCATCACAAAGGCATGAAAAGTTAATTTCTGCTTCATTATAAATTACCTTGATTTGTAACCTTGCTTGAAATGCCTTCCAGTGCCTTGAACTCATCCATGTCTGGTTTTCCCTGATGAGATAACAACCCTCGCTGAAACTTTAGTGATGACTCATAAATTCTGGCTTTCCCTGACCAAATAACAACTCACTCTGAAACTTTACTGGTGCATCATAAATTCTGATGTTGTTATCTAAATTTACTCCCTGAGTGCTGAACCATTTAGACCATTAACCTACTACCTGCATTTGTATTATGCTTATGAAAATCCTGTTATTCGTGTAAGTTCTCAAGACACCCCACTTTTGCAACCTTTTGTGCTATAAAACTACAGTCCTAGAGAACTGGAATGGTGTCTTTTTTTCCCATGGGTTCCAGGAGAGACTGTTATGCTCAAATATGGGACCCCCAAAAGACCACCAGAGACCAAGATCGATGTAAGCACCAAAGAGATGTTTATTGCAATCTAGCTCAGTCCTCCAAACATAAAGCAACTGGTGGCTTAGAGGCCCTGAGCCCAGGGTTAGCAGTTTTATAACTCTTTTTGAAGGCAGGAACCCCACATACATTATAGCATCTCTTAGCAAATCATCACACACCTTGGGAAAATCATAAACAACTGTAAAACATGATTAGCACATTCACTGGTGGGAACAAGTTGGGTAAGCGTGATTAATTAGTACAAGATGGGTATTCATTTGAAAAGACTGGCTTAGGCCACAAGGGGAGTGTATGCTGAATTGTATGGTTTCCCAAAATGTTATCAACCACCATAAACTACAGTAAGGGTCATTTGGAATCCCAGGAATTTTCCCTGCTTCATGCTGATTGGTGGCTGCTAAGGGGTTGCTATGGATCCCCACCTAGCCTGACTGAGTCACAGACACCAGGCCCAGCAGATGTCCTCTGTTATTTGTAGATAAACAACTCAGCAGGTTGGGTATGAGCCTAGGAGTGCTCTGTGTGTCTTTCCTAGGACAAGAGTCAAGCCCTTCAACAGTCTTTGCTCTGAGGTAGAGGCTGGTTTCTCACCTTATACCTTATGGTTTTTTTATGTATATTTTTTTAGCTGTATCTGGACACAATACCTTTATTTCACTTATTTATTTTTATGTGGTACTGAGTATTGAACCCAGGGTCTTGCACATGGGAGGTGAGCACTCTACTGCTGAGCCACAATCCCAGCCCCTTATGTCTTGTTTTTATTGGGCATTTTTACTTTAGGGGGTTTCTTCCCAGTTCAAACTTCAATCTGTCACCTAAAAAGAACAGAGATCAATCAATCAATCAATAAAATTTTATAATTATTGTCATCATTTTATATTAATTCCTGAATAATATACAAGCATATTTAATTCATAAACTGAAATGACTTTATATGTAAGTTTAAATTTAAAGTAGTTCCCACTTATGGGAAAACAACCTTGTCTTAAAATAACAGCAGCCTGAGACACTGGGGTACATTTCTCAGATTAAAAAAAAAAAAAAAGCACTCAATGACCTGAGATTCTAGCCCTTATTCTTGCCTGGATTGGATAATATTCCCTGTCACTCAAAAAAGGGCTCACTTCTCTCAGATCCAATGTTCATGATCTGAAGTCCCTTCCAATCAAGAGAATTTTGTGGGAACTGTCCAATCCTGTGTGTCATCAGGGTGTACGAGGGTGGGCTTTCACTTCTTATCTCCTGAGTCCTCCATTTTTGCCATCTGTAGTCTCATACTTCAGAGTCACAGGTTGTTCTGCTATGCAGGAACTGAGGATCCCAAGTAGCCCTACTTCTGAGAACCAGGAAATGGTGAGTGTGCATTGGCCTAGCAAGGGAGGCTGGGGGAGGAAGACTATTGGAACCACAAGACTGGCTGTGTTGAAAACAGGAGCTAGCAGATTGGGACCCTGGGCAGTCTCTGGAGTCTGCAGGCTTAAGTCCTCCACTGGGTGACTATGTCCTAAGTCTTACTGGCCAACCAGGTGGGGAACATGTCACTGGCAGAGACTCTTTGCTGCCTTCCTTAAGCTCAGAGGGCATCCTCAGAATCTGCATAAAATACTATGTGGCAGGTGTGTTCCTGCAGCCCAGTGTCTTACCAGATGCTGGAGATTGACAGGTGAAATAATTATCAAAGTCAAATCTCCAAGGGCAATTTTCCTGCAGGAGGGGGACTGTCATTTTGTCATTATGGCACCTAATTTCCTTTTGGGCTAGCTAATTTTCATTTTGACATTCTTTTATTTTTACTTTCTTCATTATTATTATTTTGTAAAAGTTAGGTGAACTCAGGGATACTTTACTACTTAGCCATATCCTTGGAAGTGGAGCCAGATTTACAGATAGGTAGTTAGTGTATTTAGGTAAATTGGGTCTAATAGCCAGTAAGATCAAGAATGAACACCATTTTGAGGATGGAGTCAAGAATAAGGGGAATTGAAAATGTCCCCAAGGCCCTGAGCCCATCGCAAGGAAATTTTAATGAAGCAGCTCACAGCAAACATGAGGATGCTAATCCAAAAGCCCTTCCTGACCAGATTACTCCTTCAGCCCACCTGTCCTCCACACTTAGGGTCTTCCCACCTACATTCCAACACTGCAAGATAACAGAACAAAGGACAGGAATGTGATAGGAATGAGGGATAGCTGAAGGAAGACCTTAGCTATAAAAAAGCTAAAAAGATCTTAGTTTAAAAAAAAATACCTTTCATGGATTCTACCTCTTTGGCCCCCCTTTTTCTTCTTGGGAGAAGTCTTTTCTACTGTCCTTTAATAAAGCTTCTACTTTTTGCTCTAAACCTGCCTTGGCACAGTTCTCTGGTGTTATACTTCAGCATTTGGGAAGCAAGGACTCTTCACCCATAAACAGCCCTAACAGGTTTAAATTTATTTTGAGAAAGGCCCTAGCTAAGTTGCTGAGATTGTTTTTGTTATGGTTTGATTTATCTAGAATTTTCTATTGCAATAAAGCATACTGTTTTTACATATATATGTGTTCATATGGGGATCTTATTTATATTGTGATTCTTTGATGATTATTGTAATATTATAATTTCACAATATCTATGAATAGTAGGTCATGATAAGTTCGTTTTTTGCTCTTATAATTGAAAAGGTTTTTGACTAAAGTTACATATAACTTTGAAGATGAATTTTTAAAATTTATGCTTATTGCATTATTGCTGTATTTGCTAGTCAGGTTTATTTTGACATAACCATAAAACATGGAATATAATTTGCCTCCCTTAGGTATCCAGTAGTTCCCTTTTGCCTATTCTCCTATTTTCTTCTATCTTATATTTATTTATCATTTTTTAAAAAATTATTGCTTCATAGAATACACATAAAAGTAGACTTCATGTGATATGTTCATATTTGTAAATAGAAATTTGGTGAGATACATTGTTTAATTTGAAAGAAAATTATCATCTTTATAATGATGAGTTTTATCCTCTGTACATGGGATGTATAATTCAGTCTTTTATGTGCTTTTTGTGGCTTTCATTTTCTCATAATTTCTACATATTTAGTTTCTAAAAATGTACACATATGAAATACCACTTGCATAAGGCACCTATGTAAAATTTATGCATAGTGTTTTATGCTCTATTGTAAACTGGATATATAATGGAATGTAACTGGCTCTAGTTACCAATTTTCCTACAGATTATTATTTATCTCTTCCATGATCTATATTGTATTGAGCCGTGTCCTTGGGCTTCAAGTGTTTGGGTGAGTACCATTGAGTACTTATATGTTATTATGATCACATATGCTCTAATTTCTGTAAGTCTTTGTGATGGGGAGTATCATGTATATTCAATAGCAAAATAGTTTCCACAAATAGATACTAATTTAAACTCCTTTTGAGTTAATGATTATTGATTTGTTTTAAATGTTTATCAATATTACTTAATTTTTCCCATGATGGGTTTTTATTTTGTATTTCTTAAGTTTCTAAAGTTTTTGAATTTTATACTTAATAAACATATCTCATGTATAAATTTGTAGTTCAAACTTCTGTCCTTTATATCTTTTTGGCTTAAAAGATGAGAAAAGAATCTAAAAATGCATCTAGCGATTGATTTCAAGAAAAAGAAAAAGTTTTAAATTATTTTTTTAAATTGACATTTTTCTTTCCTCATCTTTTATTATAGATTTTTTTGTATGATTGTAAAGGTAGGTTATTTAAAGTGGATTCCAGGGCATATCTTTGTTAATTACTACAGGAAAAATAAATAAGAAATTTCTCTACACTATGGCTGCATGAAAGTGATTAAATTTCTTTAAAATTATATGGTAATAAAATTGTTAAATGACATATTTACTAAACATCCACTCATTAAATTTTTTTTCTGTAATATTTTTGGCAGTGAATCATGAACTCTATTATCTGGATTTTGGAGTTTAATATAAAATCATATGGAATAAAATTTGGCCACTCCTAGAAATATTCATACATAATTTGTTGTTTACTTAATGACATGTTGTGGAGATAGCAAATAATGAACATATTTATTTTTAGAAATACTTACTTTTTTCCTTTTCAGTTTCTAAAAAGCCTTTTAGATTTATTTCCTTACTGAGTCACTCAGGGCCACTGATGTGGTTTTTTTTTTTTTTTCATTTTGTAATCTCCAGGCATTTACCCTTCTAAGAAATCTGTCTTCTGAGCTCTGTTTCTGAAGATTTTCTTAAAATGACAGAAAAAAAAGTATTTGTGTTGCCCCTGAAATGTATTCTCAATGCACTCTCTTCAAAATGGAGAGGAAAATAATATTTCCCCAGACTGACATCCCTGTGTCAGGAGCTAAATATACATTGATGATCTTTGAAGAAATTTCTACAATTCTGTCTCTGGGTAGTTTTCTCTTGTCTGCTGAATTGCCATTTAGTATCCACATACACCTGTTTTTTCATATACTATGTGAATAACTTTAGAGGGTACAGATGAATCATGCTCTTCATGGACGCTATGAATACCTGTGTGTTCTGTAGTGCACAGCTGAGAAAGCCCTGGGAGACACTGTGCAGATTCTAATTGGTTAACCATTATCTGCCACTCACATGAATTTTCTTTCAAAAGCTTGTATTAATCTTTTCACTTTAGGCATCCATGTCATCCACATTCCCAAGTATAAAAGTTTGAATCTTTCTTTTCTGAACTCCAGGTTCCATTTCTTTTATGGTTCAATGTGGTGCAAATAATTATGTTTTTTTGTCTTTTACACTGTGTTTCTAATAAAAACGTTCTCTGCTTCAAGCCAATATTTTCCATGTTCAGCTATGTTTAGAAAATGACATAGAAAATTGTATTTAATAATTTATAAAGGAGAGTTGAGAATACTTCTTTCTTGTATTCCCCTTCCTTAGAAACTGAACCAGAACTATGCTTGGCCTTTTGAAGGGGACACCATAACCAATCAGATATATAGAAAAAATGTTGATTGATTGTATATTCTCTTCTAAGAATTCTCTGTTCAGATTCTTGGCCCATTTTATGATTGGGTTGTTGTTGTTGTTATTATTATTATTATTATTATCATTATTTGCTTAGCTTTTTGAGTTCTTTGTGTACCCTAGAGATTAGTGCTCTAGCTGATGTGTGATGGGTAAAAAAATCATTCTAGGATGTAGGCTCTCTCTTCACCTCACAAATTGTTGCTTTTGCTGAGAATAAACTTTTTAGTTTGATTCCATCCCATTTATTAATTATTTGTTTTAATTCTTATCCTATAGGTGTCTTATTAAACAGTTTGGGGCCTAATCCCACATGATGAAGATTAGAGCCTGCATTTTATTCTGTTAGATGTAGAGCCTCTGGTTTAATTCTGAGGTTCTTGATACACTTTGAGTTGAGTTTTCTGCATGGTGAGAGATAATGGTTTGTTGAAGAGGCTATCTTTTCTCCAGTGCATGTTTTTGGCACCTTTGTCTAATATATTATAATTGTAATTTTGTGGGTTAGTCTCTGTGTCCTCTATTCTGTACCATTCGTCTACCAATCTTTTTTTTTTTTTTTATTGCCAATGCCATGCTGTTTTGTTACCATTGCTCTGTAGTTTAGTTTAAGGTCTGGTATAGTGATGCCACCTGCTTCACTCTTCCTGCTAAGGATTACTTTAGCTATTCTTGGTCTCTTATTTTTACAGATATATTTCATGGTTGCTATTTTTATTTCTATGAGGAATGCCATTGGGATTTTGATCAGAATTGCAGTAAATCTGTATAGTGCTTTGGTAGCATGGTCATTTTGATTATATTAATTCTGCCTATTCGTGAGCAAGGTACATCTTTCCATCTTCTATGGTATTTTTTTTAATTTTTTTCTTTAGGGTTCTGTAGTTTTTCTTGTTTAAATCTTTCACCTCTTTCATTAAGTTGCTTCCCAAGTATCTTATTTTTTCAAAGTTATTGTAAATGGGGTAGTTATCTTCATTTCTTTCTCAGAAGATTTTTCACTAATATACAGAAATGCCTTTGATTTATAGGTGTTGATTTTATATCCTGCTACTTTGCTAAATTTATTTACTAGTTCTAGATGTTTTCTGGTGTAGCTTTTTGAGTTTTTAGGTGTATAATTATATCTGGCATTTGCAGGTAAATGGATAGCATTGGAGAAGATAATGCTAAGTGATGGTAGCCAATTTCAAAAAAATGCCAAATGTTTTGTCTGATATAAAGAGGCTGACTCATAATGTTGTAGGGAGGGGGAGCATGAGAGAAATAGATGGATTCTAGATAGAGCAGAAAGGTGGGAAGAAAAAAAGGGGGCAAAGGATTAGCAAGGATGGTGGAATGTAATAGAGTTCATCATCAAAAGTACATGTATGAAGACACAAATTGGTATTACCATACTTTATATACATCCAGGGATATGAAAAATTGTGCTCTATACATGGAATAAGAATTGTAATGCTTCTGTTATCATTTATTTAAAAAATTGAAATAATATGAAAAAAGTTTATAAATTATATATATTAAATATATGCATGTTATACATAGAATATATATATATATATATATTTATGTACAGATCTAGGAGAAAGCAAGTCTCTTTCCTGAATTTTTAAAAATCAATTAATTTATGAATTTGTTATAATTTGCTATTAGAGCAGAATGCAATTCACTTCATAGTACACAAGTGGAGCACAAAATTTTATTTCTCTTATACAGAAAGTATAGTTACAAAACCCATGTAACTCTGTGTACAAAATATTTCCATCTCATTCCACCATCTTACTTACCTCTATACCATTTACCAACATCTCCCTCCCCTTTGTCTTATTCAAAGTTTCTTCATTTCTTCCATGCTACCTCCCACTTCACTCATTGTGGATCAGCATCCACTTAGCAGAGTAAACATTAGGTCTTTGGTTTAGTGGATTGGTTTACTTTCTTTAACATGATATTCTCCAACTCTATCCATTTACTTCCCAATTCCATAATTTTATTCTCTTTATGCTCAGTAATATTTCACTGTGTATATAGACCATATTTTCTTTATCCATTCATCTCTTGAAGAGCATATAGATTGGTTCTATAGTTTACCTATTGTGAATTATTTTGCTATGAACATTGATGTGGATATGCCACTGTATTATGCTATTTTTAGCTCTTGTTGGTCTAAACTGAGGATTGGGATAGCTGGATCAATTTTGGTTCCTTTCCACGTTTTCTAAGGAATCTCCTTATTCTTTTCGAGATTGGTGTCACCAATTTAGAGTCGTCACCAATTTGAGGGTGCTTTTCCAAAAATACATCTACTTTATTAGGAATATTTTAAATACATAATGGTGATTTTCACATAGTGGAAATTATGGGTTATACTATAAAATTCAATTTTTACTATTTTTATATGAATTCTAAAAAAAATAATTAACTTTCCACCTCATATAATTTTAATGCTCAATCTGTTTCCATACAACAGAAGTTAACTGAAATTTTACGGGATTGTCACTGTACTATTTTCCTCCAGAAATAATATGTTTACATATATAATCTACAAATTCAAAAGGCCTCATATGCAAGTTTAAATGCAAATGCTTTCTGGGTTGTCTGGATTTTACTTCTCCAAGGATACCTAGCCTTAAATTAGCTGCAGCCTCAAAAGAAAAAAAAATAAATGAACAGACAAGACCCTACAATTGTGGCATCATTTATTTTTAGATTTGATGTTATCTCCTGTCACTCAAAAAACTCACTAGGCTCAGATTGAGCATATGATGACATAAGTTGTGTCCAATCAGGAGCCCTTATATAAGCATTGTCCAATCCACACATATTCAGTAAAGATAAGCAAGTTTTGACCATCTGGTGTGAAGCCTGCCAGTGTGGGTATCCATTTCTAGGCTCCCTCACTTATGTTCAGTGAACCTGATTTTTTCTCCTGTATAGGTACTGTGTGATTTATAGAGAGGACACTTGGTTCCTAAAAATACAGTAAATAATGAGTGTGCAGTGGAGTCCTCAGACTGGATGGTGAGTCTGGTTGAAACGGCTGCACTGACTATGGTGGGAACTGGCAATGGTTGGCTAGAATCCCTGGTGTAATCTTTGGTTTCTCCAGTCCTGTGTCTTCTTCTGAGAAAGGTCAGCCATGAATCTCCACTGGCCAGTCAACTGGACCATATATTAACAGTAGACCCTGCAAGTCCTATAGTATTCTATAGAATATCTTCATCCCCTACTTTAAATTCTATTTGAGAACATTTGTGGCAATATTTCCGAATCTTCTCAGACTGTGTTATGGATTCTGGAGTCAGGAGATCATCACAATCACAACTCCATGTATTTTTTTCCTCCAGGATAGGGATGAGATACTCTATAGATATCTCAGTTTTTCTTTACTCCTGAATTCATTCTCCTTCTTTTTGGATTTGTGGTATTGTGGATTAAGCCAGAGGTACTGTACCATTTAGCTACATACCTAGTACTTTTTTTTTTTATCTCCAGACAGTTGCTGAGTGTGAATTTAAATTTGTGTGCCAGTATTGTGAGTTGTATTTATATATAAAATTTTAGCTTACTGTTCAATGACAACTTCCCCCTTTCCCAGTATTATCAGTTACATTATTGCAGTATTATCAGTTACTTTATCCATATTATATTTCAAATGAACATGGTATTTTCAATTGTTATACCAAAAACTGGATGAGACTTTTAAAATAATCTTTTTTTTTCCTCTGGGTGCAATGATACATGCATATTAATTCCAGAGAGTCAAGTGGCTAAGTAAGAAAGATTGCAATTTCATGGTAAGCATCAGGAACTTAGGTAGACCAATTAGACAATTAGAAAAACCTGTCTCAAAATTTTAAAACATGGCTGGGTATGTTGCCCAGAATTAACATGCTCCTGTTTCAAATCCCCAGTACCATGGACAAAAATCAAAAGCAAAAATTTTGTTGTTGTTGTTTATGAGCATTTTACATGATTGAAAAGTAAAGAAGAATCCTTTGATCTTGGAAAAATCATGTGTTTCTATTCTTTCTTTATGTCTCCAAGGGCAGTCAACCTGTCAGAGTATCTTTATGCTCAGATTTTCTTTTGTGAAATGTATATGAGAGCATTCTCATTCCCTACTCCGGTATTTTCCTAAAACTGTGTTTCAGAACGTATGTAATATGAGGATCCCACACCTGTCAAATCTAATTCCTCTCATAAGTCCAGACCAGTATTAGGGGCTTATTTTATTCAAAAGCAGTATAAATGTAGATAGTTTAGTTTCTCAAGGAAGTAACTGAGAGAACTCTCAACTTCCATTTTTTTTAATGTCCACTAATTTTATTGTCTAGCACAGTGGACAATACCATATCAATACACTTGGAGTACTATGTACTATTTCACATTTTGAGAGTTGGCATTCTACCATATCAATACACTTGGAGTACTATGTACTATTCCACTTTTTGAGAGTTGCCATTCTAACAGATGTGCTAATGCAGAAGATCTTATAGTTGGCCTGTGCACTAAAATTCTGATGTAAGCTTTTTAGATTCCAGGGTGCCTTATGCTCACTGGAAAAAAAAAAATATACACATATTAGAAATAAAGAGGTATCTGTGATTGTAACCATATTTTTTCCATAATATTTGAGATTTTAGCCCATTAGAATGTTTGCACACCAATGTGAAACCACTCCTTTTTGATCTAGGGATATTTGCACCTGCACAGTTATCAGAGCTTTCAATGCTCTGAGGTTTCAGATATAGTCTATTGAATGGAAAAAGTTAATATCGGGAAAAAATTACTTACAGAAAGAATTGATTAGTTCTGGTGTTATTAGTAAAGTGAGCTGGGTGAGAGAGCTGAGGAAGTGCTAAACTGACACTTCGGTTTTCAGTGGTGTTCTGTATTTCCCTGTTAATTTTTTGGTACTATCTAGATAAAAGTTGAACTGTCAACAACAGCTCTTTGCATTTTTAGAGAATGTTGGCAAATCCCTCTAAGGGATTAAGGAGTTTCCTTAAGATTTAACATATTTTTCACTCTAGTCTAATGGAATAAAGCCCATGGATCTTGCATGACCATAGAAAACCACTTATTTTTCCCTCTGGAGTTGATACTCATGTATATCTTATTTCTTCCTCTCTGTGTACAGATAAATTAGCATTTAAACTACAGGCAATTTAGAGTTAAATAATATATTTCAAAACCAAATCAATCTTCCTTTATTTATATTAACACTGGATTTGGGCATTTTGTTCCAGTAATTTTGCATATTGCTCAAATCAGGAAAATCTTCAAGTGCATTCTACTTATCTCTTGGTCGATTTTTTTTTTCAGTTTTCCAATATGTGTGCCCCTAATTCCTTTACAGTTTTAAGAAGGCCTCAAAACAGGAGTAAATATTTATTTGGTGTATTCATAAACAGAGGGAGGCTTATATTCTGCTTTTATTTTTATTTTATTTTTAAAATTATCTCTTTATATCTACTGTTTGGTGGATGCTTGTGTATAATTCCAGTGTCACACACATTCTGCACACAAGTCCCTACTTGTGATCTGTGCCTATGGTTCTAACATCTGCATTGAGGTTGGATTGAGGTTGAAATGAATACCATTTTTTCACTTATATTAAATATTTTATTGATATGTTTTGATTTATTTACTTATTATACTTAACAATAAAAAGATATTTGCCTACATATGAATTTCCCTATGTAGTTTTCCGTATTGTGATTTCTTTATCTTAAAATTACTACACTGTTGCAATATTATAACATGTATTAGTGTCAGGTAATAATCACTAGTACATTTGCTGTTATATATGAGAGAGTTCTTGGCTAATTTTGTATACATTTAAATTTCCAGGAAAATCTTAGAAGTTTTTGCTTTGATTTCTTCTTTAACAAAAAGTAAAGAATGGTAAAATTTTGACCAGTTATTATTATAGGTTAACTTGGGAAAATGGTCATTTTTACAATAGATTTATCCTTTGTAAATATGTTAAATATTTGAGTCTTTTATATGCTTTTCTATATTTTTATTTTCTCAAATATTTCATATTCATTTTCTAAATATACTTGCATATGAAATGCAATATTCAAGTGACATTGGCATAAAACATACATGGTATTTTGTAGTTTTGTCAAACTGAATATAATACATCAACAATAATTCTAGTTCTTTGAATTTACTATTTATTAAATTTAATAATTATTTCTTTATCTGTAACCATGCCTGTTGGTTTCAACACTAGAGGAATATGGCTGTATTCTCATATGTACAGTTGTTGTAATTTTAGTCTCTGTTTCTTGTGTGGGTACATCATATACATTTGATTACAAAACAGTTTGTACAAATGGATAATAAAAGCTTAAATTATTATTTCCCACTTTTGTGAATGCATTCATTCCACATATTCATCAGTACTATTTAATTCATCTATATGATGTGATTTTATTCAATGTTACCAAATTTCTAAAGATTTTGAGTTTTTATGGTTATTGAACACTTAGAGATATCCTTTTAAAAGTGTCTCTTCAAGAATTTATTCTGCTTTTCTTTTGCAATCTGTTTTATATTTTGTTTCTTGATTATATGAGGAAAGTAGATTTTTTAACCTTGTCACTTTTGTACATTTAATGTAATAATTTGATGAATAGATTTTTTATTAATATTTTGTAATTCATAAATTTACACATATTATATTGTATAATTTTTAAAACAAAAACTATTGTTTTTCTTTTGTGATATTAGGGATCAACCAAAGTGTCGTATTTCTGAGCGTATACTCAATTCTGTTTTAAATTTTATTTTCAGATAAGGTTTGCTCAATTTCTTCAGTTGGCCTTAAATTTTCAACTTCATTTCTTAGACTCCAGAATAGAAGATATTTAAGGTGTGCACCACCATATGCACCCTATCTTTTGTATGAAAACTTCTGAGCTTTGTACTTTCTTATATATTTCAGAAATATTTATTAATAACTTATATTCAGAATTTAAAGTCAAAATATGTTGTAATATTTAATGAGTGAAGGCATAAAATAGCATTTTATTATCACATTGTTTTTCCCAATATCCGAGCATCGTTCTTTGAAATGAATACCATTTTTTTCTCTTCCTTGCACTGTAATCTTCATTATGTATCACTGCCTAAATAACAAGAGACTTATAAAGAGTTTTGTTGTTCTGGTTTTCTGTAGTTCCACCATTTATTTTATTATGAGGTTTACTCTGATTGATTTAATTTCATAAAATCAATCATGTGGCATCATGGTAGTTTGGTCAGGAGGAGACTTTATCTACAACAGTGGATATAGCAAATATCTTAGCCATGTACTAGTCTATACCATCTAGATTCTTGGCATTACACTCAGAGAATTGGAAAATTGCAGAAGATTCTTAGGAGAAATTTTCCAGAGTGTATTTCCATCAAGTGAGAAATTAGTATATAGGCATATTTTTGCAATTATAAACTGTATAATTGATATAATTTTTATTTGTTGAATTTTCAAATTTGCTAGTGCTTTTTAAATTGTATCTGCTTTTATTTATTTGTACTGAAGATTGAACTCAGAAGTGCTTAGCCATGAAGCCACATCCTCAGTCCTTTTTTATATTTTATTTAGAGACAGAGTCTTGCTTAGTTGCTAAGTGCTCACTAAGTTGCTCAATACTATATATATATATATATATATATATATATATATATATATATATATATATATATATAATATTGTCTTAGAACTTATGATCTTTTTTTATCCTCCTCAGTCACTTGAACTAAAATTATCTATCACTAGACCTGGCTCATTTGCTTTTTAAAAGCACCAACATGGATATTGCTAACTCTCTCTCTGCTATGTTCATCTTTAATAGCTTCTAATTTTTCTCGTTTCTTAAAGATTTTCTTACTTTTAGTTTATAAAATTTACTTTTTATTGGGATGGATGATTTGATAATAAATTCTAGTCATTTTACGGCTTAATTTTTTTGTATGTTTTATTTCAACCTCAGGTTTAGATGAATTTCATTTTTTTAGCTGTATGGAGGTCTAAGTGAAACATAATAACCTGTATGGATATTGTTAAATAAATGGAACCTCAATTTTGCCCATTTTTTGACTGTACAGTATATACCCAAAGAACATAAAACCAGCATACTACATTGAAAGTGTCACATTAATATTTATAGCAGCACAATTCACAATAGCTAAGCTATAAAGCCAACCATTCCATGATAAATGGGTCCATTCAGTGATGACAGGATAAAAAATTGTTGCTTTATCCTATGTACACAATAAACTATGAATCAGCCATAAAGAAGAATGACTTTATGACATTTGTCAGTAAATGGATGAATCTGGAGATTTTATTGCTAAGTAAAACAAACCATTTCTTTAAAACCAAAGGTTGAAAGTTTTTGCTGATATGTGAAATCTAAAGCTCATAAAGTGGAAAAGGGTAAGAAAAAAAATCAGTAGATTTCACAATGGTAAACAATGAATAAACAAATAAAAGGGAAGGGGATGAAAATATTAAAGATATATATATATATATATAAATCCTACCATGATAGCCACCAACAAGAACAGGATTTTATTTAGGATAAGATATATCCTATGCTTGCATAATGTCATCAAAATTGATTTTACAATCAGGAAGAATTAGAAAGAACCAATAAAATAAAAAAAAATATATTTGTTTGAAAAGCTATATGTATGTTCTATTATAAACATCATACAATATATACAGCAAACAAAGTTTTTATGCATATGTATATATTATTTTGTATGTTATAAATTGTTAAAATTATAAAAAGGAAAATCCAAACAGGATTGCTTTTGCTATTTTTTATATTAATAACATACATAAGTACCATAAAATGTTTGAACTTAAATTCACTGTTAAATATTTCCATTAAGTGGACTATCTACCTTGTTAAATTTCAAAATTTCTCTTATACCATTGTTAGAGATCTCACTACATATTCAGAAGAGCCAGCTCCATCAGAGAAATTACAAATAAGATTCTACACTTTAGTAAATCTCTGATTAGTGGTTGTATAATTAAAATTTGAGGATTCCCTTTTTTAATTACCATAATTTTCTCATCTGAAAAATATGTATATTTTAGATCATAATATTTAAAAATTACAAAATGTGTATTTTTGTAGTAATGTCTGAGTTTCATATTGTGTTTCATAAATGCGGATTATATATATTTTTTTGAACTTAAATCACTTTATCTGCAGAAGTAGATAATAGTATCATTGTGTTCCAAAACCACCTACATGATAGTCTACTAACTCTCATTTCAACTTCGATTACCTTACAGACTGTGCAAAAGTTCAAGTGGTCAATGTGTTATTTATTTACATATTCTTATTTCAGGTATCGTTAACATTCAGGGATATAGCCATTGATTTTACTGAAGAGGAGTGGGAATGCCTTCAGCCTGCTCAGAAAAACTTATATAAAGATGTGATGTTAAAGAACTATAGAAACTTTGCCTTTCTTCGTAAGTTTAATTTTTTTAAAAAATTTTTAATTAATAATTATTATTTAATTTACTTATCTTGTATCTCCTGGGAACTTCTCAATAAGAATGAGTTTCAGATTTGTGTTTCAAAGAAAAAGGGCATTTTTAGTATAGATATTTTACTCTTTAATATATATTATTTTGCACTTTAATCTTTCTCTTTCTCAGTGTGTTATACACCCTTCACTTTAGATAAATAGTACATAGCATGATTTAGTGATGTAAACTATTGTAGCCTACACATAGCAGGGGACAGAGTTGAGAAGTTCAAATGGAGAAAACCAAACTAAAAAATGTTGAAAGAGTAGTTATTCAGCAGAAAACAATTTTCAGAAGCTTAGCTTTATTTCTTTTGATTTTAATCATTGAACACATACTGCCCAACATTTATTACATTTTCAAATTCTTTGTACTCTTCGGTTTTCTTCTTTACTGATGTCCCAGTTCATTCAGATTAACCATCAAAACTTACCTTTTGTTGTGAGGGCCAGCATAATCAGTTACAAATCTTGTGAGGAAACCTGTAAAGAAGCTAACAGAAGAGAGAGACACACTCACAGTGAAAAGAAATAAGGAAAAAAATACTGGCCACTCCTCTTCATGGCTGCACATAGTATACTCCAGAATTACATAGCTTCTGTTACCATGACTACATTCTAACCTAGTGTTATTTTAACCCCAAGTGCTAGCTAACCATGATAAGGTACAGTTACTACAAACATAGAGCCCCTTCTCCCTAACGACATTACCAGAGAAACTAGATAGTGCATCTGTAGAGTTGTCTCAATAGCTTCAGGGAGAAACTATCCACTAATTGTGGATATCACGGTGCCAGTTATCATCACCCCCGCACTTTCCTGTCTATTTCCAAGGTCAGAATACCTACAGTCTTCCCTCCTTTTTAAAGGCCTTTTGAATAAATAATATTACTTATCTTCTTAATGCTGGTAGGTGCAAAAAATAAGGCAGCTATAGACAATAGCAAGTGCCAACATCAGTAAATATCCACCTATGAATATTTTTTGACACAGATGAAATTGAATAAACATGAAATTATCCAATCCATGAAGTCTAAACATCAATCATCTTGTTGGACCTTATTAATGATATCTTTAAGGTAATTGAACCCTTTTCAAATAAAATTACTATTATCACTTAAATTGAAGGAACACATGTTATTAGCTTTGAATATCCATTATGGTGTAACAATACCAGACAATCAATTGCAGCATGAATGTCAAGTATGGCTTGACAAGGTTGTTTTTGTTCTTTATTAAGCATATTAACGGCCATGGAGGCATGGCTAATACTTTTTATGATAGCATAAGTGAGTTTCATAATAGTTCTCTAAGCCCATAGAGCTAGTCCAGGGAAACCCTATAAAGAGAATGCAAAACATCAAATTTTGCCTTAGAGAGAAGGTTTACTGAATTATCACAGTTTTTATCAAGAGGAATAGCTCTTTTATAAACAAATTTCCCAGGATGGTGACCTATTAAATACTATGATAAGGAAACAGTTATTTTGCTAAGACAACAAAGAATACCATGAGACATTTTTTCAGGTATATAACAATTCCATTCAAGTGAGACAAGATATTGTACTGGGTTATAGAATTCCAGGATCTGTCAGTACTGAATTTCCCATAGCTGGTGTAAAAAAACAGAGCAACATTATTATTAAGACCAAAACATTTACAGAGTTTTGTGTGAGTTTAGCAACCAAAGCAGTAACTAATTTATCCAAAGTACATTCTAACCTATTTGAGCCAACATCTTTTGAGCTGAGGCTGGTAATGGTTTTATGTCGCGACCCTTTGCCCGCAAGGAAGACGCAACTCAGGAATCTTCTTTCAGCAGTTTATTCAGGCCTTGATTAAAGTATCTTCTAGTGACCCCCCTTCTCCCGAGTGCCCAAGCACAGCCTAATAAAGCCTCCCACGAACCAATCTTAAGCCGCCACGTGGATCTTTCTTATAGGGTGGCAAGGGATAGCGTGCCAACTCTCCATAAAAGGATCTGTTTACCACAGGCCACAGTGGAAGCCGGTGCCATCTTCTAATGGTGGCCACAATCTACAACAATGGCTTACCACAGTTTTATATCTCCCCAAGTACCTGGAATTAATTATAGTATCATGGGTTCCTCTTATAATGTTTCTCCTCATTTGAGGAGAATGATTATTCTCTCCTTTGAAGGGACTCTTCTCTTCCAGGGTTAAATGAAACTTATGAATCAGCTTAGAAGTCCTTGATTTACATGTATAATTGCTATATTTCATACATCAAGCTAGAGTCCAAACAGGACATGTTGACATAAGTGTAGCAGTCTATGCTTTTCCCCAGGTGATCAAAGGCATAGGATCTTATCATGCTGGTCAGGTGGAATCTTATATATTGCATACTTTATTTTGGTAATGACTTTTTCAGAATAGAATGTCTATTCAATGCAGATGACCAACTTTGAGTATAAACTTTATGTTGTATATTGAGCATAGTAACAGTAAATAAAACAATATTTAATGCATATTAAAATGAGAGAGGCTATATCTTTGTTTGTATGTCTCTGTTTTAAAAGGCAAGTATTAGGATACAGTTTGCTCACTCAAAAAAGCTTGTCCAAAAAGATTATGAGAAATTTTATTATTTAAAAATATATCTCATTGATTAAAAATTGTGCAAAATGATGAGATGCAAAGGCAGGGTCATTACCCATCTTTAAACAAATAGGGCTTCAAGGAGTAGATCATGCTTGGTTTCTCTCCATGCTCTCTGTTGGAATTGACTTGGCAGATTTTTTTTTTTAGATTCAATTCTATTAGTCAATTTTTTTCTTTTGTTTTGTGGGTTGCAATAATGCATTAATAATCATAAATATTTTGAAGTGAATACCTCATTATACTTTTCCTTTGTAAGTTGTTTTCTATATTTCTTATTTTTTTAATTTTTATTAATGATTTAATTTCTGGATCATACTTGGATTCTTTTCACACTTCTCTTTACATAGATAGATAGATATAGATATAGATATAGATATCTTCCCTTTATATATCCTACAGGTTTTTAATTTTTACAGTATTTCACAAGTTGGTTAGACTTGTCTTAACCTTGGTCTTGTTTGATAAGCCTCTCCCATATTGGTAGAATTTCAGCTTTGCACACTAGGAATCCCCCTCTCATTTATTCTTAAGGAATTATTCACATACACAACTTGTGCCTAATTATATTAATATTTTTTGTCTCAATTTTACTCTCTAAACTTTCTTTAAATAGTTATTTAGAGTTTATTGAGTAATTAATAACTGTCAATATCCTAATATTCAGTTCTTAAAGTTTTTTTTTCTTCTTTTGTTAATTGGATTAAGCCATGCTTCTCTTTCTTTATATTGCTGTACTATTTTTTATTTGTTCATTAAAGGAGTCAGCAGTAGATTATATAGTCCATTTTGGGGAAAAAAGTATAAAAATATTTAAATAAATAAAAATACACAAGAACAGTGCTGTATCCTTGTAATATGTGAGAATTGAGAGGCCATCCAAAATCACTTCATTTTTGAGGGAAGTCGCAGAAATTTAGAAACAGCATGACTCAAACAAATTTTAAAAAATTGTGTTGTAGTTCAGGGATATAGAATTTTGGGGGTTAATCTCAAGCACCACACATGAAAAATTAACAGTTGGATGACCTAAAGATTCAGAAATGCCAGTACTAAATATGTATCTATGAACAATTAAATTAGCAAATTGAAGTGATACCTCTGCTTTTGTGATTAGTGCAAACATTGTTCTAAGTATTAAAGCTAGGGACTCAATGTGTGTGCCCATCAATGATCAAATGAGTAAAAATATTGCACTTATATACTATTATTATTTAGTTATGAAAATATTTTTTCTCATTAAGTTTTTTAAGAAATACATGCATGACTTTGCATTAAGTGAAATGTGAAAGGCAGGGATTAAGTTGCAGGAACATTTGATTTGCATGTGGAAGTAAAAATTTAAGTGAGAAAAATTGTGCTCACCAGGTACTGTGTTTTTTGTATGGTTGATATTATAGTCAAAGTCTCCATATTTTAATTTTATTGAGCATAAGAGGGTCAAGAGTTTTTTTTGTTTGTTTGTTTTTGTTTTTTTTTTACCAAATGTTGAGTGTATTATGTTCTTCATTAATACTACTAGTAGAAGGAATACAATACCTTGTAAGACAAAACTGATATTTATATTAAATAATGATTTTGTTAATCAGTTCTGTTTACTCATTTTACCTTTTATATATAGTATGAAATACCATGATACATTTAGTAAATAAAGTAGTATTTGTCAGTGAAAGAAATCATCATATCAAATGAATTTAAAAATATGAAAATCAATTTATTATACTTGATTGTCAACTGTTGACTTCAGCCAAGTATTATGGCATAGGCTATGCAAGGTTTTTATAGTCTTTTAAAATGTTTTTATGGAAAATTTTAGAGACATATATGTGTATATTTCTTAGTAAATTTTTTGTTCATATTTCTTGTTAAGAGTCCATAGCCTCTTTACCCTTGTTGACTATTTGTGGCATTATCACACAAAATCTGCCAGTTATTTTCACATCTCTATGTCATGGTAGGAAAAAAACAGTTTTTGGACACTCTTTGAAACAGCCACAAATGTTTGTATATGTTTTACATTTCTCTTATTCTACTGAGAGTAAAGGTAGCTGGTAGATATTTCCTAAGTATGTAATGCTATATTATGAAGAACAAAAAGCTGTGGATGATAAGTGTAACATACTTTCCTTGTCTTTATTATAATACTCTTCTTAATGATGTACTCCTCTTGGATACTGTGGTCTCTAAAAGAATTTTGGTAATATTCTCAAATTAATTGTGTCTGTATATTTTAATGAACTGATATATTTTTGAGTTTATGATGACTTTGAATGTACTAATCTGTTACACTCCTGATGTACTTATTTTACCTTAATTTCAAGTTATGTATGCAAAGTATATTCATCCTACTCTAATAGGTATTGTTATTTTTATTTTTTGTTTATTTCAGCCATGACTCCTCAAGATATTCAAGAATATTCAACAGAAAAGGGCATAAAACATATGTTCGCAGTGTGATAAGTGGAAAATATAGAAGTTGTAATCTTGACTGTTTACAACAAGAGAAAATATGGAAAACTGCTAGTGAGAGTGAACACCAGAAATCATATAAAAATTCAGACCTTGTTCACTACCAGAGAATTTATACTGGAGAGAAGCCCTACAAATATAAACAATGTGGCAAAACTTTTAGTAAAATATAGGTCTTATTTACCACAGAAAAACCCACATTAGAGAGATGTCCTACAAAGGTAAAGAGTGTGGAAAAGCTTTCAGTCAAAAAGTAGGCCTTACTTGCCACAGAAGAACTCACAATAGAGGGAAGCCCTACAAATGTAAAGAATGTGGCACAGCTTACAGTAAAAATCACACCTTATTCGCCACAGCAGATCACATACTGGAGAGAAGCCCTACAAATGTGAAGATTGTGGCAAAGCTTTCAGTCAAAAAACAAACCTTATTGGCCATAGCAGACTCACACTGGAGAGAAGCCCTACAAATGTAAAGAATGTGGCAAAGCTTTCAGTTGAAAATCACACCTTATCGGCCTCAGCAGAACTCACACTGGAGAGAAGCCTGATAAATGTAAAGAATGTGGAAAATCTTATAGTGAAAAATCACACCTTATTGGCCACAGCTGGACTCACACTGGAGAGAAGCCCTACAAATGTAAAGAATGTGGCAAAGCTTTTAGTCAAAAAGGAGACCTTTTTAGGCACAGGAGAACTCACACTGGAGAGAAGCCTTACAAATGTAAAGAATGTGGCAAAGCTTTCAGTCAAAAATCACACCTTATTTGCCACAAAAGAACACACACTGGAGAGAAGCCCTACAAATGTAAAGAATGTGGCAAAGCTTTTAGTCAAAAACCAGACCTTTTTAGGCACAGCAGAACTCACACTGGAGAGAAGCCCTACAAATTTTATGAATGTGGAAAAGCTTATAGTCAAAAATCACACCTTATTTGCCACAGCTGAACTCACACTGGAGCGAAGCCTAACAAATGCAAAGTATGTAACAAAGTTTTTACTCAAATATCAACCCTTATTTGCCAGAACAGAATTCACACTGGAGAATAGCCCTACGAATGTGAATGAGTGCCAAAACTTTTAATAAAAAATAAAAATTTATTCACCACAGCAGAAGACACCCTGGTGAATGTGAAATGTAAATAAAGTGATAATACTTTTAAAGAAAAACTAAACTTTATTAACAACAGAATTTATACAGAAAAGAACCCCTACAAATGAAAACAAATTAGCAAACTTTTTAATAAGAAATCAATTCATTTTCACCACTAAACTATTTATTTTGGAAAGAAGATATAAATGTAGATAATATAGAAATATTTTAAATTATGTATCACATATTATTAGACATCAGAGAAAACACACTGGAGAGAAGCTTTACAAATGAGACCATCGTACCATTTCTCTAAGAATGAGTCAACATTTAATCCTCACCACAACAACCATAGAAGAGACAAAGTTTTGAAATGTGAAAATTGGCAATTGACAATGCTTCCTAATTTATTCACCAATACTCAGTACCTGTGGATACATACTAGTTAGAGAGAATACAAATGGAAAAAAACATTTCATAACCACATGTTTCTTTAACACTACTTATTTTTGGAGGATTCATTGTGCCCAGAAACCCTAAAAAGTTAAATAATATTTTGAAAACTTATTCAAATTTTAAATTCATTGAACATCTGAAAACAGTAGTGAACATTGAACAGATTTTGTCCAAAATGTATACCTTATATAAAAATGAATCATTTATAATAAACACTTTGACAAATATGAGAGTATAGTAAAGTCATTATCTCTACATTACACCTTGATGTATATGAGGATCAGTAAAAGACATTACTTATTTAAATATAGAAAATAAGTAGGTGTCTTTAACTTTTGCTTATTTTTTTAAGCATTATCAAGTTATTTGGTAGAAATATCAGTCATAAATATCATACATGCCTAATACAGAAACCTCATCTTTGAAAGCATATAATTTTTGTTTTCTAAATAAAAAAAATTACTATTTTCATTTTTGAATACTAGAGAAAAGAATTACATGAAATATTTTTTTATTAGTTTTAACACGAAATTGTAGCATTTTAAACTGTATTTCTTTTTTGTATTTCAGTTTATATTTAGGGATTTTTAAACACTGAGCCACATTCCTAAGTCCTCTCCCCACTTTTTTCAAATTTTGAGACTGTCTTGCTAAGTTGCTTGAAACCACACTAAGTTGCTGAGGCTGAATTTAAACTTCTGAAAGTACTCAGTTTCCCAATTTTCTTGGATTACAAGCATGGACCATCCTGCCCAACTTATAGTGAATTTTTTACCTATATGACTTGGTGAATACATGAGGCCTAAAATGCAGCTACATGAGTTTGAGTCGTTTCACTGGTAAAAAAATACTATAATTTGTACTGTAATAGGAGACTCAAAATGGTACTAGACAAACCTATTTTTTTAATCTGCCTCTTTATTCATGGTATTCTAGTGATTTTAATCTAGTCAGTTCAGACCATTTCTGATTAATGAGTATCATCAAGATGGAGCCATGTATTCAAATTCCCTCTATAATCAATCGCAATTCTTCCCATTAAAACTCAAAATATTTTCATAGAGTCTTTGTTATATTTTAAGGAGCCACTCTTGCTTTTTTTTAGCAAAACAGAATCAATTCCACACTGTTGAGTCCCAAAGTAAATGGCAATATATTAACCTAAGCACCGTGAGGAATATAAGAAATACAAGATATCACCTTTGAAATATAAAAAAAAAAAAGAATCATAAATGCTAAGCCATTACCATCTAAACTATACCAGGGCTTATAAAATGTAATCTTAGATGTTCTACTCACTCTTATAGTAAGAAGCCTTAGACTCAAATCATTTTTTTTGTTGTTATAGTCTATTTTATGCTATAGAAAAATACCAGAACCAGGCCAATGTATAAAAAGAGATATAAATGCATAAAAATATTTTCTGAGGGGCTGGTGTTTCGGCTCAGTGGTAGAGTGCTTACCTAGCACATGCAAGAATCTGGGTTCAATCCTCAGCACCACATAAAAATAAATAAAATAAAGGTATTCTGTCCAACTACAACAAATAAATAGATAAATAGATAAATAAATGAATATTTTTTGAGTACATACTTCTGAAGATTTAAGTGCTCTGTACCAGAATCTTCGCAGCTCCTGTTACAGCCCCTTCACCAGCATTACACATGAGATGGAATTATGGTTAGGGCTCATTTGAGAGGTAGAGAGAACATAAGGACACAGGAAGTCAGAGAAATCCAGTAAGAAGACTTGCTCTTTCTGTAACAATCTGCTTTAATAGGAACTATCTTGTGTCCCATGAAAATTTCATTAACTCTTTCAAGGGCATCTCCCCCAATGATCTAACCACAATCTACTATATCTCACTTTTTACACATTCTACTATTTTCCAACTCTCTCCCCTTGGAAACCAAGTTCCCAACACATGAGTACTTGAGGGACATACTCAATTCATAATGAAAGTTATATGAGAAAGACAATGGTAAAAATGAGACATAGAATGTCATTTCTTTGTACTTATAAAGATTCTAGATACTACAATAAAATGCTTTAAAACATAGAAATTATTTTAGGTGGAGAATTTATTTTAAAGACAATAGGGAATTCAATTAAACTACTTCTTGAAGAATGAATAAATTTAAATATGACAAGACTAATGAGCTAGGTATATTAAAAGAAGGGAAAAGTCTGTGCAAAAACTCAGTGGATGTATAGTAAACCATGCCTAGGTTTATTAAGAAAATGGTGGGCTTTCTGAATATGCTACATCAAGCCAAATGTGTACTGGCTAGATGTGGTGGCCCTCAAAACCAGAGGAAATATCCATAAGAAAGATGCAGTGGACATCAGTCTCAAGAGCTTCCTATTAAAATATCTGCTTCCAAAGACTACATGATTCTTAGTAAGTCTTGGGAGTATTATCTTTCTTTCAATTTCAATTTTAAGCTTTCTATATAGTTGCTGCACCATCTCTTGACCAGACCAATATTTTCTTGAACATCTTCATATATTAATCTACACACTGTCTCACATGTTTGTTTCTAGGTTGTCATGGATCCCTCCTAGTAAATTCTGAGATGTATGAGAGGTTTAACAAGTATAGAAATTTGCTTATGAAAAATAAGCCATGTTGTAGGTGGGAAGTAAAAGGAGAAAAGATGCAAAAGTCCTCATCCAAACTTGTATATGCTGATACTACACAAGGTTATTTCAATGATGTCTGCTTTGTGGTAGAGAAGCATCTTTTCTTATACACTATGCCACAAATTTTATAGACTTTGAGAACACCCAGAGTTATCTTAGTAATTTCTACATTGAAAAACTACTGTTACATTTAAGCAAAACTATTCATTGCAATAAATCTGAAATAGTTCTTTAATATTGCAGAACAGAAAATTGGTGGCATTATTCACTAAATGCCAATATTTTCCAATAACACCTATAGGGGTACTTAACAAAATGGATCGATAATTAAAGTAAAGAGTGAAATGAGACCCAGAAACAACTAATTATGGTAAAAATTATTATTACCTTATTTCAAGTACTAGTGCACACTTTTGCTTTTTTCCCAAAAGTTAATTTTTTTAACATTTTGGTATGATATTTCACTTCATTTATGTAACATGATAAATACTATGGTTTTTTCATATGCATTCTCTGATGCATCTCAAATATATTTGCATACCCCAAGACCTTAACAGATTTCTATACACATTATTCACTAGAGAAACAGTAGTTATTTCTGAAATCTATATTGCCATTTTTAAATGAGGTCTTGCATTTTTTTTCAAATATCTGAAATAATTAGGATGATCTTAGTTCTAATTATCATATAGTAAATTCCTGATAAATATTTGTGAAAAGGATGAAGAAATAATAAGAGCATTTATATAATCTGTACAATAGGTTATGTGGTATTTCATGTTTTTAGCTACAACTTATTGAATATTATAGCAATCTTACTATGTGGGTAAGATATGGGTATGATGAATCAATAATAAATAAAAATCGCATGCTGCATTGTTAGTAATTTACCAAGCAATTTTTTTTCAAAAACAGACACTCTGATGTGTGGTATTTATCAACTATGATATTATGAATGAGTGTAGTAAAGTAAATGAATAATTGGAACTACATACTTGCTTAGGGTGCCTATTATTCATTGTTAAAAAACCTTTAGCTATGTAAGATTTTAATACTGTATCTCAAATTGTGACTTAATGGAATTTTGATAAAATGTGCATTAATAATGCTGAAGTCTTTCATTGAATCTTATATCAGTTTATGAAATAAATATGCTATAAGTGATTTTCTCAATTCTAAGTGTCTTATGTTTTAAGAAACTGTATGGACAATTCAAATTAAAGTTAACATAACTAATATCAAGAGCAGAAGCACCACAGGAAAAATGAAAACAAAGAAATGGGAGATTCCACCATTATAGATGTAATTTTCTCAACATCTTTTCAATGTACCTAAGCCAGTATTGATACCAAAATTAATGAGCAACCTCTTCTCATGCTGGGTGTGCATGATGCTGTTATATAAAATGAAAAGAACTGCAGATGTTTCAGAGATACATCTTACAACAGTATCTCACTGTGTTTGACCGCAGCAAATAGCTTCTCAGTGTTCAAATTGTTAAAAAAAAAAAAACATTTCAAGTAAAATCCATGTTAAACAATAACAACTGTTTTTTTCATAAGGAAACTGTCAATGTTTTTTTTTTTTTTTTTTTTGAAACAACATGACAATAAACTGTGTCCTACCACATAAAGAAAAGCAACAATTCTTCATTTTATTCTTTGAATATGCCAAATATTCTTTGGCAAAATGTCATGTTTTAATTTCACAGGTGTGAATTATATCTGTTTTTCTTTAAATTGCTACTTCTTTAATATAAATTTGTTGAAAAATTATTTCTGCATGTGCTAATTAGTGAAATATAGTGAGGAATGAAAGTCATTTAAAGCTCTATGAATTGCAATCTCAGAATGGTAGGAGGAAGCTGTATATAATCATCAGAAACATATTGAGTACTATTAATTTGTTCCAGATATTTATTTCCCTTAGTATCCAGATTTCACATAAACTACTTCTTTTAAATTGAGCTGACTACTATATATCATAGGAAAAGCCATCAGATCAATCAGAATAAGAAATTTAAAAGGGAAACAATCAAATCATAAACATGTGGTTGAAAAAACTAGCCAACTGTTGGATCTTACCTTTTGACTTTACTAAATTCCCTTCTTTTTTTTTTTTTTTGATAATGACTAAGAGTAAGGTACTTCTATTAAGAGCATAACCAGAACAATTTATGGCAATTTGTTTTTCTGAAACATAAAAAATTGACTTGCTAACTCAGAATACAATCTATTGAGTATACCTTTTGGGGTAAAAAAAATGTACAACTACACAACATGAATATTGGCCTTTTGAAAAAAAAGAATGTGATGGTGAAAACCAATTTGGAAAGTTAGTATTGAATATTTTATATCAAAGAAAAAGCAGAAATATTTAAAATACTTTTGATTATTAGATTCGTGTAAAAAAATAAAAGGAAGTGTCCAGGTTGATGTGGTGGTACATACCTGTAATCTCAAAAATCATAGAGTATGAGGCTGAATGATCACAACTTCAAGGCCAGGCTTTGTAACAGAGACCAGGTCTCAAAATAAAATATTGAAGAATTGTGAATATATATGAGTAATAAAGCACCCCTGGGTTCAAACCCCAGGACTATATAAAACTGTAGTTTCCAAAATTTACACCCAAATTAGCAGCCTCCACTCTATCTGCAACTATGTAAAGTTCTAAAAGGAAACTAAATTTAGCCATACCTACTATTAGTTGTCTGATATTGACCATAATTTTGAAATAAATACATGGAAGACCCTTTACAAAGTATCAGGGGTTTCCATTATTTTTTCGAATGGCAATGAGAGAGGGAAGAAAACCAATTTGGCTTATGGGGCCACTTCTTTCTCTTAAGGCCAATGAGTCAAATATTAAAAGGCTTTAGTGTTTGATTATCATTTATGTAATCATTATTATGTGATTTTCTGCTTAATCTGCATTGGGCACTTTATTATTTCTGAGTATGAGCATCTGTACAGACCACTACACCCCAGTCTATTATTTAATAGTTACAAGTCCTTGTGTTCATTCATCATCAGTTAGATATTCTATTTTAAAAATAATTATGTGTTGCATTCTTTGTCTACAGAAAATTTATGAAGGTTAAAAACCAGTAATCATTTTCACAAATTTGATTCAAAACACACACCAGAAGTAAGAATGATTTCTTTCTCTAATTTATTAGCCTTTCTGGCATCCAATATCAGGACATGAATGCTGCTCATGGAGGGATGTTCTTACCATCAAGAACAATCAATACTACTTTCTTCTATCCATCAAATGCTACAAAAAGTGCACATTTTACTGTGTTTCATATGAAAAACTTGACTTTCCATTATTTGTGTTTAGTGGGTTTTTACTTTCTTTTTCATCACTTTGTTTTTCTCTATATTTTGTAATGTTCAATTTGTGTGTGTGTGTGTGTGGTGAAGAAAATAGACCACTAGAATCTTCTAACTTTTGCTACATTCAATCACTTGACTACTCACTAGCTAATATTTCTATTAAAGCATCATTTTAAAGGTAAGACTGAGGTATGCTAACAAAATTATTTTCAAGGTCTACTGCAGAATCAGCATAACTTTCTTCAGCTCTGTAGTTAGAGCCACTGTTTCATCCACAAACTCTGCTTCCTTTGTTTGATTTTTCTTCTATATTGAGTAACTCTCTTTGAAATGATGCACAGAATACAGCTTTTTAGAATTTTATCATTAATGAAAATCTATTATTATTTATCATTAATGGACAGTCCGCTTCAGTTAAGAATATCAGGTTGAATACTAGTTTTCCTTTAAATCTTGAGGTTATTCTGTATTTATCATCTATAATCCATCATTAGTGATAAGTACTTGGGGTCTATTTATGCTTTCTTGAAGCTGACAATGGTTTTTCTTTTCAGGATATTCTCTTTGTTTTAAGCATAGCTACTTGAGAAATTCTGGAGATATATTTAGCATATTTAAATTTTATTTTCTTGATTATAGCATTCAATCAAAATGGAATATTTCCAGACCAGATTTTCTTTGCAGTATATACATGTAGGAACCTGGGTAAAATATTGAAAATACAATATTGGTTTTTTTAGACACCAAAAACAGGCATAGCAGATGAGTGAAACCATAAGCAATAAGTGCAGACTGATGAAGTGAACTATAACTATATTTTTAAAATTGTTCTTAATAAGTGCAGTTTGATAAAGTGCTGTTACCATAAGTTTTAACTTATGGGTAAAGGGGAAGTAAGAATAATCAAAGTATACCAGTGAAAGAAAAACTTGAAGTCTGGCACCTGGGAGCAGACTGTGTGGGAAACTTCATGTTATGATACAAAAGAATCCCCCACTTACCCTTCTCCCTCTCACCCACTTAACCTCACAAGAAACCACAAAGACGCTTAGAATAAAATGTTTCAATTCAATAGTCACACTCTATACAAATACAAAAAGAAGTTAAAATTCAACTGAACACAGAATCTTGTGTGCAAAGTTACGGGGATCTGAAACATCATATAAAATGTTAGGATAAAGATGATTCTGTGTTTTATTTTTTTTTGTGTGTGTGTGTTCTGTTTTTTTCTTAGGGTGTGGCTATTCCTTGGTCACCTGAACTCAGCAAAGAAACTGTTTTTTTGATGAAGTATCAGTGGCTGACCTACATTAAATACAGACAAATATTAAAAAAATTTAAAACGCCGAATTATGAAAAAATATATTGCTGCTTTCTCCCTGCACATTTTTCTTTTTAAAGTATTTTTTAAAGTTTTTGATTTCTTTTAATCTTGAAAAATATTGAAAAATTTTGGCAGAATTTACAACCAACTGCATAAGGGTCTGGGAAGCTGACAGGCTGGATCAGGGCTGGGAGGAGCAGACAGAAAGGGATCTTTCCCTTTGTTACTGGAGGCCAACTATAACTAAAAAGAGGCAAATATCAATAACTGTGTGTAAACCAGGAATTGATACAGATTATCAAGTTAGTATCAGTTATAAAAATTTATATAATCAAGAAAATAGAGAAATCATAAACAGGATTAGAAAAAAATAGGTGTAAATTTTATTTTTAGAAATTTATTGATGATACATAAAAAATAAAGATGAATTTTATATTTTCACTTTAAATGGATGGCAGAGAGATATGTAAGTCATATAGTAGTTCAAAAACCCTACTTAAGTTACAAAAGCATAATCAATTGATAGCTTCTACTTATTTTACTCTCTATCTTCCTTGGCATTTCCCCTGAGGTCACACTTGTAGAGTGTGATCAATCACTAAGCAAAAAACTAACCAAGAAGTTAGTCACTGAACCTACACTCTTTCTCAGAAGACCCCAATCAATTTCAGAGCAATGGTGTGATACAACACCTTTTCATTTCCTTCTTTGGGAAAAGGTCCCTTTTGCAAATCAGATAGAAAAGTAAATTGGCCAACCTCTATCAAAATATTGCTAAAAATTAATATGAGTTATCTTCATTTAGAAGTAAACTGAAATAAAATAACACCATTGTACAGCATCTTTCAGGGCTAGCCTTTTAAAAAATGGAAAAAAAAAACTCTTTCTAAAGAGCAGAATACTTGGCAGCACACTTCATCCACACTTTCATGTAGAAAAAGAAGTTACCTCAGGTAAGAAGGTACATAAACTAATAGAAAGAGATCAAGACTTGGTCAAGGGTCTAGAAGGAACTTTTGATGACTATAAAATTTGGGGGGGTACAGTAATAAGGATGCATCTCTGAGAGAGTCAATGCAGTGTAAATATCATGGAATTTCATGATATCACATACCAAAGCACATACATCATGGACAATGTACAAGACAACCAAGTTGACAACTGGACTTGGCTAGTTGTTTTTATCCAGCCTCGGATGCTGCACAGGATGAATGAGGACTGAGTACCATAATGGTTTCCATCACCACATTTTATCTATCAAATTCCTCTTCCAAATATCCACCAGCTAGGAGGAAAGGTCTATCTCTAGGTTCTTGTTAGAGAATAATTCTTTTCATCATTCTCTCATAATAAATTAACAAGTGGACCTCAGAAATAATTTTAACCAGAAAACCCCAAACATTTTTTTTTTTACATTTTGGTTTTACAGATAATAAATGCTAAGCAAGCATCACTAATAAAGTATCAATAGATCATGCCTAAAATTGAATCAGACCACATTTAACAAAAATAAAGATATTACTATTGTCTATGACCATGGTATCCACTGTATTGTCATCTACAAAAGGAACAAAAAGCTACTGGCATGGTAGGATATTGGAAAATGTGATGGTGTTGCTAACACTTGTTAAATTTCACATCATTATATCAGATTGTGCTACCAAGAGATAGACTACATAGATCCAGGAATCAGTGTGTCAAAGTTGAAGAGTCTTCACTCATGATCACTTTGATAAATTGGCAATTATATTTTCTTACACCATTCCTCTGCATCCTGCAGTTTTAGAAATTCTAATTATTTAAGAGGACACTTTTCCAACAGGATGTTGAACAAGATTCCAAAAAAAATTTATACTGCACCTGAGAACTTTAAATTCTATGTACTTAGAAAACACAAAGGAACAGAAGAAATTACAATCCTAGCTAGGTCACTTCACTCTCCTTACCAGAAGGACATTTATTCCATGTTGCAATAAAGACAAAAATCAGATGATTCAATCTGAAAACATATGATCCTATTTTCTACTTTTTAGTACTCACTTGCCCTACAGGAATGGTTAAAAAAAACAGTGTTGTAGTTGTTTCTTGAGAAAATTATGGTGAGCAGGCTCAAATGATTTGGGGAAGAGTATGAGTTTCACTCACTCAGCTAAGTTATAAAGATCAAAAGAAGTATTTTTAAGGGATTTAAAATGAACAGCAGAAAAGACATAAGATGACCATTAATTTGATATTCAGTTTACACAGGAGTCAAAACTGTAATTAATTGCACTGTCTTCCCTTTTTATAAGGAATACAGTCTCACTAGTACCATAAACTACGTACAGAACTTAGACTGAAAAGTGAATTTTTGTGGTGTCACTATAGGGAACTGTTTTTTTATGGCACCATTAGGACTGAAGGATTCATTTCCCAGACAATTGTTGAAAGTGGTCTTTTCAAAATACTTTCATCAGTAGAAGAGAGTTTTGCTGGCGATGACCATTCAAGGCTTTCTACACTAAAGACTGTTTGAGACTCATGTAAATCACAGTCCATGTCTCATGTAGAAATAAAAATGAGAGTGCAAGACAGCCCCAAAATTTCACTTTGAGTAAGCAGAAGCCTCCTTTGAGATAAAACTGCAAACCCAGATTCTGTGAAGCTTCCTTCTCTTTATTTCCATTGTGCTGATCTGAAGCACACTCACTTATGGACTTCCAAGATGCCTAGTCATGGTCTTAATCTACCTTCTGGGGAGAACTAATTAGAACTCAAATGCATCCTTCATCTGCTTCCAGACTTTCTGTTTTCCAAAAGTTCTTTGAAGTCTTTTGTCACAGGAGATCACCTCCTCTGTTGATGTGGTGTTTATCTCATTTTATGTTTCTCTTTGACTGTTACTTTAATTCATTGTGGGTAAAATAGACTTGTATATTTGAAAATCCAGATCTCTAGGTTTTTATTTTCTTAAAATGACATAGACTAATTCTGAGAAAGTACTTAAGCACTTTATTTATTTATACATATTTTTGGATGTTGATGGGTCTTTATTTTGTTTATTTTGTTTATATGCAGTGCTTAGATGAAACCCTGTGCCTCAAACATGCTAAGCAAGTGTTCTACCATTGAGTCACAATCCCAGATCCCGGCACAGACACAGGTCTTTCAGCTCTTTCTTGATGTGTAGAATATCTCACCCATGCCTCTGCTGTCTTGATCTAAGTATCCATACATTTACTTCACACTGATACAGTGATTTGATGCACATACAGAATACCATTTACTGCAACAAAACAGCATGGTTTACAACTTAAATCAATTTTAAGCATTCAAGCTAATTAGAGTCATAAAGCTATAAGAATAGTGCCTTTTAATCCACTGGTATATTAAACTATTTAAGATGGTTGGGCTTTTTATACAAAAAATCCTGAAGTAGTCCTGAAGAATATTTGGATTGAAACAGGTGAAAAATAATGGTTGAGGCCCACTGCTCTTTTGTGTTTCACTAATATTAATTCAGAGACCATTAGGAGCAGCACACTAGCTGAGCTGAATAAAGATGGCCAATTTCAAAGAAAATCTTATTTTATATAATACAGGACCTTTTAGATCACATCAGGTTGACTCTTTTGGAAAGCAAATGTGTAAGCCATGCAGTTCACAAGACATGACATGGATCATCCAAATTCCGCATGGCTTGTGAGGCCTCTGTTTGGCAGCAGAAGACCCTCAACACTGGCTCCCACAAAAGAGATTCCTGCAGTCCAATATTGGGATTAGAAAATTGTAGTAAACTATGGTGAAAGTAATTTTGAAGACAGATGCATTCTGTTTGTTTCCAGAAAAAAGAGTAAGAAAAATATGAGTTAAAAACTCCTTTTCCATGAAATCCCATTTGTTTTGCTTTGTGAGCATACCCTATAGAAGAAAATAGAATTCTGACTGTGAGGGGAAATCTGGACCTCCAGTGATTGTTATAGAAGAATAGGAAATCTTGACACCAAGGGTATGCTATCAAATACTTAGTATAGGACTGCCTACTTCTTTGTGAGAAGGCTCTGTGGTAAATAGAAAATGCTGATAAAATTTTTTCTTTTTGTTTCATTAAGCCAAAAGTTTTATTTGATGTTTGAGATCCATTGTGCTTTGAAATATAATCTTCTTAGCATCCCTGCCATAGGTTTTTATGAAAGGTGATTTAGCGTACTGTGGTGGGCTAAATCCATTTCTTCTTTTTATGGGAAACATTTTCTATTTAAAAAAAATGAAAATGGCCAATACTCTTTAATAGGAAATTTTATTCATCATTGAGTGGAGGCTTTCTTAAAATATTTTTATTCAAAGACATATTTTTTTGAGAGAGAGAGAGAGAGAGAGAGAGAGAGAGAGAGAGAGAGAGAGAAAGAGATTTTTAATATTTATTTTTTTAGTTTTTGGCGGATACAACATCTTTATTTGTATGTGGTGCTGAGGATTGAACTCAGAGGCATGCGCATGCCAGGTGAGCACACTACTGCTTGAGACATATCCCCAGCCTCCTCAAACACACCTTTTATTTAAAATATAGAAATGACTGCCTTTACAAAGCCAGTTATGTAAAAAAAAAAAATCAGACACTTTAAAATAAACAGATCACTCACATTATATTTTCTACAAAAATATTTTATTTACCATTAAATTTAGAAAAATATAAAAGAATCAAATTATTTCACATACATATAAAAGTTAACCTTAGATAAAACATATATAAATTTATACATAATGTTCTAGAGTGCACATGCACATACATATTCTAAAATATATATAAGATTTCATCGACTTGGAGAAAAATTTCAGGAAGTATCTAGTATTGATATTATTTAATACACTTTCATGAATAAGTAATTACAAAATCGTGTCTAAACTTGTGAGAAATAGTTTCATATGTTATCTTTATCCCAAAAAAATAAATTTTCATAGATTTATCAGAGGATACATAATCTGTCATTCCTCACTGTCTTATCATGCATTCACTTCTTTTCTTATTTTTAGCATGGATTCTCTAGTACATTAAGATTTCTTTCTTCATTTGTATATTTAGTTTTTCACTTCTACCTATTTTGTTTTACTTTCTTAATCACTCTTTGTATTCTGTCTTTCTGCATCTCACTCAGAATAGATTTAAATGAGACAATATATTATTTTTTAATAAATGAATATATTTTAGTTGCTTCAAAAGTATTTGCTTTCTTTTCATAATATGTTATAGTTATTCTTGAGTATTACAAACTCCACAATGGAATATATACAACATTTCAACATATATAAACATGCTTTTTTATTTATGTATTTAAATATTTTATTTCCTCTGAATTTGCTCACAATCTTTTATAACATAATTTTTAGATTTTATTCTAATTTATTATAAAAGACAGTAGAATGCATTGTAATTCATATTACCCAAATAGAGTACAATTTTTCATATCTCTTATACACAACAGAGTCACACCATTCATGTCTTCATACATGTACATAGGATAATGACATCCATCTCATTTCATCACTTTCCTATCCCCATGCTCCCTTTCTTTCCCTTCCTCCACGCTGCCTTATCTATAGTTTTTTCTGTTCCTCCCATGCTTCTCCCTCATTTCCATTACGTATCAGAAATTTTATGTCAGAGAAAACATTCAGCATTTGGTTTGGGGAATTGGCTTACTTCACTTAGCATAATATTCTTCAGCTCCATCCATTTACTTGCACATGCCATGATTTCATTCTCTTAAATGATGAACATTATCCCATTTTGTATAAAAAGAACATTTTCTTTATCAATTCATATACTGAAGGGCATCACAGCACACTACATGAATGCAGCTACAACAATGTTTACACTACCACAATTTAAAAAATGATTTTAACTATCAGATTATAAATGCTTTTTCTAAAAATCTGATATAAAGGTATAAAAACTCTACATGGTTTCTATTGAACATTGTGGACGGTGAAGGTGTTGAATATTTTCTTATATATGTATCATCAGAAATACTATTATTTCTACTAATAAAATGTTTCTAAAATGAAAATATTAAATGGAGAAGCCAATAAAGTAATAGCTTTGCCTCATAATGTATTAGGTGTAAGACTTTGCAAATATTATAGTATTTTTAGGTGTAAAACCTTAACTAGATTTCATTTGAATCTTAGCTTTTCGCACTTAGTAACTTTATAAACTATGATATATCACTTAACTCGGGGATTCTCAGTTTGCTTATCTGTCAATCATTAATAATTGCTCTCAGATTTTTCTGGAAAATTTGAACATGCACAACATTGTTTTCTTTTTCTTTTCTAAAAATATTTATTTATTTAATTATTTTTTAAAGAGAGAGACAGAATTTTAATTTTAATTTTTTTTTTTTTTTTTTTTTTTTTTTAGTTTTTGGTGGACACAACATCTTTGTTTGTATGCGGTGCTGATAATCAAACCCAGGCCACACACACTCCAGGCGAGCGCACTACCTCTGGAGCCACATTAAACTCACTCTTTATGTAAATATGATATCATCTTGTCTTGAGTGGAATGACTCTACAGTTCTTTAAGTGACTCCCTAAGTATCATCAAGCAAAATGTCAAATCTTTGATATTGTTCCATAAGAAATTTGGAAAAGAATGTGGCACATTAAATGTATATCCTAATAAAATTAAAAAGCCTTGAAAAATATGTCCCAGATACTTGTGCTTTAATCTATTAGGACTAATGTTTTAGACTGTATAGTTGAGAAAATAAATGTTGTAAAGAACCCCACATCTCAGTGATTTATTTAATCAATGTTTATTTCCCACTCTAAAAGGTCTAAAGTGAACAAAATCTAATGGTCAGGCAGGTATACTGTGTGACTTACATCTGAGATAGTTTTCAGAACTCTGGGGTTCCTGCATTTCATGGGTTTTATGAATCATTTTTCCTCTACAATTTGTTAGTATCACAAGAGTACATGTTTCCATCAAAATAATCAACCTTAGTCTCCCAGACTTTAGAAATCTTCACTTTATGATGGTGTGCTTTGGGAGAGGCATTAGCTTTCAGAATCAGTTTCAGCCTTCAGCACACTTGTTTGTGCTACTTGCCATCTTGAAGTATTTTTTCCAGCAAAAAGTATGCTTAGAGGGTTGTTTTGTGTATGGAGATAAACTTGAATTTTTATTTAACTTGCCTCTTGGCTGATTCATGTCTCTTAACCAGTGATGAATTTCTATTAATAATTTTACATGAATAATAAATGTAAAGGGATATTTAATAGAATAAAATTATAAGTAAAAATAGAATGAGCCATTTTGCCTTCATTAGGATTGCCAAATGAGAAAGAAATTTAATGTATTTTAAATATTTGTAATTTAAAATTATTGTACTTAAAATATTATAGCAATACCTTTAAAACTGTTTCTTTATCTTAAAATATATAATTGAAACTTTATAACTTAAAGATTATTTTTTTAAACCTGAACTCAATAAATCACATCTCACCAGGTGCAAAACTCAAAAATGAAGGCAGAGAATTTCTATATTAAGAACAAGATTAATTTAAAAAAAAAAATAGATGGCTATTATAAAATCTGAAAGATAATGTTGAAAAGATCCTTCAGAATGAAAACAGAAGATTAGACAAGGAGATTAAATTTTCCTAACATGATTCTAAAATGAGAGAAATGAGATATGGAAAAGGGGAGACAGAACATGAAAAAATAAAATTCCCTACTGCTGAGTGGGAATGTGAATCTTCAAAGAGTTTTAAGTCTTTCCACAAAGTAAAAAGTGATCATGAATAAAGGTGCCAAAACCACAGTTGTCCCTGTGTTACCACCAGTCTCCCTGTCTAAAGACACAGGAGAAGTTGTTTCATGTTTTTTGAGATAAGGTTTAAAACTAAACATACAAGCCAGTCAACCTTTCTTTAAACTATGAGCTAAACATAAAGACCATGGTGTCAACACAGACTTTATATCCTGTGATATTACTGTGTCTGTGTTTCAAACAATTTCATCTGTTGCTTTATGAATTTTTAAAAATGACTGAATTCTGTAATGGAGTCATTTGTAAATTACCTGATAAATGTTGAATAAGAAAAAGTTATCTACCATATCTAGAAAGGCATTAAAATTAATTAATCTATAGAACTAGAAGTAAAAGTGTCCCAGAAATGAATGTAAATTTGCTAGTTTACATTTAACTTCTGGATTCTTACCATGTATCCATTAAATTATAAGATTTGAAGAAAAATATTTTAAGACAGTTTGTACTAGTTATTTGTCTTGGCTAAGGGAAGTCAGACCTCTTAAGACCAACTCCATTCCTCTTTGATATACCCCTAAATGCTGTGTGGTTCTGCACTGGCTTTGGCCTTGTTGTTCAGTTCCTACTATTCTGTAGCACTTTTTGTTCTGACATTATTTAAATAGTGCTCTCATTCTGGGTGGTTCTACACATTATGTATTATCAGCAACAAGCATAGGGTAATCATTAATTATTGAAGAAATACGAAGGCAAGTTACTTCTAAAAAATAGATAAAGAGAGCTAATTATTTTCTTTAACTTTTTTAAGACCTAAATATAATTACTCAAAAACTTGTTCTTCATTTTTTTTTGATGTCACACTGGAAAGACATGAGAGAGACACATGGACAGACACAGGGGATGTATAAAATTTTCTGAGGTTAAACCTTGTTGTGCACACCCATTTCTCATGTATTTGCTTAAAATTCTGACTTCTTTTCTCTAATATATAAAATCATTAAGATTTTGTAAATTAGAATGCTTATTAGTTTTGACTTTACATCAAAATTGATTGATATTTTCTTGCCAAGAATTTATTTATTTCATGATCCTCAGATTTTTGAGGCTTACTTAATATTCTTATCATGTTTCTCTTATGCTTGCATTACTCAGAGACAGAATTGCTGTATTCTTTCATATGTATTTCTTAAGAGCAAAAACTTCAGAGTATTTGTTTTGGGTATCAAAGGTATTTTAAATTAATCTCATGGTAAAACAACTCTAAATACTCCTTTCTATGTTTTACATTTTCAAATTGAGGTTTTCTTCAGAGCATATTTTACTGAATATTTGTGTTTCACAATAACAGACTCAGAAATTTCAGTCACTAAAAGCCCTTTATTTACTGAAATATGTACAATTTGGATTTTTAATTTTGTGCAGCTACAATCATATTTGATAAAAATAGTTATGATGCTTTCATGAACAAAAGTACATTACAAAAATAGATGTATTTCACTATACCTTAATAAAAATGGACATGTATGTGTATCATTATTTAAATGTTTATTTTCACCTCTGGGTATATTTTACCAATATTATTATAAAATAAATCATATAACATTTATTAATATATGTTTATTTGTTTGTACCATATTTATTTATTATGTTATTGTTGTATACATATTACTGGTTAACACATTCTTTTTTTTTAAAGAGAGAGTGAGAATTTTAATATTTATTTTTTAGTTTTCAGCAGACACACATCTTTGTTTGTATGTGGTGCTGAGGATCAAACCTGGGCTGCATGCATGCCAGGCAAGTGCGCTACTGCTTGAGCCACTCCCCAGCCCCAGGTTAATAGATTCGTAAAAAGAAAATGCTATTTAATAACCATAGAAATGGAATATTAAAGATCTTTTTAAACTACTTTTTTAATACATATTTTCTTTTATCTTTCTAAAACCTTCTAAAATGTGTAAATTTATAAATATACACATTAAGGAACAAGAGATCCTATGGCAATAAGTAATATATCAAAGAATCAAAACCTGATAAATTCAGTGCTAGAATTAACAGTTTTCCTGAAATGCAGGTCAACGATGTCTCTAATGCAGATAGTAAGCAAAACATTAAAATAACTAAATAACTGTAATTGAAATGATTCAGCAAACTATTTGGCATGACCATATATGGCCTCAATTTTAATCAAATATATATTAGATTTATTTATAATATATAGGTTAATTTATTCCTTTATGATCACTATCTCTTCTTTGAGAAATGACCTCTAGTAAACAGCCTCATTTGGCCTCAGGATGTGTGTACAGTAAGAAAAAAAGCCTCAAGAGTTCTATTATATTCATAATATATTCACATATTCCCAAGGTCTCTCACATACTGGTCAGTCACACACACCAAGCAATTTGAATGTTCATGAAGTTTTGCAATATAACATTGTTATCCTTCCAAGCCATTTCTAAGAATTCTGTGTGATTTATTGAAAACATCAAGGAAAATGAATATGTCTTTTTAAACCCAGAACTTGAAATGACACTGGACTCAAGAGATCAAGTTTATGAAGAAAGGAGTTATGTGTTATGGCTTCTGTTTATCTGCAGAAGAGCTGTCAAGGTGAAAGGGGTTGTGTGAGAATGGCCTTAGGCCTGAGCCTAAGCAACTCCTGTAATGCCAGATTCATGAGACCCCAATAGACCTCCAGGAGATGAATCTGATGCAGTCACACAAGAGTGTTTATTGTAAGCTCAAGCCTGGACTCACAACCATTTCAGATATAGTGGTCCCAAAGAATGAGTCTTGACCCTTAATTCATTGAGGATTAATAGATTTTATGGGATATTGTATGCATCACAACATCACACAGCCAATCATTTCACATCACAGAAAAGTCAAACAACAACTCTTAACATTGATTAGCACATTCATTGGCAGAAACAAGTTGTGTAAGGGTGATTGGTTAGTTCAAGTTGTGGATACTTTTGAACCGATTGGTTTAGGCCATGAGAGGTTGCAAGAGTGTATATGATAAACTTGCCTAATCATGTTACCAATCAACAAAACTACTGGGAAGGTCACCTGGTGTTTCTGGTGTTTTCTGTGTCTCATGTTTTTTGTGGTAGCTAGGGGGTTGCTGTGGGTCCTAACCTAGTGTCACTGAGTCAGGATCACTTGGCATGGAAGATCTCTCCAGTTATTTACAGACAAACAACTCACCAGGGTTGGTATATGCCTAGGAGCACTCTGAGTTTTTCCATGGACAAGGGTAACTCCCCCCTTTGGACAGGCTTTGCTCTTAGGTGGCTGGTTTCTCAAAAATGGAGTCACATCAGTTTCTCACTCCATTTAAAAAACTCCATTTTGAAACCTTAGGTCATAAATAGAGGTCACTTTTCACCAGGCACACCCACAGAGCCCTCTAATATGGCCTCAGACAAATTACTTGTCCTCACCCTGATAAGCTGAATAAAGCCTCTGGCAGGCTTTTCTCTCCTGATAAGAGTGAAAGTTGAGAATATCAGGATGGAGACCACCAGACCAGATATTTCTGAGCTCAGGGTAAATGAGAAATCTGGTGGTACCTGAATATTACAAGGTGTGGTAAAAAATAAAAAATAAAAACAAAATTTAGTATAAAAAATAGAGCTAAAAACAGGGTTTTAGCCAGCCTAAACGAGTATGTACTCCAGCTGGAGAGCCTGATGAGAACCTACACTGACATCCCATCTCTTGCCATCATTTTCCTATTCTCTGTGTGATCCTCACTGCTCTCAAACTCTACCGCCTTGTCTGGACCTTTGTGAGAGCTGCAACTTCTCCCTGTGACCCTCTCCTCAACTGGTCGTCCACTCCCCACCAGAAAAAGCCTGTTTTGGTTTAGGACCTGATCACTGCTGTCTGAGTGAGTGTGAATCTGCAGGACATAAAGCCTAAGGCTTGAGAGTTTTGAACTTAGCATTCAGATGAAATGTCTGTCACTAGCCTGTCATGATTAAATCTGTTTTGCAATGTTCAGAATTAATCTAATATTGTTTTCTGGGAATTAATTAATCTAGAATTGCTTGGTGTTATTTGATTATCTCCACTGCAGGGCCTATCATTAAGGATTGTTGTTTTCTTCATTAGGAACCTCTAGAGTAAAGTTGTATTAAGAATTTGAGTGAATAAAGAATTGAAAGGGGCAGAAATGCATGGACATTCTTTATATCTCCCCTTGACTGCAATGTCACAAATTTGCTCCCTGGCAAAATGTTGTTATTATTTTTAAAGTATTAAATTAAGGAATTCTTATCACTTAAGATTATTATTTACTTCAATTCTAAATGTTGACTTTACTTTTGGCATTATCTGCCCATTTGTCGCAGGTCTGCCTACCTTGTGGGCGCGTGTGGCGGCTCTGCTCTGACCCTACTCCAATTGGGGTTATGTGACTACCACACCAGAGGGCCACTGGGCCTGATCTGGGCATGAAGGCTCTGCTCTACCCCTACTCCAGTTGGGGTGACGTGTGTACCATGCTGGCATGCCTCTGGGCCTGATCCGCTGGTCTGTCGCAGGCCTGCCTACTTTGCGGGCGCGGGTGGTGGCTCTGCTCTGTCCCTACTCCAATTGAGGTCATGCCGGCGGGCCGCTGGGCCCATTCCAGGAGCGGGCAGCAGCTCTGCTCTGCCCCTCTGGCTTGATGACAAAGTGAGAGAGACTCGGGTGTTTGTGACTCATTTTCTTTACCAGGAGACCAACTCTTTGTGTCGCCGCTGGTATCGATGAAGTTCTCTCCTCCACTGCTTTCTGATGACATTAGATCTCTGCCGTGTTGTTATCCCACGCGAATGGCAGCATTTCGTCTCCTTTGCCGGCTGACCAAAGAAACAGGTGAGTCCTGACCGGTCCTCACAAGCCCCGTCTTCTGCGATGGAAATCCTTCCTCTAGCTTTTGGAGCACCCCAATTTTGCTGGAAATTCCTAACAAGATAGCTTTTAGCCTTTCTAACTCGTCATTCTCCCAGCACAAAGATGGGGTACACGGGGGTAATGCACTCCCTTCGCCCCCATCTTCTATTCTGTCAAGTATTGATATTGTGATATCTCCTGTAGTTTTATTGCCTGGAGTAGCTGATTTTTTCTTAACTGGATTTGTAGTTCTTTGTATGTATTTTTAATATGATTTTTAAAAAGTGGTTTATAGACTTGTGTACATGTTCTAAGTGATATCACCCTTCTTTCTCAGTTATTTTTGCATGGATCAGGAATCAATAAGTCCTTACTGTTCTTGCTTTATCTTCTTGACAAAATACAAATGCGCTTATAGGAAATGTTTCTCTTGAAACTGAAATAGCGATCAATTCATCACCTCTTCATGTGTTCCAAATGGTAACAAGATATCTGCATTGGTAGCAAATCATAATGGATCATATAAATTTAATTTAGAGTAACATGTTTACATAAACTTTGTGACAATAGCCAAGCTTTCTGTGTTTATTAATTTCTCCTACAATAACAGTAAGGGTGGTGATTATTGCATAGGAATAAAAACTCTGATATTCAATCATTCTTTTGGGTGATAACATACAACTGAATTTTTAACATGTTGTAATTTCCTCACAGGATAACAAAGAAGAAATAAATTTATAACCTGCACTTTATTGAAGGTAATAGCTTTTCTACAAGGGGTGAAATATTTCATTTTGTTTTTATTTTCTTAAAATGGCATAGACTAATTCTGAAAAAGTACTTAAGCACTTTATTTATTTATATATATTTTTGGATGTTGATGGGACTTTATTTTGTTTATTTTGTTTATATGCAGTGCTTAGATGAAACCCTGTGCATCAAACATGCTAAGCAAGTGTTCTACCATTGAGTCACAACCCAGATCCAGGCACAGACACAGGTCTTTCAGCTCTTTCTTGATGTGTAGAATTTCTCACCCATGCCCCTGCTATCTTGATCTAAGTATCCATACATTTACTTCACACTGATACAGTGATTTGATGCACATACAGAATACCATTTACTGCAACAAAACAGCATGGTTTACAACTTAAATCAATTTTAAGCATTCAAGCTAATTAGAGTCATAAAGATGTAAGAATAGGGCCTTTTAATTCACTGGTATATTAAACTATTTAAGATGGTTGGGCTTTTTATACAAAAAATCCTGAAGTAGTCCTGAAGAATATTTGGATTGAAACAGGTGAAAAATAATGGTTGAGGCCCACTGCTCTTTTGTGTTTCACTAATATTAATTCAGAGACCATTAGGAGCAGCACACTAGCTGAGCTGAATAAAGATGGCCAATTTCAAAGAAAATCATGTTTTATATAATACAGGACCTTTTAGATCAGAGCAGGTTGACTCTTTTGGAAAGCAAATGTGTAAGCCATGCAGTTCACAAGACATGACATGGATCATCCAAATTCCAAATGGCTTGTGAGGCCTCTGTTTGGCAGCAGAAGACCCTCAACACTGGCTCCCACAAAAGAGATTCCTGCAGTCCAATATTGGGATTAGAAAATTGTAGTAAACTATGGTGAAAGTAATTTTGAAGACAGATGTATTCTCTTTGTTTCCAGAAAAAAAAGAGTAAGAAAAATATGAGTTAAAAACTCCTTTTCCATGAAATCCCATTTGTTTTGCTTTGTGAGCATACCCTATAGAAGAAAATAGAATGCTGACTGTGAGGGGAAATCTGGTCCTCCAGTGATTGTTATAGAAGAATAGGAAATGTTGACACCAAGGGTATGCTATCAAATACTTAGCATAGGACTGCCTACTTCTTTGAGAGAATGCTCTGTGGTAAATAGAAAATGCTGATAAAATCTTTTCTTTTTGTTTCATTAAGCCAAAAGTTTTATTTGATGTTTGAGATCCATTGTGCTTTGAAATATAATCTTAGCATCCCTGCCATAGGTTTTTATGAAAGGTATTTAGCGTACTGTGGTGGGCTAACATCCATTTCTTCTTTTTATGGGAAACATTTTCTACTTAAAAAAAAATGAAAATGGCCAATACTCTTTAATAGGGAATTTTATTCATCATTGAGTGGAGGCTTTCTTAAAATATTTTTATTCAAACGCATATTTTTTTGAGAGAGAGAGAGAGAGAGAGAGAGAGAGAGAGAGAGAGAGAGAGAAAGAGAGAAAGATTTTTAATATTTATTTTTTTAGTTTTTGGCAGATACAACATCTTTATTTGTATGTGGTGCTGAGGATCGAACTCAGAGGCATGTGCATGCCAGGTGAGCACACTACTGCTTGAGACATATCCCCAGCCTCCTCAAACACACCTTTTATTTAAAACATAGAAATGACTGGCTTTACAAAGCCAGTTATGTAAAAAAAAAATTCAGACACTTTAAAATAAACAGATCACTCACTTTATATTTTCTACAAAAATATTTTATTTACCATTATATAGAAAAATATAAAAGTATCAAATTATTTCACATACATATAAAAGTTAACCTTAGATAAAACATATATACATTTATACATAGTGTTCTAGAGTGCACATGCACATACATATTCTAAAATATATATAAGATTTCATCGACTTGGAGAAAAATTTCAGGAAGTATCTAGTATTGATATTATTTAATGCACTTTCATGAATAAGTAATTACAAAATTGTGTCTAAACTTGTGAGAAATAGTTTCATATGTTATCTTTATCCCAAAAAAATAAGTTTTCATAGATTTATCAGAGGATACATAATCTGTCATTCCTCACTGTCTTATCATGCATTCACTTCTTTTCTTATTTTTAGCATGGATTCTCTAGTACATTAAGACTTCTTTCTTCATTTGTATATTTAGTTTTTCACTTCTACCTATTTTGTTTTACTTTCTTAATCACTCTTTGTATTCTGTCTTTCTGCATCTCACTCAAAGAATAGATTTAAATGAGACAATATATTATTTTTTAATAAATAAATATATTTTAGTTGCTTCAAAAGTATTTGTTTTTTTCATAATATGTTATAGTTATTCTTGAGTATTACAAACTCCACGATGGAATATATACAACATTTCAACATATATAAACATGCTTTTTTATTTTTGTATTTAAATATTTTATTTCCTCGGAATTTGCTCACAATCTTTTATGACATAATTTTTAGATTTTATTCTAATTTATTATAAAAGACAGTTGAATGCATTGAATGTACCCAAATAGAGTACAATTTTTCATATCTCTTGTACACAACAGAGTCACACCATTCATGTCTTCATACATGTACTTAGGATAATGACATCCATCTCATTTCATCACTTTCCTATCCCCATGCTCCCTTTCTTTCCCTTCCTCCACGCTGCCTTATCTATAGTTTTTTCTGTTCCTCCCATGCTTCTCCCTCATTTCCATTACGTATCAGAAATTTTATGTCAGAGAAAACATTCAGCATTTGGTTTGGGGGATTGGCTTACTTCACTTAGCATAATATTCTTCAGCTCCATCCATTTACTTGCATATGCCATGATTTCATTCTCTTAAATGATGAGCATTATCCCATTTTGTATAAAAAGAACATTTTCTTTATCAATTCATATACTGAAGGGCATCACAGCACACTACATGAATGCAGCTACAACAATGTTTATACTACCACAATTTAAAAAATGATTTTAACTATCAGATTATAAATGCTTTTTCTAAAAATCTGATATAAAGGTATAAAAACTCTACATGGTTTCTATTGAACATTGTGGATGTTGAAGGTGTTGAATATTTTCTTATATATGTATCATCAGAAATACTATTATTTCTACTAATAGAATGTTTCTAAAATGAAAATATTAAATGGAGAAGCCAATAATGTAATAGCCTTGCCTCATAATGTATTAGGTGTAAGACTTTGTGAATATTATAGTATTTTTTAGGTGTAAAACCTTAACTAGATTTCATTAGAATCTTAGCTTTTCTCATTTAGTAACTTTATAAACTATGATATATCACTTAATTCGGGGATTCTCAGTTTGCCTATCTGTCAATCATTAATAATTGCTCTCAGATTTTTCTGGAAAATTTGAACATGCCCAACATTGTTTTCTTTTTCTTTTTTAAAAATATTTATTTATTTATTTATTTATTTATTTATTTATTTATTTATTTTTTAAAGAGAGAGAGAAAGAGGGAGAATTTTAATTTTAATATTTTTTTGTTTTTTTGTTTTTTTGTTTTCGGCGGACACAACATCTTTGTTTGGATGTGGTGCTGAGGATCAAACGCAGGCCACACACACTCCAGGCAAGCTCACTACCTCTTGAGCCACATCCCCAGCCCTGTTTTCTTTACTTATATGTTATAAAAGAAATTTTCAGAGTTCTCTAAAGTAAAGTAGCCCTGAAACAAAGCAAGCGCTCTATACAATGTAGACATGCAGTGGTCATAACTTTTGAGATCAGAACTACATGAACCTTGGTTTCGTATACCCCATCAATTCAAGTTTTGTAAACAAAGGATAAGACAATGTTTTTGTACCATGAAGAAGACCTCATAGCAGGACAGGTAGACACTGCAGTCACTTATCCCCATGAAGTCCCAATATCACATCCACTTATCACTTACACCACATTTTCAAAAAACATCTCATTACATCAAAACTGGTATATGAGATGTAACCTCACTAAAAGTCTCACCAAGCTCAAAAAAATTTGGACACCATACATCGGAGGGAGGAAGCCAGGACCAGATGAAACAGAAACTGCTTGCATTAAGACCTGTAGCCACCTTGGTGATGTAGCTGAACACAAAGAAAAATGAAAGCATGAGTTTTGGTGTTTAGAGAGAAGTGTGCAAAAGGCATATTTGTTCTAAGACAAGGAAGCAATGTAAACCATAATTGTAACTATACACTTATAAATCACAATTTTAAACAAAAGGACAGAAAACAGGCAGAAGTATCAAATTAAAGAACAGGATAGAGTTTTTAACTCATAACAGAAGACTTGACAATCCTTACCAAAGGGGTGAAGATGTCATGAAATTTTCCTTTATGAAGGTAATTTGTGGAAGGAGTGAGTTTTTCATTTCTGAAGAAAATTTTGCCAGAAAGTATAGAATAATAGAAGGAATAGCAAAAACACAAAAGTCACAGAAGGAAGCTAGAGTCTAGTAAGATGTTCAGTTATAGGGTTGGGGATATAACTCAGTTGGTAGAGTGCTGGCCTCACATTCACAAGGCCCTGGGTTTAATCCCCAGTACCACCAAAGAAAAGTTCAGTTACAAATTTTTATTGTGTTTATCATGATGTCATTTAGAACTATTATTAGTATTATTATTTAAATCAGGGTTTGAACCCACAGGTGATTAAGTACTGAGCCAAACCTCAGCTCTTTCTTTTCTTTTTTCTTTCTTTCTTTTTTTGTTTTTGAGACTTAATCTTGCAGAATTTCTGAGACTGGCTTTGAGCTTGCAATTCTCATGCCTTAGTCTCTAGAGCCAACCAAGATTACAGGCATTCGCCACCATGCCCAGCTTGGAATTTTTTTAAGTTATTTTATTTTTATATATCAGGACTTCATCTGACAATGATTGTATTTTCTTTTGCTAATGTTTTGAATAGAATCTGTGCCTTATACCACAAATAACCTAAAAACTCACTCTTTGTGTAAATATGATATCATCTTGGCATGAGTGGAATGACTCTACAGTTCTTTAAGTGACTCCCTAAGTATCATCAAGCAAAATGTCAAATCTTTGATATTGTTCCATAAGAAATTTGGAAAAGAATGTGGCACATTAAATGTATATTCTAATAAAATTAAAAAGCCTTGAAAAATATGTCCCAGATACTTGTGCTTTAATCTATTAGGACTAATGTTTTAGACTGTATAGTTGAGAAAATAAATGTTGTTTAGAACCCCACATCTCAGTGATTTATTTAATCAATGTTTATTTCCCACTCTAAAAGTTCTAAAGTGAACAAAATCTAATGGTCAGGCAGGTATACTGTGTGGCTTACATCTGAGATAGTTTTCAGAACTCTGGGGTTCCTGCATTTCATGGGTTTTATCAATCATTTTTTCTCTACAATTTGTTAGTATCACAAGAGTACGTGTTTCCATCAAAAATATCCACCTTAGTCTCCCAGACTTTAGAAATCTTCACTTTGTGATGGTGTGCTGTGGGAGAGGCATTAGCTTTCAGAATCAGTTTCAGCCTTCAGCACACTTGTTTGTGCTACTTGCCATCTTGAAGTATTTTTTCCAGCAAAAAGTATGCTTAGAGAGTTGTTTTGTGTATGGAGATAAACATGAATTTTTATTTAACTTGCCTCTTGGCTGACTCATGTCTCTTAACCAGTGATGAATGTCTGTTAATAATTTTACATGAATAATAAATGAAAAGGCATATTTAATAGTATAAAATTATAAGTAAAAAAAGAATTACGCCTTCATTAGGATTGCCAAATGAGAAAGAAATTTAATGTAGTTAAAATATTTGTAATTTAAAATTGTTGTACTTAAAATATTATAGCAAATACGGTAACTTTAAAACTGTTTCCTTATCTTAAAATATATAATTGAAACTTTATAACTTAAAGATTATTTTCTCAAACCTGAACACAATAAATCACACCTCACCAGGTGCAAAACTCAAAAATGAAGAGAGAGAATTTGTATATTAAGAACAAGTTTTAATTTTTTTTAAAAAAAAATAGATGGCTATTATAAAACCTGAAAGATAATGTTGAAAAGATCCTTCAGAATGAAAACAGAAGATTAGACAAGGACATTAAATTTTCCTAAAATGATTCTAAAATGAGAGAAATGAGATATGGAAAAGGGGAGATAGAACATGAAAAAATAAAATTTGGTTTAAAACTAAACACACAAGCCAGTTAAGCTTTCTTTAAACTAGGAGCTAAACATAAAGGCCATGGTGTCTACACAGACTTTATATCCTGTGATATTACTGTGTCTGTGTTTTAAACAATTTCATCTGTTGCTATATGAATTTTTAAAAATGACCATATTCTGTAATGGAGTCCTTTGTAAATTACCTGATAAATGTTGAATAAGAAAAAGTTATCTACCATATCTAGAAAGGCATTAAAATTAATTAATTTATAGAACTAGAAGTAAAAGTGTCCCAGAAATGAATGTAAATTTGCTAGTTTACATTTAACTTATGGATTCTTACCATGTATCCATTAAATTATAAGATTCGAAGAAAAATATTTTAAGACAGTTTGTACTAGTTATTTGTCTTGGCTAAGGGAAGTCAGACCTCTTAAGACCAACTCCATTCCTCTTTGATATACCCCTAAATGCTGTGTGGTCCTGCACTGGCTTTGGCCTTGTTTTTCAGTTCCTACTCTTCTGTAGCACTTTTTGTTCTGACATTATTTAAATAGTGCTCTCATTCTGGGTGGTTCTACACATTCTATATTATCAGCAACAAGCACAGGGTAATCATAAATTATTGAAGAAATAGGAAGGCAAATTACTTCTAAAAATAGATAAAGAGAGCTAATTATTTTCTTTAAATTTTTTAAGACCTAAATATAATTACTCAAAAACTTGTTCTTCATTTTTTTTTGATGTCACACTGGAAAGACATGAGAGAGACACATGGACAGACACAGGGGATGTATAAAATTTTCTGAGGTTAAACCTTGTTGTGCACACCCATTTCTCATGTATTTGCTTAAAATTCTGACTTCTTTTCTCTAATATATAAAATAATTAAGATTTGGTAAATTAGAATGCTTATTAGTTTTGACTTTACATCAAAATTGATTGATATTTTCTTGCCAAGAATTTATTTATTTCATGATCCTCAGATTTTTGAGGCTTACTTAATATTCTTATCATGTTTCTCTTATGCTTGCATTACTCAGAGACAGAATTGCTGTATTCTTTCATATGTATTTCTTAAGAGCAAAAACTTCAGAGTATTTGTTTGGGTATCAAAGGTATTTTAAATTAATCTCATGGTAAAACAACTCTAAATTCTCCTTTCTATGTTTTTACATTTTCAAATTGAGGTTTTCTTCAGAGCATATTTTACTGAATATCTGTGTTTCACAATAACAGACTCAGAAATTTCAGTCACTAAACGCCACTTATTTACTGATATATGTACAATTTGGATTTTTAATTTTGTGCAGCTACAATCCTATTTGATAATAATATTTATGATGCTTTCATGAACAAAAGTATATTACAAAAATAGATGTATTTCACTATACCTTAATAAAAATGGACATGTATATGTATCATTATTTAAATGTTTATTTTCACCTCTGGGTATATTTTACCAATATAATTATAAAATAAATCATATAACATTTATTATTTTATGTTTATTTGTTTGTACCATATTTATTTATTATGTTATTGTTGTATACATATTGCTGGTTAATACATTCTGTTTTTTTAAAGAGAGAGAGAGAGAATTTTAGTATTTATTTTTTAGTTCTCAGCGGACACAACATCTTTGTTTGTATGTGGTGCTGAGGATCGAACCTGGGCTGCATGCATGCCAGGCAAGTGCGCTACTGCTTGAGCCACATCCGCAGCCCCAGGTTAATACATTCGTAAAAAGAAAATGCTATTTAATAACCATAGCAATGGTATATTAAAGAGCTTTTTAAACTACTCTTTTAATACATATTTTCTTTTATCTTTCTAAAATCTTCTAGAATGTGTAAATTTATAAATATACACATTGAGAAACAAGAGATCCTATGGCAATAAGTAATATATAAAAGTCTCAAAACCTGATAAATTCAGTGCTAGAATTAACAGTTTTCCTGAATTGCAGGTCAACGATGTCTCTAATGCAGACAGTAAGCAAAACATTAAAATAACTAAATAACTGTAATTGAAATGATTCAGCAAACAATTTGGCATGGTCATATATGTCATCAATTTGAATCAAATATATATTAGATTTATTTATAATATATAGGTTAATTTATTCCTTTATGATCACTATCTCTTCTTTGAGAAATGACCTCTAGTAAACAGCCTCATTTGGCCTTAGGATGTGTGTACGGTAAGAAAAATAGTCTCAAGAGTTCTATTATATTCATAATATATTCACACATTCCCAAGGCCTTTCACATACTGGTCAGTCACACACACCAAGCAATTTGAAAGTTCATGAAGTTTTGCAATATAACATTGTTATCCTTCCAAGCCATTTCTAAGAATTCTGTGTGACTTATTGAAAACATCAAGGAAAATGAATATGTCTTTTTAAACCCAGAACTTGAAATGACACTGGACTCAAGAGATAGAGTTTATGAAGACAGGAGTTATGTGTTATGGCTTCTGTTTATCTGCAGAAGAGCTGTCAAGGTGAAAGGGGTTGTGTGAGAATGGCCTTAGGCCTGAGCCTAAGCAACTCCTCTAATGCCAGATTCATGGAACCCCCATAGACCTCCAGGAGCTGAATCTGATGCAGTCACACAAGAGTGTTTATTGTAAGCTCAAGCCTGGACTCACAACCATTTCAGATACAGTGGTCCCAAAGAGTGAGTCTTGACCCTTAATTGATTGAGGATTAGTAGATTTTGGGGGATATTGTATGCATCACAACATAACACAGCCAATCATTTCACATCACAGAAAAGTCAAACAACAACTCTTAACTTTGATTAGCACATTCATTGGCAGGAACAAGTTGTGTAAGGGTGATTTTTTGGTTCAAGTTGTGGATACATTTGAACCGATTGGTTTAGGCCATGAGAGGTTGCAAGAGTGTATATGATAAACTTGCTAATCATGTTACCAATCAACAAAACTACTGGGAAGGTCACCTGGTTTTTCAGGTATTTTCTGTGTCTCATGCTTTTTGTGGTAGCTAGGGGGTTGCTATGGGTCCTAACCTAGTGTAACTGAGTCAGGATCACTTGGCATGGAAGATCTCTCCAGTTATTTACAGACAAACAACTCAGCAGGGTTATTATATGCCTAGGAGCACTATGAGTTTTTCCATGGACAAGGGTAACTCCCCCCTTTGGACAGGCTTTGCTCTGAGGTGGCTGGTTTCTCAAAAAGGGAGTCACATCAGTTTCTCACTCCATTTAAATAACTCCATTTTGAAACCTGAGGTCATTATTAGAGGTCAATTTTCACCAGGCACACCCACAGAGCCCCCTAATATGGCCTCAGACAAATTACTTGCCACCACCCTGATAAACTGAATAAAGCCGCTGGCAGGCTTTCCTCTCCTGATAAGAGTGAAAGGTGAGAATATCAGGATGGAGACCACCAGACCAGATATTTCTGACTTCAGGGTAAATGAGAAATCTGGTGGCACCTGATAATTACAAGGTGTGGTAAAAAATAAAAAATAAAAACAAAATTAGTATAAAAAATAGAGCTAATAAACAGTGATTTAGCCAGCCTAAAAAAGTATATACTCCAGCAGGAGAGCCTGATGTGGACCTACACTGACATCCCATCACTTGCCATCATTTTCCTATTCTCTGTGTGATCCTCACTGCTCTCAAACTCTACCGCCTTGTCTGGACCTTTGTGAGAGCTGCAACCTCTCCCTGTGACCCTCTCCTCAACTGTTTGTCCACTCCCCACCAGAAAAAGCCTGTTTTGGTTTGGGACCTGATTACTGCTGTCTGAGTGAGTGTGCATCTGCAGGACATAAACCTAAGGTTTGAGAGGTTTGAACTTAGCATTCAGAGGAAATGTCTGTCACTAGCCTGTCATGATTAAATCTGTTTTGCAATGTTCAGAATTAATCTAAAATTGTTTTCTGGGAATTAATTAATCTAGAATTGCTTGGTGTTATTTGATTATCTCCACTGCAGAGCCTATCATTAAGGATTGTTGTTTTCTTCATTAGGAACCTATAGAGTAAAGTTGAATTTAGAATTTGAGTGAATAAAGAATTGAAAGGGGCAGAAATGCATGGATATTCTTTATTTCTCCCCTTGACTGCAATGTCACAAATTTGCTCCCTGGAAACATGTTGTTATTATTTTTAAAGTATTAAATTAAGGAATTTTCATCACTAAAGATTATTATTATCTTCAATTCTAAATGTTGAATTTACTTTTGGCATTATCTCTGTCCTTTGACTGTTATTGTTATGGCTATTTACTGGTAATTAGGCCTTGCTTTACCAATGCTGAAGTATAACACCAGAGAAGCACATCAAGACAAGTTTAGAGTGGAAAGTTGAAGCTTTATTAAAGGACAGCAGAAAAGACTTCTCCCTGGAGGAAGAGGGGGACCCAATGTAGTGGTACCCGCTTTCTCCACAGAAAAGTCCACTTCACCATGGCTGATTTGGGAACTGTCAGCCAAAGAGTCTCTGCAAAATAGTTCAATGTAGATAAACTTTCTATTTTTGTGTTGCCCTGTTTACTTGGCCACTGGCCAAGGTGCTGGACACCCCTTTACTATTTTCACAAATATATCCAGTATAGTACTTTGAAGAAATAGCAAACAAGGCCTCTGGCCTTGAGCTAGGCTTCACAGAGATGTCTACATTTTTAAGATAAGTTACAAATTGGCTCCATGGTAACAGCTGGCAGAGGGAGGAAGAAAGGGTAGAAGAAGTTCTCCTCTTCTCAAGTGTTGTCCTTGAAGGGTTAACTTGCCCAGACAGTGAAAGAAAAAGCTGCTTTTATGTGAACTTCTGCAGACTGTAAACTTCTGAGCCCCTCTACTTGCATGCTGGGTATAAAACTCTGAAATTCCCTGAACTTGGAGGGATTGATTAATAACAGCAAAAGCTGTGCTCTCTGAACCTGGATGTAGCCAAATGAAACTGTTTCTTTCTATCTTCAGTGCCTTGCTTCATTTGTCCCTACAACAAACTGGGACACAGCACTGGAGGGAGTACTGTCACATGTGATGAGTCAGGTTTTGCAAGAGAAAACACCAACTGGGCTGCTATTTCATACATCTTTTCTACTTAGAGTAGCAATCTGACTCTGATTATCACCCCCAAACCTCTCCCCACAACAAGAGGCCTTTACATATAAGGGTCTGCTGACTGTCCCATGTCAGTCACATGTTATTTGGAAGCCAATGACAGATCCACATGGCTCCACCACGAATGTTTTATCAGACACCTGCACTCCACTGCTCCAAGGCCAGTTCCCAGCAGGCTCCAACTCAATGGCATCTCTGTTCTACACCATTTTTATGAATTTGAGTCAATAAAGGAACTATCTTGTTCTGTAATGATGAGCAACAGGAGATCGGATGGATCTCCAGTTCAGAAATTCCTCGTCATGACAATTTCAAATATTTCACTGTATTGGTCTAGACATCATTCAAGGATGAAGTAGGTGGCACTGTGGGTCTTGATTCTTTCAGGAACTATTAAGGGGTGAGAAAACTCCATTCAAAGAATAATATATATGAGAGAGAGAGAGAGAGAGAGAGAGAGAGAGAGAGAGAGAGAAATATATATTAAATACATGTGAAAGTAGCAATAGATATGCAAATCCAAATTCTAAAAAGAACATATATCATTCAAAGATCACAAAAGTATTCATTTGACTCATACAAACTAGGGGTAGAATTGTGGCTCAGGGTTAGAGTGCCCCTGACTTCAATCCCTGGTCTCTCCCCCACCAAAAAAAATGGGACTGAGTAAATAGCTCAGCATATAGAGTGCTTGCCTTCTAAGTATGAGGCCCTGGGGTCAATCCTCGGTACAGAGATTGAGAGGGGGGGGGAGAGGGAGAGAGAGATTGAACTTGCATGTAATTTAAATTCAAGTTAGTCCCACTTCTATTTTTTCCTGCCACACCAGAATAAAAGAGTTTCCTGAAATGTTTGGAATGTTTCTGTGGTTATTTATTTATTTATTTATTATTTACTTATTTTTATTTGGTGCTGAGGATCGAACCCAAGACCTTGCATGTGATATGTGAGTGCTCTATCACTGAGCCACAACCCCAGCCCCTTCTGTGGGTTATTTTAATGAAATGGTCTGACCATAAATAAGTAAATAACAAATTAATTAATAAATAAATACACCCTCAATTGATGACCCATTACAGTTTTTAAAAAATTTTTAAATGGGACACATAGACCACATTTAGGAGAGATTCATTCTTTTTAATGTCACCTAATATTATTCTGCTTTTTTCTCATGTGAAAAATCTCAGAATTATAAATTAAAATAATTTAAAAATGCCCTCCAGTTCTTGAAGAAAAACATTATAAATGATGCATACATTTGAAATAAAACATGGGGAAATAATGATTAATAATTCTGAAAGTGGAGTTTTTAGATGAACCAAAATTTCTCAGTTTTCCATGAATCTGGGTGCTTGTTTCATAAATTTTGAAGAAAAAAAATTATTTAAGCAAGAAGAAATAGAACGGCCACCATATTATAAGAGGATTGATATCAGAAAAAGAAATCCTTTTTGTGTGCCATCTTAGAAGTTTACTGATGGTTTTGGGCAGAACATGGAGCATAATGCATTTAAAATAGGCTTTGGAAAAGGCATCCTGACTACCATATGGGTTCACTTTTATTCTTTCTGTGACCCATCCTTTTTCCTTCAAATTCAATAAGGAATCACTCCTGGGACAAAGGACTTTGTAGAAGGTGTTCCCACAAGTAAGATTCAAGGTCTTTTTCTTTTGAAATAGACCTTAATGGTGCTCATTAACATCTTTCAGTTAGCCACCAGGTGTCTTTGAGTGAGGCACATTATCTGCATTACATGGTCATTATTAAACTTATTCTCTGTGAACAGAGAACCCTAGTTTTGGATATGTGAACAGAGAGTTAGAAAACTAGGGGTTTATTCTGAGACCTATGGAGAGATAAGGTGAAGTTCTGGATTTCAGGTTTTTGTTCTGGATTTGAGATACTGCTTCTGCTACATTTAAAAATCTCAGGACTCATGAAGAGAATGAGTTAAAAGCCAGCATCATCAAATGTGTGAGGCCCTAAGAACTTCAAAGTGACCCTGTTTCTAAATAAAAATATTAAAAAAAGGATGTGAATGTGAATCAGGGGATGAACACCTCTGGGTTGAATTTCTGGTACCAAAAAAAAAAAAAACAACAAACAAACACGCACACACACACAAAAAAAATAATAAACAAACAAACAAACAAACCCTCATGAGTAACAAGCCCTAAAATCAGCAGCCTCTCTCATGCTTGAATACAACAAATGTAGTTGTGGTTCTCTCCTGGTAATTATCTCAGTCTTCATTATGCATTCTGGAGACATGCTGGAATCATGGGACATGGAAGCCCACAAAGGGCTTTAGAAAAAAGCTGGAAACACCTTACAATTATGGAACAAAATGCCCATGTTTTCAACTGTTGATCTAAGCCTCACTAGACTAGTCAGAGGGAGGTGAACGCTAATTTACCACAGAGAGACCCTCTGGCCACAAGACTCTGGAGAGGACCATGAGGACTCCCTAGCCATGACTACCAGTTTCCACCATTGCCACTTCTGTCAGCTTTAAGCCACCTTCCTACCCAGTCTCAAGATAACAAGGCACACTTACCATTTCCTGGCTCTCAGGGTTCTCAGTGTTCTCCCTGTGATTTGTTTTCAGATTCTGCATAGCACAGACACCTGGGCTTGGATCCAGGACAGAAGCCTACAAAAAGTTTGAAAAAATGGTGGGCTCCAGACACCAAGGGAACAGAAGATTGTGGACGCCCTCCCCCTCATCACTGGCTGCATGAGGGTTGGACAGTTCTCACCTAAGAGACTGATTGGTCAAGGCTTCATGCCCTGCCTCCAACCTGAGGCAAGTGGGCGCAGAATCAAAGGCTGAATGACAGGCTGCTCCATTGTCACTGTTAAAAGACTATAGATCAGGGCTGAGGATATAGCTTAGTCAGTAGAGTGCTTTTTTGCTGATTAAGGCCATGAATTCAATCCCTTGCACTACACACACACACTCTACTCCCCCCCCAAAAAAATAAGTAAAGGACTTTGGGGACTAGGGTTATGGATAAGAGGTAAAGCACGTCTCTAGCATGCGTGAGGTACTGGGTTCAACACCCAGCACTGCATTAAAAAGCCACCCAAGAGAGGATGTGGCTCAAATGGTACAGCACTCCCTGGCATGTGGGGGGCCCAGTATTGATCATCAGCACCCCATGTTGTGTCCGCCAAAAACTAAAAGTAAATATTAAAAAAAGCCAACAAACCAACTACTAATGACATTTGCCAAAAATGAATGAGAACCAAATCTAGATGAATACTCTGACCTCTGTCTCTATATTCATGTGTCAATAAGCAAGAAGGTAAACTTCTCTGTGTCTAATCACTAAAATAAGGGGATAGTGATCGTTTTCTTCAGTGGGAAGTGATTAAAAATCATTATTATGTATAAAGAACTTTAAATGTGAAAAATCTATTTTGGACATGTATAATGATTTTGGACATGTATAAAAATATTGTGTAACTAACAATCATTTGTAATTTTATTATATAGTAGTTAATAAGAACCACAGAGATGCTATACCTATAAAGAACAGTCATTCTTTTCCTTTCATGAAAAAAAAAATCACCATAGTTTGAACTTATAGTTATTATGAAGCTAGTCATACTTAAAATTCTTCCTCCATTCAGTATTACTCTTTCAACAATGTTTGTTAGTTTATTTTCACCACATTATGGTGTTTCTTTTTTTTCTTTCTTTTTTCTCTTTTTTATTGGTTGTTCAAAACAATAAAAAGTTCTTGACATATCATATTTCATATATTAGATTCAAATGGGTTATGAACTCCCATTTTTAGCCCAAATACAGATTGCAGATTCACATCAGTTACACATCCACATTTTTACATAATGCCATTAGTAACTGTTGTATTCTGCTACCTTTCCTATCCTCTACTATGCCCCCTCCCCTCTTCTCTAAACCAGCTACTGTAATTCATTTCTCTCCTTGTTTTTTTCCCATTCCCCTCACAAGCTCTTATATGTAATTTTGTAAAACAATGAGGTTCTCCTTCCATTTTCATGCAATTTCCCTTTTCTCTCCCTTTCCCTCCCACCTCATGTCTCTGTTTAATATTAATCTTTTCCTCCTGCTCTTCCTCCGTGCTCTGTTCTTAGTAGCTCTCATTATATCAAAGAAGACATTTGCATTTGATTTTTAGGGATTGGCTAGCTTCACTTAGCATAATCTTCTCTAATGCCATCCATTTCCCTGCAAATTCCATGATTTTGTCACTTTTTAGTGCTGAGTAATACTCCACTGGGTATAAATGCCACATTTTTTTATCCATTCATCTATTGAAGGGCATCTGGGTTGGTTCCACAGTCCAGGTATTGTGAATTGTGATGCTATGAACATTGATGTGGCAGTATCCATTTAGTACACTCTTTTTAGGTCTTCAGGGAATAGTCCAAGAAGGGCAATAGCTAGGTGAAATGGTGATTTGACCCAGATTTTTTCAATCAAAAATTCTAAAGTATAAATCATCTACTATGACTGTTTAGCCTAAAGCAAGATACTCATTGAATACAGTATAAGCAGAAAGCCATAATTTTGTCAGAAAGATAACACTTGTAAATTCAGGTACTATCTATAGTTACTGGCTTGGTTAGGTATCTAATTGTTACTATCTATAGAAACCAATCAATTGAACAAAAGTTTCAGGCAATTAATACCTGAGTAAAATAGTGCTTTTGTTTATGTAGTAATACTAAGTTTATATATCTTTCTTTTCTAACAAGCTGAACATAGCATCAAAACCCCAATCTCTCAATATACAGGAATTTAACCAAGACTTTTTACTGAACAACCAATTTATTTAGTTAAGTGAGTTTAGTGATTGCTGCCTGAGCCAAAATGATTTTTCTCTGCATGCAAATCTGGGTCAGCTTCATGTAACATAAGGTCAAATGATTATAGGAATCCTCAAAGTTCAGCACTGCAGAGAAACAGCATGAATAATTTTCTTTCAAAAATGTTAAAAACTGATGTTACCAATCTACCACTGCATTTATTGAAAATCACAATGTTTTACCCAGGAGACATCTAATTTCTGCACCACAACTCACTTTAAAAGGCTCCAGTGTAAATTCATTGCAGAATGTATTTCTAGGTAAATAAATAATTTGACGCATGTATGAAATTTTTGAATAGATGCCAATTAAACAGGAGAGAAGAGCTGAAAAAATAAATTGTCATTTTAATTTTAAAGTAGTTTATCTTGAGCTATTACCATTGACAGTAGTTAGAGAGTCGGGCCATTTCTCTATTGAGGGCTCTTAATTTGTATCATACTATCAGCACAGTAGAAAACACATCTTTTGAATTCTCTAAGGCAAAAAATGTATTATTTTCTCAAGTTTCTTTGAGTGAATAATTGTCTCAAAAAAAATTTCTACTCTAAAATACTGCTATTATATAGTCTTGGTCAATCCACTGTTTTCTCAATAGACTGAAAACCATTACACATTGTTAGCAGTCTTACTTCAAAATTCCTTTGGTGGTATTCCTGAAAAATATGAATACTGAGACCTTTTACTTCCTACAGGGAAATCCTCTTCCATCACCTTATAATCCTAATTAAGAGTGGAAAGAAGTATCTTGTTTTTCAAGTTTTTATACCTATATATGTTTGTATACAATTATATATAAAATTCTTTAAAGTAATTTATATATATATACCCACACATTGCCTACATTAAAATTACTTTAAGGATAATATGTTTAATATACCTGGAGAATTTAACTTCAATGTGGTCTCTTGTACATGAATTCATGTAGCTGGTTTCAGTGGTACACGCCAGAGTCTTGGGATGCTGAGGCAGGATGATTGTGAGTTCCAAGCCAGCCTCAGCAATTTAGCGAGTTTCTCAGCAACTGAACTCAGTGATATCCTGTTTCTAAATAAAATACAAAAAAAGGGCTGAGTATGTGGATCAGTGGTTAAGCATCACTGGGTCCAATCCTTGGAACCAAACAAATAAATAAATAAATAAATAAGGAATGCATTCCTGCAATCATGTAGGCATGCATAATGCAGAAGTACATGGATTCAAGTTTAAACAAAAATAAACATGGTAAAATTTTACTAAACTACAATAGTTGGTAAAAAAAAAAATTAAAGAAACTAAGTGTTAAAATACTTACATATTTACTGGAATACCATGAACTATTATCAATTATGTTGTAAACATTGACAACATGAACATTTAATAAACTATAATGTTATCAGAAAAAAATATTTTTTAAATATTACACTTAACATTATCACTTGCTATATAGTAACAGGGAGGCATCATTTAATCTTAATGCCTTCACATTTTAGGGTCTAAATTTTAGACAGAAGAAGACCATCACTAGTCATTGGCTATGTGGGCCTACAGATACCTAATGTTAAAAAATCTACAGAATTTACAGTTATTGAATGAATTAATTTGGGAGTATTATGACTATGGGTAATTAATTTTTTCTTTGATTTACCTTTTTTTATAGACTTCACAGGATGTTCTACTTTTGTAATAAGAATATTCCCTTTCAAAAAAAATTTAATACAATTAAAAGTAAATTAAGACTTGGAATAGATTTAGTTTTTAGTAATCAAAAAAAAAAAACACTTTTGGGCTCAGAAGGGAATATAGTACATGGGTTGAAAGTTTGCATTTTAGAGTTATGCTTTTCTAAGTCTGAATTCTATCTCTGCCTCTCCTACTTAACAAGGAACACAGCTCTCTAGACAATGGTGTTGTAAACTTCAAATACAATAGTGCTTGCAAGGTACTTGGCACTCATAGTTAGTTTCAAAGTATAGTTGCTTTTATTATTACCTTAAAATCTAATTTTAATAAAATGAACAACCCACAAACTATTAGACATTTCACACTTTGTACTCTTTTTGACAATAAAATATTTCTAAAACTTTAACTCATACTTGGACCTGGGCAAATACTCACTCAATTTATATTGTATTTTCCACTTAACATATTATTCTAGGGTAGTGAAAAAGGCAACCATTTCTCATGGCAACGACAAACATGTCCACCTGTAAGTCATCTTTGATACTGGAAACTGGAAACTACTCATTCCTTTAAATAAGAAACACAACCCTTCATTTGAAATACAAGTTATATTATACTCACAAACATATGGACAAAAGTGTTAGGGAATAATTGGTTGTGGTTGTTTTTCCTTTTCTGTGAAGGTGAGGATTAAACCCAAGGCCTTGCAATTGCTAGGCAAGTGCTCTACCACTGAGGTATACTCCCAGTCCCAAATATATGTATTGCATACAATCTCTTTAAAAAATCTCTTATGTACGTCATTAGTAACAAAATATGCTTATTACAAGATGATTTTTTTTTTCAGAGTAGAAATTAGAAATTTATTAAAGGACAGCAGAAAAGACTTCTCCTGGAGGAAGAAGGGGACCCAAAAGGTGGGAATCCGTGGAAGGGCTGTTCTTTCGCCTTTTTATAGTTTTGGTGATAGAATATAGGTTGAAGGGGTTAGGACACAGGTGGGCCCAATTATCACCTTTTGGGATGGGCTTATCATTTCTCTAGGATGGGCTATCTCCAAATCTGTTGGGGGCTGTTTCCTGAGCTCCATTAACATTTCTTTGAGGTGGACTTTGGCCTAGGGCCTTTTCAGGACTTCATTAACATTCCATGAATTGTCCTGCGTTTTCCCTGAGTCATTCCCAGCATGGCCTCCATTTTAGATTTCACTCGATATTAGACCCGGTTTACCTAACTACACTGACTACCTAACTTTAAATCTGGCTTCATTCCCCCCTCTAATTTGGGAACTCCTTACTGCTGTAAGCAAGGGGGGCGAAGAAAATCTTTCTGGCTTCTTCAGGCTGAAAAGGGACGGTGTGGGGCAAGCAGTTTGGAATCTCCCTTTAAAAATCGGGTCTATCGAGTGGGTCCATGATAGAAGTCTGATTGAGAAGTAATAGACTGGAAGGCTATTTGAGTGATGGGTGGTCTATAAGAGAAACAAGAATTCATTAGTACTGGAACCAGATTGATGCAGCAATAAATCCCATAGCACAGGAATATGCCAATGAGTATGATGGCAAAGACAAAGACTAACAATGATTTCCAAGAGGAATTACCAAGAACCAGGAGCTAAGATATTGTTTCCATGACAAAGTTGCTGAGGACATGGCTTCTATCTGAGCATGTAAATCTTTAAGGATATTCGTCTCATTGCCAGAATTGTCAGGGGTGCAAACACAACACTTAACTTTTAGAATTACAGATGTCCTTTTCTTTAAGATACAGTTTAACAACTTAATATCATCTGAGCTTGCAAAATCCTTTTACTAGTATGACCTCTGTGTCTAATAGAGAAATATTTAATTCTGTTACTTAGGGCTGGATAACCATACTAGCAAACATTAAGCCTACCTGCGTAGGTTAGAAATAAAGGCCTTGAACTAAAAACTACTCTGGCAGTTTCTTTTGATAGTAATCAGGCATTCCTGTCTGAGAATCTCTTTTGAAGCCTCCTGTTTACTTATTTATGGAAGTTACATTTAACTATTATTTTATTTAAAATGCCCAGGAATAGCTGTGTTTTGGCTTTGATTGTCTTTGCTAAGTGTTTAAGATGAAGCAAGTCAAACTGACTTTTGTTTCTATCTATTGTTAACAGTCAGCTGAGTTTCCTTGGGAGTCCTCGGGAACTTGCAGCAGCTTCTCAGATCTGCTAGTGCCACTTGTGCTAGGATGGGTCCAGGCCTTGCTTGACCATGTGGCTTCCCTTGGAAGCATCAGGGATGTCTCCATTTTCTGATGACCCTCCTCTTCACAGCAAATGCACTGATTGGCTTTCGGTCCTCCACTGGTCTCATTAATCTCCCTGATTGGGAGGTTATGTGGCCTAGAGTTGCAAAGCTCTTTGGAAAAGTCCCCTATCCCCTGACTCAGACTGACTCAGAGGGCAAGAGCCAAATTTTTAATTTTAAAACTTAATCTTTTCTTAGTTCAATATTTATTTCCAGATAATCATATGAATAAATAAATCATGTATGCTAATTTTAGGATATGCAATGTAAATAAATTGAATCATCTTCCAGAATAATTAAGGTAAAATCCCTTTGCATAATAGCAATTTTTACCATCCAAATATCTAAAATAATAGCTTTCTTCATTTTCATACCTCTTAGTTAATAAGTAAGCTCATGTGTTTTAAAATAATACTTAACCTTACTGATTGAATATAAAAGTCAAGGAAAAGTAGGATCTTTTGATTTGGCAATAGGTAGGAAACATTTAAAATTTAAAGGAAATTAAGCTTTTTAAAGTATTTCTTTAAAATTTCCAAAAATCAATATTACATAAGGTAAAATTTTTATTTTTCTGTTCTCCAAAAAAATACTAGTTCATCCTTAGCTACATTATACCCTAAAACAAAATCCTGATTCAATGAAATATGTATTTTTATCTTTAAGGGTTCTAAAATGGTAAGATATTTCTTACTGTTCATGTAACTGGAAATATAATAATTATGCTTAAACATTTTCACTTTAGATTCTAGATTATAATATCTTGTATTTTCAAAAACTCTCCTAGTAATTGAATTTCTAGATTTATCTCAGTTTTTAAATACACATATTAATTAGTAATTCATACTTTAATATGTAGCATGTTATAATGAATTAAATGCTTAAAAATTACAAGACAATGATAGCGAGGGTATTTTAAATGTTCTAAAGATTAGTATCTCCCATTTATATTGCTTTGCTACATAATTTAAAAAATGGAATTGCAGACTCAATATAGCAGAGTGAATCTGTGCTACCTCATCATGCACATATTTTTCTAGCTTCATAAATGACATTATGATCTTGGATTTGGATTTCACCTTTCTGTGTGCTAAAGAACTACATCTTGGGTTAACTGAATCTATTTCACAAGACTGTTGGAAAAAAAATTCAAAGTGGTTTTAAAGAAATATACTAGACAAATTTGAGATATAATCTATTAGAACTTAATTTTCTTTATTTCACAATGTTACATTACTGGAACTCATATGCCAAAATGCCCCAAGACAATTGATACAAATCCACTGAGAATATTACATTCAGAGAACTGTAATTACTGGTTAGTAATTCAATTTTCCTAAGAGGCAAATACTGGATCACTTGCTCTCCCAGAAAAAGAGAAAGGAAAAAAAAGTTTTAAATGAAACTTGAATATGTAACTTGGACATTTTACAAAGTAGTTCATATTTTTTAGTTGTAATTTCTTCATGGATATGAACTTGCTCTTCAGAGATAATATCCCTTATAAGCTCATCACATTTATTTCTTTCCTAAAAAATACAAAAACAGAATCACTTAAGTATTTAAATTCTTAATTTTTTTTTTACTATTAGAAATATATCACTACAAAGAAACACATATTAAGCTGCATACTCTTAAGTACATATTATATCATTATGAAAAAGCATTTATTTTTCTCTTGCAAACTTATTATGTAAAGCCTAAAACAAAACAGCATTAAAATATTTTTTTACAATAACTCTGGACCTTTTCTTAAGTGTATTCTTAAGTTCTTAAAAATTTCTTGAATCATTATTTATCTTTAAAGATTTGTGAATATATTTAGCTATAATTAGACAAGAATTTAATTTTGCTTTATAAAGTTTATGGAAATAATATCATCTCATGGGAAGGCTGGAATATTTTAATATCTGTCTGACTTTTGTTGTGTGTTTTCTGCATCTGCAAAGGTAAATGTAACTCAATAGTTTTTGTTTTATAAGCTAGCAATGAATTTGTAAAATTGGAGAGACTATTAAGTGTATTTCATACAAAAAAATAGTTTTAGATCCCTACATATTCTGGACCCTTTATCATGTAGTTTTTGTACTTTGGACTTTTCAGATATTTTCTATTCCATATGATGGTTCAGTCAAATGTGAAACTTCTTTGAAATTCAAGGTATTACATGATTTCTTCTATATAAAATATTTTCTTTAGAAAATTTTACATACCCTTATCAAGTCTGAAACCAAGGTTGTAATTTTAAAATGGGAATGAATACTTTATGTTGAATTTATTATCCCACAAAAATAATAATGCATAAATATCATGTTTAAACAATCATGGATAAACCTTCTATAAAGGCAAATCTTAATGTGTCTATTCATTGGGAGCACACTCTCTCTCTTATAAGAAACAATAGAGCAAATGCAGAGATTTTCCTATACAAATCGAGACATGCCTGATTGAACTGTGAGAAAGTCTCAGGAGATGTCTTCCTAAAATATCATCTGTCAAGAAACTTTGTCTTTAAAGACTGGAATTGAAAGATCTCAGGCCCACCCGTGAGGAACTCATGTTTACATAGATCTGTGCCTGACAGTTGGCAGGGTGTAAGAGCCAGAATTCAAGATACGCGCAAAGAGGAGCAGATTCATATTTCTGAAATCTCCTCTCTCCTTGACAGAAAAATATTTAACTGTAACTTGATATTGTCTATAATGTCATTTCCATATACCTTTTGAAAAAGATACCACCAGGAAACAACTAAACATTCTATAATACATTTCTATGTTTTTTTTGCAACAAGGTGAATTCACCTTCCCATGGCTTTCTCAAGATCATAAATAAAAAGCACTGCATGAGAATACACAAAGAAAGCAAAGTAAACTAAGGACAAGATGAATTTCCTGTCTATATTCTTCATGGTGGTAATTTCTTAAAATATAATAATGGAATTGTTTAGTTTCATCTTTAAGTATTGAAATTGATGAAAAGAATTTGACAACACATAAAAATATGTAAGCTAGTATGTGACTAGAGGTTGCCATGTAAACTAAATGAAATGATTAAATGTAAAAATGAAAATGTAACAGGACTTATATAGTCTTTGTGTTTTAACAAATTACAATTTTCATTTTGGGTATATGTGGATTTTATTGTACGTGTACCTTAAAAACATTAATTTTCTGAGGGCAGACCATTAATTGGGTCCAATTCACTCTTAACATGAATTGTAAACTCTCTATTATTCAATCTTCCCTCAGTCTGATAGCTGTGAACTCCCAGGTTATCATGAGTATGGCTAAGATGCACTGTGCAGTGCTCATTCAACAAAATGTTGCTGTGGTGCTTGAGTTCCTGTGGTTCTTGATGCCTGAGGTAGTTTTTATTCTTTTGCCCAGATTGCATTCCATACTTTCATCAAAGTTTTAGAGATGTATCTCAATGCCATCTAGAAAATATCTATTTTCTTAGTAATGGACCCCAACAACACATTGCAGTAATACGTTAAATTTATAAATCCTTCAAAGCCTATAGTAAGTCTTTCTAAAAAGGACTGGAGATGTGTCAACTCACAGAAATGCAATAATGTATTATTGATTTTTGTTAATGATATGCTCATACTGATTACAAATTTCATAGTGTTATACTTGAATATGACATGTTGTAACAATACAGTTACATAGAAAATGACAAGTAAATCAGTACTATGTATAACTATTTCTAATTTACATGGCAAGTTTGAGGCTAAATTTATTTAAATTTCCATTTGTGTAGCCAATAGATAATCAAATTATTTTTTCAAGCTTTGTGTGTATGTGTGATGTGTGTGTGTATATATATATCAAAATATTTCTATATAATTTCACACTCTAAATAATATTACATAATATTATTGTGGTAATATTTCCTTACTAATGAATAATTAACAACACATATGATTTATATCAGAATATATTCTTGAAAATGTTCTGTAAAATATTTTAGCTGGATAATTTAAGTGTATAAGCAAAGCTGAAATTTTAAATTTAAATTCCAGGTAAGATTATGATACAGTAATTAAAAAAAATACTATGTTAACAAAAAATATAAAATGGCCCAGGAATTTTTAATGATTTGTGTGCAGACCTTTGTAGTTAACCTCAGAAACACAAATCTGAGCTAGATGTTTTTAAATAGCAGATGATTATTAACCAACTTAAAAGTCTAATGGAAATTTGTTCATAATTGTCTATTATTTAAAAGCAGTACTCTTTATAGTTTGAATCTGGTGCTACCAGAATCATTACACTAGGAAAAATACTAACAAGCATAAGCTTCTTCTAACCGATAGATATTTTCTGACATGTTGCTCACCATCTCTAGCAGTCAGAGAAATGCAAAGCAAAACCACCCTAAGATTGGCAGCCATTAGGAAGTCAAACAACAACAGCTGCTGGCGAGGATGTGGGGAAAAGGGTACTCTTGTACATTGCTGGTGGGACTGCAAATTGGTGCGGCCAATTTGGAAAGCAGTATGGAGATTCCTGGGAAAGCTGGGAATGGAATCACCATTTGACCCAGCTATTGCCTCTCTCAGACTATTCCCTGAAGACCTTAAAAGAGCGTACTACAGGGATACTGCCACATCGATGTTCATAGCAGCACAATTCACAATAGCTAGACTGTGGAACCAACCTAGATGCCCTTCAATAGATGAATGGATAAAAAAAATGTGGCATTTATACACAATGGAGTATTATGCAGCACTAAAAAATGACAAAATCATGGAATTTGCAGGGAAATGGATGGCATTAGAGCAGATTATGCTAAGTGAAGCTAGCCAATCCCTAAAAAACAAATGCCAAATGTCTTCTTTGATATAATGAGAACAACTAAGAACAGAGCAGGGAGGAAGAGCAGGAGGAAAAGATTAACATTAAACAGAGACATGAGGTGGGAGGGAAAGGGAGAGAAAAGGGAAATTGCATGCAAATGCAAGGAGACCCTCATTGTTATACAAAATTACATATAAGAGGTTGTGAGGAAAATGGGAAAAAACTTATTCTAACCTATAGATATTTTATGACATGTTGCTAGTATAAACATGGTGGTTACTTATTGCATGAGGATCAGAAAAAAATGGCAAGCACTTTACATTAACTGTTATTATTATTTGCAAAAAGTCAAATACAAATGTCAATACACACACATATATTCTGTGATAAAATTTCTTTGATCTTACATTTATTTTTATTTTCTTTATAATGACATTTATTTTAACATCTTCTATAAATCAGGCAACTGTAAGAACCACTTACCCCCTCGCACGTATGAAAACACTTGCCTGTTAACTGCTAAATACCTGGCACTTAGAATGTACCTCATTCATTTAATGAGCTCAAAAATAACCTTTGCAAGAAATAACTAGTGGGGCTGTGGTATTCAGTGATAGGGTTTTAATCCTCAGCACCACATTAAAAGAAATAAATAAAAGAAAGGTATTGTGCACATTTATATCTAAAAATATTTTTAAAAAATAACGGATGATTACATTATAACACTACTTTTCAACTTTATTTTGTTCAACAACCTGAGTTAGCATGCCCTTATCAACCTTCCTGCCTATAACAATATAGTGTTTCACAGATAAACTTTCACTTCTCACATGAAGTTCCCTTTCAGAAGGAAAATGCATCCTATTCCCTGGTTCCTACACCCATTGACTTTTTTTTTTCTTCACTAAATCTAAAATTACTGCCAATATAAGTTTTAGAAAGCCACATGAACCCTGAGAACTGAAATTGTAGCAGTCTTGAACTCAGACAGTTAGCATGAAAACCAAAGAAGGCACTGACCTCCTGGTGGACTCCCCAGAAGCACCCAGTTAGGAAAAATGGGCTCTGCTTGACATCACTGACCATCCAGTGTTCCTAGCTAAGTTCTTGAAACCTTCTATTCAATGCCTTTTCCTTCAGTTCTAAAGCAAACATTCAAAACTTGAATAAACTAAAATTTACCTCAGCAAAATGATTCAATAACTTCCATGATATAAAATGTTTTCTTCTTTAACTAACGTGGTCAATATTAGAAAATGGGAGGGAGAGTATAGTGTGCATCACAGAATGAAGACAAATAGAACGAATGTGTCCTCTCTATATTATCTTTGATTTTTTAAAAAAATGGTTTTATCAATACTCAGATCTGTCCTGAAGGTTTGCAAGCTCACTTTGCCACTGAGATAGCCCTAGTCCACAGAGAAGAAAAACTGTCTAATAATTTAAGGTGAATGTCAGAGATGCAGTATAAATCATACCATCATTTTCATTTTAATTCAGGACAAAAGTAATATTTATTTTCTCTGTGTCCCATAGATGCAATACTCTTGCAATTATTAAGTTCCTTAGATGATTATATAATTCCTCAGAGTCTTATTGCTACATGGGAAAACTAATAATTGCATAAATGTCAATTATTTGAGAATTAATTTATAAGAGTTGTGCAAGATTGGAGAATATAACAATTGAGATTTTTTAGGTTTTATTTTATTTCTGATGGATATAATAGGATGTTTAAACACTTGTATACATTGTATAATCATAGATTCACGGTAAACAACAAATCCTTCTTAATTATTTATCATTTCTTAAAGTTAGAACCTTCAGAATTCTCCCTTCAATTCTTTATACATTATTGCTAAGTCACTCTACTTTACAATAAAACTCCAGAAATTATTCCTTCTAACTATAAAACTATTCCCATTGACAACTTCCTTACCCCTTCTAAATCTTGCCTAACCACTATTCTACTCTCAACTTTTAAAAGATCAACAGGTTTAGAGTTTATTGTTTTTCACTGAGTCTTTTTACTGAAAATAATGCTTTTACATTTTATTTGAAATAGAGATAATAGATAATAAATCTTGAGAGCTTCTGAATTAGATCATTTAAATAAACAACTCATTTTAAAAACCTAAAAAATGGGTAACAAACAAATAATCTTAGAGAAGATATTACTTTAGATGTGGATACAAATGTGCATGTCCAAGTGTGTACACATGTTCATGTACACAGTAAAAAAAAGAATTGCAGGGCCTGGGGTTGTGGCCAGTGGTAGTATGCTTGCCTAGCACATATGAGGCACTGGGTTCAGACCTCAGCACCACATAAAAATACATAAAACAAAGGCATTTTGTCCAACTACAACTAAAAAATATTTAAAATAAATACATGAATAAATACATAAATAAATAAAGAGAATTGCAATTTAATAAAAAGAAGAGGATTTTTTCAATGAACAAATTTGCTTCATTTGAAAATCAAATTGGATCTTGATAACATACCATAATCAATTCCAGATGGATTCAACATTTTTGGGGGGTCACCCCACCAGCTGTGATTACAGGTGTGTGTCACTGCATCCGGAAGACTCAACACTTAGATGACAAAATTAGAATGAAAGAAGTGAAATCAAAGAAAAAGATGTGGATAACTAACTTTGGAATAACTAATTTTGCAATTGAGAAGAAGGTTGTAAGACTAGGAATAAAGGAGAAATTCACAAGTTTATTATATTTTGCAATATAAATAATAAAACATTAGAATCACTGAACAGACTCATATGGAATAAAAGAAATAAAAAAAGATAATATCATATATTTATATATATATATATATAAATATATGATATTATCTATAACTTTTCCATATATACAACCTATAAATAAATAAAAAATTTACATGAATTTATATATGTATCTGTATGTATATATATATATATATATATATATATATATATATATATATATATATATATATATATATCTTACTAATTTGCTTAGGGCCTTACTAAGTCTCTAAGCCTGGCTTTGAACTTGTGATTATTCTGCTTCACCCTCTTGAACCACTGAGTAAAACAAGATTTTGATGCCATTTTAAGCTATCAACTTTCTGTTCTTTATATATGCAGATAAATATATGTGTATATGCATATATATTTAACCATCATTCAAGAAAATGAAAATAAAGTTAAACTAATATAAGAATTTTCACTTCCTAAACGTTCTGAAGAAAAATTTGCCAAAATTTTGGAGTATGTGTGTACTTTTATTACACTGTATACTTTTGATCTAGTAATTCCAATTTCAATCATTCTTGATATTCAGGTTAAATATTTATATAAAAATGTGTTCTATAATTTAACTTGTATGAATTATAAATAATAATCTATTAGTTAATATCTTACACCTTATTACTATGATAATATACGGCAAAATAGTTTCAAAATATTTTTGAAGATTTTTGATCTGGAGAGACATTTGATTACAAATGCTCAAGTTAAAAAAATATAAAATATGTTCATTAGGTGTTTGGTCGTATATAGACACATAAGCATATAAGTTTAAATTTACACTATTTTAGTATTTAAAAAGGAGTCTTCATAAACAAACCTTACATACAGATGTATGATAAAACACTAAAATACAAGCCATGTTAAACTTAAAATACAGGTGAATTTATTATCATATTTATGGTTTTTGTTTTTCAAAATGCTAATTGAAGAATATTTAAAATCTTCTCCACTTTTTAATAAAAGTATCGTTGGAAGACTGTATGACAGAGGTTGTCTAAGTAATTCTTTCATGATGAATTGAATATACGTTGGAGGCTATGTATGAAAATGGGTTGTCTCTCTGAACTCATGAAGGAATTTAATTACAAAAATCTTATGTAAATGATATTAAAGAAGGTAGAAACTAATTGGACTATGGTGTTTAGTGGTAGGGCCGTTGAAAAATGTTTAGGTTTGATTACTTCATTAGGATGGAGCCCCTTTGATGGAGTTCTTGTGGTTTTATAAGGAGAAAGAACTAAGATATAGATTTGAGAGATACACAACATGGCGCCTACCATGTTGTGATGCATCCAAGAGGGACTCCTCTCAGAGCCTTAAACCTGTAAAGATCTGAAACATCTGAAAGATGGGATAAATGGCCATGACCAGAATGCTGATAGAAATACAGACAGTAAGGACCATGCTGATGAGAACTCAGATGCAAATGAAGACTATTCTACTGGAAACTGGAATCAACAATTGTCACACCTCTGCTGTGAATGTGGCTGAACTGTGTCCATGCTCTGAAGCTTATGGAGGGCCAAATCTAGAAGTGATGGACTATAATATCTAATGGAGAAAATATGTAGTCAAAACAGCATTCAGTCTCCTTCCTGGTTACTTTAAATTGCATTCAATAGAACTTGGAACCAATGGGATAATCTAAAGCTGAAATGTATAATTTAAAAGAAAAATATGGAGAATTCAGAGCCTGTTTAGGGAAGGAGTGAGAAAAAGCACATTTGTGACAGAAGGGTAGAGTGGAAAAACCACTTTCTAAATGGCATGTGCTCATTAGTAAGACAATTGGGAAAAAACCTAATTTCTTGACCACTGAGCCACATCTGCAGCCCTATTTTGTATTTTATTTAAAGACAAGGTCTCACTGAGTTGCTTGGCACCTTTTTTTTTTTTTTTTTTAAATTATACGTTCTTTAGTTTTAGGTGGACATAATATCTTTATTTTTTTATGGTGATGAGGATGGAATCCTGTTCCTCACATGTGCTAGGTGAGTGCTCTGTTACTTGAGCCACAACCCCAACCCTTAGCTCCTTGCTTTTGCAGAGGCCAATTTTGAACTCACAATACTTCTGCCTCAGCCTCCCAAGCAGCTGGGATTTCAGGTGGGCATCACCGTGCCTGGATTTATCTTATGTTTGAGGCGAGGTCTTGCTTATGTTGACCAGTTTGGCTTCCAACTCCTGGGCTCCAGTGATTCTCATTGTCAGAGCATCCTGTACAGTGGGGACAGCGAGGACTACAAGGTCATGCCACCATGACTGGCTTCTTATTTTTTAAACAAGGCTGTTCCGGAGCTGGGTCTGGGGCTCAGTGGTAGATCTGCTTGCTTAGCTTGCATGAGGCACTGGGTTCGATCCTCAGCACCACATAAAAATAAGTAAAATAAACATTAAAAAAATACAACAACATGATTTAAAATAGACAAAAAAACAAGATTGTTCTGATGTCCCAATTTAACAGATGAAACCGTGGAGGCTGGGGCTGCGTAACTTGCTGTAGCAGACGCTGTGGGTGCTCCACCCATGACCCCCACCTATCCCGCTCAAGGCTCTGACGGTGCAGGGGGGATAGAGAGCCGAGCCATTTTATTGGTAGAGGCTGGGACACATACACTGGCAGAGGCTAAGCCACTTTCCTAAGTTTCCCCACTTGTCCTGGGGAATCTGTGTCTTGCAGCATGACAGATGAGCCATGTCTTGCAGGCATGGTGGACTGTGTGTGGACAGTCAAGGGGGTGGGACTGGAATGAGGGTGAGCAGGAGAAAATAAGGTCCCTGTGGCCCCCAGTTTTTCCACTGTCATTACTGGGTTTGAGAAGCCTAAGCCATCATGTGTCACAGAATCAGAGCCCCAGGCCTAGCACCCCACTTGCAATCCCAAGCAATCCTCCCTGGGAAATTTCTTGTGGGGCGTGCCGGCTTGGTTTTTTTTGTTTTGTTTTGGGGTTTGGTTTGGTTTTTCAAACACAAAGCAACTAAAACAAACACATAGCAATTAAAACCTCCAAGTGAGGGCAGCCACTGTCCTCGGGCAGAGGGTGGAGCACAGTCGGCCCCTGGGAAGCTTGACCTGTTGTTCCTCATTGGAACACGCTGGTGGCCAGTGGACTTGTCTGTGTTTTGAGTGTCAACAAAAACAAGTTGAATTACAAAGTACTAAAGTCCCAGATGTGGTGTCACACACCCACAATCCCAGTGACTTGGAAGGCTGAAACTGGGAGATCGCAAGTTCCAGGCTGGACTGGACAACTCAGTGAGGCCCTGTCTCAAAAACAGTAGGGGCCACACACGTGTGGGAGGCTGAGATGGGAGGATTCCAAGTTCAAAACCAGCCTCAGCCTCGGGGAGGTGCTAAGCAGTCAGTGAGTCTCTGTCTCTAAATAAAATACAAAATAGGGCTGGGGAGGTGGCTCAGTGGTGGAGTGCCCCTGAGTTCAATCCCCTCCCAAAATAACAGAAGGGGCTGAGGGTGTGGCTATGTGGTCAAATGCTTCTCAAGCAGGTGTGGCCCTGTGTTCACATCCAGTACCAAAAAAGAAAGAGGGAAGAGAGAGAGAGAGAAAGGAAGGAAGAAGGCAGAGAGGAAGGGAGGGAAAGAGAAAGTCCTGAAGTGGTGCTGAATGAACGGGTTTGAAATTGTTACCAACACAGACCACAGTGCGGTGCAGTGACAGGAGGAAGATGTCTGTGTCTGTCACACATGTGGTGGAACACGCAATTGCCTATTACCAGGAATCAGAAACTAGAATGGCGGTGGCCTCTGGGAAAGGCAGGAGGGTGGCTGAGGGTTGTCTTTAATTTTATCCTGTAAGCATTCATGAGCAGTCAGTGTTTTTAAAAGTGTGTGTGTGTCCTCATTACAACCCTCTGCCCCATCCCCTTGGTGCCCATATTCCCTTGGGGACAGGGTATTGTGGTGCTCCACCTCGACCCCCTCTCTCCAACCTGTCCCTGCTGGGTGGTGGGGCCCTGGAGAAACTCTTGGCCTCTCTGGACTTCCATTTCCCTGTGGTACAAGGTGAGACTGGACCAGGTTTCCCCCAAGACCCCTCCCATCCCAATGTCCCATGTGCTGTGACTTGGTAAACACAATCCAGGGCCCAAGCTGGTCTGATGTGCAGAAATCCTCTCCACCCAGCCCACCCCACGACCCCGACTTGGGCCACTGAAGCCTCCCAAGATGTTGGGACAGCACACCCAAACAGCAGCAGTGCTTGGGCAGGTGTCCCCACCTCCAGGCAGCCTCTGCCCCGCCTCTGCTGCCAGCACCCTGACTGTGCCCTAAGACCCAACTATTCCCTGTGCGGACCTTGAGGGACTCTCCCTTTTAACGCAGGATACTGCATATCCTTCCCCAAGCCCTTGTTCTGCAGCCCAGGGACACAGCGACACCAGGACAAGGGCCTCTCCCCACGATGGGGTTCCCTGGAGGGTGGTCCATTCATTGGTCCCCTAGGGTCTGGAGCCACCCAAGCCCTAGTCCTCCTCCCATTCATCCCAGCAGCTCTCCCCGGCCAGGAAATCCCTCTTGGGCCTATGTTGTCACCTCTGTCATGTGCACCCTGAACCCTGATGGACAGGAGAGCACCCTGTTACTAAGACAGCCGCTAAGACCAAGCACATCTCCACACACATCCCACCCAGGAGCCACCTGGGAAGGGTGATCTCAGCAGGCCCGAGAGCCTACAGCCCTCCACTCCGCTCTGGAGAGTCAGGCCCAGGCCCCACCTGGCAGAAGAAAGCAATCTCTTCCTTCCTGCAGGGCTGTGGGGCTCACTGAGAACCCACTTTTTTTTCCCTGGAGCCCAGAGCACTCAGGAAGCAGCCAGTGCAGGAAGGGCAGCCTGCGCCCAAGGACTGGATAGAGGCTGCCAGGAGTTCCTGGCTGGTTCCAGGCTCCCCCAGCCATTGGGAACCCAGGCCTGGGATGGACGAGACCTTGGAAAAAGTCACAAGCTGTCCTCAGCAGCTGAGGACATTGGCCAGAGCCTATAACATTAACCTTTACAGATATCACCTGTAAATGGGAGGATTCAGCCCCTTTCCTGAGAGGAGCTGCAGAAGGGATGAGCTGCAGGGGGTGCCTGGCAGAGGAGGTTACCCTTGCCCTTTCCATCAAAGGGACACAGGCTGGGAGTGGGAATGGACAGGGGTTCTCCTTTCTCAGATGGGAGAACCAAGACTCAGACAGGACACGCTGGGTCCTGAGAACTACAAGAACCCCCATTCTTCAGGTTTCTCGTAACAACCATAGCAGTTGTCTGGGCTGCAAAATGTGGCTTGTGGAGCTCGGTGAGCAATTGTTACACCTGCAAAGAACCACAAAGGTCTTTTGACTCGATGGGCCTCGCGTGCATCTCCCTATCCCATCCAAGGGCAGCGCACAGCAACACTGACCCTTGCTGTGCAAGAACTCAGTCCAGGGCTGCCAGATCTCCTGATCACCTGGAGCCCAGGAGCCCAGCCTGGGTCAGCCCTGGGGGAGGGAAGCCTGGTCCTGAGCACAGAGTCTGAGGGGGACTCCCCTGTGTGTGCCCATGGCCTTCAAGGAGGGCTACTGCAAGAGGTGGCAGGGTCTCCCAGGGCACTGGCCTCCCCTTTGCTGCAGGACACTTCTCTACACCCACCTCCTCCCAAGCCACCTAAGGGACAGAAAAAGTAGTTAGGGCCTCACTGTCTGCAATGACACAAACATGGGCTCTTGGTCACTTGTAGCTGTGTGACCTCTGGCTAGTTACTCAGCCTCTCAAAATTTCACTTTCTTCATCTGTAAAACAGGGGAGGAGAGCCTCTCTTTGTAGGAGAATAATGCTGCTCATCAAATTCCGTCATTCCTGTCTATAAACACATTATGGTTCCAGAAGCCTTGGCGCATGCCTGTAATCCCAGCAGCTCAGGAAACTGAGGCAGGAAGATCACCAGTTTGAGGCCAGCCTCAGCAACTTAGAAGACCTTGTCTCAAAAATAAAGGAGGTGGAGGCTGTGGATAGAATTCAGCAGTAAAGCACCCTGGGTTCAATCCCCACTACCACAAAAGAAATAAAAATAAAAAAGGTATTGTCCCTTTTCTGTTGTAATACACCTCAAGGCCCTGGCTATGGGGTTAACACAAGTAGTTACCTGGGAGTTTTCCAACCCTGGATAAACAGGGAGTCCCCTAAGCAAAATCTGATGCCCAGGCCTAATTCAGAAAGGAGAGAAGGGAGATAAGGCAGCCCACCTCTCAGCCTTGCCTTGGCTTAAAGTGGGAAACCACTGATCTAGTCTATTGGCCTCCAGACAGATAGGGAAACTGAAGCACAGAGAGGTGGTGTGACTGGAGCAAAGTCACACAGCAAGCAGGATGCAGGGCTGGACCAGAAGTTCCATGCTGACTCCTGCCTGCTGCCCCAGCTCATCTAACCCTTAGTGTGTTAGCAACACTCAAGGCCTCCAGGGCCAGACACAAAAGGGGCAAAGAGGACTCGGCTGCACTCCGGAGTCATGGAAACTGACAGGACAGTGCCAGCAATTCTTGCTGTGTAAGAACTCAGTCTGGGGCTGCCAGATCTCCTGGTGACTTTGAAGGACAGTTAGAAACCTGAGTTTTTGTGCAAACTTTCCTGAATCTTAAGAATTACGTTCTAGGGCTGGGGTCGTGGCTGAGTGGTAGAGGGCTCACCTAGTATGTGTGAGGCACTGGGTTTGATCCTCAGCACCACATAAATATAAAATAAAGATATTGTGTCCACCTAAAACTAAAAAATAAATATAAAAAAAATTGCATTATAATTCCAAGCAAATTTTTTAAATATTTATTTTTTAGTGGTAGTTGGACACAATACCTTTATCTTATTTATTAATTAATTAATTTATTTATTTATTTATTTTTAATGTGGTGCTGAAGATCACTCCTAGGGCCTTGTACGTGCTAGGCGATCGCTCTACCGTGGAGCCACAGCCCCAGACCCCAAGCAAATTTTTAACCTAAACAACCAACCAACAAAAACCTGGAGCTAGGTGCGCTTCTCTGGTTACCAGTTTGGGACCTCAGTTCAGGATTTCATGGTAGGACCTGGGGATAATTTTTTTTGCACCGAATCAGGATAACATGAGAGGTTCTTGGAAAGTATCTTTCTCTATAAATCAGTGTCTGGTCCTGGTGGCTCATATTCTGCCGTTACCTATTTGCTCCTGTGAGCCAAACAGTGCTCTCCCCGGATATTCTTGCCAAAAGGTTTTGAAGAGTTTATTACAAATATCGTTGTCTAGAGAACAGATTTAGGTACTGTCCTGGACCTGGAAGAACAGAAAAAATTAATGGAAAGTGCACTGCATCCCATGAGAGGGAGGAACAAAAAATGCTGTGCTGTGGCATCTTCAGCCTCCCTCCATTGCTTCAGTGTGTAAGAGGGTAAACTGAGCCCCCTTGTGGAGCAGACCCTGAGGTCACATATCTATCTCAGAGCCCTAAGACCCTTCTTCCCCACTGGGTCAACAGTGACTTCTGACAGAATTACTGGATACCTCTCCTGACTCCCTTTGCTTCCTGTGGATGCACCCACCATGCCCTCTGCTCCTTCATCACTGCATCTCCTGGTTCCTAGGCTGTGCTCACCTAAAGGGTCCCGGGTGGGATGCTGCTTCTAACGTGCTTCCCCTGTCTTCTCCCCATCCACTGGTCTTATGGGTTGGGATCCACTCACTCAGCCTGACTCTGCCTCACCAGCCCTGCCAAACAACTAAGCCCCACTATGTCCTCTCCATTTTTTTTCACAGGCTCCACCCAGCATCTGGCCTCTTACCTGCACTGTTCTGCAGAGCCATGCCCACTCCACCCATTTGATCTTCTACATTGTGTCCATGTGGCTCATCTTCCACAGACATATTTAACACTCTAGGATTGCAGGATTTTCTCTCTACCTCTGGAACCTTTGTAGTATGGCTTGTTTGATATAAGAATACCTCAATATTGTGATTAACAATGTTTCTCAAAAGTTAAAAAATAACATTAAAAAAATCTGAGGATGAGGCTCAGTCGTTATGTTCCCCTAGTTTGAAACCCTTGTACAAAAAAAAAAAAAAAAGAAAGAAAGAAAGAAAGAAAAAGGAAAAAAGAAAAAAAAGAAAAAAAAAGAAATAGAAAAAAAGAATAAAGAAAGAAAAATAGGCAAGGCAGAAAAAAATGTGGTTCCTTTTTCTTATGTTATGTGTTACAAATTTAGCAGTCATGTTTACCTTTGTGGAGGCTGTGAAAAGTCAGTCTTTCATACATACTTCCATGCCCACACGTGACCTTTTGCTGTAAGGCTATTGCTTTATGTCAAGGTCTATAATTTACCTACCACCTCACTTAAATTGGAATTTTCAAATCCTAGGTTTCTCTGGTAGCAGGGTTCTTCTTCAGTCCTTGGAACCTGACTTCTTCCTTCAGTGCTCATTTAGTTTCAAGTTTTTTTTTTTTTTGAGAAGATACACTTGAAAATTGGGGACAGTAAAGCTTGCTTAAACTCACTTTCCCAATGGCCCATCAGTGCAGGAATGGAGATTGGGACCAGTGTCAGCCTGTTGTGGAATAGTTCTCAGGAGAACCATGGGAGCCCTGAGATTTTGGACTTGAGTGTTGGCATCAAGAGAAAAGATACTCACTCTCTGGGAACATTCTGCAGCAGATGAGGGACCCTGGAGATGACTCAGGCCCAACTCTGTCCCAATGGCTCAGATTAGGTACTATAGAGGTTCTGTGTTGTACTTTCCTTCCATCCTCAGAGACCTGAAAAACAATTGGTGACAAAGATGGCTGGTTTTCTTGACCTACATTGTTCCTGAACCTGAAGACAATGAACAGAAAGCAGAACAAGGAGGAAAATCAATGCATCTGTCTTTCCAATACTAGAAAGGTAAACCCATCAAATACTGAAAAATATTTCCTTTTACTTGAAAATCAAAAAGCCCAGTGATTGGTAGTCTGTGCTGCTATATCTATGCAGCTATTCCATCATGCCCCAGGGCCCTTCTTGTTTTTCATTGTGCCATCCATTTAATACAGCAAACAGGGGGAAAAAAAAAGAAAAAAACCAAAGAGCCAGAGTCCCAGTTGCTTCCAATGTTATCTCATTGGCCAGCACAAAATCACAGAGACCCCTACCTGCAAAGGATATTGGGTAATACAGTTGTTTTTCACTTTTACTTAGGGTTTGTTTTTGTATTTGGTTGTGGGGACTGAATCTATGATTGCTTAATCACTGAATAACCATCCCCAAACCTTTTTCAATTTTAGAGACAGATTTTTAGGGCTTTACTGGATTGCTGAAACTGTCCTTAGACTTGTGAGCCTCCTGCCTCAGCCTCTATAGTCACTGGGATTATAGGCATGTGCCATTAGGCCTGCCTGTGTTTTTTTAGGTGCTGGAGTTGGAACACAGAGACAGGCACATGTAAAATTTGTTTACTACTCAGCTGTAATTTCAGTCATAAGCTTGTCATTTTGAATTATTAGCAACCCATTTTAAAAAAATAAAAGGTCCCAGTGGAATGAATGAGGGATACCTGCCACCTGGACCTTAGCAACCAGTTGTGCTGGTGTGCCTTAGTGCAGGCCCAATGCATACTCACAGGGTGGCATAAAAAGATGGGCATCAAGTGAGGAATGGGTTCGGATGGGCTGTGAAAGGAGAACTGCTGGATGGGTGGCAGACTGAGATACTGTTCTTTCATGTGTTGTGATGGGCATCTCAGGTGGAGAAGGGGTAGAGGGTGAGTGCATTTGGGTGGTTACACAATGAGATACATTCCCATTTTTTAAAATATTTTTTTCTTAAAATATTTTTTCCCCTGGGATGTCAGGCCTGCACCACTGAGCCAACTCTTATACAATTTTTAAAGTTATTTATTCCATGGTAATATTGATCTATTGAAACTTACAATATAAAAAAATACTTATAATATATTCCCTTATTATAAATAAAGTTATAAGAATTAGAATATGTCATTTTTATAAAAATAGATGTCACAACACTTGTTCCCAGTGACCAAATATGACCCATTAAATGTTAAACACATATGGACATTTGATTTATATATTTTATTCCTTTTTCCATATTTATTATTGTAGACAAGTTCTAAACACTGAATGAGTGAATGCAGAGGTTTATGGCAATTTCCATAATTATTAATTGAGTATAATATTTTATTTTTCCTAGTAGTGGCATTTATTTTTCCACAAATACTGCATGTGGCATTCATGTGTTGAAGCTGAAAAGTTAATCACACAGAAACTGAGAACAGAAACACTTCCCGGATTTATGATAAGAATGAGAAACTGACTGATTGTGTGTAGGGAGTGTAAAAAACAATTAAGTCCAGAAAGTAACTCTTAGGTTTTAGAGCACAATAAGGTGATTACATTGTATAATAACTACTTAAATAAATCAAAATAGCCAGAACTTAGAAAGTTTCAAACACAGAATAATAATTTTAATGAGATGAAAATTACCCTGATCTGATAATTACACACTACGTACACATGCCGAGTTATAATAATGGGTCTCATATCCAAGTACAAAGAGTAGATTCCAGGTAAAAATAAAAATAAATAGAAGTAAATTCTTTGATGTTTTAGCCAAATATCTACATTACCTCAGATTTTTAAATGGTATCCTATGTTCATGTATGTTTCACTGTTTTGGTTTCCCTTAGTGTCATGTCTTTTAGATCTGCAAGGTCTAAAGAGTCATGGAATGATTTAGACTTATTTACATAGATTTCTCATGACTGTTATTTATTTTAAAAACTTGTTTACACTTTATTTTATTATTTTATTTTTATGTGGTGTTGAGGATTGCACACAGTTCATCACATGTGCTAGGCAAGCATTCTACCACTGAACCACAATCTTAGCCCTGATGACTGGTATTTTTTAATATGTGCCTGGAAAAAAGCTAAAATGCATACCTACTATTTCAGGTACTTGACTTAAAATCCAACATGCCTTGTATAAAAAAAAATTCCATCAGATTAACATCAAATTTTTTGTATCAATTTTATGCATGGTTGTTTTACTGGAGAAATGCATCACTTACTTCAAGCAGATGAATATTGGGACTCTTATGGAAGTTTGTCTTTTAGGCTTGGGTCAAATTATTTTCCTTAAATTTAAAAACCTTACAATGGAATGACTTTGAGTCTATCTGAACTGTGACTTTAATTACACCTTTATTCCAGATGACTAAGGAGAAAACAATAATAATATATTTCTACTGATATTCAATAGCTGGACTTTGGTCACTTAAGATAGTTTTTCTGGTCATGATAATAGCATATATGCAAGGTGGATAGCTAGATTGGGGATTCAAAGACAGGCCTTAAATACTGTCAAAGAGCTTTCTAAACATATTGCTAGAAAATTTTAATATCATGAAAATAATTTGAATCCACAACATATGTAGCCATTATGAAAAGAAAAGTTTTAAATCTATTAAATCACATAGATGATGAAGTACATAATTAAAAGATAATGGCCAGCATTTCTACTGAGTACTTTTTATTTCAGAAACACATGCATATTTGATCCTTGTTCTTCTTTCATACACAATAGCTCTAGAATACATGTAATAAGACTCCATATATGTAATACAAGATGATCAGATTTAGCACCAACATAACATTTGAACTCAATAAAAGACTACAAATACAAATTAAAAAATCATCTTAGAGGATATGCTTCTCAGTGTCATCTTAGATGATATATTAAAGGCATTAAGTCTGATAATAAATGGTCAAAAGATAGATCTAAAAAATACATCTATGTGCACACCTACTACATTGAGATTCATTTTTTGAGAAGATAGCAATTTTTACTTTTGTACAATCATTCCATTTCAATTCATTGAAAATTGTAGAGTTTTCAATATATTCCTACTGCTTAATCAAGAAGAGAAAGATGAGATCAACTTAACACTCTACCTCAGAAAATCTCAAAAGAAGATAATATCAAGAAATATTTTGAGAATATATGGTAATTCTGAATCTATAAGAAAGGCTATGTACAGTGGGAGCACAGCTACTATTACATGATTTGGTAATAATATTCGAATGGCACCTGGAAAATATTAGAGAGAGTTGATAATTGAAGTGGGAAAAATGTGTGTTGGGTGAATCCACATATATCCCTAGTAATAGGATAGGCTGAGATTGATAAAGATGACACTATTTGAAATAAGGGCTTCTGCTTCATTTTCTCTTAAGATATATACTATTAATATGGAATTTGAAAATAAAGATCAACAAAATATATTATTTTATTAGTATAAGAAACATTTCCTCTGAAGTTCATCTTGAGATCTCAGCTAACACCATAATTTTCTTCTGCAACTTCACGTCCCTTTTCTAGCACAAGATCTAACCCAAGAACTTTACCATTGGTATCTTGGCCCTAAGATATCTAGGGATGCTGATAATTATGGGGTTTATAGTTACAGATGTTTTTGTCTCAGAAATTTGGAGATGACATCAAACATAAATTAATAATCTACTTTCACAGGTTTGGAGAGCGGGCTTCTCCATTTTTACCATCTGCCTGCTGAGTGTTCTCTATGACATACACCTCAGCCCCAGAAGTTCTTGCTTGGCAACGTTCAACCATATATTGTCACATCAGAGCCTGTGGTTCCTTGTTTCTTGTGGGTATTCTGCATGTATGTGACCTGATGTGATCTTATATTTATTACTGTATGCTGAATAATTATACAGATGCATTACTTTCTAAGGCATTTATTTTAAATATTTGGGATGTTCCAGGAATTCTTTTTATAGGGTTCATGTCCTCAGGTCTTTCTAAAATCCAATAAATAGATAAACCTCTAACTAAAAAATAAATGATGTTATCACTATTAAAACATAAACATTAATATAAATAAACAATATTTAAATCTCTCAGCCCATAGGTATAAGGACTTAGATTACAAAGATCAATTTTTTGGGAGACACAAACTACCAAAATGCATTGTGTTCTTGGTGATCATTGTACTGGGAAGAAACTATTGGTTTCAGCATTGGACTCTCACCAAGCCATGGATTTATTAAGGGTAGAACACTGATGTTTTCTTCTGTAACCATGACATAGTATCAATCATATGTAAAAAGAAAAATAAATTACAGAAAGCGAAAATGGTTCCCACATAAAAAGAAGGCATTACCAGCATTCTGTAATAGTGCAAAGAATATCCAAAATGTGGCCTCTGTCTACTGGGGCATCTACAGAAAGCATGAACTTGTATACTTTCTGGCAGAAAAAAAATGTTCTAACCTTCCAAAGAATTGGGCTTTATTACTTAAAATTATAAAAAGTAGCTATTGATAAAGCAATATTTCTTGCAGGACTGAACATCCAATGTACATTTGCAAGAATATAAAATAGATTCACAGAGCTATTCAATACAGAAATATTGTTAATACATAAAGCTCAGGAATAGCCCAAATGTCCATCATTTGTTTAGTTCCAACTTTGGTCTATCTACAACATGGAAAGGTAAGATTTTTGCATATGTGGGGTGTTTTCCAGGTTGTTTCACTGAGTAATAAATCAGGGGCAGACAGGATATACAGGAGCACTCCCTTTTGGGTAAGAAAGAAATTTACCTAATAACTTATTATTGTTATTGACTCCTACCAGAACAAGAAACAGTAAGAATATATACTAAAAACAATTAAAACAGATGTTCATGAAGGGCAATGGGATAAGGTTAGTGGGGATGGAATAGAGTAGAGTCTTTAACATGGGTTTATATTTGAACCACATAAACAACAACCATGTTGAAAACATATAATTAAATCAATAACAAAAATCAAGCCCAACAGGTAAGAGTCTGACAACCCAATCATGAACCACACTATTTGGTGACTAATATCTTTTTGTTTTTCTTCTTTTTAAGAGAGAGAGAGAAAGAGAGAGAGAGAGAGAGAGAGAACTTTGAAAATATATATATATATATATATATATATATATATATATATATATATATATATATATATATATTGTTTTCAGGGGAAACAACATCTTTATTTTATTTTTATGTGGTTCTGAGGATAGAACCCAGTGTCCCGCGCTTGCCAGATGAGCATGATACCACTTGAGCCAGATCCCCAGCCCCTAATTAGTTTCCTAACCTGGCCTGATTTCCAGGATCTTTTTCTCCAATGTGAACAATATTTTACCTAAATTTTTTACCACATGCTTGTTGCAATGTAATATTTACTGATCAGTAATTAGCCATAAAGGATCCCAGGATTCATATGCAATATTTAGTGTCAGTGCAGCAAGGGACAACATGGGTTTTATGCTTTCTCCATTAGACTAGAGTTTACAATGGAAGGGGCCACTTCTTATCTTGAGTGAGCAGCCTGGTGAATACACAGATACGACCATTAATAGGCACTGAAGAATTCTTTGAAAGTTTATTGCCAGGACCACATAGAGGACTTGACAGTTACTTCCAGGTCCAGATTTCAGAAGCTTGGCTATACACACTTGGGGCAAAATGACCAGTCCTAGACCCTGTGTGAATATGTATTGCAATATTGTGGTAGTTTATCATAAGCCTAGGCAGAAAAAGGTTGGGTCTTGAAGGATATTCAGTCATGTGGGTAGAGCTATGGAATGAGATTAATGTCCTTTATTAAATGAGAGCTGCAAAGAAACTTCTCAATTTATCCTGTGAGGACACACATGGTGCACTTCCTTACTCTCATCAAGCTGCTATAATAATTTATGGTAGACTGGGTGGTTTATAAGGCACAGACACTCATTTTTCACATTGTATAAGATCAAGGCACAAGGCTATTCAATGCTTGTTGAGAAAATTTATAATGGGTAGAAGCTCCTGGCTCTGTCATAATGTGGTAGAAGAAGCCAGCTAGCCTGTATCACCTGTTCATTAGAGCATTAATTCCACTGATGAAGTCTTCAGCCTCAGAAACTCAACACCTCTCCACAGACTCACCTTCTAATACCATCACCTTATTGGAGAGAAGTTCAACCAAGATACTCAAAGGGACACAAACCTTCATATTACAGCTTTCTATTAAAAAGCAGGATCTCAATAGTCAATAAATCTGTTGGCAAGTTGATCTTAGAAATCTGAGCTTTCAGAAGTCCACAAATAAAATTTGTTTTTGCTTGTAAAGTATGTAGTTTCTAGAACTCCCTTAGAGCAGTCCAATCCGACTAAAGTATATTTCAAATGATAACATTGTCTTTTCAATTGTTCCTCCATTATGAACAGTTCTCTGATTTTTACACAGGTTATCAACTCTCTGGGCATCTCTCTCTCTGTATGTGCCTATGTACATGCACATACAACAGAAAGGAGTTTGGGGCTTTCTGGCAAGCCCAATCCTTATATTCTGCATTTCTACATGTCAAATTTGAAAACCACCCACTTGGCCCCATCCCTGCAAGGCAGGCCCAGGCCTCCTGTGGTGTTACTCTCTAAGCTACCTCTTTGTGGTTGGAGTGAAGCCTGCTTCTACCCTGTACTCTGGACTCTGCTCTCTCCTCCTCAGTCCTTGCCTATACCCTGGTTAGAGCCAGGCCTTCCATTGCACCTGTACCTCCTTTTACTACTCTATAACCTGATCATTATGTGCCAATGCTTTACCATGCTCATTTGTGCATTTCTTCCCCTCTGTTCCCACAGCTACAATGAAGCTGCCATTTGCTAGCTGTGTGACCTAAATCAAGTTAAATCGAAACAGCTGAGCATCTTTGTCCTGCAACATGAGTGTAAACATGGCTTCTGCTCATGGAGTTCTTATTGCCAGTGAAGAGGGCAGGGATAAAAGTCTCAAAAACAATAGTCCAGTACATGGTCATCTAGGGCTCCTGATGTCATTAAATGTTACCACTACTAGCTGTCAATCTCATTTCACCACTTGGGAACATGAATCCCTGAAAGGTAAAAAAATAATAATTATAATTAAGTTCACCTGGCCAGTGGGACTAGGTCTGCTCTGACTCTAGATTCTCTGTCCCAACCAGAGCTCAGGGCCAGGATGAATACAAAGGTGCCACATGAATAGAGGACTAATGTAAACCTGGTGAAGCCAGTTTCATGAATGGACAAAAGGGAATGAATTGTGGGAAGGAACCATATCCTATATCTGACACCTGGAGAATCAGGAGATTTTACCTTCACATTGATTCCCTTCTCTTGAGAACAAAACTGTACTGAAAACAGACCCCTGAAACAGGTTAGTCATCAATGCATACAATAAAGGACACTCTGGAAGTTACCAGGCTGTTTGGTGCATGTACAAGCAGTAAGAGCCACAGATCGGAAGACCTCAAATAGATCACGTGAGACCTCATTATTCCTGCATCTTCATTCCCTGGCTCACACAATGGCAGGCTGAGCTTGGAAACTCAAGGTTCTGTGTGCTGGCAGGTGATATACCCAAAAAATAGCATCTACACATCTTTTCACAAGTTTACTCATTCCACTCAGCCATAAACAAGAGAGGAATTATATCATTTGTGGGAGATGGAGGAACCTGGAGCACATCAAATTAAATTAAATAAATCAGATGCAGAAAGTCAATTTTCAAGTGCATTCTCTGATATGTGAAAGGTAAAAAGGAAATGGAGTGAAAAAAGAAGTGGATCTCGAAAAAATTGGAGAGAGAATAGTTGAGTTTAGATTGATGGAAGAGAGGAAAAGAGAGATGATTCAGGCACTGAGAAATGAGACTGATCAATGATGTTATGCCCTTACATGTATATGTTACAAATGAATATACTAATAAATTAATATAATGTCCTAATATAAATGACATTTTTGGCACCTGTGACTGAAATTCAGCATGCTTCACAATTGAGCAACATTTCTTCACCACTCCTTTTATGTATTTTTTTTGAAATAGGTTTCTGCTAAGTTGTTCAAGGCTTTGCCAACAGACAAAAAGCTGGGTGACCACTTTTTGTCTTTGTAAAAATACAAAGGTCTGTCATCCCCCTGGCTTATGGAGCACTCACTAGGCAACAAGTGCCAACTATTTATGACTTCATTTAATTCTCATCACAGTCTTGAGAAGCAAGTGGCATCATCCCCATCTTTAACATAAATAAATAAAAGTTGCAAGAAATTAAAGATCTATTCAGGCTGAGTGAGGTGGCACATGTCTGCAATACCAGCAGATTAGGAGGCTGAGGCAGAAAGATTGTGAGTTCAAAGCCAACCCCAGCAAAACTGAGGTGCTATGCAACTCAGTGAGACACTGTCTGTAAATAAAATACAAAAGAGGACTGGGGATGTGACTCAGTGGTTATGAGTCCCTGAGTTCAATCCCAAGTACCAAAGGAAAAGAAATCTATTCAAGCCTTAAAAATATATAAAAGCCAGAATACAAATATACGATATGTACACAAGACCTTGGTCCATTAACATTTATTTTATACTAATCATAACATCTAGGAACCTCCCTGAAACTTAATACATCCAATGCTTGAGAGTACTCCCCAGAGATTTTTGTTTCACTGATTGGAGCTAAAGTCCAGGTATCAGGATAATTGACTCTAATGCTCACAATTAGGAATGGAATCACTTTTCTATTAAAAATAAGGGAAGCACAGACAAAGACTGTGGATTCACCTGCTCAATATTGTGTGTCAAGTCGACAGGAAAACCCGGGTATGTGTATGTACTTCTGTAGCTCTCCAAAGAGCTCTCTGTGGCTCCAAACAAAAGAAGACTCCACAAAGCTGGAAGCGGAACACAAGCCAAACCCTCTGCCAAAACTCACCCCACAATACTCCAATTCTCCTAGACAATAAGTGTGCATATAGGAGACAATTCCAGATGGTACCTTGGTGATCAATGGGCGACATGCAAAGAAATAGGGCACAACCAACTTTAGAAAAGGCAGAGGTGTGGCTGGGCCAGGGTGGGTACTAGTCTAGAGGATAAACTTTTCCAGGGCACATGAAGTCCAGGGCTTCCTCCTCCCCAAAAGAGCCTTGCCTTATCACACATATGCTTGTTCAACTATTTATGCCCTTCTCCTATTTTATATTTCTCTTGCACATGGCTTTGGAGGTCTTGTGCTTTGGTATTTCTTATATTTTTTAATGCATCTTTCAAACTACCACAAAATCAACCATGAGGAATATTACCTGTACAGGTAACAGTTTTATTTTATTACCATTTAGCTCAAGTTTCCAAATCTCACTGAATTACACTTTTTTAGTTTTTTATAATTTTATTATCCCTTTACATATTAACAATGGTTGTGATAAAGCAGTATTCTCTGATTTCAACACTTGGAATATTAGTGACCTGCTTAAACTGATTGCACTTTCTTTTGATTCTCCATCATAAGCCTCCTTTTTATTTTTTTTTACAGTATATATAACTTTATATATAGTACAGAAAAGCCCAAGCTAATATTACATGGTTTCTCTCAGAGAAAGGGCAGGTACCTCCATTAGTGAGTATGAGGGCTCATCACAGCTTCCTTAGTTTGGCCTTCCAGCATGGGCTCTGACTCAGCTCAATGTTCAATCTTCCTGCGATCTCCTCAGCCTGTGGCATTCAGCTCATCTTCTTCTTTTAAAATTTTAGATTAATTTTAATATTTTACAAAGACCCTGAATGACAAAAATGCCAGTTTGAAAATGGTAGCATACATAAACAACACTACCCAGAAATCAGGTGTTTCATGTGGGAACAAGCAAGGGAAGAGGAGCCTATCACACATGATAGAGAGAGGATCCTCAGAGCCATAGTGGAACCATTGGAGGATACAGAAATCCCTCACCTCAAAGTTGAGGCATTGTAAGTTGTTCAATGGGTCTGAACTAATGTTATCATACAATCAGAACAATAGCAACTGTGATTGGTACATGATTCCAATTGAGATGCCTTTCCAAATATGTCCAGAAAAATGTTTGGAGACCAGCTATCCCAGGATTGGTGTTATCAACCAAAGAAGAAAGTAAAATTAAGTTACAGCTGACATGTTACACTGGGAAAGTCACAGTTCTGTGTTTTCCAGGGGGATGTTTGTCAGCTTTCTATAGACATTAAAATTATAGGCCTGCAGAGAAAGAACTTAAAGATGTCTTTCCTTAAAACATGCAACACTTGAGGCTATTACCTGCACCACATTCTTCCTGGCCTCATCCATCTGGGTAATTGCCTCTGCATTCTTAGATTCAGAAGTAGTGTGCAGTTGGGTCATGGAAAGGCTGTGGAAGAAGGGAATTTTAGCATATTGCTGAGGTTTCTTGTAGATGAAGAAGAGAGACTTCAGCTCCAACAGTTCAACGCAGCCCAGAAAAGTTTGTTCCGTATGATACATTGAAGATATTTTCTTCTAACAATGTTTGCTTCTTTAATTCATATCCTCCTAAAATGAGTCATTTTTTAAATAGGGAGTGATGATTAATTTTAGTTTCTCATTTGTTCTAAGTTTAATGCGTTCTACTGATACAACTTACATATAGAATGTCATCTAGAGATTTTAAACATTACTTATTTGTATACATATTATAAAAGAAGACATGAGTTTTAACTTGATATTTTATAAACATTTATTTTATTTACATGTGGATCTGAGGATCGAACCCAGGACCTAACACATGCTAGGCTCACACCACTGAGCCATATCGCCATCTGTAATTTAGCATTTTTATTTAAAAACTTGATTCTGTAATATTAATAAATAAAATAGAACTACTATTGATGTGATTTCTATAATTTGAGTAATTATAAGTTTTTAAACTTTTAGAAGAAAATGAGATTCTATGTTCAAAACTTCATTTCATAGAGGGCAATATCACAATGCCAGAAACTACATATATTTCTTATAAAATCTTTGGATCCAATTTAACTCAAAGAATTAAAAATTTCCTGACCCTGTACTCTCTCAGTTAGAAAATGTCAAATGAGAGGATCCTCATAAAAGTGTTTGGAAGCACACTGAAAATTTTTGAAAATCAAATGAACATACTAGTAATTTCCTAATCCTGGATTAAAAATACACAGGAATATAATTTCCAAGTTTAGAGGAGGAATATTGGTGTTGATTAGTTCTTTATGTATTAGTTTTATGTGTATATATATGTGCCTATATACACACATATGTCTTTTCCAATTTCTATTATAATGGAACTGTCTGACTCTAACTTTTCTTAAAGGAACTTTTAGGTCAGTGGAATCTCATCCTACCCTGTCACTGTATTTCAATTTCTGATGTTTTCACAAACTCAGGTTATTTTTTAGTTGTTTCTTTAATTGTTTGCTTGATTCTTTACATGAACAGGTAATTGTGAACCTGTCTCCTTCTCTGGTCACTGAAACACAAAGAACAAGATGACACAGAAAAGCCAAAGTTGTGGGGAAGAAAAGCAGGACTTGAATTTTACATAACTACATCAATCAGAGAGACAGACTGCCCTTTAGGAATCCACGGGTTTCCCAGTAATGAAAGCTTGGAATCTGTGAAGAAGCACTCTCTGGCTTTTTATTTCTTTACTTTAAGATTAAACAGATGTTAACTTTATGAACCATATAAATTTATTGACCATTAACTATGTGAAAAATTTAAGGCTAAACTCTTGGATGAAGAGTTCTTTAAGCCACTGTGCATTTTCTAGCTTTCATGGTAATTGCTCTCTAATTTAGAAACTGTGAAGAACCAGAATTTCTAGACAATTTTATAATTATAAAGAGGCATATAATTTCAAAATACTCATATAAGCATATATTACATTAATACATCTGAATAAATGAAGCATGTGAGATCACAAAACAAAAACATGGGCCTAAAACTCCCCACACAGTTATGAAAAGTGCTGTAATGACAAAGCAAAATAATTGCCTTTTGGGTCCAAGGCATGAGGTTTCAAAGTCCTGTAGCTAATACATGTCTATACCTTCTTTATTTCAAATTTATTGCTGTGCATGCATTATCATAATTTGTTTGAAGGATCATGTGTTGATCTAGTGTTTCATTTCAAACAACTCTCTTAAAAGTACTAAGAAGTTTTCTTCTAATATCGATCACTAATAGTATTAGTACTATAGTTATATGGTGATTTTTGAGCCTAAAGGAGAAGTTTACTTAAAATTTAAAAATTATGTGTCACTGAAAAGGTACAAGATATACTATATTAAAGCTGGCTTTATTGTCTAGGAAATAGAAATATCAAAGGAATTATTTCCAGGTATTTGGTCATTTTTGATGTACTGATCTGTGTATAATAAATAAAATTTAATTATATTTGCAGATTTATGGAACTATGCTTCAAATTAAATGTTCCTTGAGAAAGAATATTAGTGTTTTTAGCTTCTACATCTATGTCTAGAAAATTTACACAATATCATTATAATTGTATGTTTTCTGTAGAAATGCTATTCACTTTATTGTATTTGGAGGAGATTAATGGATTTGGTATTTTTGCTTCAAATATGTTTTGTCAAAAAAAACAGAACATGGTTATAAAGCTTTTTTTATATTATATTATCAATTTATGGTGACGTTTTTATTCTCTTTCGAGCACAACTATATATAAAAAAATAGTGATTCTTTTTTTTGGTGTCATGTTATCTTCCAAAATTCTTATCCTTTGTGAAACAAAATGATAATTTTGTAGTGCAGAATTACATCCTTATAAAGCCTATTTTATTTCCTCCAATTTTAATCATGGATCTAAATTCATATTAAAATGTATTGAACATTTTTGACTGTGTATTATAAACCCATAAACTAAGCTAACTATTTTACTTAGAGACCTGGATCTTCAAATATACAATTCTATTTTACCCACAATGAATTAAAGTAACAGTAAAATAGAAGCATAAAATGAGATAAACATTCACAACGAAAAAAGGAGGTGATCTCCAGTGACAAAAGACTTCAAAGAACTTCTGGAAAACAGAAAGTATGGAATCAGATGAAGGATGCATTTGAGTTCTAATTAGGGCTCCCAAGGAGGGAGATTAAGACCATGACAAGGCATCTTGGAAGTCTATAAGGTAGGGTGCTTCAGATCAGCACAATGGAAATAAAGGGAAGGGAGCTTGTTTGGGTGCACAGAATCTGGGTTGCAGTCTTATCTCAAAGGAGGCTTTTGCTTACTCCAAGTGAAATTTTGGAGTTGTCTTGCACTCTCATATTGGGTCCTACTTGAGACATAGAGTGTGATTTACATGAGTCTCAAACAGTCTTGAGTGTTGGAAGCCTTGAATGGTCATAGCCAGAAAAACTCTCTTCTACTGATGAAAATATTTTGAAAAGACCACTTTCAGCAATTGTCTGGGAAATGAATCCTTCTGTCCTTATGGTGCCATAAAGCACAGTTCCCTATAGTGACACCACAAAAATTCGCTTTTTAGTCAAAGTTCTGTACTTAGTTTATGGTACTGGTGAGAGTCTGTTCCTGAAAGAAAAAAAAAACTTATAAAAAGGAAAACAGGGCAATTAATTACAGTTTTGACAGCTGTGTAGACTGAATGTCAAATTAATATCATCTTGTGTTTTTCCTGCTCTTCTTTTTAGATCCCCTAAATGGACTTTTTTTGGTCTCTACAACTTAGCTGTATGAGTGAAACTCATACATATGCCCAAATCAATTGAGCCTCCCCACCATGATTTTCTCAAGACACAACTACTTCACTGGTCTTTTTACAATTCCTGTATGGAAAGTGAGTACTAAAAAGAAGAGAATTGGATCATCTGTTTTCAAATTGAATCATCTGAGTTTTTATCTCCATTGCAACATTGAATCAATGTCCTTCTGATAAGGAGAGTGAATTGACCTAGCTAGGATTGTACTTTCCCCTCTTGCTTTCTGTTTTTTTTTTTTTTTTTTTTTTTTTTTTTTTTTTTTTAGTACATAGAATTTTGAGTCCTCAGGTACAGTTTAAATTTTAGTTCGAATCTTGTTAGACATCCTGGTGGAATAGTGTCCACTTAAATAATTAGGATTTCTAAAACTAGAGAATGCGGAACCATGGTGTAAGAAAATGTAATTGCCAAGTGGGTTAATGGGAGTGATAGAGAATGAAGAATCTTCAACTTTGACAGTCTAGCTCCTAGATCGATGTAGTCTATCTCTTGGTAGCACAAACTGATATAATGTTATGTAATTTAAGAAATATAAGCAACATCATCACCTGTTCCAGAATTCTACCAGGCCAGTACCTTTTTATTTATTTTTTTTCTGTAGGTGACAATACAGTGAATAACATGGTCATAGACCCATATAATATCTTTGTTTTTGTTAACTGTGGTCTCATTCACTTTTATGCATGATCCCTTGGCACTTTATTAATGGTGCGTGCTTAGGATTTATTGTCCCTAAAAGCAAAATGTAAAAAAAAAAATTAAAAAAATGTTTGGGTTATTCTGGTTAAAATTATTTCTTCATTAAAAGAGGTCCACTTGTTAATTTATAATGAGAGAATGATGAAAAGAATGATGCTGTCACAAGAACCTAGAAATAGACCTCTCTTCCTAACTTGCTGGATATTTGTAAGAAGTATTTGATAGATAAAATGCAGTGACTGGAAACCACTATGGTACTCAGTCCTCATTCATCCTGTGCATCATCAGAGGCTGGATAAATACAACCAGCGAAGTCAAGTTGTCAACTTGGTTGTCTCGTACAATGTCCATGATATATTTGCTTTGGTATTTGATAGCATGAAATCTCATGATATTTACACTGCATTATCTCTTTCAGAGATCCATCCTGGTTACTGTACCCCCAAAATTTTATAGTCTTCAAAAGTTCCTTCTAGACTCTTGAAAAGTCTTAATTTCTTCCTATAAGTTTATGTACCTTCTTAGCTGAGGTAACATTTTTTACAGTGTAATTAAGGATGAAGTGTGCTGCCAAGTATTCTTCTCTTTAGAAAGAGCTTTTTCCACTTTTCATTTTTCAAGGCTAACCCTGAAAGACACTGTACAATGATGCTATTTTATTTCCATTTACTTCTAAATGAAGCTAACTCATATTTATTTCTAGTAACATTTTGTTAAAAGATGGCCAATTTCTTCTTCTATATGATTTATAAAGGGATCTTTTCCCAAAGAAGGAAATGAATAGGTGTTGTATCAATTCTTTGCTCTGAAATTTATTGGGGTATTCTGAGAAAAATGTAAGTTCGTGATTATCTTCTTGATTAGTTATTTGCTTAGTTATTGGTCACACTCTACAAGTGTGACCCTAGGTGAAATGCAAAGGATGATAAAGAGTAAAATAAGTAGAAGGTATACATTTATTATTCTTTTGTAACTGAAGAAAGATTTGTGAAGTACTTTATGACTTGCATAACTCTCTACCTTCCATTTAAAGTCATAAGATAAAATTCATCTTTATTTTTTGTGTTTCACAAATAAACTTCTAAAAATAAAATTTACACTTATTTTTCCTAATCCTGTTCATGATTATTCCATTTTCTTGATTATATGAAATTTTCATAACTCATACTATCTTGATAATCTGTGTCATTTCCTTGCTTACAAACAATTGTTGATTTTTGTCTCTTTTTATTTATAGTTGGCCTCCAGTGACTAAGAGGAAGACTCCTTCCTGTCTGCTCCTCCCAGCCCTGCTCCAGCCTCTCAGCTTCCCAGACCCTCATGCACTTGGTTGTAAATTCTCCCAGAAGCTGTTTTACTGTCTATTTTTCAGAACTAAAAATAAAAAATAAAATAAAAACTTTAAAAAAACGTTAAAATGCAAAATGTTGAGGGAGAAAGCAGTATATATATATTTGTAATTAGGCTTTTTTAAAATTTTGAAAATATTTTTCTTTTTTTAATGTCGGTCAGCCACTGATATTTCATCAAAATATAACAGTTTCTTTGTTGAGTTCAGGTAACCAAGGAATAGCCACACCCTCAGAACAAAATAAAACACACACATACAAAAAAAAAAGAAAAAAAAAACCAGAATCATCTTTAACCTAACTTTTTATAAAATGTCTCAGATCCTCATAACTTGCACACAAGCTTCTGTGTTCAGTTGAATTGTAACTGCTTTTTGTATTTGGAGAGAGTGTGACTACTGAACTTGAAACCTTTTATTCTGAGTGTCTTGGTGGGTTTTGGTGAGATTAAGTAGGTGACAGGGTGAAGAGAAAGTGGGGAGTTCTTCCCTATTATAACATGAATTTTTCTCCACAGTCTACTCTCAGCTGCCAGATCTCAAGTTTTTCTTACACTGGTATACTTTAACTATTCTTACTTCCCCTTTACCAATAATTTTTAACAGCAGTTTATCAAACTACACTTATTAAGAACAATTTTAAAAATAAAATTATAGTTCACCTTACCAGTCTACACTTATTGCTTATGGATTCACTCACCTGCTATGCCTGTTTTTAGTGTCTGAAAAACATAGATATTATTTTCCATATTTAATCCAGTTTCTTAAATGTATATCCTGGAAAGAAAATCTGGTCTGGAAATATTCCATTTTGATTGAATGCTATATTCAAGAAAATAATATTTAAACATGCTAAACATATCTACAGAATTTCTCAAGAAGCTATGCTTTAACCAAATAGAATATACTTAAAAGAAAAAAACTATGGTCAGCTTCAATAAAGCAAGAATAGAATCCAAGTATTTATCATTAATGATAGATTATAGATGATACATACAGAATAACCACAAGATTTAAAGAAAAAATCATATTCAACCTGGTATTCTAAACTGAAGCAGACTGTCAATTAATGATAAATAATAAAAGATTTTCATTGATGATAAAATTCTAAAAAAGCAATTTTCTGTGCCTCATTTCAAAGAGAGTTACTCAATATAGAAAAAAAATAAAACAAAAAGAGCACAGTTTGTGGACAGAAATAGTGGTTCTAACTACAGAGCTCAAGAAAGTTATGCTGATTCTGCAGTAGACCTTGAAAATAGTTTTGTTAGCTTACCTCAGTCCTACCTTTAAAATGATGCTTTAATAGAAATATTAGCTAGTAAATAATCAAATGATTGAATACAGCAAAAGTTAAAAAATTCTAGTGATCTATTTTTCATACCTCACACACAAAAAAATGAGTATTGGAAAATACAGGAAAAACAAAGTGATAAAAAATAAAGCAAAAACCGACTAAACAAATAATGGAAAGTCAAGTTCTGCATATGAAACACAGTAAAATGTGCACTCTTTGTAACATTTGATGAGATAGAAGAAAGTAGTACTGATTGTTCTTGATGGTAAGAACATCCCTCCATGAGCAGCATTCATGTCCTGATATTGGATGTTAGAAAGGCTAATAAATTAGAGAAAGAAAGCATTCTTACTTCTTGTGTGGTTTTGTGATGAAATCTATTTTAAAGTCAAATTTGTGGAAATGCTTACTGGTTTTTAACCTTCATAAATTTTCTGTAAACAATGAATGCAACACATATTTATTTTTAAAAGGGAATAACTAACTGACGAAGCATGAACACAGGTACTTGTAACTATTGAAAAATAGAGTGGGGTGTGGTGGTGTGTACAGATGCTGATACTCAGAAATAATAAAGTTTCCAATGTAGATTAAGCAAGAAATCACAGAATGCATATCATTCTGATTTCATAAATGATAATCAATTAAACACTAAAGCCTTTTAATATTTGATTCATTAGTCCTGAAAAGAAAGAAGTGGCCCCATAAGCTAAATTGGTTTTCTTCGCTCTCTAATTGCTATTGGGAAAAATAATGGGAACACCTAATACATTGTGAAGGGTCTTCTATGTATATATTTCAAGATTATGGTCAATATCAGACAATAGTAGTATGTATGGCTAAATTTATTGCCTTTTAGAACTTTACATAGTTGCAGATAGAGTGGAGGATGCTGATTTGGGTCTAAATTTTAGAAACTACTGTTTTATATGGTACTGGGGATTGAAACCAGGGGTGCTTTATCATTCATATATATTCACAATTCTTCAATATTTTATTTTGAGAACTGGTCTCTCTTAATAACCAAGGGTGGTCTTGAAGTTGTGATCCTTCAAGGCCTCAGCCTCTATGATATTTCAGATTACAGGTATGTACCACTACATCAGGCCAGGACACTACCTATTAATTTTTACATGCATCTAATAATCAAAACTATTTTAAATATTCCTGCCTTTTCTTTTATTTAAAATATTCAATACTAACTTTCTGACATTGCTGGAGAGAATCTGCCCCTTTCCTCCTCCCACTCTGCTTGGGGCACACACAGAAAGAAACCAGAAAAACTCGTCTCAAAATATAGTAAAATTCACTCTACAGCCATTCATTTCTAAACAGAACAAAAAACAGACAAACAATTATACTGAAGCCAGAGACAGTGGAACAGGCCTGTCATCACCAACAGCTCTGGAGGCTGAGGCAGGAGGACTGCAAATTGGAGGCCAGCCTCAGAAACTCAGTGAGAGTCTGTCTCTAAATGAAATATAACAAAGGCTGGGGATGGGGCTCAGGAGTTCAATGTCCCTGGGTTCCATTCCTGGTACCAAAAAATAAAAAAAAAATGCAGACTTCTTGTGCTCATGCTGGACATACCTAGAAATGGATGATTACAGCAAAGACAAAGATGGAGGCAATGAGATTCATGAGGTAGAGGAGATTCTGGTGCGAGAAAACCTCTCTAAGGGCTTGGACTTTTCTGTGTTCATGGCCCAGAGATGGAACAGTACAAGATGGCAACCTCCAATTCTATGCCTGTTGGCAGAGGAGGACACAAACGTAAAGGGAAGAACAAAGGGCTGGACTCCACTGGGTCTTGGGCCTCCTCCTGGCCAAAGCAGAGGCAGGAGAACAAAACCAGCCAGGAGACTCACGGCACCAACAGTCACAGGGTCACAATCTGGATTTTTTTGGCACCAAAGATGGAACCCAGGGGCCCTCAGAAACTGAGCCCCACTCCCAGCCTATTTGTATTTCATTCACTGACAGCATCTCACTGAGTTGCTGAGGCCTTGCTGTTGCTGAGGCTGGCCTCCAAGTTGATATCCTCCTACCTCAGCCTCAGCAATAAGCAGAAAGGGGCCTGGCCTGAGGAAAAGGCAACAGACCAGCCAGGGACACTGCAGCACAGGGCACCAAGGTCTGAGCACTTCAGAAATGGCATGAGACTGACTTTAGAACAAGAACACAGTGGGAAACGCTGTCACCATGGCCCCTGCGGCCCAGATCAGTGCTTCACTAAACGTGGCATCTGTGGGCAGAGTGGCTAATAGCTGGGGACTCAGATGTCCCAGTCTCTCCCTGGGACTGCATTTTCCTGTCACCCCAGAGTTGGCACAGCAGGACTCGTGTCACCTTCTGGATGGCCACTCAGATGGGCCATTTGTCCTGTAGACCACGTGGACAGGATATCTGTGACAGAAACGCTGTCCTAGCTTTCCCTGGCCCCCTGGCATACCCGTGGTGGTCTTCTTACAGACCCTCTCCCTGCCGCCTGTGGCTGTGTAGGACAACCGCTGATGTCCCTATTGTTAAGAATCTGGAGACATGAAACCTTGAGCATTTTGTAAAGGAGGAAGTTCAGCAATCTCAGGGGGAGAGAGTAGGGACTTGTCCTGACTCCTCTTGCCACCAATGACCTCTCTGAACTCCCTGCACTTGCTCCGCTGAGCCATAAGTGGACCCTCAAACACACCAACTCATCTCTGCCCCAGGGACTTTGCACCCGCCAGGTTCTCTAGATTGACTTGTATCACTCTTCCCCAGTCACCCCATCTTCCTTCTCTGCTCTATTCTTACCCCGGGGCCCTGGGATGACACTGACGCTCTCACACCTTACGTTCTATCCCTTTGTATTATTAGCACCCACAGAAGCGCCTAGTGCTTAACAGCACCTTACTGACAAATGTCTGGAATGAAAGGTGGGTGACATCAATGGCAGGGTGTGGGCCTTAGAAGCTTTCTGAATGTTTAACATGGTCATTTCTTGCAAATCACTACCCTCTGATCTCTAGGAAATGGGTTGTTTTATGCACTAGTGTCACAGGGGGCAAGAGCCATGTGACATCTGTACTGTCCACCTCCCTCCCAGCCTGGACTGCCCCAAACCTCAGGGAAGAAGGACCAACTGCACTCTCCACTCTAGGGGCCCTTCCACACTCCACTTTACAGGTCACAAGCTGAGCCGTGGTGGCACTCCTGCTAACAGGAAAGCCTTTCAGCTGAAAGCTACCTGAGCCTGCTCCACCATCCTCTTGCCCGTCCTGGGGCTGTCCCCGTGGCTCCACCATTTTGGCTCCTTACAGCACCACTCAAAGCTCCCCAGGTAAGATCTCTGCCCCAACGAGGTACCAGAGGTGGCCAAGGCAGCCACCTCCATGTCTCAGTTGTCTGTGGCCTTCATCTCTCCCTAAGTCCTAAGGCCCTCACTCTGATGTCACACTGGCTGACTCAGGCTGAATGGCTGTGCCACCTTGCCAGCCATTTTCTCAGCCTGTCTCCAAGGGACAGCAAATCATTAATTCAAAACTGTTCCCTCACTCACCATCCTGCTCCAGAGCAAAGTGGTCCTCTGGCTGGCTGCCACGGCCCAAGCCTTCACTGACTGGTTTCCTGTGGTCACCACTGCTCCCACTCTTTTTTGAAGGCAGCCCCCCGCCAAAGCCAGGAGGTCTTGGCAGACTCCTTAACTCCTACCCAGATTTCACCGCCACATCCAGAGCTGGGGACAAGCTGCTTTGCCCCCAGATCCTCAATTCACCTTAGATTTTCTGAAATTCTAGGAAGAGTCTCGTGTCACCTTTGCCTACTCTTCTGTAAGTGTCGCCGACACTCCTACCTGGGGTCCAGTCTTTCCCATGGGATCTCTCAGGCACCCTGCAGGGACTCATCTGCAGTTTCCTCAATTTGATGTCATGGCACTGAAAGCCAAGAACCAGCTCCACAGTAAATTCCAAAAAAACACAAAAAATGCACACAAATATTTTCCATGAGAGACTTCCCAGTAAAAAAACAGATTCAGGGATCAGAGGCCAAAAGAAAAAGAAAAGAAAAAAAAGTCAATTTCCCTCTTCTAAGAAGTCTCACATGTTTTTCAATTTTTATTTTATTAAGATTTGTAAGCCAGGTGTCATGGTGCATGCCTGCAATCCCAGTGGCTCTGGAGGCTAAGGCAGGAGGATGGCAAATTGGAGGCTAACGTCAGCCAAATTGGGGCTCTAAGCAACTCAGCGAGACCCTGTCTCTGAATAAAATACAAAAGAGCGTTGGGGACGAGGCTCAGGGGTTAACTGTCCCTGAGTTCAATCCCCAGTGCCTTCCTCCCCAAACTGGCAGTACTGTGGGTTGAACCCAGGAACAGTCATTCTACCTATGACTGTTTTGAGACAGGGTCTCACTTCTTTGCCAAGGCTGTCCTTGAACTTGTAATCATCGAACTAACTGCTCCTTGCCTGAACAAGTGGTCTGGTGTAGAAATTTCATATTTAGAATCTTATTGGCTAAGAACAACTGCTAAAATATATGCAGGTGATTGCCCAAAGATATTCACTTTGATGATAACTGTGACTGAGAAAGAACTGAAATGTCCACCAGAAGACAATTGACTAAAATCAGCACTTCTTTATCCTTGCAGTGCAGGTTCCTGCTAAAAAATTTGAGGCAGGATTACTCTGTGGCATGCTAACTGTCCTTGAAATATTCTTATAAGACATGAAAGTGTAGATATCATTTTGATTGTAAGTGTTGTTGTTGTTATTGTTATAATAATAATAATAATGATAATAATAATAATAATAATAATAATTATTATTATTATTATTATTATTATTATTATTATTATTTGGTACTAGGGATTTAACCCAGGACCACTTAACCCCTGAGCCCTGTCCCCAGCTCCTTTTATATTTTATTTAGAGACAGGGCCTCACTAAGTTGCTGAGGCTGGCCTCCAGCTTGTGATCCTCCTGCCTCGGCCTCCTGAGCTGCTGGGATAACAGGCTTGAGCTTCTGCACTCAGCTATAATTTTAAACATTTGCACACTGAAAATTCAGAAGAAACAGTTATTTTCCCCCAGAGGAATACTCTACATACATGAAAACTTCCTGCATATGTGCCCAACGGGAGGCAGGGCCCTTACCTTGGTCGGTGTTGATGGTGGTGGGGTTGAAGGCCTTCCCCAGGAGGGTTTCACATATGTTGCTTGAGATGGAGAGGGAAAAGCCATAGCCCAGGCCGTTCCCTTTGTAATGAAATTCATCCAAAAGGAGGACGATCAAGCCTGCCACAAAGAACTGCAGAATTAAAATAAATTAATTAATAAAAGTGAACTCTGTGTTACTGGACCCACTGCCCTGGTTCCTTCCATCTTCAATGACAGGGCTCTCTGCTATGAGGGCCAAATAAGAGACCCTTCTCAATCTGCCTCATGGGAATTCAGAAGCCAAAGCCAGGGTCTTTCAATTCTCTATTATTTTTTTTAAATCTATTTTTTAGTTGGAGGTGGACACAACATCTTTTTTTTATTTTTATGGGGTGCTGAGGATCGAGCCCAAGGCCTTGTACATGCCAGGTGAACCTCTGCCACTGAGCCCCAGCCCCAATATTTTTTTTTGTTTCTTAATTGTTTTTGGGTTTGCAGGTGGACAGCAGGCCTTTATTGATTTCAATATTTCTCATTGTAGATGGGTGCAGTGTCTTTATTTGAATGATTTCTTTTTGGGCGGTGACCAGCCTCCAACCCGGGGCCTTACCCTGCTCAGGCCAGTGTTTAGCCTTGAGCCTAGCCCTGAGCCTGGCATGGCCCCAGGTCTGGCTGAGTACTGCTGAGGAGGAAGAGGGACAACAGGGTCACTCAGGAAGCAGGGTGAGAGTGGGGGTTCACCTGAGTGGTGATCAGAAGGCAGATCCCAGAACCCAGCTTTGAGGGGGTCCCTGTCCATGCCTATCATCACATCCCTAATGGACTGGCCGATGGTGACAATCATGCCAAACACTAGGGTCCTAAGAAAATCTTGAGCAGAGTGTGGCAGGAATATAGATGACAAATACTGACACTGCCCATAGGCAAGTGCTTTACTAAACTTCAGACCAGTCATCCTAAATTCTTTTTTTTAAAAAATGATCTTGAATTCTTAATATGGAAAAACATTTTTAAAAATTTGTCAACGGTAAGGAGAAAACTTCTGAGGCTGTAGCTCAGTGGTAGAGGCACTGAGTTCCATTTTCAGGTCTGCAAAAAAAAATATTAAAAACAAAGAGAGAAAGAGAAAAAACACCCAATTTGGGCTTTAGAAAAATAATGCAAATTTTTTGTTTGTTTGTTTTGATTTTGGTACTAGGGATTGTACTCAGGGTCACTCAACCACAGAACCTCATCCCCAGCCCTATTTTGGTTTTATTTAGAGACAGAGTCTCACTGAGCTGCTTAGGGCTTCGCTGTTTCTGAGGTTGGCTTTGACTCACAATCCTCCAGGATCAACGGCCCGAATTGCTGGAATTAGAGGTGCACACCACTGCACTAAGCCAAGTACATTATAAAATGTCAAAAATAAAAATTAAAAAAAGAAAACCACTTATTAGTGCCTTAGAAGGATAATGCATTAATTTAAGGCATTGAATAATAAATGCATTAAATATTTAATAATGCATTACTTAATTCATTAATGATTAATGCATTAATACATAAATATATTCTACAATCTTGATTTGTGTCTGAAACTCACAATTTAAGTTAGATGGATTTCTCACTGAATTATTTAACCTACTAACTTAAGATTTCTAAGACATGCTGTATGGAAGATGGCAGAGTAGAAAATTGTAAATATTGTTTTCTAAATAGCACATTCCAGTTAACAGAGGCTAGGCTTGGCTGACTCTGAGGCTGGACCCCATTATTGGGGCTGCCTATCATTTGATACAGCTAATACTCTTAACCTAGTTTAACAGCATGTAGAAACTGAGACTCCAGAACTATTATCTAAATTTCTTCCACATCAAAAAATCTAATCAACAGCAGAGCTGGACTGAGAGGATCACCTTTTTGCTCATTAAATCCTTTTAAATACAGAAGAAAAATAGCACTTGCTAAATAACTACCATGTGTTAGGCACTGTGAGAGTGATTATTTAATTTAATCCTCTTTTTTTTTATACTGAGGACTGAGCAGATGTGCTTCACCTCTGAGTCTCATCCCCAGCCATTTATTATTTTATTTAGAAACAGGGTCTCACTGAGGTGCTTAGGGCCTCACTAAGTTGCTGAGGTTGACCTCCAAATAGTGATCCTTCTGCCTCAGCCTCCAAAGCTGCTGTAATTAGAGGCATACTCCACAGCATCTGGCTTTGATTGAATTCTTATGACAGCTCTGAAGTAGATGTCACCTCCTTCGTGAGGTATGGAAATCATGGCTGGTGAAGGGGTGACCTCCATGCACTGATCCTTCAATTCCATCCTCTGGGGCATTCCTGCCCTCCCCTGCCCTGCCTGGCCTTCCCCCATACCCACCACCTCCCAGAAGTGCTCTCTCACTAACAGGCCATGGAGCACCTACAGGGTCGGCAGGCAAAGCACACAGGCCAAACTGGGCTGTTTTCATGCCCCCAATTTTAGAGCCAATTCAAATTCTCAACTAGACACCAGAAATTTACCCATGATCTTTCTTAAAGTTCTGGGCTCACGTTGAAGAGGGCTTGGTCTTTTGGGGTGTCACCCACTTCAATCATCTTGGTGCAAGCCAAGAGCTGCATGATGAGGCCCAAGGTGACCATTGCAGAGATACCGAGTTCCATGAGTGTGCCTAAGGAAATGGGCAGCCACAAAGCCCCTGTGAGCTCAAGAAAGAAAGACATTATTTAATAAAATGAACCTACAGAATTGAATGTGACCCCTTTTCCACATTGGATGGGCTTCAGGTTGCTGGCAGCAATTATAGCATAACCCCCCAAAACCAAAGATAAGAACACAACTGAGTCCCTCTGTCAAGCCCACCAGACACCATGTCATTCTGTTTGAAAAGTCACGTACCCCTCAAGAGCCTGCTGCATTCCCATCCCCATGGACAGATCCATTCTGGATGGACAGAGGACAGAGAGGCCCGTCCTTCATCAGTTCATAAAACTGGAGAACATTCCAATCATTTCCTGAGTCTGCAGATGGGGCTGGCACATTTGGATCTAGTTGGGAACCAACCTTCCCTTTCCATCACGTTCAGATGAGCTCTGATTCTGAGTGACTGGAACCTTTTTGGAACCCCATTTTTAAACCGTGTCCATCAAATGCAACATCAACATACACAAGAAAATCATTTCTAGACCCACAGGTGACTGGTTAGATTTGACCCTCCACTGTCACTCGTGGTTTTGATCCATATATTTCACCTGTAGATATGAAAAAGATGCAGCTGAGAAACCACTAGAGAGTTCTAGAGAGTGTTCTATGTCTACTCACCATCTCATTTCAGGGATTTCAAACACTCTAGTTTTTTTAAGTTTTCAGAAATTCTCAAGCAGAGACTTATCTTGCTCTTCCAGGTTTTGTATTGCATTCAAACCCAACTCTAAAGAAGATGGTGTTTCCCAGGCTGAATGCACCGTTGATCAGGCTATTGGACGTGGCACATGCAGAGTTTCCAGGCCACAGAGCTGCCCATTCTCTGAGCTCCACAGAAAGGCTGTAGTTCAACTAAATGGTGCTGGTCCAGCAGAAAAGAGGCACAGTGAGTCTGAGCCTCCCTCTGTTGGAGGCCAGAATCCCTCACATCCAGTAGAAAGGGTCCACAGAATCTGAGGCCATAACACCAAACAAAGGATCTGGAAACAAGTAGAAACCAAAGGAGTGGCACATGGTTCCCCCCTCTCCCCCTTTCCCCAACAAAAGCACAGGAGACCGGATTGACCTGACAGCAGACTAAGAAGATGAAAAGGGGGATGGCTCACCACAGCACCTTTGCCTTCAACTGGATCTGCAGAAGAGGTAGAATCAGAGGACATGAAGTTTCCCAGTAAGTCACTAAAAATAGAGTTCAACAGACACTTTCTCTGATCACCAAGAAAGGCCAAGTTGGGCCGGGGGCACAGCTCCATGGGGAAGCACTTGCCGAGCATGCATGATGTTCTGGGTTTAGTCTCCAACAGAAAACCTCCACCAAAAAAGCGAAGAAGCCAAAGCATGCACCAAGCAGAGTCCTGAAAGGTGAGTCTCATGCTTTCTGTGGACAAAGCCAATGCAAAGATGTCCGTAGGTATCACGTCTGGGAATGCTCATATTATACACCATCATGATCTTCCCACTGCTTAAGTGAGTTCAATGGCAAAGCTGTACTCTTAACCATTGACATGAACAGTTTAGATCCTCAAGGAGGGGCAAGAGGAAGGCAAGTTCAAAGACAGCCTCAGCAAAAGTAAGGCAGTGAGCCACTCTATGGTACCCTGACTCTCAATAAAAAACAAACTAGGTCTGGAGACATCTCTCAGTGAGTGGTTGCTTCTGAGTTCAATCCTAGGGATAAGTAAGTAAGTAAGTAAGTAAGTTAATAAATTCTTTCTGTTGTTGATATTTTTAAAATAATATTTAATCTTTATTTTATTTACCTCTTCTCTGATGTTATTATTTTTTCTTCTACTAGCTTTGGGTCAGGCATGTTCTTGATTTTCTACCTCCTTGAAGAGGAAGTCTTGGTTGTTTTCTTTTTTGATATAGGTATGTACTGATCTAATCTTAAAATTGCCTCTGCTCTATGATATAGGGTTTTTTATTTTGTGTTTCTATCATTTTTCTCAAGAATCTTTAAAAATTTCCATTCTGTTTGTCACTGACTCTGCTATTTGAGAGCTTTTTGTTATAATCGCAGACATGCAGGATGTTTCTGAAGTTCCACCTGTTGTAGGTTTCCAGTTTTATTACATTGTGTTCAGAAAAAAAAAGTTATTTCAAATGATTTTTAGCTTTTAAAATTTGTTAAGGTTTGTTTTATGACTTAATCTGTTGTCTATTCTGGAGAATGTTGTTGGTACTGTTGTGAAGAATTTGTTGTCTTTTGCTTTTTGTTGGAAAGTTCAGTTAAGCCTATCTGCTCTGCAGTGTACTTTAAATTCTGTGTAAAGCAAGAAGAGACAGAAGCAAGGTGTTGTGTATATTGTATTTCTGTGTGAGATTTTCCAGAGTACTTATGGTTTTTTTATGTGACTTCTGGTAACAAATAGGGTTTATTGTGTGTGTGTGTGTGTGTGTGTGTGTGTGTAGGGGCGTTGTATGTTGTATTTCTGTGTGCATGCATACTCAGTGTTTGTTTATATCATGTGCATGCCTTCAGCAAGTGTAGAGTATATAGGAATGTATAAGCCTGCATTTGGAAAGTATACATTATAATTGCATGACCGTCAGTACCTGGGTGATAACAGGCAGGTGTATTTGTGGGTATGTATATATTTTTTTAGAAAGGAAGTGGTGGTGTGTGTATTCGGGGAAAGCAGGGATAAAGGTGATTTATGCATCTGTGTTTTTGTTGGAATGGCAGTGAGTTGTGGGTCATGCACCTGTTTCTAAATGTGAGGTGTTTTAATGATATCTGTGGTGAAAGGGGTTTTAATGAGTGTGCATCTTTCCATGTATGTGCCTCAGCAAGAGGTGTTCACAGGTCTCTGTGGCTGGGTGGCATGTGTGGATAAAAATCTCTTTGAACTTCCCTAAGATTGAGTGGAACCAGAAATACCCTGATTACAAAAATGTAACATTCTTAACCCTAAATGACACAGGTACAACCACCCACATACACACATAAACATGAGTCCATATTCCCAGAATCACTTGATACGCAAACACCAACTCCAAAAAACACATAAAGTTTCTCAACCCTCTCCAAATGTACACAACAATGATGTCACCTACAATCTACTCATTGTCATTTCCCAAATACATACATAACACATGTGTTGCCTTAATACACATATTTTACCCTGCACTCTAATGTCACACCCTTCCCTAAACAAAAAATAAAATTAAATTAAAAAATCGATATTTTGTGAATATCAAAAAGTATTCACCAAAATACTCCATTCAAACACTCTTCTTAATAATTATTCACAAGTCCCACCATGTCATAATAACCCATATACACTGTCAGTACCTAATCCTCCTAACTTGTATTCCCATATAAATATAACTTCTATATTTTCTCAGTGGAAACACACACTACCCATCTACTATTTGAGAATGAATACTCAGCCATCACACTTCCTAAATACATGCACAGTCCTAGATTATACAAGTCTGGGAACAAACGTGTCCATCTGAATCTACAAACCCACAGTACTCCCACAGACCCAAAGTACATGCAGCCACTCTCTCACTATTAAAGGGCACAGAACTCACTATTAATGTACAAAAATGCTCATTCTTTCTGATATACTCAGTTAACAGCACACAACACTGTGGAGCTCTGAAAATCCTCAATAGCATAAACTTCCTATCTTCCAGATGCCTGACTCTAAACCCAGAGTTCCTCATGCCCAAATTAATAAAAATACACAGCAAAATCCAAACAATTCCAATCAATCACCTTCCTTACAAAGTCTCACACATATTCCAGTCGCCTAGATGAAACACGTAAAATAGATATGAAGTAGGACTGAAGAGGCTGGATACCACAGGAATTTTCAGAAAGCAGGTTTATTGGATGTTGCCAATCAGTTCAGAGTGTGGCTCATGCCTGAAACATTCTAGGGACAGATAATTTCAAAATATTTTGACTTTTATGTCCCATGCGGGAAAAGGGCTTGAAGATTCACTTGACAAGTGTTTTTCATTCCATTCTCTAGGCCAGACAGAGGTTTCACACGTATTTACCAAAAAAAAAAAAAAAAAAATCTGGCATTTACAAAAAAGAGGAAGCTACCAACCACAGTAACCTTTGCATACTTGCTGCTGATTTACAAGAGAATAAGCTTAATTATGGTAAGGGTCTTTTGGTTGAGAGTATCTGGTGTGCTTCAGATACACTCATCTTCAGACCACACATCAATCAGTATCACCCATAAAGCAATCACACAAACACTCCCTCAGTAACTGAATGGAGCAAACAAATTACTTATTAACATGACAACAATTTGTATTCTCAAATGAAAACATTTACAATCACCTCTATGTTGCAAACATGCACATACACAGAATGCCTCAGAATATGAAGTTCAACAACAAATCTCAGACGTACAGACACTGCTAACTCCTCCTACATACTCACAAATGACACCCCTCCATTCCTAAAAATAACATGATCACCTCAAAGCCCTAAACAAGAAAATACACAGCAGTCCACTTGAGACATTGTCAACAGAATCCATACACATCTATGTGCCACATATACATAATTCTAAACACCCCAACATACCCCATGATTCCATTCTCTCCAAATCTCTGAACACCAAAGATTATGTCCCTAAATTCTGACCTAGACATCATGAACATACACATACATTCTAAAATCTGAAAATGCACAGATCCAACACATAATAGTAAGACAACATCCTAACTCCTCTCAAATGCATTCACAATAGTCCACAATGCGAACAACACCTACAGATGCACCACTAAAACCCTAAACACATGTCCTGCCAGAAAGGTACTCAGCCAACAATGACCAAAGAAATCACTCAGAAAATATTTACACACGACAACCAAACAGTCCCACACAGGAGAATTTATGGTGTCTTGTTTCATATCCTTTCCATACCTATACACATGAAACACATAAAAGCACAAAGTCCTGGTGCTAGAGAAACAAGTTCTTGTGTTTCTCTCTCTCTCTCTCTCTCTCTCTCTCTCTCTCTCTCTCTCTCTCTCTCTTTCTCTCTCTCTCTCTCTCTCTCACACACACACACACACACACACACACACAAACAAACACACACACACACACATACAGAACATTACATACATAATATGAACACTGACACACCCAGTTCAAGGATATTATCTTGTGGGCCTTGCACACAGAGGTAGAGGGGTGAAGATGCAGATTTCAGGCACATACCTTGCTGTTGAAAATGTAAGAAAATATAAAAGTGCAAAGGAAAGAGCACATTCCCTCCTATAAAACTGAAAGGTATTTGCCAGCCACTCAATAACTCCTCAATATAGAGAAAACTCTTCAAATAATAAGAGAGTACGCTCAGATAATGCTTTGGGAGATGAAGGTATTCTGGGACATTTAAGGGGCTTCTAAAAGAGAGAATCACCCCAAACAGATTCTTTTGAGTATCCACCATCAGCCGAGATGGATATCTTCTAGCTAGAAAGCCAGACCATTGTGCAATATGTGTTCCAATGCCAGGGCTTGACTTGTTCACCTGGGCTCCCCCCTAAGCCACATCAGCTCCAATTTCTGAATGGGGTCTGCAGTGTTCTCACACAAGAGGCATTTGGCATCCTTATATGTCCAAATTATAATCTGAAGAAATTACTGGCATGTTTGTTTGTCAAAAAATTAGTGAGTAAATTGTCAGCTTTTCTGTGTTACATTCAGACAGAAGAGGTGAATCTGGTTAGAGGAAGGTCTGGGGCCTCTTATATTTTGGACAGCAGCTGTCCTAATCACTTTCCAAACCTGTGATAATATACCTGAGATCACCACATTCAAAGGAGCAGAGATTTATTTTGGCTTATGGTTTCAGAGATTAGAGTCCATGGTCACTTGGCCCTCTTACCTCTGGACCTATAGCAAAGCAGAACATCTGGCCAAGAGTGTATGGCATAGGAAAACTGACCACCTCATGGCTGCTAGGAGGCAGAGAGAGACAGAGACAGAAGTGCATTAGGGTCCCAGTAACCCATCAGTGGCACATCCTCAATGAGGTAATTTTCATCAAATGGGCCCCAATTTCCACAAGCTTCCAACACCTCACAATAATGACTTCAGCTGGGAACCAGATGTTTAAGAGGTGAGCCTTTGAGGAACACCAAATGTTAATGCCAGAACATCTATCCCTTGTCCCCAAAAGCTCATGTCTGTCTCACAGCAATAAATAATTAAAAATAAATAAATAAACAAGCATTTGGACTCCAAGAGTCCACAAATATCAACAGTGCATTCTCAATAGTTTTTGCCCAAAGTCTCTTCTGAGACTCAAGGGAACATAGTGACGCTGAAGCCTGAATTGAACGTTTTTTTTTCTGCCATTCTCTTCTTTTAATTCATGAGTATAGCTTTCTTTTCTCCCCACACCCTCAACCCTATCTTAATGACTAACCATAGAGTCAGTTAAAAGCACGAAAGTCAGTTAAAAGGGCCCTTGCACTGGGCACTCCACCTTACTATGTCACAGGAAATGTCCAAATTAAAAGGTATTGGCAGAAGTGTACAGAAGACACTGACTAGGAGGGAAGCCAGACACACACACCTTCAGAATTGCAAGCATATAAAAAATCATATTATCTTAGATTCACAGGTCTGGGATGTGTCAGGGTCCACTGGACCCAGATATAACCCACAGAATCCCAACTTCTTTAAATAACAGTTTTTTAAAAGAGAGAGAGAGAGAGAGAGAGAGAGAGAGAGAGAGAGAGAGAGAGATAGAGAGAGAGAATTTTCTAATACTTATTTATTAGTGTTGGGCAGACACAACATCCTTATTTTTATGTGGTGCTGAGGATCAAACCTAGCACTGCACACATGCCAGGCGAGTGCGCTACCACTTGAGCCACATCCCCAGCTCCATAGTGACATCTATTTTTAGTTGTCTATCAATATTTATTGATTTATATGGTTCTAAGAATTGACCACTATGCCTCACACATGCCAGGCAAGCTCTCTACCACTGAGCCATGACTCCAGACCCCTCTAAATGACAGTCTGTGAACACTAGTAAACTGTGCTTGTGTCCACCTGCCCAAGACTGCGAGAACAATTCCACATAACACACTGTATATGCTTTCCCTCAGCAGTACTAAGCAAGATGAAACCAGGAGCTAGCCATTCATCTCTGAAATGCTGAATTGTTGCCAATGAAGCCTTTTCCTCTCCCACCTCTCTGCCTCTTCAGTTACTGACTTTCATGCATGGAAGCAAAGCAGAAGAATCAAACCTTTTGTAGCTGCATTGGCTGCAATCCTCATTAATAATCAAAAAAAGTTAATACATTTCAAAGATACATCTACGCAGGGGAAACACAACTAACCCCAAAGGGAAGAAGAGGACAGCAGTAAGGAGAAGACTGAAAAAGCACAGCAGGGCACACGTTAAGTCTAGTGCTCCATTAAGTCTAGTGCTCCAGGTGTGAAACTAGGGCACCTGATGGTGTAATATGGGTGCCCTAGAACTTGAGCATCCTTACCCCTCCAGCTTGGTCTAATGTGGGACCACTCCCTAGAGCTTCTGTGCTCACTGACTTTCACTTACCTGAGCAGGTGTTCATAGGCCTGCCACTGCTAACCTCCACCACAACACTGGCTCCACTCTCATAGTTTGATAAATCACTGTTTCTGGGGTTACTGGGTTGCACTCTGAATGTGATATGCACATCCTGGTCACCAGCGTTTCCTCTGAAGTATGAATGCAAACCTTCACAACCCCTCAACTCTTCACTCTATACGCCTGATAACCAGCATCACATGGACAATAACAAGGTCAGCGGAGAATAAGGACAGTAGCCAGACCCACCTAGACCATGGCCTCTGTCAGCCCATATGATGTTAGTTACACAACAAAATGAATCTGGACATAGGATTCTGAGGCTGCCTTTTGCACGCAGGGCACCCTGATAATCTTTCCACAAGTCATTGAGCCTGATAAGGGTGGTGTCCTTCCCAGTCCTGAGATGCCTAAAGGTGGCTTCTGTGTAATGGAACTAATCTCTTTACCAACCACACCATTTTTGGCCCCAACATTACAAAGTTTTCTTTTCTGGAAAACCTGCAAGTATTTTAAATCTTTCTACCCTGCCTTTTGCTCCTGATCCCCATGGTATAAAAGGCTGAAAGCAGCTAGAAATACCCAGGCCATATCTCAAATGCTGTACTGCCTTTAATATTCCCTGCTGGATAAATTAGTCTGTGTTTTTAGTTGCCTTTTACATCACTGTGACCAAAAAAATCTAACAACAATTAGAGCAGGACAAGTTTATGTAGCTCATAGTTTCAGGTCTCACTCCACTGACCACCAACTGCATAGCTCTGGGGCCAACGTGAGGCAGAACATAGTGGGGGAAGTGTAGGGAGTCGGAAAGCAGCTCAGCATATTGCAATGAGGAAGCAGAGAGAGAGAAATCTGCTCACCAGGGACAAACTATGAACCCTAGATCCGTTTCCTCCATTTGAACCTCCTCTTTGTCCTCAGCCTGGGTGGGCTTATCTATCTGACTGTGGGTGACTGGGAAGGTGAGAATAGGCCAATGGCGCGGCTTAACCTTTGTATTAGACTGCCTTGGGCCAGCTTGGGTTGACTCTGTGCCTAAGGCTAATGAGCGGAGCTCAGAGTCAAGAGATCTTGATTCTTTTAGAAGTTGGATGTGTTCCCATCTCTGTTGGAGAGTCTTGCGCAAGGGAGCCAGGTTAGGCAAGGTAAGTGGAGAAAAAAATATCTGATGGGGCAGTTGGCCCCTAAAGGGCCAGAGCACAAAAGGCAGGAGGGATATAGGAGGGAGGTGGATGTTTAAGTCCTATAGGCTGTGGCAGGGTCCTGAGAGGTGGCGGGTCTTCTGAATGGTAGCGAGGTGCTTCCTTCTCCAAGGTAGCCTCCTCCCCAGGGGTCAATGTGTCTCCGGGATTTAAAACTGGATAAAGGCGGTTGGTAGCTGTTGGAGCCTTATTCATTAGCGTGGGATTTTGAGGGGGTTCAGGAAAGTTCCCAGGGTCCTAGGGAGACTGAGAAGGATCTATGTCTATACTAACTGAAGGACATGCCGAGGGGGGACGAGAGAGACGAGAGGTCTTTTGCATAGCCTCTTCCCCAATCCTGACACGTTTTAAGGTACCATTATCAAAGGGTAAACTTTTAAGAATTTCATTAATTAAGTTCCAGTAAGAAAAGGTGGGAACAGGCACCTTTTCTGGGCCAAAGGATTCATAATAATCTTTTAAACAGTCTCCTACTCTAAGCCATCTTTTACCATCAATGGTCACTTCAAGGGAAAACCACGGACACAATTCTTTTATGTATGAAAAGAATAATTTTAAGTCCTTTTTCTTAACACATGCCACCCGTGTCTTGAGGGCCTCCTTGAGGTCTGACAAAAACAAATCATGTGACAAAACTGCTTGTCCCATGGTGGGTCAGTCACTGTGCATCGTCCCCACTCTCCTCCTGGATCTGTCTCTCGGTCGTGTCTGCCAAGGGGATCGCGAGCTCCACTTGGCCAAGTGTCCCTGGAGGATGGTGTTCCTTCTCAGTCAAAGGCTCCAGCCCCAATCTTTGGGCGCCAAATGTTCTGACCCACAGGACACATCAACGTGGGTGGTGAACCTAGGTGGGGAGGAATGTAGGGACAAGAGACACGAAGGATGAAAGCAAGACAGGAGTTCTGATCAAGCTGCAAACTTTTATTGTTCACACAGGGGTATTTATATGCTGGGGATGGGGAAGCTCTCTAATCAGCAATTGCTGGATGTGGGTGGTAAAACTGGCAGGTGCAAGATGTCTGATGTTCCTGATAGCCACAGGATGTTTCAGGGAGATAGGTAGCTGCAGGATGTCTCCCAGGAAGGATGTCACCCAGGGGGCTGTTTCTTGTAAATGTCAGGCTATTCTTTGAAGGAGAATTTCCTTCTAGCCCCTGACACCGTACCTCCCACAAAAAAGAAAATGAATTAACAGAGAAGAGTTCACACTGATCCTCACTGAAGTTCCCAACCCCACTCCACCCACAACATCCAAAAATGGCCTTAATAGTCATTGCAGCCACGTTGATGCAGCACCTCCTATGAGCTAGGGACTGCTCTGCATCAAAAAACCCCAGGAGACACACCAGTATCTCCATTTAAGAAAGAAACTGAGGCACAGAGAGATTTATTAACTTACCCATGATCACACAGCTCAAGAGAGGCCCAGAGGGGTTTTAAACCCGGGCCATTTTTTTTTTTAATCCAGACCCCTCAAACCAAAGATGCAGTAAGTGGGAGGAGAACATCAGACATATGATCCACCTATGGCAGGAGGTGACTTGGGTGAGTGGAGCCTTCTGTGACACAGACAGTGTCCCCCCTCGGGGGCTGCCTCACCTGGTCCTGAGAGGCCCACTCAGCCTGGGGGAGAAGAGAGCCCCCTCCCAGGCTTTTGGTTTAAGAGAATGTTCACTTACCTGAGCTGCAATGTCCCCACTGCTCTGAGGAGGCAGGGCCACGTCATGTCAGACATCCTTACAGGTGACCTCATTTTAAGAAAACAAGCCGGTGGCCAATTGTCCGAGATTTATTAAGTCAGCGGCCAGCACAGGGAGCCAGCAGAGGGGACACCATTGTAGAGGTGACCCAGAGCAGGGTCCAAGGGCCTGGGGCAGGGCCTGGTCATGGCCCAGTGGCTCCCAGCTGACATCCTTCCTGCCCGGGAGATCCTGGAGACTGCCTTCATGGTGATTTTCAGGTGCATGCATGGGAGGCCCTCCTTGCTCTAGACTCAGGGTAAGACAGAAAAGATTTCAGGCCTCATCAGACTATGGGCATGAGCAGGATGGTGGCCAGCAGAAAAAGACATCAAGGGCCTCCATCTCACAGCAGTTTATGCATTGTTTGTTGAGCCCCTACCATGCATCATATGGATGTAGCTGGAAAGTGGATTTTTAGCATGTGTAAAGGACCTGAGGCAGCAGTGGGCTTGGTACATTTGAGGCTGTGTGGGGAGTTGAGGCTGGCCTGAGCCAGGATATTCCTGGGGATAGCTGCACTAGATGATTGACTTCTTTCCCTTGTGCTCCACCTGTCGAACAAGCAAGGCACAGAGATGAAGATCTTTCACATGACAGAAGAAGAGTCTGCAGGTCAGAGTGGTAAAGGCATTTCCAGGTCCCGAAGGTAATACATGGCAAAGTTAGAATTCTCACCCAGGTCTGCTTCTAGAGCAGTTTATGTGTCCCTTCTAGCATGACTTTATGACAAGTCCAGACGCACCCAAACTCAACCTCCTGTATCTGGTTTGGAGAGTCTCAGGTACATGAGTCATATAAGGCCCTGATAAGTCCTTCTGCAAAAGAAGTTTCTAATATTTCTTTAACCCAGCACTTGCAATGTTCATTTGAACATAAGATCCTTATAAGTGTGACTAGAATGAAGACATTTCAGAAGTGACCTTGGGAGACACTGGTCTTGGTAACCCACAGAAGTCTCAATTGCTCTTCCTGATCTTGGGGAAGAGAATTCTGGGTATATTTTGTAGACTCAGTAAGATGGTGATGGGATGGAGAGAGATTCAAAGGACTAAGGGGGGTATTTCAAAGCGGGAAGGAATCCCTAGGAGGACCCTAAAAGGGACCCTGGAGAGATTTCCTCCTTCACTTCAGAGAACAGAATCAGGGCCCGTGAGGGTAAAAAAGGGGTTGGAGACTGTACCTGAGGTTGGCCATCTTGGTCGGGAGTGAGCTCCCCACCACCAGCAGTGTGCAACTAGGAACTGTTGCATTAACCTCCAGCAGAACATGCCCAGTGGCCCGCCATACCCCCGATTGGGGAAGGGGTAGAGTCGCCTCTAGCGCCTGCTAGGTAGACAGACCTGTAACCAACAGACAGAACAGGCCTAGCGGCCCGCGGAGGGACAGAGCCACTGCTCGAGCCTGCAAGGTAGGCAGACCTGTGACCACCGAAAGAACAGGCCCACCGAAAGTACAGGCCCAGCGGCCTGCTGGTGTGGTAGGCATATTGCCCCAATTGGAGGAGGGGCAGAACAACCGCCAAAGCCAGCAATATAAATATATAGGGGGAAAAATCAATAACACAACAGTTTCACCAAGCAGAAAGAAACGCGATCAGTATGAAAAGACAAAGAAAGAAAGGACCACTAGCAATGCAGGTCAACTCAACTTTAGAAGAGGTAATATCTGCAGCAGATGGAATGTCAGATAAAGAATTCAGTATATACATGCTTCAGATGATCTGGAGTCTCAAGGAAGACATTAGACAGCAAAATCAGACAATGAAAGACCACTTCGACCACTTCGACGATGAATTACATAAACAAATCCATGAAGCAAAAAATCAATTATACAGGGAGATAGAGGTTATAAAAAACAAACAAACAGAAATCTTAGAATTGCAGGAAGCAATACACCAACTTAAAAACTCAATTGAGAATACTATCAGCAGAGTAGAACACTTAGAAGATAGAACATCAGACAATGAAGACAACGTATTTCAATTGGAGAAGAACATTGACAGCTCAGCAAAACTGTTAAGAAACCATGAGCAGATCATTCAAGAAATATGGGATAACATAAAAAGACCAAACTTAAGAGTCATTGGGATACAGGAAGGTATAGAGGTCCAAACCAAAGGAATGTGCAATCTATTCAATGAAATAATAGGAGAAAACTTCCCAGACTTAAAGAATGAGACAGAATCCCAAATCCTAGAAGCCTACAGGACGCCGAATGTGCAAAATCATAAGAGATCCACACTTCGACACATTATAATTAAGATGCCCAACATACAGAATGATTAGAGAATTTCAAAAGCTACAAGAGAAAGGAAGCAGATTACATTTAGGGGTAAACCAATCAGGATAACAGCTGACCTTTCAACATAGACTCTGAAAGCTAGAAGATCCTGGAATAACATATTTCAGACAATGAAAGAAAATGGGTTCCAACCAAGAATTGTGCATCCAGCGAAATTAAGCTTCAGGATGGAAGATGAAATTAAAACCTTCCATGATAAACAAAAGTTAAAAGAATTTGCAGCTAGAAAACCATCTCTTCAAAACATCCTCGGCAAAATATTACAGGAAGAGGAAATGGAAAATATCAATGAAAACCAACAGCAGGAGGTAGTACAGTAAAGGGGGGGGGATAATCAAAGAGGAAAACAAACCATGTTTAGTAACATAAATAAAGAAATATGGCTGGAAGAACAACTTATATCTCAATAATAACCCTAAATGTTAATGGCTTAAACTCACCAATTAAGAGACACAGGCTAGTCGAATGGATCACAAAACAAGATGCAACAATATGCTGCCTTCAGGAGACGCATTTGATAGGAAAAGATATAAGTAGACTGAAGGTGAAAGGTTGGGAAAAATCATATCACTCATATGGACTTCGGAAACAAGCAGGAGTGTCCATACTCATATCAAATAAAATAGATTTCAAGCCAAAGTTAATCAAAAGTATTAAAGAGGGACACTACATACTGCTCAAGGGAACCATACACCAACAAGACATAACAATCATAAATATATATGCCCCAAACAATGGTGCAGCTATGTTCATCAAACAAACTCTTCTCAAGTTCAAGAGTCAAATAGACCACCATACAATAATCATGGGAGACTTCAACACACCTCTCTCACCACTGGACAGATCTTCCAAACAACAGTTGAATAAGGAAACTATAGAACTCAATAATATAATTAATAACCTAGACTTAATTGACATATATAGAATATACCACCCAACATCAAGCAGTTACACTTTTTTTCTCAGCAGCACATGGATCCTTCCCAAAATAGATCATATATTATGTCACAGGGCAACTCTTAGACAATATAAAGGTGTAGAGATAATACCATGCATCTTATCTGATCATAATGGAATGAAATTGAAAATCAACGATAAAATAAGGAAGGAAAAATCATGCATCACTTGGAGAATGAACAATAGGTTACTGAATGATCAATAGGTTACAGAAGACATCAAGGAGGAAATTAAAAAATTCTTAGAGATAAATTAAAACACAGACACAACATAACGGAATCTATGGGACACATTGAAAGCAGTTCTAAGAGGAAAATTTATTACTTGGAGTTCATTTCGTAAAAAAAGAAAAAACCAACAAATAAATGATCTAATACTTCATCTCAAAATCCTAGAAAAAGAAGAGCAAAACAACAGCAAAAGAAGTAGAAGGCAAGAAATAATTAAAATCAGAGCTGAAATTAATGAAATCAAACCAAAAGATACAATTGAAAAAATTGACAAAACTAAAAGTTGGTTCTTTGAAAAAATAAATGGAATCGACAGACCCTTAGCCACGCTAACGAAGAGCAGAAGAGAGAGAACTCAAATTACTAGCATACGGGATGAAAAAGGCAATATCACAACAGACACTTCAGAAATACAGACGATTATCAGAAATTATTTTGAATCCTTATACTCCAATAAAATAGAAGATAGTGAAGGCATCCATAAATTTCTTAAGTCATATGATCTGCCCCGATCGAGTCAGGAGGATATTGACAACCTAAACAGACAAATATCAATAGAGGAAATAGAAGAAACCATCAAAAGACTACCAACTAAAAAAAGCCCAGGACCGGATGGGTATACAGCAGAGTTTTACAAAACCTTTAAAGAGGAACTAATACCAATACTTTTCAAGCTATTTCAGGAAAAAGAAAAAGAGGGAGAACTTCCAAATTCATTCTACAAGGCCAACATCACCCTGATTCCTAAACCAGACAAAGACACTTCAAAGAAAGAAAACTACCGATCAATATCTCTAATGAACCTAGATGCAAAAATCCTCAATAAAATTCTGGTGAATTGGATACAAAAACATCAAAAAAATTGTGCACCATGATCAGGTAGGATTTATCCCTGGGATGCAAGGTTGGTTCAATATATGGAAATCAATAAATGTTATTCACCACATCAATAGGCTTAAAAATAAGAACCATATGATCATCTCGATAGATGCGGAAAAAGCATTCGACAAAGTACAGCATTCCTTTATGTTCAAAACTCTAGAAAAACTAGGGATAACAGGAACATACCTCAATATTGTAAAAGAAATATATGCTAAGCCTCAGGCTAGCATCATTCTGAATGGAGAAAAACTGAAGGCATTCCCTCTAAAATCTGGAACAAGACAGGGATGCCCTATCTCACCACTTGTGTTCAACATATTTCTTGAATCACCGGCCATAGCAATTAGACGAAAGAAATTAAAGGCATAAAAATAGGAAAAGAAGAACTTAAATTATCACTATTTGCAGATGACATGATTCTATACCTAGCAGACCCAAAAGGGCCGACAAAGAAACTATTAGAGCTAATCAATGAATTCAACAAAGTGGCAGGATATAAAATCAATACGCATAAATCAAAGGCATTCCTGTATATCAATGACAAATCATCTGAAATGGAAATGAGGACAACCACTCAATTCAGAATATCCTCAAAAAAAAAAAAAATAAACTACTTGGGAATCAACCTAACAAAAGAGGTGAAAGACTTATACAATGAAAACTACAGAACCCTAAAGAGAAAAATAGAAGAAGATCGTAGAAGATGGAAAGATATACCCTGTACATGGATAGGTAAAACTAACATCATCAAAATGGTTATATTACCAAAAGTTCTCTATAGGTTTAATGCAATGCCAATCAAAATCCCAACGGCATTTCTGGTAGAAATAGAGAAAGCAATCATGAAACTCATATGGAAAAATAAAACACCCAGAATAGCAAAAACAATGCTAAGCAGGAAGTGTGAATCAGGCAGTATAGCTATACCAGACTTCAAAGTATACTACAGAGCAATAGTAACAAAAACAGCATGGTACTGGTACCAAAACAGGCGGGTGGACCAATGGTACAGAATAGAGGACACAGAAACCAATCCACAAAATTACAACTATCTTATATTTGATAAAGGCGCTAAAAGCATGCAATGGAGGAAGGATAGCATCTTCAACAAATGGTGCTGGGAAAACTGGAAATCCATATACAACAAAATGAAACTGAATCCCTTTCTCTCACCATGCGCAAAAGTTAACTTAATGTGGATCAAGGAACTTGATATCAAATCAGAGACATGGCGTCTGAAAGAAGAAAAAGTTGGCTATCATCTACATACTATGGGGTCCGGCTCCAAATTCCTCAATAGGACACCCATAGCACAAGAGTTAATAACTAGAATCAACAAATGGGACTTACTCAAACTAAAAAGTTTTTTTCTAAGCAAAAGAAACAATAAGAGAGTTAAATAGGGAGACTATGTCCTGGTAACACATTTTTACTCCTCACACTTCAGACAGAGACCTAATATCTAGAATATACAAATAACTTAAAAAATTAGACAATAAGATAACAAATACCCCAATCAACAAATGAGCCAAGGACCTGAACAGACATTTCTCAGATGAGGACATACAATCAATCAACAAGTACATGAAAAAATGCTCACCATCTCTAGCAGTCAGAGAAATGCGAATCAAAACCACCCTAAGATACCATCTCACTCCAGTAAGATTGGCAGCCATTAGGAAGTCAAACAACAACAAGTGCTGGCGAGGATGTGGGGGAAAGGGTTCACTTGTACTGCACTTGGACTGAAAATTGGTGCAGCCAATTTGGAAAGCAGTATGGAGATTTCTAGGAAAGCTCAGAATGGAACCACCATTTGACCCAGCTATTCCCCTACTCGGTCTATTCCCTAAAGACCTAAAAAGAGCACACTATAGGAACACTGCTACATCCATGTTCATAGCAGCACAATTCACAATAGAAAGACTGTGGAACCAACATATATGTCCTTCAATAGACGAATCGATAAAAAAAATGTGGCATTTATACACAAGGGAGTATTACTCTGCATTAAAAAATGACAAAAATCATAGAATTTGCAGGGAAATGGATGGCATTAGAGCAGATTATGCTAAGTGAAGCTAGCCAATCCCTTAAAAACAAATGCCAAATGTCTTCTTTGATATAATGAGAGTAACTAAGAACAGAGTAGAAACGAAGAGCATGAGAAGAAGATTAACATTAAACAGGGATGAGAGGTGAGAGGGAAAGGGAGAGAGAAAGGTAATTGCATGGAAAAGGAAGAAGACCCTCAGGGTTATACAAAATTACATACAAGAGGAAGTGAGGGGAAAGGGGACAAAAATATAAGGGGGAGAAATGAATTACACTAGAGGGGGTAGAGAGAGAAGAGGGCAGGGGAGGGGGAGGGGGGATAGTAGAGGATAGGAAAGGCAGCAGAACAAAACAGACACTAGTATGGCAATATGTAAATCAATGGATGTGCAACTGATGTGATTCTGCAATCTGTATACGGGGTAAAAATGGGAGTTCATAACCTACTTGAATCAAACTGTGAAATATGATATATCAAGAACTATGTAATGTTTTGAACACCCAACAATAAAAATTAATTTAAAAAAAAACAAACTGTTGCATTACACTGCTGAAGGTCACTTCCTCTAGGATTCTGGGCTTCGGGGTAAAGAAAGCCACCCCACCTGGGCCATGCTCAGTCCCCCCTTCTCTCCAGAGTGGGCACAAAGAAGCCAGGCCTGGCACATTCATGACATTAGGAAAATCCTTATAAATAAAATAGTTCCTTTGAAAGCTGAGCTCTCCACAGTCCATCTCCTCTCGACAGGAATAAAGCCAAGCCCGTGACTCCAGTGTCACCTCCCTCCATCGACTAGAGGAAACGCTCATTTTAAGAAGTATAACAAGAAAAGTGAGTGACAGTCTATTGACATTTCAAAAAGTGTGTGAGCAGTGGGGGCACGACTGGCTGGAGAGACCCAGAGAGAGGAGGAGAGAGAAGCCACACCACTCCCTTAAATCTCCGCTCAACCTGGAGGGCTCAGGCTCCTCTGTCGCCCAAGGGCTACAGCTCGGTGTCCCCTTCACCAAACAGGAGGTCGAGGTGGGAAGGGGCGGGTGGGGGGCAGGGCCATGAGCCTGGAGTGCCCTGACTCCTAAATCAGGTTCCCCACTGGCGGGGCTCTGGTGGCTCTGGGGGACTGTCCTGGGAGGGCAGGCAGGGGATCTGGCCAAAGGAGACCAGGGACCAGGTCTCCTCAACTTTCCAGCCAAGCTGTGGCTCAGGGACACACACGGACCTGCCTCGTGCCGGCACCACTGCCACCTGCCCCCACCATCACCTGCACCTCTGGAGTGAGCGCAGCCCGGGGTGGGGTGCAGAGGCATGTGACGGATGTCCACGGAGACCATTCTAGGGAGGACCTGGAGCCACCTCTACGCCCTCTCCAAGGTGAGGGGAAAAGGTGCTGGGCCTGGGGACTCGCTGGGCACTGAAAGCGACAATGCCCTGGGGATTCGTGGGCTCCAGGACTGAAGCCAGCCTCGGGCCTCCACCTTATCGGCCTCTCACACTGTCCTCCTAGTGCAGCACGCACACACACATGCATGTGTGTGGGCCAGCGCACGCTCACTAGCGTGGATGTCACACCCCTGCACCAGCATCACTGCCCGAGCAGAAGGGACTGGCAGGGTCAGTTCACCTGCACATGCGCAGACCATGTGCACCCACCCCATGATGCATGCACCGCCACCCCCCACACCCGTTCTGTCTTACTCAGGAGCCCACTTACGTGCACACAGGTGGATAGACCCTCGTTCTGCCCCACGTCCCACACTCCCAGCAGGTGCCCGTCCAGCACAGGCCAAACCCACGGGGCGTAGCGCACCCAGTGACGGTGGCCTCCCCACCTCCCAGAACCCAACCTCATGGAGCCCCACTCCCTGATAAGTGTTTGAACAGCTGTCCTTTGTCCCCTGAGCGCTGGGGGAGCAGGCCATGGGCGGCCTCGAGGGAGAATGTCACCCTCTCCAGCCCCTCCTGCCCCCAGTGCTCGGGGGGAACCTGCTGTCCTGCCCTCCTAGCTGGTTTCCCTGCCAGGGCCCTGGGCAATGAGTGAGCCTCGGGCATTTCTCCTCGCCCCGTCGCCCTTACCCAGGCCTTATCAGTGGGCGTGGGTAGAGAGGACAGGGGCTGCCACTCGGGGAGGCCTGTTCTAGAAGCATCCACCCGTCCCTCCCCTTCCTCTCCACCCGCCCAGCCCCTCACATCTGCTGGTGGCCCCACCTCTCAGCCTTTGTCCAGGCTGTTCCCCGCCCCCAACTCGCCCCTTAGCAAGGACCCCTAGCCTCCCTCTCCAGGAAGCCCTCTGGGTTCTCTTCCCTCATGGCCTAGAGGCGCCTGCACCTCACCCCTACCACACCAAGATGTCCATTTCTTGCTCCCTGAACATGACCATGAGATGGGGAAGTGTGGAGTCGTGGGGAAGGTAGACAGCTGGGTTCCCATCATCCTGGCACCCACAGAAGTGGGGGGGCAGCCCTGTCCAAGGGCAAGACCTCTGCAGGAGGAGGGTGGACGGGAGGGAGAGACCCAGGGAGTGCGGTGCCTCTATCCTCAGGGCTCCAGGAGTGAATCAGGTCCCTGGGCTTTATTCAAGAGTAAAGGATGCCACTACACACATGAGGAAGTTAGTAAATTTCCTCCCCTCCCCTCCTCACCCAGAAGGCTGCCAAATTCTAGATGGTAATGGTTGCGCGATAGTGAAATCAGCATATCCATCAACACACTCCCTGCTCATCATGTACAGGGAAGGGCCAGTGGCTCCAGTTCCAAATCATCATCCTCTGGAGGCTTCCTGGGCACCGGCTCCCAAATACCCAGAGGGAGGGATAGCCCCCCAGCCCCCTCCTAGGTGCCACCAGGCAGCCCCTGGGAGCTCTGAGGGACCATCATGAAGGGGACTCCTTTCTACACAGACTGCCTTTGCTTTGGAGGACAGTGAGTGGGACCTGTTGGTTGAACTTGGTGTGACAAGGGTGGACATCCTGGGTCCACCCCCATAGACGGAGGCCTGCTTAGGAGCCTCCCCAGGGTTCCTCCCACTTGTCAAGTGAGGATGTAAAGACACGGGGAAGTAGGATGTGCTCCTAAAAGCATGTCTGAGGAGGTGAGGCTGAAGTGCAGGGCCCTCTGCTCATAGGAAGGGACAGACAGCACATGGCTTAAGAACTGGGGATTAGACTCAGGGGCACTCAATCATTGAGCCACATTCCTAGCTCTTCTTATATTTTATTTAGAGATAGGGTCTTGCTAAGTTGATTAGCATCTTGCTAAGTTGCTGAGTCTGGCTTTGAACTTGCAATCGTGCTGCCTTAGCCTCCAAAGCTGCTGGGATTATAGGCCTGAAGGACATAGACTTTTTGTTGGGAAAACCTGGGTTCTATTCCCTGCCCTGCCACTTGCTACCTTGGAGATCCTGGACATGTGGCTTGGCTCTTCTGAGTCTCACTCTACCTATTTGCAAAATGGGGGTGATATCTGTAGCCCCTCTTTCAAGACTCTATAAAGATTCCCATAGATTGTATGCAGTGACTATATCCCACATAGCAAGCACTGGACTAATTCATATTTTTTCATAAACGTATTTCAGATTCAAAAAAACACATTCCTGGTAATCCCAGTGAATCAAGAGGCTGAGGTAGGAGGGTCAAAACCTTCAGGTGAGGTTGGGCAACTTAGTGAGATCCTCAAAATAAAAAATAAAAATAAAAAAGTAAAAAGGGCCAGGGTTATAAGGCTCAGTGATAAAGGCACCTGTGGGTTTGATCCCCAATTCCACAAAATAAAAAAAGAAAATGATTTCATGGAATGTCAGGAATATTGCACAGATGCAGTAAATATTCTTAGGGTTGATGCTTGGCTTTCAGCAAGAGTCAAGTTGCAGCTGCCTTGAGTCTGAGTATTTTGTAGGTGCTCTGTAGTAGCCTAAGGTTTACCTTGTTTCCTGGGCCCTGGCAGCCTGGACACCCTTTGCCTCTTCACTGGAGGGCCAACAGGGGTTTTTGAAATGACCCTGTGGATGGGGTAAATGGAGCAGGTTCTGTCCAGGGTGAGGTCCCTGGGAAGCTTCTAGCATGGTGTGTTAATGCAGGCTGGGAGGTCAGGAGCCCCATGCCAACCAATGAGACCTGAAAGCTTAGTCCCAGCCTGGTAGAAGGTTAAGGGCAATGTGCCAACATGAGGCTGACCTGAGCTTAGATCAGATGTTGCCATTTACTGGCTGTGTGACTACAGGCTCCTCTCTATCTGTGAAATCGGGCTCATGTTGTCTTCTGTGCTCATCAACAAGGTTGGGGTTGAGGATGCAATGATATAGAAAGAATGTATAGATACAATGGAGTGTGGGACACAAGTGTCCTGGGAAATTAAATGAGAACTTTGAACACCTTTTACAGAAGGCAGCAGAGTAAAGAGGAAACCTTGAACCAGCGCTCATATCTTGGTTCTGTAACTTTGGGGCTGTGTGACCTTAGGTAAGTTAGTGAACATCTCTGAATCTGGTTCCTCATGTGAATGCATACTCTATTATCATGAAGGCATAATAGTCTTTCCCACCCTAGTGCCCACCTGGGACTCGCTGTGCTCCAGGAGAAAACTCCTCTGGCCAGAGCCTGCCACCACAGAACATGGTCTGTCCTTCTCTGACCCCAATCCACAATGTCACTTGAAGCAGATGGAATGAGAGGGGCAAGCTAGGGAAGAGCTGTGGAAGCTTGGTTGGATGCCAGGGAGCAGTGACAGTAAAGTGAGGTCCTGCCTGCCCTCCTGGTGGTCGTGCTCCGGCAGAGGGGTGCATGTTGAAACATATGCTACAAAGGGCAAACAGGCACGGGAGGGGATAGGTGTGGCAGGAGGCTGTTCTGGTTTGGATGTGAGGGGTCCCCAAAAACTTAGCTGTGAGACAATGCAAGAGGGTTCAGAGGACAAATGATGGGGTTGTGAGAGTCTTAACCCCTCAGTGAATTAATCCTCTGATAGTGATTGACTGAGTGGTGACTGAATTGGTGGGGTGTGGCTGGGGAGCAGGGTCATGGGCCAATTATTTGGGATATATATTTGTATTTGGCAAGTGGAGCCTCCCTCTGCTTCCTGATCATCATGTGAGCCCCTTCCCTCCACCACACTCTTCCGCCATAAGGTTCAGCTCACCTCAAACCTTGAGGAATGGAGCCTGCTGTCTGTGCATTGAGACCTCTAAAACCCTGAGCCCCCAAGGCAACTTTTTCCTCTCTACAATTGTTCTGGTTGGGTCCTTCCATCGTGCAGCAAAAAAGCTGACTAAAACAGAGACTATTTTCAATCAGGTGGCAAGGAAATCTTCCCATATGGTGTCACAGGATACAGAGGAACAGACTGACCCAAGATCAGCCAGCAAAGTTCTGGAACATTCCAGGGGTCTGCCCCTTCTCTCTGCACCACTCTGTGTCCAGGGTCCACTCACACTTTCTCCATGGCCTTGTCCGACTCGTGCCCACACCTCGGCACGGACAGCCCAGCTGGCTAGCCCTTTCCTCTCTTAGGCAGCTGAAGCTGCTGGGAGGATCTGAACTCCAGCCAGCCACGGCACTCTCGGGTCCATCCCTGCCCAGTCGTGGGGAGGAGGCTCAGGACCCTCTCCTCGGGGGGGGGGCATGTTGGGGGCCAGGCACTTACAAAGGCAAATAATGTCTGGGTAAACATTGGCTGCTGATAGCTCCAGCTGTGAGGGCCAATGATGTCCCCTTGGTCCAGATGTTGGCCTCACCCACCTCCCTCCTGTGGCAGTACATTTGAAGAGGACTTTGGGGGCCAGCGGAGAGCAACACAGAATGCGGGGTGGGGAGGGGGCTGGTAGGCCACCCAGCACAATCCATGCACAGCTAGCCAGCATGGTCCTCTGCCTCCAGGGTTGTCCGGACAGCAGGGGTCACTTTTGGGCTGAGAGTGTACCAGGGAAGATGGGGCCACAGCCTCCCCTGTCCAATGTCTCAGATTTCCTGCCTGGGAATGAAAACTGAATCCAGAGGTGGAACCAATGCCTGGACCCTACGCTCTCCCAGGATAGAGTGAGCTCCTTGTCCCTGGAGGTTTGTCAGCAGGGTCTGCACCTTCAGAGCTGGTGAGAAGCAGGCTACTCAGGGCATTGGAGAGGGTTGGGACCAGAGCTTTCTCTTGGATTCTTGCCAATTGCCCAACCCTTAATCCTGAAGCCCACAGGGTGCCCAGTCCACCCTCCCCTCCAGCACCAGGAGAGTCTAGAACTCCCTTCGTCAAATCTCCATTCCCTGAGTGGGTCAATGTCTTGATGGGACCCTCCCCCGCCCCAGGTGCACACCGACACTTCTCCTAATGCATCCTGGCTGGCCGGCTGGGAGCCACAGACGGCACTGTCACCTGAGGGGACATAAGGGGGCTCTCACATTTTCCACGCCTGGGCTCCTGGTCCCCTAGCATTCATGACGGCTAATTTCAACAAGAAAGGGCCCCTTGAGAAGGAGAGCCCCCCTCCCTTTCCCCCTCGCCTCTGCTAAGCCCCACTCTGCAGCTAACCACTGTCTGAGCCTCCCTCCCTCTGGAGCACCCTCTCACTCACCTGCCAAGCCTTCCCCAGACTGCTGCAGGCTCACCTCGCAGCCTCCGCCAGCCAGGATGAGAATCCCAAGGTGGGGTGGGGGGCTCAGGGCTCCATACTGCAGAGGAGGAGGGAGGGCCTGTCTGTTAGAAAGGTATAAGCCATTTGGCCAACCATAGGCCAGAATGACTGAATAAATCTTTGTGGGTGCTTTAATGCTCTGAGGACAGGAGGTCTCCCAATCTCAAATCCAAAGACAGGCAGAGCAGTGAAATTTCCCATGAGGCCTTCCAGGCATCTGCCCTAAATTTTCAATGTGGCAACTATTTTAAACTTTAATTTTGACCTAATTTTAGATTTACAGAAAAGTTGCCAAAAATAGAACAGATAGCTTCAGTACACCCCTCACCTAGCCTTCCCTAATATTCATACAATATAGTAATTTGACACATATATTGATAATAATGGTGTAATTATCATTTTGCCTCCTCAAATACTTATCATTTCTCATTTTGTTTATCACATTTACTTTCTTCTAGTAATTTTGAATCATTTCATATATTGTTGTATATATAGAACAGAACACAAGAACAAGTTAATCCTACCGGTGTTTGTGCCCATTTAAAAATTTGCCTACAACTAAAGACTCCAAATGTTCAGCACGTTTTTTTAAACATTCATAAAATGTCAAATTATTTAAACATAGTGAAAATGATGCCTGTAATCCCAGAAGCTTGGGAAGCTGAGGCAGGTGGATCATAATTCAAATCCAGCCTCAGCCACTCAGAAATGTCCTAAGAAATTTAGGGAGATTCTGTCTCAAAATAAAAAAAAAAAAAAAAGATAAAAGGGCTACAGATATGGCTCAGTGTTTAAGTGCCCCTGGGTTTCATTGCAGGTGCAAAGGAAATAAATAAATAGAATAAATAAAATAAGTAAACTGCTTATCCACAGAAAAACATGGAAGAATCAAAACACTCTTTTAAACAAAAACGTAGACATCAAAGTGAATATCATGAGAGACTGGGATTTTTCCTCAGAGGTAGAGTGATCAACTAGCACATGTGAGGCACTGGGTTAAAACCTCAGTGTCACATATAAATTAAATAGAGATATTGTGTCCACCTACATCTAGAAAATAAATATTTAGAAAATAAATATTTTTAAAAGTGTATATCATGATTTTTTTTAGCTAAAATGTTTCATTAGTGATTATATTAATACTTTGATCAAAATCAAAGCAAAGTTGCATATGGTCAATGCAGTTGAAAATTGTACTAGATTTTTTTTCATTAGTGAATATGACTCTCATGGTGAGGGTGTTGAATCCTGCAGAAGAGGAACAGTTACTGGTTTTATTTGGTCCCAGATAAATTTTGGGATGATCCCCTGGTTTATGTTGTAGCTAGTGGATCCATGGTTACTTTGCAGAATCCTGTGGTGAATAGATGCCTTGGAGGACCTAAAATTCTCTGTGGAGAGTGAATTTAGGCTAAAATATTACAAGCTTAGTGAGTTTACACTGAATTTATTTTCTCCCAATAATCTGAGGCAACAACTCAGTTGTTACACCTCCATAGAAGATGTAAGTAGGCCTACCTATCATCAATTTATTGGTATTTTTTTTCTTACTCAGCATTGCTCCATCAGTTGACTTGTAGGCATGATGTGAAAAGCAGTGTGAAGAAAAGTAAAACCTTCTGCATAGATTAAAAGAAAAAAAGGAACTCATGGACAAGCTGAATCCTGCTTAAAATAGTATGAAGGAACTGTCATTCTTAGAAAATGGCAGGATACAAAAAGTTCTTTTCATTATCACCACCCTAATAAATGCTTAAAGAAAAGCAAAAATCACCCAGTCATTTCTAATGGAAGAATAACCTTCTCTGGTACAAAGAGAAAGTGAGTAAATATCCAAATATCGAACATGTGGTGATGGAAATGCTAAACTTACTGACATTCATTAGAGGTCAGGAGAGTCACATTACAAGAATTTTTTTTTGAACCTTCAAAACAACAACAAAAAAAGACAAATGCTATGTACTGATGTTTATGTGGGCTCTTTCTGGTCCAGCAAGGGGTTTCACGAAAAATTGTAGAAGAGGCTGTGTCTGTGAAGTCACTAATCAAGACCTCTGGACATCAAGCAGGAAGCAGGTCTCATTTTATTGTGAAGTTACCATGTATATATACTCAGGCAGTAGCTTATCAGATTACAGGTAGCAACCAATGCAATTTCTGCAGTGACCAATCAAGGAGTGAGCAATGGAGTAAGAGCAGGGAATTTAACACATAGCCTCATGCCCAGGGTTTTGCCTAAGAGATAAGTAGTTTGCTGTTCACACAACCTAGCATGGGATAGTGTGTTGCCACTCAGGCACTCTTAATGTATGCTATGAAGGCAGTATTCCATGAACTTGACTCTAAGACATTATTGTGGCCTTACCTCTCTAAGATTTCTTTAGGTTCAAGGTTGTGCCATACTTCTGGTCTCTTTCAGATGAGATCATTGTGGTCAGGTGAGGCAGGGGTGCATCAACCTCATGACAGGAGTTTTGCTACCTTTACATGGGGACACAGCAGCAAGTCTGCTTATAAATAATTGATGCTTGAAGTCTCCTTGGACTTGCATTCTTTAACAGAGATCATTAAGTTATCACTTTCTGGTAGTAAAATCTCATCTATCAGCAATAAGATAAATATGTTGTATTAAAGATTAAACACTTTCATTCAAAATTAAATTTAATTAAACTATGTCAAAGATAGCATTTTGTAATTATTAGTTTTATTAGATGTATTATTAGGTAATTTATGATATATATTCCCCCATTGTGACAGAACAGCTAGTTCAATGACCTTGTGGGCCTTCTTTGCCTCAAGAGATTCCAAGTTGGGTGCAGCTCTGACTTGAGACCATGTCAGCAGGAGGAAATCTCCTGTCTGTTCTTGAAGTCTGTGAAGGGTCTTCACCACAGCTTCATTATAATTTTATGTTATAATCTAGCAAAAAATTGCTCACATTCTGTACTGTTTCCAAGTGGGTTGCTCTTTACTTCCTAAAAAAATATTTCAGAAAATATTCTTTTATAACACTGTTTATCATTGAGGGGTTTATTGGGCAGAAGCCATATGGAGATGTGATAATTTTTAAAAATTCAAGGTCTTTTTTAGAGAAAAATCCCCACATAAATGTAGAGGGCTTTATGTTATTGTTATTGTTGTTGTTGGTGGTGGTTTTTGTCTTATTTCAGCAGCATTCCCAGCTTATAACTAAGTGGGCTTGAGTCATGTTCTACTAGGACCTGTTATAAAAACTAGGACCTGTAATAAAAACAGAAAATTACTAACTTTCTAAGTGTGGTACCAATGACAGCAGCTTCATACTCCTAGGATGGCTATGAATTCCCATGCACAAGAATTATCTGGAGTGGCAGGGGTAGTGGTTTATTGATTGGCTAGTTTCCTCATTAGCCTAGAAGTTAAGAGGGATTCTGACAAAGGACACCATAAGAGTCAATGGCCTTTACCAGAATGGGAGGGGGCCTTCAAGAGAGGTGCTTGAAATCCTATGATTGGAAGAGACCAGGTAAAACCTGTTGAATGCTCTAGAACAGAATTCATAAATGTAGCTCCTGATAGCTGTATCCACACCATTCTATTTTATTTATTTATTTATTTATTCTTTTTAACAAAAAAATTATATTGGAACACAGTTAGCAAGGTATTTGTTGAAAGGTACTAGATTTGAACTCCAAATAGGTCATATTCTCCATAATATTTGCTCCTGGTGGTTTATAGAGCATCATCATTCAATAATTTTTGCGATTATGGAAATGTTCCATGTCTATCCTGCCTAATTCAGTAGCTTGAAGCACATGATATTTTGGCATATAGATCCTGTGACAGAAAAAGCTGAGTTTGTCAATTTGATGAATTACATGGCCAATAGCCACAAGATTGGGGAGCACCATTCTAGGACACCAAGGCAGAAAATGGAAGCATTTCCTCTAAAAACTGGAAAAAGACAGGGATGCCCGTTTCCACAACTTCTATTTAACATATTTCTTGAAACACTGGCCAGACCAATTAGACAAATAAAATAAATTAAAGGGATATGGATAAGTAAGGAAGAACTCAAATTAGCACTATTTGCAGACAATATAATTCTATATCTAAAAGACTCGACATATTCCATCAGGAAAATACTAGAACTAGTAAATGAAGTCAGTAAAGTAGCAGGATACAAAATCAACACCCATAAATCAAAGGCATTTCTGAATATCAATAAAAAATCCTCTGCAAAGGAAATGAGAAAAACTACTAACTTTGAATAGTATAAAAATTATAAAATCCTGGGGAATCAACCTAACAATATCTGAAAGATCTCTCCAGTGAAATCTACAGAACCCTATGGAAAAAAGATAAAAGATGACATGAGAATATGGAAAGATGTATTTTTTTTCTTAAATAGGCAGAATTAATATTGTCAAAATGACCACACTACCAAAAGCACTATACAGATTTAATGTAATCTCAATCAAAATCCCAATGACATTCCTCAGAGAAATAGAAAAAGCAGTCATGAAATTTATCTGACAAAATAAGAGACCCAGGATAGCTAAAGCAATTTTTAGCAAGAAGAGTGAATTAGGTGGCATCTCTATACTAGACCTTAAACTATGCTACAGATCAATAATAACAAAAAACAGTATGGTATTGGCAACAAAATAGACTTGTAGACTAATGGTATAGAATAGATAACACAGAGACCAATGCCCATAATTAGAGCTCTCTTATAATTGTCAAAAAGCATAAAAAATGTACATTGGAGAAAACGATATCCTCTTCAAAAAATAATGATGGGAAAATTGGAAATTTATATACAATAAAATAAAATTAAACCCCTCTCTCTCACCATGCAAAAAACTCAACCCAAATTGAATCAAGGACCTAAAAATTGAACCAGAGACACTGTGTATATTAACAGAAAAATAGGCCCAAATCTATCTGGTTAGTGCCTGACTTTCTTAATAAGACTTCAGAGCACTATGATTTATATTAAGCAACAATAAATACTATGGATCTAAATTAAAAAGGTTATTTTCATCAAAAATCCTGGATTCTAAGGGTGGTGATTCTCCACCCCTTGGCCCAAGTGAATAGGTCAGAGGACATAACTTATTAAGGCTGTGTTAACCATGTTTATACTTACTGCATAGGTAAGTTTCTCCTCCCAGAATCTGGATGTCACACCAGCCTCAAGTCTAGTGAGGCAACTAGAGAAATTACACACTCATCACAGAGTGGACAAGACAAAGAAGTTGGCTATAGGTCTTCTTGTACACATCCTGGGGATGGCTCTAGAACTAGGACCAGGTCCCTGTAACATAAAACCTTCTACTCATGACATAGGGACCCTCTTCTAGCCTATGCATATAATAAAAACATCACTGTTCATCTGAGTGTGTGCATATATGTATATGTGTGCACCGTTATAAAGTGTGTGCCCAGCTGTGCCTCCCATCGTGGCCTCATGCCCTCCCCCGACCCTAGATGACCTTTACAAATCCTGCTACAACAAAAGCAATACCTATGTTTAGCATAATTTTCTTAGTTTGAAAGAAATGTTCTCAGTTATCCTGTCAATAGAGTATCCTTGGGCCTCAACTATATCTACATGTATGGCTTTCTAATTTTGTTTTCAAATTAAATGATATAATAACAGAAAGGGCCTCATTAATTGAAAAAAGGCTCACCTAGATCTCAGTGAGTGAGATGATTCTTGGAGTCTTGACCTTCCTCTGGAGAAATGTGGAAAATTGGATCAACAAATGGTTGCTTTTATGTGTGGTGGGAGAACACTTCCCCCTCAGATATGGGAAGGAAGTTCCCAATTTGAAAAAAGTACACACTGAGATGATGGGGAAATTCTCCTCTAGGCACTGCAAATGTGCACAGTGGAGTAAAATAGTTGTAGCAGAGGTTATAATGAGGAGGAGGAAGAAGATGGTGATGGTGATGGTGATGGTGATATACACACAGTTGAACTGCTGTGCCAGAGCAACAGCTGTTCTGATGACATTTCCACTATTGCTATTGGAGCAGAGGAAAGCATCAGTCTTGATTCCAGCATAAAATGTGAAGGTGGTAAACGCACCAAAATGTGTCACAAAAGTTTCTGTAGCCTGGACACATTAAAGAATACCTATAGTTTATTCAATAGGCTCCACTTTCTATTAAAACACAAGGCTTAGAGACAGATTTTCATACGAAGACTCAGTTACAGGAAATACACCAGTGTCCCTCCATGCATGGGACAAAAGCTGCCTCTCTGTGCTGTGCAGCTGGCACAGCGAGGCAGTACTCCTGTCCACATTATTTCAGGTGACAGAGGCTTTTGGTGTCATCTAGAAGAAATGGCAAGCTCTTGGCCTCCTCTATCAACAAATAGCAGCAGAGGTACTACTCCAGGTCAGAGGATAGAGTTGCCCAGAAAAGACAAAGAAGAGGCTCGGGTGGGGTTTCAGGACAGAAGATTAAGAGTCAGGCATTGAACTGGAAGTCAGAACAGTTCATCCTATGCCCTGGACTGTAACCTGAGTCTGAGGGCTGAATCTTTGGGTCTCTCCAGGACATTCAAAGAAGCCAAGGACATAGAACAAGACTCACCTAAGAAAGGTCCTGGAGGAACCTGGCCTCAGGTATCAGCCTGAGTAGATTTTGTAGGGCTGAAAATCACACAAGAAACAAAGCTGAGGTGCAAGTACCTTAGAAGTGATCTCTGGAAGGTAGGTGTATAAATATACCTTAAGCAAAGAGGATCCTTTCACTTAAGCAAGTTCAGGCCCATGATCATACCTTAGGCTCTGAGGCAAGTTAGATTGTAGAGCACTCTGCAGAGTCTCCTCAAGGAGGCTGTGCATGCTCATCCAGGGAAGGGGCCAAGTATCCCCTCCCCCACCTGTTACTGAACATGATAAAAGAGCCTTAAGGGATGATGTGAGTGGACATGGAAGGAGAGGCCAGGGAGGAGTGGGAAGGCATCTCTGCAAGTTCAGCAGCAGGCTTCCTGACTGTGTCTTCAGAGCCAAAAACACCTGGATCTTCTGTTCTATGCTGTCATAATTATCCAAAGAGCTGCTGTTCCCATTAGAGTGGGAAGGCACACTGGAGGAGCAGAAGCGTGTGCTCACAGATGCAGGACCATTGCTGCCTTCCAGGGTGGTCTTGGAAACACCCCGGATTGCTTCAGTGCACATCAACTCAGCAGAAGTGTCTGCCCCGCCAAGGTCACTTCCATAGGCTCGATCCTGGTGGTGGTGTTTCCTGGAGGTGCAGCAGCTGTGGAATCCTTTGGTGGCTTGGAGAGGTGGTAAGAGTCCAAGCCCCTTGGGATGAGGTCTGTGTCACTGGGGACTGCTGAGTTCCTCTTGCTGGGCGTTCTCCTGGGGGCTTCAGGGAAGACACTTTTCAGTGAGCTACCCAGGCTGCTGGCAACTTTCAGCCCCTTCTTGATGAGCTGGGCTCTTGTTGCTGGACTCCTTCCTGGTTTTCTCCAACTGACACAGCTGGGTGGCCTCTTGGATGCCATCATTGCTGCTGGAGTCAAGACCTTGTGCTGGGGCTCCAGGAACCTGGAGCTGCTGCCCCTCCCTTCAGCCCTGCAGTTCCTATTGCCCACGCCCCTACTCTGTGCTGCCTGGGGCTTGGGGACAGCAGACCTTGTGCCGCCCAGGTTCTCAGCTCTGTGGTAACCTTAGGCCTGAGGCTACTGGGTGCTGTGCTAATCTTTTCTGATCTGAAAGTTCATGAAAGAAAAACTCCTAACAGGCTCCATCAGACTGTGGCTAGCAGCACCATGACAGGGGGCTCCTGGGTGGGTTTCAGTGTGGATTGGGGAGAATTTTCATTTGACTTTGTTTTCGTATCCACAGACCTGTCACACTTTTGGTTTTCATGTTGTCTTTTCTCATTCAGAAATAGTTCTATTTCTGCTTGGATGCTCTACTCAAAGGAGTCATCGCTGCTCACCTTGACTGGGAAGTCTGAGCCCTGTTTCTCACCGGCCTCCAGGGGCTGCCAGGAACATTGCATGATGCTGGGGTAAGTTTTAGGGGAAACAGGGTGGGCAGGGTGCCACTGTGTTGAGGGTCTGTTTTGCCTCTGCTATCCTCCCTGCAGCCCTGCCAGGGTGAGCCCCATTGGGCATGGGCTATTGTTCTAAGGAGAGCAAGAACCAGAATCCTTGTACATAGCCCTGCCTAAATGCACACTAACATGATGTTTTTATTTAACAGATGCGTCCTGGTAAATATGATTTTTGTAGCTTTTCGTAAATTAGTTATTCTGCTGTAAAAAATATTTTTGAAAAATGTTGTCTTTTGTTTTTGGAGGGTGTTCCTAACTGCGTCTTTCTGTGGTCCACTCAGGAGCCATTGCTGGACATGCAGTTTGATTCTTACCTTCACGGTGAGGGTCAACCTGGCTGGAACTCTGGTCAGTTGGTAGTTCAGATGCTCAAGTCTGAGGAGGCAGTGGCCGCCTTCTGGGAAGCACTAAAATGTCCTAGTGTCTGTCAGAAGCTCCCAGAACAATGCTTTTAATAAAAGACACAATGGTCCCTAACAGCCAGAGCAGTTCCTCTTAAAATTGTAATCACAGCCTTGGATTAGTCAAATGTTTCTAAGCACAGTGACTAGGAAGCAAACTGACCAGCCAGTGTGTGCCTCTTGAGACCCCATTGAGACAGTGGCTCTCTCTGCAGCCTAGTCCTTCTGTGTCCTGTCTCCTGCAATTACTAGGTGATTCTAACATCTACAAAAACCTCTTTTTGTAGGAGACCTGCTGTTCTCCTCTTTTGATCATTATGCTAAGAGATCACACCGCATGTGCATTTTAACTGTCCTTTTCTTGATTTGTGCACACAAGTAAATAAGTACAGCAATTAGGTGGTTTGCTCCATAGACAAATTTGCCAGAGCTCAGTGCTGGGGACAAGCCTTGCATACCTACATATCTGCCATCCAGGAGCTGCAGCCCAGTCAGGGCTCTGAATATTGACAGAGCCACTGCTGTTAATGCCTCCTGCCACCCACCTCCTGGGTCAGAAGGGTGCTGATTGTAGGCCATGGCCTCTGGTCCCCTGAGTCAAGGCCAGGTGTTGCTGCCTTGGTTTTCTTACCTTCTGCCCGGTGGTACTAAGTTATCCATGGTCGCTGAGGGAACAGGTATGCTGGCCACTGATGTCCTCCAGTCACCCCATGTTCTGCAATTCTTATTCAACTGTGAGGCAGAGTCTACCTTTTCGCCAGAGGATATTGTTGGTATTCTAATGTGGATGTGAGTCTTGTACAACTCCTGCACCCCTGGGTATAAACAGAAACCCAATTCTGTACCCAAGTGCAGACCCCCACCCACAGTCAGCATCAGCTGGTTTAAGCTGCAGTCCTGAGTATCTCAATGTGCCTGTGATAGCTTCCTTGTGGTGCATTCATTCACTTAAGTGCTTATGAGAAAAAAAGTTCCATGTAATACATGTTCTTTTATTTAATTTACTTTTTTTATTAGTTGTTCAAAACATTACAAAGCTCTTGACATATCATATTTCACACATTTGATTCAAGCCGATTATGAACTCCCATTTTAACCCTATATACATATTATTGCAGATTCACACCGGTTACACAACCAATTTTTACCTACTGCCATACTAGTATATGTTATATTCTGCTGTCTTCCCTATCCTCTACTATCCCCATCCCCTCCCTTCCCTCCTCTCCCCTCCCCACCTTCCTTTCTTCTCTCCCTACCCCATCTACTGTAATTCATTTCTCTCTCTTGTTTATTTTTCCCTTTTCCCCTCACTTCCTCTTATATGTAGTTTTGTATAGCAATTAGGGTATCCTTCCTTTATCATGCAATTTCCCTTCTCTCTCTCTTTCCCTCCCCCCTCTCGTCCCTGTTTAGTGGTGATCTTCTTCTCATGCTCTTCCTATCTATTCTGTTCTTAGTTGCTCTCCTAATATCAATGAAGACATTTGGCATTTATTTTGAAGGGATTGGCTAGCTTCACATAGCATAATCTGCCCTAGTGCCATCCATTTCCCTGCAAATTCCATGTCATTATTCAGTGCAGAGTATACTCCATTGTGTATAAATGCCACATGTTTTTATCCATTCATCTATCGAAGGGCATCTGGGTTGGTTCCACAGTCTAGCTAATGTGAATTGTGCTGCTATGAACATTGTTGTAACAGTGTCCCTATAGTACGCTCTTTTAAGGTCTTTAGGGAATTGTCCAAGAAGGGGAATATCTGGATCAAATGGTGGTTCCAATCCCAGCTTTCCCAGGAATCTCCATACTGCTTTCCAAATTGGCTGCACAAATTTGCAGTCCCACCAGCAATGTACAAGTGTACCCTTTCCCCCACATCCTCGCCAGCACTTGTTGTTGTTTGACTTCATAATAGCTGCCAATCTTACTGGAGTGAGATGGAATCTTAGGGTGGTTTTGATTTGCATTTCTCTGACTGCTAGAGATGGTGAGCATTTTTTCATGTACTTGTTGATTGATTGTATGTCCTCCTCTGAGAAGTGTTTGTTCAGGACCTTGGCCCATTTGTTGATTGGGTTATTTGTTATCTTATTGCTTAATTTTTTGAGTTCTTTGTATACTCTGGATATTAGGGCTCTATCTGAAGTGAGAGGAGTGAAAATTAGTTCCCAGGATGTAGGTTTCCTATTTACCTCTCTTATTGTTTCTCTTGCTGAGAAAAATCTTTTTAGTTTAAGTAAGTCCCATTTGTTGATTCTTGTTATTAACTCTTGTGCTATGGGTGTCCTCTTAAGAAATTTGGAGACCAACCCCACAAAATGTAGATCAGAGCCAACATTTTCTTCTATCAGACACAGAGTCTCTGATTTGATATCAAGCTCCTTGATCCATTTTGAGTTAACTTTTGTACATGGCGAGAGAAGGAGATTCAGTTTCATTTTGTTGCATATGGATTTCCAGTTTTCCCAGCACCATTTGTTGAAGATGCTATCCTTCCTCCACTGCATGCTTTTAGCCCCTTAATCAAATATAAGATAGTTGTAACTTTGTGGATTAGTCTCTGTGTCCTCTATTCTGTACCATTGGTCCACCTGCCTGTTTTGGTACCAGTACCATGCTGTTTTTGTTACTATTGCTCTGTAGTATAGTTTGAAATCTGGTATCGCTATACCGCCTGATTCACACTTCCTGCTTAGAGTTTCTTTTGCTATTCTGGGTCTTTTATTTTTCCATATGAATTTTATGATTGCTTTATCTATTTCTAGAAAAAATGTCGTTGGGATTTTTATTGGCATTGCATTGAACCTATAGAGAAATTTGGGTACTATCGCCATTTTTATGATGTTAGTTCTGCCTATCCATGAAGAGGGTATATTTTTCCACCTTCTAAGATCTTCTTCTATTTCTCTCTTTAGGGTTTTGTAGTTTTCATTGTATAAATCTTTCACCTCAATAAACTTAAAGATGAGGACCATATGATCATGTAGATGTGGGTTCATCTTTGTGTCTTGTATTTTTGTGTTATTGTTCCACATGTGTCCTTTGGTACCAACACCATGCTGTTTTTGTTACTATTGATCCATAGTATAGTTTAAATTCTGGTATTGTGTTGCCTTCTGCTTCATTCTTCTTGCTGAGGATTGCTTTGTCTATTCTAGGCCTCTTATTTTTACAAATGAAATTTGTGGTTTCTTTTTCTAGTTATATGAAGACTATCATTCATTGGTAGAGATATAATGCTAATCAAAAGTACTCTAAGATTCTCACTCCCATCAGAATGGCAGCCATCAAGATTACAAACAACACTAAGAGTTGTCCAGGATGTAGGGGAAAAGGCACACTCACACATTGCTTGTGGGACTGTAATTTGGTGTAGCCAATCTAGAAGTCAGTATGGAGAGTTCATGGAAACTTACAACATAACCACCATTTGACCATGCTATCCCACTCCTTGGCTTAGATGTAAAGGACTGAAAAACAGCTTACTACAGGAACACAGACACATTAATGTTTATTGCAGCACAATTTATAATAGCTAAATTGTGGAACAAAACCAGATGCCCTTCAGTAGATAAATACACAGAGAAACTTTTATATATATACACAATGGAATATTACTCAGAACTAAAAGAGAATAAAATAATAGCATTTACAAGTAAATGGTTGGAGTAGGAGAATATAATTCTAAGTGAAGTAAGCCAATCGAAAAATATCAAAGGCCAAATGCTTTATTTGATATGAGGATGCTGATTCATAATGATGATAGCAGGGCATGGGAGAAATGGAAGAACTTTAGATAGGGCAAAGGAAAAGGAGGGGAATGGAGAGGGCATGGGGGTACAAATGATGGTGGAATGAGTTAGACATCATTACCCTAAGTACATATATGAAGACACGAATGGTGTGAAAATACTTTTTGTACAACCAGAGACTTGAAAAATGGTGCTCTCTACATCTAATATGAAATGAATTGCATTCTGCCATCACATATAACAAATTAAAATAAATAAATATTTAAATAAAAAAGTGAATAAATAAACAAGGGGAGGACATCCACCTTGTTTTCATGAAATTAAGAAATAAAGGCTGCCAGAGCCATGAGAGTGGAATTTGGCGAGCATGCCAGTGGCTTTCTCCACAAGGAGGTGGTCCAATTCATTAATAATGAAGCTCTCCTGAACAGTGGTGGCCCCGAGTTCTACATGGCCTTTCGCTTTTGTCCCTGGAACAAGGTAGAGGAGTGGATTCGCACTGTGGTGGTGGACTTTCAGGTGCCTCGAGACCTCAAGAGGGAATGCACCTGAAGTGCCCTTGCCCTGGGCATGCGAGTGGTGGCAAGGCAGCGGGAGCAGCAGGGGCATCGTGCCTGTCTGCTGCAGGACCAACTGGAGGAGGGTGAGGCAGCTTGCTGGGCTTTGGCCTCTGAGCTGCAGTGGCTGTGTGAGAATCGTGATGATGCTACTACTCAGCTACACTTCACTTAGATTGTCTTTCAACAGGCAATGGATGAGCGTGAAGTGCTACGTGAGAGGCTACCTCAGGCTGAGAGGTCAGCCTTCGCAGATCCATTGCCCCCAAAGGTTGTACCTGTTATGGGAGCCCAACAGCATGGTGCTGTGGCATGGTCCCTGGAAGGAGAGGAGCAGGCAGAAGTGGTAGCACCTGGAACACAGGGCATACCACATTTGGAGGCCCAGATGCCAGCCCCAGCACCTTTGCTTTATGTGCCAGGACACCCAGGTCCTTGGCTCCAGGCAATGCAACCCCATGTGAAAATGTCTGTGCCCCATTAAGTGCCAGTCCCAGTCGGATTCCCATACTAAACTTCTCTACAAGCCCCTGTAGTAATGAAATCAGAATCAGCAGGAACAACAGCCACAGCAGTGACAGCAATTGCACCCCAGGTGCCTCCTCTTGTCAGCTATCCACCTGGCTTGTGGGCTCCAGTGGGGTGCCAGGAGGAAATGGCTCTTCAATGTGTCCAGAGTTACCTGTGTGTCCAGCGTTCCCAGAGTTGCCTTGTCCTGTGTTGCCTGAGTTGCTGGGGCCAGGATGAATATCCTGAGAACCTTACATGCAGATGCAACCTGGGAGATAGAAAAAGCCCCAAGCAAAAAGAAGGTCCTGAAGGTCCACACGGAATGACTTCCCTGAGGGAAAGCATAAGCCAAAGACAAAAAGAGGGTCAGGAGAGACCCAAAGGGAAAGACCCCATGTGGGAGAGCATTAGCCTTTGCCTGGTGTTTTTAATTAAAAAACAAGAATGTCATTGAGATTTTAATAGGAATTGCATTAAATCTTTGTAAAAGTTTTGGTAGTATGGCCATTTTTGGCTATATTAATTCTGCCTATCCAAGAGCATGAGAAATCTTTCCATCTTCTAAGATCTTTTTCAATTTTTTTCTTAGTGTTCTATAGTTTTCTTTGTAGAGGTCTTGCACCTCTTTTTTTTAGATTGATTCCCAAGTGTTCTATTTATTTGAGGCTAGAGTCAATGGGGAGGTTTTCCTACTTTCTCTTGCTGTGGATTCATCGCTTATATATAGAAATGCATTTGATTCATGGGTATTGATTTTATATCTTAATTTGCTGAATCTATTTATTGGTTCTAGAAGCTTTCTGGAGGAATTTTTGGATCTTCTAAATATAGAACTATGTCCTCAGCAAGGGGTGATAATTTGAGTTCTTATTCTATGCAAATCACTTTAATTTCATTCATCTGTCTGATTACTCTGACTAAAGTTTCAAAGAGGGCATCCCTGTCTTGTTTCTGTCCTTAGAGGGAATGCTTTCTCCTTTTCTCGTTTAGTAATAATGTTGGCCTTGGGTTTAGCATAGATAGCTTTTACAATGTGAAGACTTTGCATACATTGTTTGTACAGACCTCACCATGTGCATGTTCAACCATGAGTGTTTGTGGTATGAAATGACAGGTTGGGATGAGAAGCAAAAGAATGGATTCCACAGCAGGAGTCATGGAAGAGGAAGATTAATTCAAATGATTGGATTAAATCCTACTAAATAGAAAATAGTTTTGCTTTCAAATTTAAAATAAGGGGGATGTGATCTTAAAATTTCTCCTTCCTGAAAATTTCCTCAACTCTTAAAAGATAATACTTTGTATACATTTTCATTCTGAATCAAAAAGACATTTTAATTTTCTCTATCTACAAATATTTGGAGGTTCAGAAAGATTGAGACATGTGTTGGTTTAGAATTACAAACCAGAAATGGAATCTTCTTTGATTCTCAAAACTATAGTTATGCATCCCTTTCATCCCATGATTTTTTGATCAATGAAATAATTTTGGGAGTAAATCCTTTTTTTCTAATTTAACTTATTTTTATTAACAACAAATATTAATATATAGTTCTAGGTTTCAGTTTTTGAAGCAATACACAAACTATTCAACAACACACTTGGACATTAAAATACACTTTCTAATAGTAGCAGCTCAGAATGTGGCATGTGCTCACAATGAAAGTTCCATGTTGACCAGTCACCATGGTAATGTGGAATGCACATCTTACCTTCCATTTCCACTCAGTTGGTGTGGTGAGTGAGTTGGTGTAAGTTAAAGTTGGAGAAGAGTAGGGAGGTTTTGAGTTCCTGGTTGGCCATGGGAAATCTTAACTGCTGTGGGAAAGGTATGTTGTCAGTGATATTTTTAAGTGTGTTTCTTCAAAGGGCAGTTAATGTTTACTGAATATATTTTCCTCTTGATTTTTTCAACTTCAACACTGAATCTTCTCTCCTGAGATTTAAATATTTGGTGATATTGTTTTATCACTCAATTCATATATTTGCTTGTTCTATTGACCTGGTTACTGAAAATGTTTTTCTAAATTTAGATTAATGAACCATTCCTAATGCCAATAACATGTGTGCCTTTAAAGTGAATTACAGGAGCAGGACACCCACCTTGCTTTCATGAGATGAAGAAATAAAGTGAGACATAGTATATGGATGCTAAGTAAGGCGATATATATACCATGAAAGGGCAATTAGAAACCAAACCCATCTCAATGTATATGAATATTTTAAAATAATGTTAGAGAAGTCTAAATCAAGACTTTTGTAAAAGAAAAGAGGACTGAAATTTCAGAAAACGTTTCCAATTGGTTGATAACTAGAGGATCCCAGGTGTTTGGGGGCTACTGGGAAGAAGGCAAAAAGGACAGTGCCTTGAGGTCAGTGGAGTGGATGTCTGATAATGGAGGAAATGAGGGCCTCAGTGGTTTCAGGGAGGATTCATTCGTTGAGGTTCACAGGTTATAGTTAGTGGTGGTTCCATCTAGGCAGGTAAGTCTCTGGCCCCTGGCCATGCAGAGTCTAGGAAGAGGCTTGGAAAGCCAGGAGCAGGAATATGCCTGATCAGAGCTGGTGCATATGGAGAAATGATATTTCAACCAGGCCTTGTCTGACTGCTCAGATTATGGCTCAGAATATTAGACTGCAGACATGGGGCAGGCCAGCTTCTGACATGGAAACATCAAACCATCAGCCCAGAGTATCTGTTTCCCTGATTAATCCCCACTAACAGGCCATCCAGGAGGGAAAATCTCCAGGAAAATTCATTCTTGGCACAGCCATCAAGTGGCAGTTGGTTTAGAATGTCCCAAGTTCTGAAACAGTTGGTGAGCCCCAGAGAACTCTGATGATTTAGATGGTCAAATGCTCGTCAGGAAGGATCACTTGGAGACAGCTGGAAGTGAGAAGACCCTGGGGGAGGATGGCTCCAAGTGTGGACTCTACCCTTTGTAAAGGTCGGGCGAGTGTCACAGGAAGAGACCACCAAGAGACTGTCTCATGCAACAGCAAAGGGTTTATTGGGGGGTCCAGCATGCTGGGGCTCAGAGCTCACTTGAATAGAGCAGAGAGCCCCGGAAACAGCTTAAGCAGAGCTTATATACATTCCTTGGAGAGGGCAGAGACTTCACATACAGCATAGCCAATCATTGCATGGATTCTGGGAGGGGGGTTGTTTTTGTAGAGCAACCAGATGATCAGGGGAGATTTCAACATACATTCAGTGGGCATTTCCGGGAGTTGTTTTCAACTTCTACATGAGTTTCAGGTTCCAGGAAAACAGAACTTAATTCTTACATTCTTAACCTTTTCACCTTGACCTTCAGATAGGCTTCATTTACATGAAGTGATCATTTTTAAGTCAGTAATTGCAATGAAGAGACAGGAGCCCGGGGTTATAACTTGAACATTTCTCATGGTGTCTGCTACTGAAACCTCATGCCAAAGAGGCCTGAAGGAAGGAGTATTCAAAAAGCACTGAGAAGAGTTCTGGTTTCCTGGTTCTAGGATATCCACTAGAGGACTCAAGTGCTCAGGGATTTCTGTTCCCAGGTAAATAGCTACATTCCTGTCCCATATCCACCACTCATCATTCTTGTGAATCTGGGCAAGACACATAAAATCTTCAAATTACAAACACCTAAACTCTAAATTGTGGTGGACAGACTCTGCTCCACCCATCCCTTTAGGCTGATTTGGAGTCATAGGAGGTCACAGATATTCTCCATGAGCTTTACAAATATCCATCTGTAAAGAATGAGGAATAGACTTTCTTTACCCATTGCTCTGGAGGATGACCTCTGTTTGACACCTCTCTGTTCAAACACTGTCAACGATTGAGCTTATTTTTCCACACATTTAATGAAGTGTACTATTTAATGTCAGGACACATTAGCACCCATATGAAGCACCAGTCCTCATAAGAATGCATGGATGTGATCATTGTCAGCCTTATACCATTACATGGATCAGATGCCACACTTTTTGCAACAATTGAGAAGGGGTTTATTTAACTGAAGAGGTGTTTAATTTTTGAGGTAGGATTTGAACAAAAGCCACATGACCACAGCCTCTGCTTATGGTCACTGTTTTCTCTGATTTCTATGATTCTGCCTCAGTAATTCTTTTTGACCACACAATATTGTGTTGGGTTGTAGACCTCACACATTGCATTGTTATCCTAAAGATCAATCTGACTCAGGTGCTTTGCTGCCCCAATGGTGAAAAATAAACTCAGTAGTGTGAAATCTAAGAACATTCACATCCCTCCTTCAAAATTTATTAAACATCGATTTTGTTATTTTTAAAATTTTTTATTAGTTATTCATGGACCTTTATTTATTTATTTATATAAATGTGGTGCTGGGAATCAAACCCCATGCCTCAGACATGCAAGGCAAGCATTCTCCAAATGAGCCACATCCCGAGGCCCAGATTTTACTGTTTTTAACTCTGTTAACAGACTGCAAAAATACAGCAGAACTTTTTTTCTAATATTCAATTGTAACATTGTCTCCCCTGCTCTGCTAACTAATACTCTACTCTCACCTTCTATGATCAATTTTTCAGTTTCCACGAAAGAGTGATATTATGCAGCAATTATCTTTGTGTCCCAGACCTATTTCTGATAAGATAATTATCACCTCTTGTTGTTGAAAATGACAGAAAAAAAACATACAAGAAATATTTAAGTTTCTGGGCATGCTATTAGTGTATAAATACATACTTGAATTCAAAGCTCAAATTATACTCCCAGATATTTACAATGATCACTTATCAATTAAAACTGGTTGAACTGTTATTTGAATTACTATTGATGACCCTATGTTTTCTTGCTAGCACATTGTCAACAGCTAACTCTGTTTTATCACATTTCCCAGGCTGTTGCCTCTGGCCTTGGTCCAGAGGAGACCTCTGGCCACCAAACAGTGCTGTTCCAAATGAGAATTCCAATGAAGTCATTGCATTAAACGTATAGAGAACTTTTTGTAATATCGCCATTTTGATGATGTTAGTTCTTCCTATCCATGAACAGGGTATATTTTTCCATTTTTTAATGTCTTCTTCTATTTCTCTCTTTAGGTTTCTGAAGTATTCATTGTATAAATCTTTCACCTCTTTTGTTAGATTGATTCCCAAGTATTTTATTTTTATTGAGGATATTGTGAATGCAGTGGTTGTCCTCATTTCCATTGCAGAAGATTTGTCACTGATATACAGGAATGCCTTTGATTGATGAGTGTTCATTTTATATCCTGCCAAATTGCTAAATTCACTTATTAGCTCTAGTAGTTTCTTTGTACAACCTTTTTGGTCTGTTAGATATATTATCATATCATCTGAATATGTGATAATTTAAGTTCTTCTTTTCCTATTTTTTAGCCATTAATTTCTTTTCTCTGTCTAATTGCTCTGGCTAGTATTTCGAGGACCAAATTGAAGAGAAGTGGTGAGGGAGGGCATCCCTGTCTTGTTCCAGATTTTAGTGGGAATGCCTTCAGTTTTTCTCCATTCAGAATGATGCTAGACTGAGGCTTAGCATATATAGCTTTTACAATGTTGAGGTAAGTTCCTGTTATCCCTAGTTTTTCTAGTGTTTTCAACATAAAGGGATGCTGAACTTTGTCGAATGCTTTTTCTACATCTATTGAGATGATCATGTGGTTCTTATGGTTAAATCTATTGATGTGGTGAATAACATTTATTGATTTCTGTATATTGAACCAGCCTTGCATCCCGGGGATGAATCCTACTTGATCATGGTGCACAATTTTTTTGATATGCTTTTGTATTCGATTCACAAGATTTTTTTTGAGGATTTTTGCATCTGAGTTCATTAGAGATATTGGTTTGTAGTTTTCTTTTTGAAGTGTCTTTGCATTGTTTTGGGATCAGGGTGATGTTGGCCTCATAGAATGAATTTGGAAGAGCTCCTTCTTTTTTCTATTTCTTGAAATAACTTGAATAGTATTGGTAGTAATTCTTCTTTGAAGGTTTTGTAAAACTCTGCTGTATATCCATGTTGTCCAGGGCTTTTTGTGGTTGGTAGTCTTTTGATGGCTTCTTCAATTTCCTCTTTTGTTATTGGTCTGTTTAAATTGTGTGTATCTTCCTGACAATCTGGGCAAATCATATGACTTAAGAAATTTATCAATATCTTTGCTATCTTCTATTTTATTGGAATATAAGGTTTCAAAATAATTTCTAATTATCTTCTGTATTTCTGTAGTGTCCATTGTAATATTGCCTTTTTCATCCCGTATGTAAGTAATTTGAGCTCTCTCTGTTCTTCTCTTCGTTAGCTTGGCTAAGGGTCTGTCGATCTTATTTATTTTTTCAAGCAACCAACTTTATGTTTTATCAATTTTTTAACGTTTTATTTTGTTTCAATTTTATTGATTTCTGCTCTGATTTTAATTATTTCTTGCCTTCTACTACATTTGCTTTTGTTTTGCTTTTCCTTTTCTAGGGCTTTGAGATGGAGTGTGAGCTCATTTATTTGTTGGTTTTTTCATTTTTTGAGGAATTACTTCGCGGAAATGAATTTCCCTCTTTAAACTGCTTTCATTGTGTCCCATAGATTCCAATATGTTGTATCTGTATTTCCATTCATCTCCAAGAATTTTTTGATTTACTCCTTTATGTCTTTTGTAACCCATTGATCATTCAGTAACATATTGTTCATTTTTCATAAGATGTATGATTTTTCCATACTTCTTTTATCATTGATATCCAGTTTCATTCCACTGCAATCAGATAAGTTGCATGGTATTGTCTCCACACCTTTATATTTACTAATAGTTGTCCTATGGCATAATATATGGTCTATCTTTGAGAAGGACCCATGTGCTGTTGAGAAGAACGTGTATCCACTTGGTGATGGTTGATATATTCTATATGTGTCGGTTAAGTCTAGGTTATTGATTGTGTTATTGAGTTCTATAGTTTCTTTATTCAGCTTTTGTCTGGAGGATCTGTCCAATGGAGAGAGCGGTGTGTTGAAGTCAACCATAATTATTGTGTTGTGGTCTATTTGTCTCTTGAACTTGAGGAGAGTTTGTTTTATGAATGTTTCAGCACCATTGTTTGGTGCATATATATTGATAATTGTTATGTCTTGTTGGTGGATGGTACCTTTTAATAGTATGTAGTGTCCTTCTTTATCCCTTTTGATTGACTTAGGTTTGAAGTTAATTTCATTCGATATGACTATGGCCACTCCTGCTTGCTTCGGGGGACCATGTGAGTGGTATGATTTTTCCCAACCTTTCACCTTCAGTCTGTGTATGTCTTTTCCTATCAGATGAGTCTCCTGAAGGCAGCATATTGTTGGATTTGTTTTTTTAATCCAGGTTATTAGCCTATGTCTCTTAATTGGGGAATTTAAGCCATTAACGTTTAAGGTTACTATTGAAATATGGTTAGTACTACTGATCATGCTTGTTTATTTATTTATTTTAATATGGATAGTTTTTCCTTTTTGGTTATTTTTTTTCCTTCCCTTTACTGAGTTACCTCCCACTGTTAGTTTGGGGTGCTATTTTTTAATTCCTCTTCTTGTAGTGTTTTGCTCAAGATGCCATGCAGTGCTGGTTTTCTGGATGTGAATTCTTTTAACATTTATTTATCATGAAATATTTTAATTTCATTGTCAAATCTGAAGCTTAATATTGCTGGATACAGTATTCTTGGTTGAAATCCAATATTTTTTATCGTTGGAAATACGTTGTTCCAGGATCTTCTCGCTTTCAATGTCTGTGATGAAAAATCAGCCATTAACCTAATTGGTTTACCCCTGAATGAAATCTTCCTCCTTTCTCTCGTAGCTTTTAATATTCCCCTTTTCTTCTGTATGTTGGATATGTGCATTATTATGTGTCTTGGAGTTGGTCTATTATGGTTTTGAATTATTGGGGTCCTGTAGGCTTCCAGGACTTGGCAATCCATTCCACCTTTCATATTTGGGAAGTTTTCAAAGATTATTTCATTCAATAAATTGTTCATTTCTTTGGTTTGATGCTCTATGTCTTCTTCTATTCCAATGACTCTCAGGGTTGGTTTTTTTATGGCATCCCATGTCTCTTGAATAGATTGCTCGTGCCTTCTAAGCACCCTTTCTGTGTTGACAATATTCTTTTCAAGTTGATAAACTTTGTGTTCATTATCTGATGTTCTGGCTTCTACTTGATCTAGTCTATTTGTAATATTCTCGTTTGTTATACTCTGGTTTCTCTTCAGATCATATAAATCTTTTGCCTTTTAATATTCTCATTTGAGTTTTTAATTTGGTTTATGGTTTCCTGCATTTCTAAAATTACAGTTTGTTTTATTTTCTAAATCTCTATTTCGTGATAGAGCTCGTTCTTTGACATTTGAATTTGCTTATTTAATTCGTTTTCAAAATATACGTTCATTGTTTGAACTTGCTGTCTAAAGTCTTCTCTAAGATTCCATTCCATCTGAGTTAGGTATGCCTTGACTTCTTTCTCTGTCCATTTTTCTGGTGCCTCTAGGTTCTCCTTTGTATTTAAGTTGTCCTGCATTGTTTGTGCTCCTTTTTCCCTTTGTTTTTTTTATGGTGCTCAAGTTAGTTCCCAACTCTGTTTGACTGCTGTGTTTCTGTTTTCTCCTTTAAATTTGTTTTGGTTTTTATATTTCCACTATCTCTCCTTTGTGTTTGGAGACAATGTTTCGAGATGTTGGATTTAATTGTGATATAAGGTAAATTCATTGGTTTCATTACAGGCCTTCAGATTTTGATGGCATATAGAGAACTAAGGTTTGGACTTAAGATTTTATGTAAAGATCGGTTGATTTGATTGTATGGAGGTTAGGATACATTAGCTTCATTGGGGGGTTACTCAAATGCAGTCGGATATTAACAAGAGAATAGACAGGAGTACTTGGGGGTAGTTAAGGGCTTGGGTAGACTATACACCTATTCGTAGTATTCATCTATTTGCATTTAGTAAGTTATTTGTAGTCTGGTTGTTCATGCTGTTTTATTGTAGCAATCTGTCATAACCTGGCGTTGGTGATGTCAGTTTTACAAGATGTTGGCCGCTGGCTTCATTGGTGGATTTTAAGTTGTGGGGGATAGAACTGGACCGCTTCCTTCCTTCACCTCAAACCCCGAACTCATCCCAGAGCTCAGAGAGGGCAAAGCCAGCAGGACTCCACAGAATCCGTAGTGCCGTTTCTCTCTGCTTGCTGGTCGCTTCTCGGTGGCACCTCGCCATCTGTAGCCACGGGGTGGGCCGCAGGGCGGGCGGGGGATCAGTCAGCCTGGATCTCTGGTCGCACAGTTGGCTCGCATTTGAGACTCAGTAACCGGTCCTCGGTGATGGAAATCCTTCCTCTAGGTTTCGGTGCACCCCAATTTAGCTGGAAATTCCTAATAAGATAGTTTTTTGTTTTTCTAACCCTCTATTCACCTGTGCAGTGATGTGTTACACGGGGTGTGATGCACTCTATTTGCGGCCATCACTCATTCTTGTTCTTATATTTGCTGTATATTTTCACTGATGTCCATATCAAGAAATGCTCTGAACTATTCATAAGCCTTAAATCAATATACTAATCATTATTCTGCATCCTCCTAGTTCACCCAAATGACATGCTGGAGTTCAATCCTGGAGAAAGCATGGATCAAGATGCCCCATCAGAATCCATGGTAAGGTTGCTTATCTTCCTCTGAAATCCAGTGTTGCTCTTTAGTATCTCTTTCTCTTGTAATATGATATGGTTTCCTGGAGATGACATACACAATTTCCTGACTGTGCAGATTCTCATTAGGGTGTCTGTTGCCAAATGAGACCTCACTGAAGGCAATATAACAAGAAACAGTATAAACTACACACCGTATAATAACAAGCTTTGTGCCTGGCTATGGTTTTCCCTCCTGGCCATCGAATTCCTTAATTATCACCTAATATAGACCTGTGACACAAATCCCCTAGAAAAGCTTGTGTCATTTGGTGAGAGCACATTTGCTATCTCTTCCCTTGATTTGCACACATTCTCATTGAATATTTGAATGTCACCAATAAACAAAAGACTTGTGCACACAGGTCAAATCATGGCTTGATGTTCATAGTGACTCCTTTTCTGTATTCACAGGAGGAATCAAAAGGATCCATAATTGGTATGTATCCTGGGCTCACTCTCTTCCTGTTTGAAAATGTAGATAATGCCAAGGGTCAGAGAGTCTTCCTTCCTTTTGAGTGCAGAATCTCAGTGATTCCACTACCTCCTTGAGAATGAGAAGTGAGGGGTTTGTGTTCTAAATTGATTTAAAAAATATCTATGGCCATTCTGCATATTTCCTTGAAGCACCTGTGTGAGTTGAACAACGTGATTAGGTCAATGAGAGTTTTATACATGTGTCTTTGTGTGCATTCACGCAACAAGATTCTGAGTGTGACTTTGTGTTCGTTTTTGCACATTTGTTTGTTTCTCTAGATATATACATGCCATGAGGACAACGTCCATATGTTTAAACAACAACAACAAAAAAAACCATCTCCATTAGATCATGATTTTGTATATGTGTAAATAGATCAAACTGTAAACTTTCCATATGTGCAGTTTATTCCACACCAATACCTCAAATAACATGCAAAACTTATCCCATGAAAAGCCAGAAAATTTTCATAACACTCTATAAAGGAAAAACTCCATTTCAATCCTGTCACTGCACCAGTAGCAACTTCATTTAATAGCAAACTTTACCTGTCAGTAGGTCCTATATTTAATCAGTGCATGTGATAGTTCACAGCACTTCACTCATGAAAAATTTTCACGTTCGTATACATTTTTGTGAGAGGTGTCAGAATTCATCTGCCAATCCCCATTCTAGGCCCAAGTTTCTGGACAGGGTCAATCCTTAACAATGACCCTCAGGTCCACCAATGCATTATGCTCACTTATGGTGGGCATCTGAGACAGAGGAGATGCACAGGCCAGACATTACTGTAGCTAAGGAAGGTCTTACTTTGCATGTTCCAACTGACACTGAAAGCTACCTTATTGGGTTTTTTTGTAGACACTACATTGTAGAAACATGTTTTCACTGGATGGATTTTCATGGGGCCTGATCAGCACAATTGCAGCTCATCTAGTTACACAGCAAAAGGTGGGCTGTAGTGAAGATCCAGCTCAGCACAGCAGTGGTGTCGGATCCCTAGTTTAGGTCTGTGCTGCCCCCTGTGTGGCCTGCAGGATATCACATTGACATTATATATGATAGGTCTTCATAATGTCAGTCCCAAATGCTCTCTGTTTCCTTCTATTTATACATACATGGATACTGACACTGACTGCTCACTGTGAGGGTAGAACCACTATGGTCATCATTCCTTCTCATCCCTGAACTCCTTCCTGGGCAGAGTGTCTTCATCTTAGTCCATGACATCTTTTGATAATTGCAACTGTGTGCTAAGATCTCACTTGTTCAGCATTTGGGGCTCTACAATGAACCAGGTATCCACTTGTGATCTGACCAGGACCAGCCAGAATCAGTAGGGAAGTGAAGAAGATAGCATTGTGTCCAAGCTTTTCACACACATTTCTTATGATCTCTAGGTGGGATGTGCTTGACTTTGAGGGGAGCCATCAGGATCCTTTTTTTTATTGGTTGTTCAAAACATTACAATGCTCTTGACATATCCTATTTCATACATTAGATTCAAGTTGGTTATGAACTCCCAATTTTACCCCAAATACAGATTGCAGAATCACATCGGTTTCACATCCACATTTTTACATAATGTCTTATTAGTAACTGTTGTATTCTGCAACCTTTCCTATCCTCTACTATCCCCCCTCCCCTCCCCTCCCATCTTTGGTCTCTACCCATCTACTGCAATTCATTTCACTCCTTGTTTATTTTCCCATTCCCCTCACAACCTGTTATATGTAATTTTGTATAACAATGAGGGTCTCCCTCAATTACCATGCAATTTCTCTTTTCTCTCCCTTTACCTCCCACCTCATGTATCTGTTTAATGTTAATCTTTTCTTCCTGCTCTTCCTTCCTGCTCTGTTCTTAGTTGCTCTCATTATATCAAAGAAGACATTTGCTATTTTCTTAAGGGATTGGCTACCTTCACTAAGCATAATCTGCTCTAGTGCCATCAATTTCCCTGTCAATTCCATGAATTTGTCATTTTTTAGTGCTGCTTAATACTCCATGGTGTATAAATGCAACTTTTTTATCCATTCATCTATTGAAGGGCATCTGGGTTGGTTCCACAGTCTAGCTGTTGTGAATTGTGCTGCTATGAACATCATTGTGGCAGTATCCCTGTAGTATGCTCTCTTAAGGTCTTCAGGGAAGAGTCCGAGAAGGGCAATAGCTGGGTCAAATGGTGGTTCCATTCCCAGCTTTCCCAGAAATCTCCATACTGCTTTCCAAATTGGCCGCACCAATTTGCAGTCCCACCAGCAATGTACAAGAGTACCCTTTTCCCCACAACCTCTCCAGCACTTGTTGTTGTTTGCCTTCATAATGGCTGCTAATCTTACTGGAGTGAGATGGTATCTTAGGGTGGTTTTGATTTGCATTTCTCTGACTGCTAGAAATGGTGAGCATTTTTTTCATATACTTGTTGATTGATTGTAAGTCCTCCTCTGAGAAGTGTCTGTTCAGGTCTTTGGCCCATTTGTTGATTGGTTTATTTGTTATCTTACTGTTTAATTTTTTGAGTTCTTTGTATACTCTGGATATTAGGGCTCTATCTGAAGTGTGAGGAGTAAAAATTTGTTACCAGGATGTAGGCTCCCTATTTACCTCTCTTATTGTTTCTCTTGCTGAGAAAAAACTTTTTAGTTTAAGTAAGTCCCATTTCTTGATCCTAGTTATTAACTCTGTGCTATGGGTGTCCTATTAAGGAATTTGGAGCCCGATCCCACAATATGTAGATTGTAACAAACTTTGTCTTCTATCAGGTGCAGAGTCTCTGATTTGATATGAAGCTCTTTGATCGATTTTGAGTTAACTTTTGTGCATGGTGAGAGAAAGGGATTCACTTTTATTTTTTTGCATATGGATTTTTAGTTTTCCCAGCACCATTTGTTGAAGATGCTATCCTTCCTCCATTGCATGCTTTTATCCCCTTTATCAAATATAAGAAAGTTGTAATTTTGTGGATTGGTCTCTGTGTCCTCTAATTTGTACCATTGGTCCACCCGCCTGTTTTGGTACCAGTACCATGCTGTTTTTGTTACTATTGCTCTGTAGTACAGTTTGAAATCTGGTATCACTATACCTCCTGATTCACACTTCCTGCTTAGAATTGCTTTTGCTATTCTGGGTCCTTTATTTTTCCATATGAATTTCATGATTGTTTTATCTATTTCTACTAGAAATTCTCTTGGGATTTTGATTGGCATTGCATTAAACCTACAGAGAACTTGGGTTAATATTGCCATTTTGATGATGTTAGTTCTTCCTATCCATGAATAGGGTATATTTTCCCATCTTCTAAGGTCTTCTTCTATTTCTCTCTTTAGGGTTCTGTAGTTTTCATTGTATTAATCTTTCACCTCTTTTGTTAGATTGGTTCCCAAGTATTTTACTTTTTTTTTGAGGATATCTTGAATGGGGTGGTTGTCCTCATTTCCATTTCAGAAGATTTGTCGCTGATATACAGGAATGCCTTTGATTTATGCGTGTTGATTTTATATCCTTCCACTTTGCTCAATTCACTTTTAAGCTCTAGTAGTTTCTTTGTAGACCCTTTTTGGTCTGTTAGATATATTATCATATCATCTGCATATGGTGATAATTTAAGTTCTTCTTTTCCTATTTTTATGCTGTTAAGTTCTTTTGTCTGTCTAATTGCTCTGGCTAGTATTTCGAGGACTAAATTGAATAGAAGTGGTGAGGGAAGGCATCCCTGTCTTGTTCCAGATTTTAGAGGGAATGACTTCAGTTTTTCTCCATTCAGAATGATGCTAGACTGAGGCTTAGCAAATATAGCTTTTACAGTGTTGAGGTAAGTTCCTGTTATCCCTAGTTTTTCTAGTGTTTTGAATATAAACGGATGCTGAACTTTGTTGAATGCTTTTTCTGCATCTATCGAGATGATCATGTGGTTCTTATGGTTAAATCTATTTATGTGGTGAATAACATTTATTGATTTCTGTATAATGAACCAGCCTTGCGTCCCGGGGAGGAATCCTACTTGATCATGGTGCACAATTTTTTTGATATGCTTTTGTATTCGATTCAAAAGAATTTTTTTGAGGATTTTTGCATCTAAGTTCATTAGAGATATTGGTCTGTAGTTTTCTTTCTTTGAAGTGTCTTTATCTAGTTTTGGGATCAAGGTGATGTTGGCCTCATGCAATGAATTTGGAAGAGCTCCTTCTTTTTCTATTTCTTAAAATAACTTGAAAAGTATTGGTATTAATTCTTCTTTGAACGTTTTGTAAAACTCTGCTGTATATCCATGTCGTCCAGGGCTTTTCTTGGTTTGTAGTATTTTCATGGCTTCTTCAATTTTCTCCTTTGTTATTGGTCTGTTTAAATTGTGTGTATCTTTCTGACTCAATCTGGGCAAATCATATGTCTTAAGAAATTTATCGATATCTTTGCTATCTTCTATTTTATTGGAATATAGGGTTTCAAAATAATTTTGAATTATCCTCTGTATTTCTGTAGTGTCCATTGTGATATTGCCTTTTTCATCCCGTATGTTAGTAATTTGTGATCACTCTCATCTTCTCTTCATTAGCATGGCTAAGGGTTTGTCAAACTTATTTATTTTTTCAAAGAAATAACTTTTTGTTTTATCAATTTTTAATGTTTTTTTTTGTTTCAATTTCGTTGATTTCCGCTCTGACTTTAAATATTTCTTGCCTTCTACTACATTTGCTTTTGTTTTGCTCTTCCTTTTCTAGGGCTTTGAGATGAAGTGTGAGCTCATTTATTTGTTGTTTTTTTTTTTTTTTTCATTTTTTGAGGAATGACCTCCAGGAAATGAATTTCCCTCTTAAAACTGCTTTCTTTTTGTCCCATAGATTCCAATATGTTGTGTCTGTATTTCCATTCATCTCCAGAATTTTTTTATTTACTCCTTTATGTCTTTTGTAACCCATTGATCATTCAGTAACATATTGTTCATTTTCCATGAGATGTATGATTTTTCCAGCTTTCTTTTATAATTGATACCCAGTTTCATTCCTTTGTAATCAGATAAGTTTCATGGTATTATCTCCACACCTTTATATTTACTATTAGTTGTCCTATGGCATAATATATGGTCTATCTTTGAGAAAGACCCATGTGCTGCTGAGAAGAATGTGTATCCACTTGGTGATGGTTGATATATTCTATATATGTCGGTTAAGTCAAGGTTATTGATTGTCTTATTGAGTTCTAGGTTTCTTTATTCAGCTTTTGTCTGGAGGATCTGTCCAATGGAGAAAGCGGTGTGTTGAAGTCACCCATAATTATTGTGTTGTGGTCTATTTGACTCTTGAACTTGAGGAGAGTTTGTTTTATGAATGTTTCAGCACCATTGTTTGGTGCATATATATTGATAATTGTTATGTCTGGTTGATGGATGGTTCCTTTTAATAGTATGTAGTGTCCTTCTTTATCTCTTTTGATTAACTTAGGTTTGAAGTTGATTTTATTCGATTGGAGTATGGCCACTCCTGCTTGCTTCGGGGGACTATGTGAGTAGTATGATTTTTCCCAACCTTTCACCTTCAGTCTGTGTATGTCTTTTCCTATCAGATGAGTCTCCTGAAAGCAGCATATTGTTGGATTTGTTTTTTTAATCCAGGTTATTAGCTTATGTCTCTTAATTGGGGAATTTAAGCCATTAACGTTTAAGGTTACTATTGAAATATGGTTAGTACTACCCGTCGTGCTTGTTTATTTATTTATTTTTATATGGGTAGTATTTTCTTTTGGTTATTTTTTTTTCCTTTCTTTTACTGAGTTATTTCCCACTGTTAGTTTGGCTACCTGTTTTTCAATTCCTCTTCTTGTAGTGTTTTGCTCAAGATGCCATGCAGTGCTGGTTTTCTGGCTGCGAATTCTTTTAACTTTTATTTATCATGAAATATTTTAATTTCATTATCAATACTGGATACAGTATTCTTGGTTGGAATCCATTATTTTTTATCGTTGGAAATACGTTGTTCCAGGATCTTCTTGCTTTCAACATCTGTGATGAAAAATCAGCCATTAACCTAATTGGTTTACCCCTGAATGTAATCTGCCTCCTTTCTCTCATAGCTTTTAATATTCTCTCCTTGTTCTCTATGTTGGATATCTTCATAATTATGTGTCTTGGAGTTGGTCTATTATGGTTTTGAATGTCCGGGGTCCTGTAGGCTTCCAGGATTTGGCAATCCATTCCACCTTTAATATCTGGGAATTTTTCTTGGATTATTTCATTCAATAAATTGTTCATTCCATTGGTTTGATGCTTTATGCCTTCTTCAATTCCAATGACTCTCAGGTTTGGTTTTTTTATGACATCATATATATCTAGGATAGATTGCTCATGTCTTTTAAGCATCCTTTCTGTGTTGACTATATTCTTTTCAAGTTGATAAACTTTGTGTTCATTATCTGATGTTCTGGCTTCTACTTGATCTAGTCTATTTGTAATATTCTCGTTTGAGTTTTTAATTTGGTTTATGGTTTCTTGCATTTTTAGGATTACTGTTTGTTTGTTTTTTTCTAAATCTCTATTTCGTGATAGAGCGCGTTCTTTGACATTTGAATTTTCTTAATTAATTCGTTTTCAAAATATACGTTCATTGTTTGAACTTGCTGTCTAAAGTCTTCTCTAAGATTACATTCCATCTGAATTAGGTATGCCTTGACTTCTTTCTCCATCCATTTTTCTGGTGCCTTTAGGTTCTCCTTTGTATTTAAGTTGCCCTGCATTGTTTGTGTTCCTTTTTCCACTTGTTTTTTCATGGTGCTCAAGTTACTTTCCAACTCTGTTTCACTGCTGTGTTTCTGTTTTCTCCTTTAATTTTTTTTTGGTTTTTATACTTCCACTATCTCTCCTTTGTGTTAGGAGAAAATGTTTTGAGATTTTGGATTTAATTGTGATTTAATGTAAATTCATTGGTTTCATTACAGGCCTTCAGATTTTGATGGCATATAGAGAACAGAGGTTTGGAATTAGGATTTTATGTTAAGGTCCGGTGATTTGACTGTTTGGAGGTTAGGATACGTTAGCTTCTTTGGGGGGGTAACTCAAATGCAGCCGGATATTAACAAGAAAATAGACAGGAGTACTTGGGGGTAGTAAAGGGCTTAGGTGGACTATAGACCTATTCGTAGTATTCATTTGTTTGCATTTAGTAAGTTATAGGTAGTCTGGTTGTTCATGCTGTTTTATTTTTGCAATCTGTCGGAACCTGGCGATGGTGACGTCAGCTTTCCAAGATGTTGGCCTCTGGCTTCCTTGGTGGACTTTGCGTTGTGAGGGATACAACTTGACCGCTTCCTTAACGCAACTCAAACCCCGAACTCATCCCAGATCTCAGTGAGGGCACAGCCAGAAGGACTCCACAGAATCTGTAGCACCATTTTCCTCTGCTTGCTGGTAGCTTCTTGGCTGCACCCCACCATCTGTAGATGCGGGGCGGGCCGCAGGGCCGGCGGTGAATCAGTCAGCCTGAATCTCTGGTGGCACAGTTGGCTTGCGTTTGAGACTCAGTAACCGGTCCTCGGTGATGGAAATCCTTCCGCTAGGTTTCGGTGCACCGCAATTTTGCTGGAAATTCCTAACAAGATAGCTTTTTTTCGTTCTAACCCTGTATTCATCTGTTCAGTGATACGGTACACTGGATGTGATACACTCTATTTGCAGCCATCTCTCATTCTTGTTCTTATCTTTGCTGTATATTTTCACTGATGTCCATATCAAGAAATGCCCTGAACTATTCACAAGCCTTAAATTAGTATACTAATCATTATTCTGCATCCTCCTAGTTCACCCAAATGACATGGTGGAGTTCATTCCTGGAGAAAGCATGAGTCGAAGGACCCTTATGAAAATCCATGGTAAGGTTGCTTATCTTCCTCTGAAATCCAGTGTTGCTCTTTAGTTTCTCTTTCTATTGTAATATGATATGGTTTCCTGGAGATGACATACACAATTTCCTGACTGTGCAGATTCTCATTGGGGTGTCTGTTGCCAAATGAGACCTCACTGAAAGCGACATTAACAAGAAACAGTATAAACTACACACCGTATAATAACAAGCTTTGTGCCTGGCTATGGTTTTCCCTCCTGGCCATCGAATTCCTTAATTATCACCTAATATAGACCTGTGACACAAATCCCCTAGAAAAGCTTGTGTCATTTGGTGAGAGTACATTTGCTATCTGTTCCCTTGATTTGCCCACATTCTCATTGGATATTCGAATGTCACCAAGTAAACAAAAGACTTGTGCACAAAGGTCAGAGCATGGCTTGATGTTCATAGTGACTCCTTTTCTGTATTCACAGGAGGATTCAAGAGGATCCATAATTGGTATGTATCCTGGCCTCACTCTCTTCCTGTTGAAAATGTAGATGACGCCAACGGTCAGAGAGTCTTCCTTCCTTTTGAGTGCAGAGTCTCAGTGATTCCACTACTTCCTTGAGAATGAGGAGTGAGGGGTTTGTTGTCTAAATTGATTTAAAAATATCTATGGTCATTCTGCATATTTCCTTGAAGCACCTGTGTGAGTTGAACAACGTGATTAGGTCAATGAAAGTTTTATACATGTGTCTCTGTGTGCATTCATGCAACATGATTCTGAGTGTAACTTTTTGTTCGTTTTTGCACATTTGTTTGTTTTTTTAGATATATACATGCCAAGATGCCAATGTCCACATGTTTAAACAAAAAAAGCCATCTCCATTAGATCATGATTTTGTATATGTGTAAATAGATCAAACTGTAAACTTTCCATGTGTGCAGTTCATTCCACACCAATACCTCAATTAACATGCAAAACATATCCCATCAAAACCCAGAAAATTTTCACGACACTCTATAAAGAAAAAGCTCCACTTCATTCCTGTCACTGCTGTTGCAACTTCATTTAATAGCAAACCTCACGTGTCAGTAGGTCCTGTATTTAATCAGTGCATGTGATTATTCACAACAGTTCACTCATGAAAAATTTTCACGTTTATATACATTTTTTGTGAGAGGTGTCAGAATTCATCTTCCAATCCCCATTCTAGGCAAAAGTTTCTGGACAGGGCCAATCCTTAACAGTGACCCTCAGGTTCACCAATGCACTATGCTCACTTATGGTGGGCATCTGTGTCAGAGAAGATGCACAGGCCAGATATTACTGTAACTAATGAAGGTCTTACTTTGCATGTTCCAACTGACACTGAAAGCTACCTTTTTGTGTGTTTTTGTAGAAACAACTTTGTAGAAACATGTTTTAACTGGATGGGTTTTCATGGGGCCAGATCAGCACAATTTTAATTCATCCAGTTACAGAGCAAATGTTGGGCTGTAGTGAAGATCCATCTCAGCACAGCAGTGGTGTCCGATCCCTAGTTTAGGTCTGTGCTGCCCCTTTTGTGGCCTGCAGGATATCACATTGACAGTGTATATGATAGGTCTTTATACTGTCAGTCTCATATGCTGTTTGGGTCCCTCTATTCATACATACATGGATAATGATACTCACTGGTCACTTTGAGGGTAGAAGAACTGTGGTCATCATTCCTTCTCATCCCTGAAATCCTCCATGGGCAGAGTGTCTTCATCTTAGTTCATAACATCATTTGGTAAATACAACTATGTGCTAAGATCTCACTTGTTCAGCATGTGGGGCTCTACAATGAACCAGGTATCCACCTGGGATCTGACCAGGACCAGTCAGAATCAGTTGGGACGTTAAGAAGATAGCATTGTGTCCAAGCTTTTCACACACATTTCTCATGAGCTCTATGTGGGAAGTGCTTGACTTTGAGAGGAGCCATCAGGATCGTTTTTTTTTTTTTTTTATTGGTTGTTCAACATATTACAAAGCTCTTGACATATCCTATTTCATACATTAGTTTCAAGTTGGGTATGAACTCCCAATTTTACCCCAAATACAGATTGCAGAATCACATCAGTTACACATCCACATTTTTACATAATGCCCTATTAGTAACTGTTGTATTCTGCAACCTTTCTCATCCTCTACTATCCCACCTCCCCTCTCCTCCCATCTTCGCTCTCTACCCCATCTACTATAATTCATTTCTCTCCTTGTTTAGTTTTCCATTACCCTCACAACCCCTTATATGTAATTTTGAATAACAAGGAGGGTCTTCCTCCATTACCATGCAATTTCTCTTTTCTCTCCCTTTCCCTCCCACTCATGTATATGTTTAATATTCATTTTTACTTCCTGCTCTTCCTCCCTGCTGTATTTCTAGTTGCTCTCATTATTTCAAAGAAGACATTTGGTATTGTTTTTTAAAGGATTGGGTAGCTTCACTTAGCCTAATCTGCTCTAGTGCCATCCATTTCCCTGCAAATTCCATGATTTTGTCATTTTTTTGTGCTCTGTAATATTCCATGTTGTATAAATGCCACATTTTTTTGTCCATTCATCTATTGAAGGGCATCTGGGTTGGTTCTACAGTCTAGCAATTCTGAATTGTGCTGCTATGAACATCGTTGTTGTAGTATCCCTGTAGTACGCTCTTTTAAGGTCTTCAGGGAATTGTCTGAGAAGGGCAATAGCTGGGTCAAATGGTGGTTCCATTCCCGGCTTTCCCAGGAATCTCCATACTGCTTTCCAAATTGGCCGCACCAGATTGCAATGCCACCAGCAATTTTCAAGAGTACCCTTTTCCCCACATCCTCTCCAGCACTTGTTGTTGTTTGACTTCAGAATGGCTGCCAATCTTACAGGAGTGAGATGATATCTTAGGGTGGTTTTGATCTGAATTTCTCTGAATGTTAGAGATGATGAGCATTTTTTCATGTACTTGTTGATTGATTGTATGTCCTCCTCTGAGAAGTGTCTGTTCAGGTCTTTGGCCCATTTGTTGATTGGGTTATTGTTTTCTTATTGTTTAATTTTTTGAGTTCTTTGTATACTCTGTATATTAGGGCTCAATCTGAAGTGTGAGGAGTAAAAATTTGTTCCCATGATGTAGGCTCACTATTTACCACTCTTATTGTGTCTCTTGCTGAGAAAAAAACTTTTCATTTTAAGTAAGTCCAATTTGTTGATTCTTGTTAATAACTTTTGTGCTATGGGTGTCCTATTAAGGAATTTGGAACCCGACCCCACAATATGTAGATGGGAGCCAATATTTTTTCTATCAGACGCAGAGTCTCTGATTTGATATCTAGCTTCTTGATCCACTTTGAGTTAATTTTTGTGCATGGCGAGAGGAGGGTATTCAATTTCATTTTGTTGCATATGTATTTCCAGTTTTCCCAGCACCATTTGTTGAAGATGATATCCTTCCTCCATTGCATGCTTTTTTCCCCTTTATCAAATATAAGATAGTTATAATTTTGTGGATTTGTCTCTGTGTCCTGTAATCTGGCTATTGGTCCACCAGCCTGATTTGGAACCAGTACCATGCTGTTTTTGTTACTATTGCTCTGTAGTACACTTTGAAATCTTGTATCACTATACCTCCTGATTCGCACTTCCTGTTTAGAATTGCTTTTGCTATTCTGGGTCTTTTGTTTTTCCATATAAATTTCATGATTATTTTATCTATTTCTACAAGAAATGCCATTGGGAGTTTGATTGGCAATGTTTTAAACCTATAGAGAATTTGGGTAATATCGCCATTTTGATGATGTTAGTTCTTCCTTTCCATGAACAGGGTATATTTTTCCACCTTCTAAGGTCTTCTTCTATTTCTCTCTTTAGGGTTCTGTAGTTTTCATCATATAAATCTTTCACCTCTTTTGTTAGGTTGATTCTCAAGTATTTTATTTTATTTTATTTTATTTTGAAAAAATTGTGAATAGGGTGGTTGTCCTCATTTCCATTTCAGAATATTTGTCACTGATATAAAGGAATGCCTTTTATTTATGCGTGTTGATTTTATATTCTGCCATTTTGCTCAATTCACTTATTAGCTCTAGTAGTTTCTTTGTACAACCTTTTTGGTCTGTTAGATATGTTATTATATCATCCGCATATGGTGATAATTTAAGTTCTTCTTTTCCTATTTTTGTGCCGTTAATTTCTTTTGTCTGTCTAATTTCTCTGGTTAGTATTTGGAGGACTAAATTGAATAGAAGTGTTGAAAGAGGGCATCCCTGTCATGTTCCAAATTTTAGAGGGAATGCCTTCAGTTTTCCTCCATTCAGAATGATTCTAGCCTGAGGCTTAGCATATACAGCTTTTACAATGTTGATGTAACTTCCTGTTATCCCTAGTTTTTCTAGTGTTTTGAACATAAAGGGATGCTGAACTTTGTTGAATGCTTTTTCTGCATCTATAGATATGATCATGTGGTTCTTATGGTTAAATCTATTGATGTGGTGAATAACATTTATTGATTTCTATATATTGAACCAGCCTTGCATCCCGGGGATCAATTCTACTTGATTATGGTGCAAAATTTTTTTGATATGCTTTTGTATTTGATTCACCAGAAATTTATTGAGGATTTTTGCATCTAAGTTCATTAGAGATATTGATCTCTAGATTTCTTTCTTTGATGTGTCTTTGTCTGGTTTGGGCATCAGGGTGATGTTGGCCTCATAAAATGAATTTGGAAGAGCTCCTTCTTTTTCTATTTCTTGAAATAACTTGAAAAGTATTGGTATTATTTCTTTTTTGAAGGTTTTGTAAAACTCTGCTGTATATCCATCTGGTCCAGGGCTTTTCTTGGTTGGTAGTCTTGTGATGGCTTCTTCAATTCCCTCCTTTTTTATTGGTCTATTTATATTGTGTGTATCTTCCTGACTCAATCTGGGCAAATCATATGACTTAAGATATTTATCAGTAACTTCGCTATCTTCAATTTTATTGGAATATAGGGTTTCAAAATAATTTCTAATTATCGTCTGTATTGCTGTAGTGTCTGTTGTGATATTGCCTTTTTCATCTCGTATGTTAGTAATTTGAGCTCTCTCTCTTCTTCTCTTCATTAGCATGGCTAAGGGTCTGTCAATCATATTTATTTTTTCAAAGAACCAACTTTTTGTTTTATCAATTTTTAATGGTTTTTTTTGTTTGTTTCAATTTGGTTGACTTCCGCTCCAATTTTGATTATTTCTTGCCTTCTACTATATTTGCTGTTGTTTTGCTCTTCCTTTTCTAGGGCTTTGAGATGAAGTGTGAGCTCATTTATTTGTTAGTTTTTTCATTTTTTGAGGAATGACCTCCAGGAAATGAATTTCCGTCTTAAAACTGCTTTCATTGTGTCCCATAGATTTCAATATGTTGTGTCTGTATTTCCATTCATCTCCAAGAATTTTTTGATTTCCTCCTTTATGTCTTTTGTAACCCATTTATCGTTCAGTAACATATTGTTCATTTTCCATGAGATGTATGATTTTTCCTTCCTTCTTTTATCATTGATATCCAGTTTCATTCCACTGTAATCAGATAAGATGCATGGTATTATCTCCGCACCTTTATATTTTCTAAATGTTGTCCTATGGCATAATATATGGTCTATCTTTGAGAAGGATTCATGTGCTGCTGAGAAGAACGTGTAACCACTTGATGATGGTTGATATATTCTATATATGTCGGTTAAGTCTAGGTTATTGATTGGGTTATTGAGTTCTATAGTTTCTATTCAGCTTTTGTCTGGAGGATCTGTCCAATGGAGAGAGCCGTGTGTTGAAGTCACCCATAATTATTGTGTTGTGGTCTATTTGACTATTGAACTTGAGGAGAGTTTGTTTTATGAATGTTACAGCACTATTGTTTGATGCATACATATTGATAATTGTTATGTCTTGTATGTGGATGGTTCCTTTTAATAGTATGTAGTGTCCTTCTTTACCCCTTTTGATTAACTTAGGTTTGAAGTTGATTTTATTCGATTTGACTATGGCCACTCCTGCTTGCTTCGGGGGACCATGTGAGTGGTATGATTTTTCCCAACCTTTCACCTTCAGTCTGAGTTGTCTTTTCCTATCAGATGAGTCTCCTGAAGGCAGCATATTGTTGGATTTGTTTTTTTTTTTTTTTTTTTCATCCAGGTTTTTAGAGTATGTCTCTTAATTGGGGAATTTAAGCCATTAACGTTAAAGGTTACTATTGACATATGCTTAGTACTAACCTCATGCTTGTTTATTTATTTATTTTAATATGGCTAGTTTTTCCTTTTTGTTTATTTTTTCCCTTCCCTTTACTGAGTTACCTCCCACTGTTAGTTTGGGGTGCTGTTTTTCAATACCTCTTCTTTTAGTGTTTTGCTAAGGATGCCATGCTGTACTGGTTTTATGGCTGTGAATTCTTTTAAGTTTTTTTTTTTATCATGAAATATTTTAGTTTCATTGTCAAATCTGAAGCTAAATTTTGCTGGATACAGTATTCTTGGTTGGAATCCATTATTTTTTAGCAGTTAAAATACGTTGCTCCAGAATCTTCTCGCTTTCAACGTCTGTGATGAAATATCAGCCGTTAACCTAATTTGTTTACCCCTGAATGTAATATGCCTCCTTTCTCTCGTAGCTTTTAATATTCTCTCTTTCTTCTGTATGTTGAATATCTTCATAATTATGTGTCTTGGAGTTGGTCTAATACGGTTTTGAAGGTTTGGGTCCTGTAGGCTTCCAGGGTTTGGCAATCCATTCCATCGTTCATATCTGGAAAATTTTCTAGGATTATTTCATTCAATAGATTGTTCACTAGTCTTCTATCCCAATGACTCTCACGTTTGGTTTTTTTATGACATCCCATTTCTCTTGGATAGATTGCTCGTGTCTTTTAAGCATCATTTCTGTGTTGTCTATATTCTTTTCAAGTTGATAAACTTTGTCTTCATTATCTGATGTTTGGGCTTCTGCTTGATCTAGTCTATTTGTAATATTCTCGTTTGAATTTTTAATTTGCTTTATCGTTTCCTGCATTTCTAGGATTACTGTTTTTTTTTTTTTTGAAATCTCTATTTCGTGATAGAGCTCGTTCTTTGACATTTGAATTTGCTTATTTAATTCATTTTCAAAATATACTTTCATTGTTTGAACTTGCTGTATAAACTCTTCTCTGAGATTCCATTCCATCTTAATTAGGTATGCCTTGACTTCTTTCTCCATCCAATTTTCTGGTGCCTCTAACTTCTCTTTTGTATTTAAGTTGTCCTGCATTGTTTGTACTCTTTTTTTTCCCTTATTTTTTCATGGTGCTCAAGTTACTTTCCAACTCTCTTTGACTGCTGTGTTTCTGTTTTCTCCTTTAAATTTGTTTTGGTTTTTATAGTTCCACTATCTCTCCTTTGTGTTAGGAGATGATGTTTAGAGATGTTGGATTTAATTGTAATTTAAGGTAAATTCATTTGTTTTATTAAATCCTTCAGAATTGATGGCATATAGAGAACTGAGGTTTGGACTTAGGATTTTATGTTAAGGTCGGGTGATTTGCTTGTATGGATGTTAGTATATGTTAGCTTCTTTGGGGTGTTACGCAAATGCATGCGGATATTAATAAGAGAATAGACAGGAGTCTTGGGGGTAGTTAAGGGCTTAGGTAGAGTATAGACCTGTTCGTAGAATTCATCTATTTGCATTTGATAAGTTATATGTAGTCTGGTTGTTCATGCTGTTTTATTGTTGCAATCTGTCGGAACCTGGCGATGGTGAAGTCAGCTCTTCAAGATGGTGTCCGCTGGCTTCCTTGGTGGATTTTCCATTGTTGGGGATTGAACTGGACAGCTTCCTTCCCCAATCTCAAACCCCAAATTCAGCCCAGAGCTCAGTTAGGGCACAGCCGGGATGACTCCACAGAATCCAAAGCGCCGTTTCTCTCTGCTTGCTGGTCGCTTCTCGGCAGCACCCCACGGTCTGTAGCTGGGGGGCGGGCTGCAGGGCGGGCGGCGGATCATTCAGCCTGGATCTCTGGTCGCACTGATGGCTCACGTTTGAGACTCAGTAACCGGTCCTCGATGATGGAAATCCTTCCCCTAAGTTTCGGTGCACCCCAATTTTGCTAGAAATTTCTAACAAGATACCTTTTTGTCGTTCTAACCCTGTATGCAACTGTGCAGTGATGCGGTACACTGGGTGTGATACACTCTATTCGCAACCATCTCTCATTCTTGTTCTTATCTTTGCTGTATATTTTCACTGATGTCCATATCAAGAAATGCCCTGAACTATTCATAAGCCTTAAATTAGTATACTAATCATTATTCTGCATCCTCCTAGTTCACCCAAATGACATGGTGGAGTTCATTCCTGGAGAAAGCATGAGTCGAGAGACCCCATCAAAAGCCCTGGTAAGGTTGCTTATCTTCCTCTGAAATCCAGTGTTGCTCTTTAGTTTCTCTTTCTATTGTAATATGATATGGTTTCCTGGAGATGACATACACAATTTCCTGACTGTGCAGATTCTCATTGGGGTGTCTGTTGCCAAATGAGACCTCACTGAAAGCGACATTAACAAGAAACAGTATAAACTACACACCGTATAATAACAAGCTTTGTGCCTGGCTATGGTTTTCCCTCCTGGCCATCGAATTCCTTAATTATCACCTAATATAGACCTGTGACACAAATCCCCTAGAAAAGCTTGTGTCATTTGGTGAGAGTACATTTGCTATCTGTTCCCTTGATTTGCCCACATTCTCATTGGATATTCGAATGTCACCAAGTAAACAAAAGACTTGTGCACAAAGGTCAGAGCATGGCTTGATGTTCATAGTGACTCCTTTTCTGTATTCACAGGAGGATTCAAGAGGATCCATAATTGGTATGTATCCTGGCCTCACTCTCTTCCTGTTGCAAAATGTAGATGACGCCAAGGGTCAGAGAGTCTTCCTTCCTTTTGAGTGCAGAGACTCAGTGATTCCACTACCTCCTTGAGAATGAGAAGTGAGGGGTTTGTGGTCTAAATTGATTAAAATAAATCTATGGCCATTCTGCATATTTCCTTGAAGCACCTTTGTGAGTTGATCAACGTGGTTAGGTCAATGAGAGTTTTATACATGTATCTCTGTGTGCATCCATGCAACATGATTCTGAGTGTGACTTTGTGTTCATTTTTGCATATTTGTCTGTTTCTCCAGATATATACATGCCAAGATGCCAATGTCCACATGTTTAAACAAAAAAAGCCATATCCATTAGATCATGATTTTGTATATGTGTAAATAGATCAAACTGTAAACTTTCCATGTGTGCAGTTCATTTCACACCAATACCTCAATTAACATGCAAAACATATCCCATCAAAACCCAGAAAATTTTCATGACACTCTATAAAGAAAAAGCTCCACTTCATTCCTGTCACTGCAACAGTAGCAACTTCATTTAATAGCAAACCTCACGTGTCAGTAGGTCCTATATTTAATCAGTGCATGTAATTGTTCAGAACAATTCACTCATGAAAAATTTTCATGTTCATATACATTTTTTTTGTGAGAGGTGTCAGAATTCATCTTCCAATCCCCATTCTAGGCACAAGTTTCTGGACAGGGCCAATCCTTAACAGTGACTCTCAGGTCTACCAATGCACTATGCTTACTTATGGTGGACATCTGAGACAGAGGAGATTCAAAGACCAGAGATTACTTTAGCTAAGGAAGGGCTTACTTTGCATGTGCCAACTGACACTGAAAAATACCTTATTGGGTCTTTTTGTAGACACTACTTTGTAGAAACATGTTTTAACTGGATGGATTTTCATGGGGCCTGATCAGCACAATTGCAGCTCATCTAGTTACAGAGCAAAAGGTGGGCTCTATTGAAGGTCCAGCTCAGCACAGCAGTGGTGTCTGATCCCTTGTTTGGGTCTGTGCTGCCCCCTGTGTGTCCTGCAGAATATCACAATGACAGTATATATGAAACGTCTTCATACTGTCAGTCTCAAGTACTGTCTAGGTCCTTCTATTCATACATACATGGATACTGACACTGACTGGTCACTGTGAGGGTAGAACCACTGTGGTCATCATTCCTTCTCATCCTAGAACTCCTCCCTGTGCAGAGTGTCTTAATCTTAGTCCACAACATCATTTGATAAATGCAACTCTGTGCTAAGATCCCACTTGTTCAGCATGTGGGGCTCTACAATGAAACAGGTATCAACCAGAGATCTGACCAGGACCAGCCAGAATCAGTAGGGAAGTTAAGATAGCATTGTGTCCAAGCTTTTCACACACATTTCTTATGAGCTCTAGGTGGGATGTGCTTGAATTTGAGGGGAGCCATCTGGATCTTAATGTTGACTTTGTTTATGTCGATTCCTCAGGCCCTCAGAGAGTTCCTGGCACTTTTCACTTTTCATGACACTGCAGTCTACTCATAAATGAGGAGTATGAGTAGTGAGAACATGCTAGCAAACTGACTTTACAGTCTACTTTTAAATGAGGAGTATGAGGAGTGATAACATTCTAGCAAACTGACTCCACAGTCTACTTATAAATGAGGAGTATGAGGAGTGAGAACATGCTAGCAAAGTGCTGTCCACGGAAACCCGGGGGAAGGAAATTCTTGTCTGCTTCATCTTTGAACTCCTGGTCTTGGCCATCCAAAATAACAGTAATTTTAATTTAATTTTAATTTTTATACGAAACTTTCAAAGTGGCCAGTAGACCCATGTGGATAAAGCATAGGACATTCCCGTTCTCTTCTGGACCGCTGCTCTGATGATGGCACAGTGTATGTTCTGTGAGTTTATATTCCTGAAACTGTTGGCATCACAGTTTGCATGTCAGCTTGGTCTGTTTCAATGAGAAAGGGATAATGTCCCAATGGAAGAAAGTAGTTAAAATTTGACTCCTTACAGCTCCACTCTCTCATTAGAAGGTTTGCAATTGTTTGCAGCATCCTGTTTGAGGTCTCTGACTCCCCAGCACCCAGAGAGGGTCTGAGAACCCAGAACAGAGATGTAGATGATCCTGAATATTAATATTAGTATCACTATATTTTTCTTTCCAATAACGAAACCCAGAAACTGAATAAATTATACAGGTGGGTGTGTTTAGCTTACAGTTCTGCAGGTACAAGAGCATGGCACTAGCAAACACTTTTCTTTAGTGAATACCCTCTTAGCTGCATTGCGTGATTGGTGGTATCTGCAGGGATGCAGGTGCAGTAGAGAGACATCACATGGCAAGACACGAAGCCAGCAGGGATCAGTTGATTCATTTGCTCTTCTTATATAACAGGATCTAACAAGGGTTTGAGAAATCTGTATTCTTACTTCTGACTCTCATACCGTCAAATGTCCTCACCACCTCCAAGCAGACCCTTCCTCACACAGATTTCACAAATCTCATTGTGGCCATACTGAGCACCAAGCCTCAATCACACAATCCAGTGTGGGATAAAAAACATCCAACCCTAGCAACCATCATAAGCTTAGTTGTGTAGAAGAAAGAATGAGTCAATCTTAAGTAACTCAGTTGATGATGTCTGTGTCTCTAAAGGTTGGACATGGAGCATAGATTATGATTCAAGCTGTGACGAGGGAGAGCCTGCAGGTAGGAACAGCACGTGGGGTATGACAAAATGGGAAAGGTTTCATGGTAAGATTTGAGTTCACCTACTCATGTGGGAAATAAGGAATGGGAATAAAATTGAGAAAACAGAAATATGTATTATTTTCATAAAAAGAAGGGTTAGTAGACCTTCTGACATCCTGTTCATAAGAAGACAACTTTTGCTTTGAAAGGTAAACACAATCTTCCATGTTAAGTCCCATTCTGTCCTAAATTTGCCTCTAATAAACATCAAGTAGCCTGGCTTTCATTATTGATTATTTTTTTGGCATTGTGCATGAAAGAAATAAGATCTGCACTTTAGGTTTGACCCACAAGGGAAAGAATCTAGTGGGACATACTTTCTAAGAAGCACTTTGCAAACCTGTAATTGAAGCTCTCACTAGTGATAAGTAGTGAGTAAGAAGTCACAATTCCCCTCTGAATGTTATCTTTTTAGAGCAGCACTTTCTCTTCTGTGTTTTGTCTATTTCTGGTCGAAAATGAACTCCCAAATGTGGGCAACTTAAAGAAAATTGTTTCTGTGCACCCTGGACAGGCCACTGTGTTCTCCTGTAAAAGAGTGGGGAGAAGTTCCTCCGTGAACATGTTTCTTACCACCAGTCTTTGTCTATTTCCCAAGCACTTGGACTAGGGAAAATCTGAATTTGCTTGTATTTAAGAGGCCTAACTCCAGAAAATCAGGAAGACTGTGGCTGTCTCTTGGAAGAACAGGATGACACAGAATCGCTACCAAGTACAATGGCAGAATGTGAACTGGTGGAAAAGAGCTCTTGGGATGCTAGATCTATTTCTCATTGCAGAGGTGAGGTGATGGAGACCAGGAGACAGGAATGCAGACAAGAGGAAGAATGGAGAGCTTTGACTGTGCATTCTAGAACACCAGGAGCAGGAGCAACTTAAGTTCTCACCTTGAATTTAACTCTGCCTTTCCTTTTTTTAAGGCCACATCATGACCATCACGGCAATAGTCCACAAAGAAAACATAGAAAGTGATTCAGAGGATGAGGAGGAGGACAAAAGGACAAGAAATCTGCAAGTAATTGATTTTCTATTGGTTTCTCTTAATTTTTCTTTCTTATGTAAAAACTCTGTAGATTTTCCATGTTTCATCTTTCCCACATTTTATGACTTTTCTAAAGGTGCTTTCCTCATCCAGATCTTTGAGGTCCTTGGACCTTCAATGTCTGTTAAATCTCTCTGCACTAACATTCTTAGTCTTTCCCTACTTTTTTTTACCACAAGCAACACCACTGAATCATGCTGAGTAATACTGCATACCCATATACTGAGTTTGAGTTGTAGGGAGCATCAGAAATACTGAGTTGTTGCCTGATACATGAGACACAAACAATATGGTTCTGGTTTACTGACCACTGAATAGCTGGGTTCTGACTTTGCTGGCTCTGATCATGCATGAATGTATCCTTCCTTTCCTAGGTCACAATTGTATGTAGGTCCCTTAACATGAATTGTTTCCAGGGGCCCTCTCCTGATTCAATATATGGGCTTAATGCAGCAAAGGCGATAAAGCAGTTTAGGAAGAGGAAATGTGAGTCTGGAAAGAATGGGAAGGAGAGCAGAGGTCAAATCAGTCCACATATTCTCCTTTGCTTTCTCAAGTTTCTTTGTTGCACTTTTTTGCAATCCATCAGAATCAATTAGAGCACTGAAGATTCTATAGTTGCATGTGACCATGGCCATGAAAGGGAAGGTACAATTTGGTAAAAATCAGTGCAGGAAGCTCTCTGAGGAATGGCACTACAGAGGGTAGGGCTGGAGGAGCCAGGGTCCTTGCTCCACCCTGTGTCATCACAGATGCTGCTCTTCAGGATTCCAGATGTATGCTACTCAGCCTTTACACCCAGATGTCCTAGAGAACTCTTCCCATTGCCTCATGTTCACTCTCTAGGAAAGCAGCGTCAGAAGGTTCTGAAGGTGAATATCCATGAGAATTTCCTTCTGAGGACATTCATAGACACTCTTCCCACAGACAACACCCTCAGCTGAGGGCAGCATACCAGTCTCAGTGCTCCCTGCCCAGACCCCAGGAGAGATCAGGGCCCAAGTTCATCTTGCATTTCCTGAGGACAATTGTGGTCCTGGCCACTCTCTGTGGCCAGCAACTCATCCCAAGTGACCTTTTTACCTTGTTCTGTTTTATAGACCCCATAGGACACCAGGGAGAGCAGAGACTTTGGCCCTGGAACACAGGAGAGATGATACCTGCAGTGCACAGCAGCTGAAATTAACCTGTAAGACTCGGAGCAGGAGCTTGTTTTTCATTTCCAATGACATAACTGTCTATATTATATGGAATTTGCAGACTTATATGTTCTTTGTTAATAATTTTAATATTAGTATTCCATGTCAAATTTTTCTATTAAATTATATTTAATGGTAACAGTTGCTTTTAAAATTTATTCTGTATAATAGAACACACTTGGGAGAGAGGTGGGGGGGAAAGTAAGGGAGAAGTGGAATTGCACGGAAGATGGAAGGAGACCCTCATCGTTATACAGAATACATGTATGATGATGTGAGGGGAAAAAAAAGAAGTGTGTCACATTAGATTGGGTAGAGAGAACTGATGGGAGGGGAAGGGAAGGTAAGGAGAAAAAGGAAGGTCAGCTGAATAAAACAGACATTAGTATAGCTGTATGCATATTCATGACTGTATGACCAATGTGATTCTGCAACCTGTACACTCAGAAAAATGAGAAATTATACCCCATCTTATTCAAAAAATGATATGTCAATATCATTGTACTGTCATGTTTAACTAATTAAAACAAATTTTAACAACACACACACTAAAAGAGGAATATGTTCCTGAGGCAGATCTTGATGAATTACAAAGATTTTACCTGGTAACTTCTATCACCATTACTCCTCTCCTCCCATACCCCTCAGTTTGCTTTTTTGGTTGTTTTTTAGATTGGTATTATAACATTCATAAAATTATTGATGTGGGTGAATGGATGCAATAAAGAATCAAATAATTAAATTACAAGCTAAATTAAATCCCAACTAAATTTCATAAGGTTTAATTAATTTATCCATTAATTAGCTAACTGAATCTCAAGTCAAAACACCCAATATAAGAAAGGGCTGGGAAACAATTGGCAATATTCATTAATGAAAAATTGTGGTTTTACATTTTATATCCTTTTTTCAATTAAGAACAATATTTTTTGTAATGTATCACATACATATAAAACAAGTTGGAAAACATACATTACAAACTTGTAACAATGGCTTTAAATACATTAACTGACATGTTTCTCATTGGAAATAGGTTGCTTGCTGTATATATATAGTGCATGAAAACTACTGATATAATAAAGTCTAGACAAAATATAATTGTCTGCTCTATGGTAACATATGAGCATCACTCTAATCTAACCATGCTAAAAGTTACATAATACTGTAAAAAATGTCTTAAAATCTATATACTTTAATAAGAAATAAATTCAATAAAGAATGATAATACAGGGACTGGGGATGTGGCTAAGTAGTAGAGTACTTACCTCACACATGTGAGGCCATGGGTTTGATTCTAAGCACCACACACAATAAATCAAATATATAAAGGCATTGAGTCCATTTACAACTAAAAGTATTTTTTTTAAAAAAAAAGAATGATGGTGTTGGGTTGTAGCTCAATGGTAGAGCACTCGCCTCGCATATGTGAGGCACTGGGTTTGATTCTCAGCACCTCATATAAATAAATAAAGACCCATTGATTATTAATATATATATATATATATATATATATATATATATATATATATATATATATATTCAGATTTCAAAATTCATGCTTCTTTTCAGGTGATCCGATATTTTGCCAACTAAGTTTTCAAAATTTGTTCTAAGCCAACCTTACTCATATATGTTACACATCTATAATTTCATTAATTTACTTTCCTCATGAAAGACCTTTGATAAACATCCAAAATATTTAGGTTAATTATATTTGAAATGGAGCTGAAAGAAATACTGGTATCAAATAAATATATTTGAAATGGAGCTGAAAGAAATACTGGTATGGTTTTTCACTGTGACCTCAAGTATTTAAGTATTACAAGTTATTCAACCAACACAACAAAGTTAAAATCATAATGGCACAGCATGTATTGTAAGTAAATCAAAACAACAGAATGTGTAACACAAAGACAGAGCAGTGGCACATTAAAGGAGAACTAGCTGAATACAAATAATTGACTACTGCAGAGCATAAAATTAAAACAGTTCAAGTGAGACAAGGTGATGGAGAGGTCACCATGAAGGTGACAACTGATGATTCTGCTGACCACTGTTGTCCAGAATGGAAATTAAAAAATCATATATTTAAAAACTTTGATAGATATACAATTATCGCCATAATTAAAAAAATAAAGATTTCCAATGCATCTGCCTTCTCTGAATAGAATAAAGCTCTAAGTTTGTCTGTCAACTGGTGTTTTGATCACACATAATTTTTACCTCTGAATTTTTTGGGTTGACATTGATGACTGTAACAACCAAAATTAGTCCATGATTACATGTTGTTAAAAACTTTTTAAAAACTTACTACTCAGATATTAGAACAGTTATCAATTTTTTTACAATATCAAATTTGTCAAATTTTCATTGAGGTCATGTGGCACACATCATTTAATTCAAAGTCACAACTCATTTGTCCCCGTGATATCTTCTTCACACACACACACACACACACACACACACACACACACACACACAAACACATTTCTTCATCAGCAGTCTTGTATAGTAAAAGTGTCTAGTTTTTGTTCATTTTTTAATGCAATACACTTCTATCTATAATTTCATTACATGCATACAGCAAACAGGAAATTATGGGTTTTACATGCTTCATGATAATTTTATATACAGGGAGATTTAAAACAGTACTTCAACAGTTTGCCTAGTAATGTGACACAGAATGATTGTATCTTGTTCTCAAATTTTAATAAGGAGGTATAAAATACAGGTTCAATAATTTAAAATCAAGTATCCATCTTTTAAAAAATAGTGTTGCAGCATTGTGTTTGCATTACTTTTTTTTTTTAAGAGAGAGAGTGAGAGATTGGGAGAGAGAGAGAGAATTTTAATATTTATTTATTTTTTTAAGTATTTGGCGGACACAACATCTTTGTTTGTATGTGGTGCCGAGGATCGAACCCGGGCCGCACGGATGCCAGGCGAGCGCGCTACCGCTTGAGCCACATCCCCAGCCCTGCATTACTTTTAAAACTTTTTAAGTTTCTCTCTCATGGCACAATCTTCTAATACTTCGTATATGAGAGGAAATTTTTTTAAAAAATTGCAACTTCTGCCCCTGGAAGGGCTCTGTAGTGACTGAATGGCATATGGATTTTTATTGATTTTATATATTTACGTATACAACAGTGGAATGTATTCCAATTCTTATTACACATATAGAGCACAATTTTTCATACCTTTGTATATTAAGTATGTTCACACTAATTCATGCCTTAACACAAATACTTTCTGGGTTTTTTTTGCATTACAATTCTTATCCCACATATATACCACATTTTTTTCATATCTCAGGTTGCATATAAAGTATGTTGACCCCCAATTCAAGTCTTCATACATGTACTTTGAATAATGATATCCATCACATTCCACCATTGTGTCTAATCCCCTGTCCCTCCCTTTACCTCCCACTCCTCTTTTCTATGTAGAATTCATCTAATCATCCCATGCTCCCCCTCCCTACCCCACTATGAGTCAGCCTCCTTGTATCAGAGAAAACATTTGGCATTTTTTTTTTGTGGATTGGCTAATTTCACTTAGCATTATCTTCTCCAACGCCATTCATTTACCTGCAAATGCCATGATTGTATTCTCTCTTATTGCTGAATAAAATTCTATTGTGTATATGTGCCACATTTTTAAATCCTTTCATCCACTGAAGGGCATCTAGGTTGGCTCCACTGTTTAGCTATTGTGAATTGTGCTTCTATAAACATTGATGTGGCTGTGTCCCTGTTGTATGCTGTTTTTAATTCCTTTGGGTATAGTCCAAGGAGAAGGGATACCTGAGTCAAATGGTGGATCCATTCCCAGATTTCCAAATAATCTTCATACTGCTTTCCATATTGGCTGCACCAATTTGCAGTCCAACCAGGTATGTACGAGTGTAGATTTTTCTCCACATCCTCGCCAACATTTTTGTTGTTTGTCTTCATAATAGCTGTCATTCTGACTGGAGTGAGATAATAACTTAGATTTGTTTTTTTAGAGAGAGGGAGAAAGAGAGAGAGAGAGAGAGAGAGAGAGAGAGAGATTGAGTTTATATATATATATATATATATATATATATATATATATATATATATATATATTAGATATATATATATATTAGTTTTCAGTGGACACAACATCTTTTTTTGTTTGTGGTGCTGAGGATCGAATCCAGGCTGCACGCATGCCAGGCGAGCGTGCTACCGCTTGAGCCATATCCCCAGCCCAAACTTAAAGTAGTTTTGGTTTGCATTTCCTAATTGCTATAGATGATGAGCATTTTTAAAATATATTTGTTAATTGATTGTATATCCTCTTCTGAGAAGTGTTTTTTCAATTCCTTGGCCCATGTGTTGATTGAGTTTTTTGAGTTTTTTTTTTTTTGTTTTTGTTGTTTTGTTTTTTGTACTTAGGTTTTTGAGTTCTTTATATATCCTAGAGATTAGTGCTCCATCTGATGTGTGAGGGGTAAAAATTTGGTCCCAGGATGTAAGCTCTCTGTTCACCTCACAGATAGTTTCTTTTGCTTCAAGAAACTTTTTGGTTTGATTCTATCCTATATATTGATTCTTGCTTTTAATTTTTGTGCTACAGGAGTCTTATTAAGGAAATTGGGCCTAGTCCCACATGATGAAGATTAGGGCATACCTTTTTATTCTATTAGGCACAGAGTTTCAGGTTTCTTTCCTAGGTTCTTGATCCATTTTGAGTTTAGTCTTTTGCAGGTAAAAGATAAGGGTTTAATTTCATATTTTTGCATATGGGTTTCCAGTTTTCCTAGTACCATTTTTGAAGATGCTTTCTTTTCTCCAGTGCATGTTTTTGGCACCTTTTTTAATATAAGATAATTGTAATTTGGGGCGGGGGGTTACTCTCTGTGTCCTCTATTCTCTATCATTGGTCTACAAGTCTGATTTGGTGTGAATAGCATGCTGTTTTTGATACTATTGCTCTGTAGTATAGTTTAAGGTCTGGTATAGTGATGCCACCTGCTTCACTTATCCTGCCAAGGATTACTTTAGCTATTCTGAGTCTCTTATTTTTCCATATGAATTTTATGATTGCTTTTTCTATTTCTATGAGGAATGCCATTGAAATTTTGATGAAAAATGCATTAAACATGTATAGTGCTTTGGGTAGTATAGTCATTTTGATAATATTAATTCTGCCTAACCAAGAACAAGGTAGATCTTTCCATCTTCTAAGGTCTTCTTTGATTTCTCTATTTAGGCTTCTGTACTTTTTATTATACAGATCTTTCACCTCTTTTGTTAAGTTGATTCCCAATTATCTTATTTTTTAGGTTATTGTGAATGGGGTAGTTTTCCTCATTTCCTTCTCAGAGGATTTGTCACTGATATACAGAAATGCCTTTGATTTATGGGTTTTGATTTTATATACTGCTATTTGATGAATTAATTTACTAGTTCTAGAAATTTTCAGGTGGAGTTTTGGGGGTCTTCTAGGTATAGAATCATATTGTCAGCAAATAGTGCTAATTTAAGTTCTTCTTTTTCTATGTGTATTTCTTTAATTTCTTTCATCTGTCTAATTGCACTGGCCAATGTTTTAAGAACTATGTTGAGTAGAAATGGTGAGAGAGGGCATTCCTGTCTTGTTCCAGATTTTAGAGGGAATGCATTCAATTTTTGTCTGTTTAGAATGATGTTGGCCTGAGGTTTAGCATAGATAGCCTTTAAAACGTTGAGATATGTTCCTGTTATCCCTAGTTTTTCTAGTGTTTTGAACTTAACTGGATGTTGCATTTTGTCAAATGCTTTTTCTGTGTCTATTGCGGTGACCATATGATTTTTACCTTTAAGTCTATTGATAGGTGGTGAGTTATATTTTTTTGATTTCTGTATGTTGAACCAAAATTGCATCCCTGGGATGAATCCCACATGATCAGGGTGCACAAATTTTTTGATATGTTTTTGCAATTAGATTTGCCAGAATTTTATTGAGAAATTTGCATCTATGTTCATTAGACATATTGGTCTAAAGTTTTCTTTTTTGAAGTGTCTTTGCCTGGTTTGGGGATCAGGGTGATATTGGCGTCATAAAATGAGTTTGGAATGACTGCCTATTTTACTATATCCTGAAATACATTGAAGAGTGTTGGTATTAGTTCTTCTTTAAAGGACTTGTAGAACTCACCTGTGTAAACATCCGGTCCTGGGCTTTTCATGGTTGGTAAGCCTCTGATGGCGTCTTTTATTTTCTCACTTGATATTGGTCTGTTTAAATTGTTTATATCTTCCTGACTCAATCTGGGCAGATCATATGACTTAAGAAATCTGTTAATGCCTACAATGCCTTCGATTTTATTGGAGTTTAAGATTTCAAAATAATTTCTAATATTCCTCTGTATTTCTGTAGTGTCAGTTGTGATATTACCTTTTTCATCACTTATGCTGGTAATTTGAGCTCTCTCTTCTCTTCACTAGCGTGGCTAAGGGTCTATCAATTTTATTTATTTTTTCAAAGAGCCAACTTTTTGTTTTGTCAATTTTTCAATTATTCCTTTAATTTTGATTTCATTGATTCCAGCTCTAATTTTAATTATTTCTTGTCTTCTTCTGCTTTTGCTACTGATTTGTTCTTCTTTTCCTAGGGCTTTGAGATATAGGGTGAGGTCATATATTTTTTGACTTTTTTTTTAAGAAATAAAGTCCATGCAATAAATTTTCCTTTTAGTATTGCTTTCATAGTGTCCCAGAGATTTTGATATGTTCTGTCTATGTTTTCATTTACTTCTAAGAATTTTTTAATCTCCTCCTTGATTTCTTCTGGAAGTAGCATATTGTTTAGGCTCCAAGTGATGGAGAAAATTTTGTTTTTTATTTTGCGGTTGATTTCCAATTTCATACCTTTATGATCCAATAAAATGCATGCTAGTATCTCTAACATTTTGCATTTGCTAAGAGTTGCTTTGTGGCACATTGTATGGTCTATTTTTAGAGAAGGATCCATGTGCTGCTAGAGGAAAGTGTATGCACTTGGGGCAGGTTGAAATATTCTGTATATGTCAGAGAAGTCTAAGTTATTGATTGTGTGATTGAGTTCTATAGTTTCTTTATTCAACTTATGTTTGGAAGATCTATCCAGTGATGAGAGAGGTCTGTTAAAGTCAACCAAAATTATTGTGTTGTGGTCAATTTGACTCTTGAACTTGAAAAGAGTTTGTTCGATGATTATAGCTGCACCAAGTTTTGGGGCATATATATTTATGATTGCTATGGAATATTGGTGTAGGATTTTTTGAGCAGTATGTAATGTCAATCTTTATCCATTTTGATTAACTTTGACTTGAAGTCTACTTTATTTGATATGAGTATTGAAACCCCTGCTTCCTTACACAGTCCATGTGAGTGGTATGGTTTTTCCAAACCTATTACTTTCAGTTTGTATATGTCTTTTCATATCAGATGAGTTACCTTTAGGCAGCATATTGTTGGGTCTTTTATTTTATCAAATCTGCAACCCATAACTTTTTTGTTGTTGTTGTTGTTGTTGAGTATGAGCCATTAACATTTAGGGTTACTATTGAGACATGGTTTGTATTTCCAGCCATATTTGCTTATTTTTGTTATTTAACTTGACTTGATTTTCCTTTTTAATTAGTTTTTTCCTTTACTGCATACCTCCCTCTGTTGATTTTCATTGCTGTTTTTCTTTTCCTGTTCATGAAATATTTTGCCAAGGATGTTTTGTAGCACCAGTTGTCTAGTTATAAATACTTTCAACTTTTATTTATCATGGAAGGTTTCTATTTCATTTTCAAATCTAAAGCTTAATTTTGCTGGATACAAGATTCTTGATTGGCACCAATTATCTTACATAGCTTGATATATGTTATTCCAGGATCTTGTAGCTTTCAGGGTCTGGGTTAAAAAATCTGCAATTATCCCAATTGGTTGGGATAATTAGCTTTTTATTAACTGTGTATATAGGTAGAAGAATGATACATAATTTTAACATTTTGCTTTATTTTTAATATCATTTCCCCCCTTAACATCTGCATTTTTTTGTGTGTGTTGCTAAGGTTGTAACCCAGTACCGTGCACACTATGCACACATGCTTTACCATTGAATTGTACCACCAGTCCAAAATTTTAACTTTAGATTGATCAGTTTTATGCCTTCATGTCCAATGTTATTTTTCCCATGGTTGAATTTAGGTAGTCCTTTCTGTTGCTCTTAACAATACTAAAAGTGGACACAAATATGGATTCTTTGAAGATTGCTTTGGTAAAGTAATAGGTTATTCAAATCCACAGTCTTATCAAGTTAACAAATAAATAAATAAACCCTCAATTGAAGACCCATTACAGTTTTAAAAAATCTTTATTTGGGACACATAAACCGTACTTAGGAGATATTCATTCTTCTCAATATCACCTAATTTTATTTTGCTTTCTTGTCATGTGAAAATCTCAGAATGATAAATTAAAATCTTTTAAAAAATTCCCTCCAGTTCTTGAAGAAAAACATTATAAACCATGCATACATCTGAAATAAAACATGAGAAAATAATGATTGATAATGGTGAAAATGGAGTTTTGAGATGACCCAAAGTTTCTCAGTTTGCTGATTGCATCTGTGTGCTTGTCTCATAAATTTTGAAGACAAAAATCTGTTTAAGGAAGAAGAAATAGAACTCCCATCATTTGGTATGAGGAATGATACCAGAAAAACAAACTCATTTTAGTGTGCCAACTTAGAAGTTTCCTGATGGTTTTGGGCAGAACATGGAGCAAAATGCATTTAGAATAGGCTTTGGAAAAGGCATCCTGAGTACCATATGGTTTCACTTTCATCCTTTCAGTGACCCATCCGTTTTTCTTCAAAAAGGAATTTGTTGAAGGTGTTCCCACAAGTGGGTTTCAAGGTCTTTTACATTTGAAATAGGACATGATGGTGCCAATTAATATATCTTCCAGTTAGACTCCAGGTGTTGTTGAGTGAGGCCCATTATCCTGATTACATGGTCATTATAATATCTATTCTATTTTATACTTATTCGCTGTGAACAGAGAATCCTAGATTTGGGTATGTGAACAGAGAGCTAGAAAACTAGGGGTTTATTCTGAGTCCTATGGAGAGCTCAGCTGAAGTTCTGCATTTCAGAATTTTGTTCTGGATTTGAGATACTGCTTCCACTACATTTAAAAATCTCAGGACTCATGAAGAGAATGAGTTAAAAGCCAGCATCATCAAATTAATGAGACCCTAAGAAACTCAAAAGGACCCTGTCTCTAAATAAAAATATAAAAAATGGGTGGGGATGGGAATCAGTGGATGAATGCCTCCAGGTTGAATTTCTGGTATCAAAAAGAAATCAACACACACACACACACACACACACAAAAAAAAAAAAAAAACACACACTCACTTACACACACAAAAATAAATTAAATAAATAAACAAACAAACCCTCGTGAATAACAAGCCCTAAGTCAGCAGCCTCTCTCATTCAGGAGTACAACAAATGGATTTGGGGTTCTCTCCTGATAATTATTCCAGTCTTCTCCACACAATCTGGGACATGCTGGACTCATGGCACATGGATGCTCACATAGGGCTTCAGAAAGTAGCTGAAAACACCATACAATGATTGTACAAAATGCCAAGGTTTTCAACTGCCAATCTAAGCCTCACTAGACTAGTCAGAGGTAGGTGAAGGCTAAGCTTCCACAGAGTGACCCTGTGGTCACAAGACTCTGGAGAGGACCATGAGGAGTCACTCACCACAACTCCCAGTTTCCACCATTGCCACTCCTGTCAGCTTTAAGCCACCTTCCTACCCAGTCTCAAGGTAGCAAGGCACACTTACCATTTCCTGGCTTTCAGGGTCCTCATCGTTCTCCCTGTGGTTTGTTTTCAGATTCTGCATAGAACAGACACCTGGGCTCCAGATCCAGGACAGAAGAAGCCTACAAAAAGATTGAAAAAATGGCGAGCTCCAGACACCAAGGGAACAGAAGATATGGAAGCCCTTCCCCTCATCACCGGCTGCCTGAGGATTGGACAGTTCTCACCTAAGAGACTGATTGGTCAAGGCTTCAGGCACTGCCTCCAACCTGAGCCAAGTGGGCACAAAATCAAAGTCTGAATGACAGGCTGCTCCATTGTCATTGTTAACCAACTACAGATCAGGACTGAGAATATAGCTTAGTCAGTAGAGTGCTTGTTTTGCTGATATAAGGCCATGGATTCAATCCCTTGTACTACACGCATACTCTCCCCCCCCAAAAAAAAATTGAGTAAAGGACTTTGGAAACTAGGGTTATGGATCAGTGGTAGAGAACTTCCCTAGCATGTGTGAGGTACTGGGTTGAACACCCAGCACCGCATTAAAAAGCCAACCTAGAGGGGATGTGGCTCAAGCGGTAGTGCAGTCGCCTGGCATGTGGGCAGCCCAGGTTGGATCCTCAGCACCACATACAAACAAAGATGTTGTGTCCGCCCAAAACTAAAAATATTTTTTAAAAGCCAACAATCTACTAATGGTACTGTGTTCATCTACAACAAAAAATATTCAAGAAAATAAAAAGACTGTGTATTGGACTTGTGCACCCTCACTACATAACTCATAAACACATTTTAGAAATAATATGTACATATATGTCTTCAGACAGTGTTTAAAATTCTCCTGTGATTTTTTTTTCAAGTAACTTATATTACAGGTATGCTTCACAACCCTGAAATCCTTCCCAACTCAATTCTTCTTCTTCTTCTTCTTCTTCTTCTTCTTCTTATTATTATTATTATTATTATTATTATTATTATTATTATTTGAGGCCTGTTAATTGCATTAAATGCCTCTGTATGGGGTTATTTTAAGGCAAAATTTTCTTCCAATAATAGGACCTAGCCCAGAGAGAAATGTATTGACACTTATAACTGTTTATAAGGTTAAAGCAATTTGTTAATAAATATGTATATCTTTTTTTATGAAAATGGTATCACAATTATTTTAATATTTTTTAAATCTTTCTATTCTTTGTCTAATAAAAACACAGTTTGAACTTTAAACTCATTAACAATGTCCTTATATTCCTTCCTCCAAAAAAGTGACTCACAAGTATAATTCAAATTATTGAGACTCATAAATTTTTGATCTTTTATTTGAACTAGTGAAGTCTAAAGATTTTCTTTTTATTTTCACCTTTAAATGAAGCCCACTTTTTATAGCTTTCTTGTTGTATAACTGACCTTTAATATTCTTCAAATTTTACCCCCATTCTGATCACTTTGGACTATTGATGTTTTGATGGAGGGGATCTCAAAGTGGTCATGCACAAGGTAGGAAATGGATATAGTAAGATATAAGACTGGTGATTCGTGAGTATGCAGATTTTGCAATACAAAATAAGTATTGGTGGATGATATGGGGTAGGGAGAAAAAGAGCAATGAAAAAAAAGAAGAAAATCTTGAACAGTAGAGGGGTTCACAGGTTCCAAGTCTACAATGACAGTGTGAATATAGAGGGTAGTGTTCTTGGAAGCAGCAATAACATTTGAGAGAAAGAAAAAGGTAATTTTTTTACAGTTCCCAAGTGAGAGAGCCAGGTGAATGGTTCTTTGTTCAACTCTTCCCACCTAGGAGTGGAATTTATAGTTCATCGGGTATGTCTCAGTAAGTAGTAAAACACCATTTCTATGTACCTGTACACTTTTTCATGGCTACAAGCTGACTTTGACAATTTCAATCACATTACATGTGATTAATTCATTCATTACATTATTTATTTGTTTTTTTATTAATTCACTTATTCTTTAGTTGTCATTGTTTTTACATTACTCGTGATTACATAATTGCATAAATATTCTGAATGTTGAAGTTTTGTTAAATATTGTTTTATGTTTTTATTCATACATTTAATTTTCATTGAAATGTTTTTTCTTTGCCAAGCCTGATTTATATTACACGTCAATCTTCATTTATGAAGAGTAGATAAAATCACATTATTCCAAATAACTCAAGGATTTATCATCTTGGCAGAACCCTAATCACCCACTAAAATTGACGCAGTCTTTGTCAACTAAAAACTGTGTAAAAAGTCCTCTATTTTCTTATACACAGTTTAATAAAGAATTCCTCTCTCACTTTTATATTTTGGAGAGTAGACTAACTTCCTAAGCAGTAGTTAATAACCTAGGTGAGATTTCCAACTAGCTCATTATTACTTTTAAATTATTTACATCCTTGACACTAAGAGTGTCACTGATTACTTTTTTTTTAATTTTTGAAAGATCTCTCTCTCTCTCTCTCTCTCTCTCTCTCTGTCTCTCTCATATGACAAATTGAAATCAGATATGCTTTTTCACAAAGAAACACTCTCAGCCTTTAATAAATTATTCTATAAAGAAAAAGGGTTTTGCTGTTTTTCTTAGAGCCTCACTAAGTTGCTGAGGCTGGCTGACTTTAATCTAATGTTATAGAAGTTTGATATATATATAGTGAATATAGAGGGTAGTGTTCATTTGACTCTTTCTCTTGGGGTTCGTGCCAGAGTTACCTTCTTCTTTTATTTCTACCTTATTTCTGCCTCCAAAGAAACTACCCTTTACCTCATACTACCATTGATCCACCATTAGACTTTTTAAATCTGAACTCTTGAGCTGGTCATTCTTTCCCTCTTTCCTTCAGAGCACTTTTTTTTCTCTACCCGTACCTGTTCCACCAATACTTTTTCATGAATACTCCCTACTACATACTAAATATCCACCAATTTCACATCCTGTCCCATCCCTGTTCTGATTTTCCATGGATTACTTTCAGATCCCCTCCACGCAGATATCAATAGTCCAGAGTAAGGTCAGGCCAGGGTGTTATATATGCAGGTTTTTCAAGTCATTTACATAACAATAAGCCTATTATTTGGGATGTATTCTGTCTTAGGTTAAAAAAGAAAATCTACAGACTGCACTGTTAAACTGAATTTTTTAAAATTCATTAATCTCAATAATTGGAAAAAGAAATTCTATAAAAAGGAGAATAAAGAAAAGAACATAATACATAAAAGTGACAAATTTGAAGACACACCAAGTGCATATATCAAAGAGTGTCATATATTGGTGCTTTCAAAAGACAAATTAATTTGAAATAAATATAGTTAATGTGAGATGTAGTAATCATTTATTAATTATATATAATGGTAGTATATATGTATATGTACAAAATGCATCTCATATAATTATGAGTATACATTGCAAAAAATGAACTCTACAGTATTTTTTTTTAATTTTGCTGAAAACACTATAAATAGCTATATCTAGGTTTATGTGTTGCCAAATGTTCAGGATACATTTTGTACTTTCTAAAGTATACAACTGACCAATAGACCCTTTTCTTTTTCAATTTTTAAAATGAGTAGCATTTATTTTCAGGTAGAACATATGCCATCATTTATCTTTAAATTTTAAATACTTTTTAAATTATATATGACAACAGAATGCATTACACTTTTTATTACACATATAGAGCAAATTTTTTTATTTCTCTGGTTTTATACAAAATATATTTACATGAATTTACTTCCTTGTACATGTACTTTATATAACAAAATACATCATATTCCACCATCATTTCTAACCCTATGATCCCTCCCCTCACCTCCCAACCCCCCCCCAAGGTCATTTTGATACATACTGATGTATGCTATAAAGTTATAGAAAAGAGTATATAACTTATAATATTATGAAGAGATAAAGTTTTGTAACTAATACATAGAATAATAATAAAAATAATAATAATAATAATGAACTTGCCATTTAGACATTAATAAATTATACATTTGGCACTACTGACATCTTTTCCAAAAAAAAAAAATTGACATCTTTTCCAAAAAAGGGGGGGTTTATTTGTGGGGAAAATGGTATTCTATGCTTTCTTAATATCAAGAATATATTATTTTCAGAAGTAATATATATTTCATTATAATAGTAAAATAGAACCAGGTCTCATGGCACATACCTCTAATCCCATTGGATTGTGAGGCTAAGGCAAAATAATCCTGAGTTTAAGGCCAGCCTCAGAAACTTAGCAAGGCCACAAGCAACTATGTGTGACTCAGTCTCTGTGTGCCCCTAATTTAAATTTCCAGTAAGAAACAACAACAACAAAAAGAATACAAAGTATTGATGAGGACACAAAACAAATTCTCATGAACTAAAGATGGAGTAAAAATTGCTGTTATTTCATCATGAAAACTATATATATATATATATATATATATATATATATATATATATATATACACACACACACACACACACACACACACACACACACATATGAAATACTCCTCACCAAGCTGCTTAGACCTGTGGAAATTATAGTATGTGTGTACCATTACAGTGTACAAGTATGTGATATCATAAGACTAGACCTCTACTTGTTAATGCAGTGGAAATCTGGGGCCTAGGAGGAAAGAGGAGGTGATTCAGAAAAATAAACAAAATAATACAGTTTGAGAAAAAATGGTTTCTGGAGCCCAGAAATATTTTTGGTTTAATTAGAGTACAAAATACCACATAAGTATTATATTGAAGTTACATCTGTTAAATACATCACGTGTATAATGGATTTCAAGGAAAATATGTGGAACTTATCACAAACTAAATAAAAATTTACAAAAGCCCATAAAATAGCATGTGCATAAATAAAACTAATCATTACAAAGACAACTATTTTAACTCAATTTAATATATAATGTTTTACTATCAAAATTTTAGCATGTTTTTCTCTAAATACAAGAAGAGAGCTGGACCTGTTGGTGCACAGTTGTAATCCCAGTACCTTGGTAGGCTAAGACAGGTGTATTGTGAGCTCAAAGCCAGCATCAGCAAAAGTGAGGCCCTAAGCAACTCAGTGAGACACCGTCTCTAAATGTCATACAAAATAGGCTTGGGGATGTGGAAAAATTCCCCTGAGTTTAATTCCAAGTACCAAATTAAAGAAAAGAAGGGACCAAAAAAAAAATAAATTTATCGTAGAAATAAAATATATGTAAAATACCCCAATACCTTTTTAAAAAACCAAATAATATAGTTATTGTACTGAGACATACTTAATGTATATTATGAAACTATATTGCAATAATACAGACCAATAAATCATAATATTAATCAAATCTGAAACCGTATGTAGATCAATAGTATTGTTAAGAGCAATAGAAAGGTGTATGTAAAACTAACCATATGAAAACTAACATTAAACGTTAATGAATGAATCTATCCAACCTAAAGTTAGAAATGGGACATAGTGGCAAAGTTCACTGTTAGAGTGTGTGTGCAGAATGTGCAAGATAGTCAGTTCCAATCTTAGCAACACTATAAAAAGCAAATATTAAGAGGGAATGATGTTGAAAATAAAGCAGAATATTAAATGAGACACTCTCCCTCCATCTATAGATACATTTAAGGAAAAAAAAACTACTGTGAGTGTCTCTTTGGCAAAATCATGAGTGAGTAGAGAGATTTAGATACACTAGATATTAGTCCAGTCTTAAGAAATGTACCACATTTGGGACAAAATCCCCAAATACCATCATCAGCTCTAGTGAACAGAAATGTGAGAGAGGGGCTGAGGATGTAGCTCAGTTTTCAGAGGGCTTGCCTTGAATGCACAAGGCCCTGGGTTTAATCTCTAGCAACCCCCCTACCAAAAAAAAGAAAAGAAAAAGAAAGAAGGAAATATGAAAGAAATGATACAAAAAATGGTGATATCTAGGAGCCATAAACGCCTTCACAAGTGTTTCATCAGCTGTGACCAAGACACAAAAATACCCAAATATCAAAGCTGTCAATTTATCTCAAAACAACATCTGCCAGCATATTTTCCCAATTCCTGTTGCTGACAGATGAAGTTCACTCTAGCTTTAATTGTAGGTGAAATAAGGAGGAATCCAGTAAACTACTCTTAGCTTGAGTGAGATTTTAGCACTTCCTGAATCCTGCCCCAACCATGATACACTAGTAATAAGGCCAGAACTACCAATTCCTCCTAGGAAAAGTTTTGGGTTTTTTTGGTGGGTGTGTGTATGTGTGTATTGAATGTTTCAAATTTAACATATTTTGTTTATGTTACTATGTCCCTGATACACTAGTAATAATGCCAGAACTAACAATTGCCCCTAGAAAGTTTTTTTGTGTGTGTTTGGATGTCTGTGTGTGTGGATGTGTGTACTGAATGTCTCAACTTTAACATATTTTATTTATGTTACTATGTCCTGAAGTACCAATCTCCAGAACAAAAGGTGACTGAGCTTATGTAAATCTCTGTAGATTTCAAACAAATGAATTTACATTCTTTTCCCAGCACTTTTATGAAATATGATACCAAATAGTAGTTCAGAAAGGAGGTTAAAAAACAATGATTCCTGTTTATTCCAATAAATCTTTACATAATAGTTCTAAATTGGCTACTTCATATAAACTTTCCACAGGGATAAAATGCCTCAGTCAAAGAGATTTTCTGTAGCCTGGGCAGTGTTGTTTAAAAGGTTATTGTAATAATCTGAAGGAGCTAGGTGCGGTGGCAAATATACTGGAGGCTAGACAGGCGAGTCAGGAGGATTGTGATTTGAAAGACAGCCTTAACAACATAGCAAGGCTATAAGCAACTTAGTGAGATATTAGTGATATATCACCTGTCTCCAAAAGAAAAAGAAAGACTGGGGACATAACTCAGTGGAAAGCACCCCCCGAGCACCAAAGCACACCAAACCAAACAAATATCTGAAAGACAGTAGGGACTCCAGAGTATATGTGTGTATGTATAGATAAAATTTTTGGTTAAATATAAAGTTAATAAAGATAGTTTTGAAAAAACTAACATGGTTCTTTTTTTAAAGAGAGAGAGAGAGAGAGAGAGAGAGAGAGAGAGAATTTTAATATTTATTTATTCATTTTTGTTTTCAGAAGACACAACATCTTTGTTTGTATATGGTGCTGGAGATTGAACCCAGCACCACACGCATGACAGGCAAGCACACTACAGCTTGAGCCACATTCCCAGGTCCTACCATGGTTCTTAAGAGCTCAAAATAAAAATGCCATATAATCCACTAATAATAATTTTTTTGAAGCAGGGTATTATTGTGAATATATGTACTCTCAGTAGCTCGGGAGGATAAAACAGGAGGAACTTAAATGCAAGACCAGCCTCACAAACTTGGCAATAGCTTAAGTGACTCAGTGATATCCTGTATTATTTAAAAAATAGGGATGTAATGATAGACCCAACCTGATCTTTTCTTAAAATTGGGAGCCATCTCTCCAAAAATCCATGAAAAGATAATTTAGGCTTTTCTATAAATTACTGAAAATTCTGAATCTGCTTGGAATGCCTGCCTGTGCCTTGAACCCACCCATGCCTGGCTCTCAGACAAGAGAGCAGCCCTCTCTAAAACTTTAATGACACCTCATAAATATTGGCCTTCCCTGGTGAGACAATGACCCTCTCAGAGGCTCAAATGGTCCTAATAAATTCTTATGTTGTGTCCAGCAATAAATGTAAACTACCATTAGTGTGATGCTTGTCAGAGTTCTGTTATCTGTAACCCCCCTTTGTGTAACTTTCTGGCCTATAAAGATGGGCTGCAGAAAAGCTGGGGTTTCTGTCTTGTTCCCACGGTTTTGGGAGTGAGAGGCAGCCAAGCCGGTCAAAATAATAAGCTTGCTTTAATTTGATTTTAATTGGAGTCAATAGTCTTTTCTTGTGTCCTGGTCTAACATTTTGGAAGCCCCAGCGAAATGACCCTGCCAGACCAGATCACAAGACCAGACTGCTGGAAATTCTGAAGCCAGCATTCGCTCCAGGGCTCTGGACTGGAGAGCCACTCTAGGGGGTGCGCACCTTGAGATGTTCCAAGGCCTTGGAGTGAGCCTCAGTCTCTGGAGCACTGCAGTGAACTGCCGCACTAAAAATATTAGCAAGCACCTGGTGGAGGAGGCCTCCATAGGTAAATGGTGCCATTACAACATCTATTATCCAGTTAAGGGAGATCTCTTCTGAAGACCGACAGGTGGCCTGAAAAGGCTCACATATACTCCTCTCCGGGACAGTAATGAGAAATTGTTCTGTCCTCTGTTCTGTTCTGTAGGGAATTCCTCTGGAAGGATAGAGAGGTGCCGACGGGCATGCACGCGCTCCTACCCTGGAGCTTTAGCAAGACGATGCATTGCTCCTCTGTTTTTCTGTTTCGGCACCGGGTTTCTGTTTTCTTGTGTTTTGTTCTGTGTTCTATATGTTTTTTGTTTGTTTGTTTTTGTGCCTTTTGTTGTGTGATTTCTGTGGTAAAAACTTAAGGATATTGGATGTGAAAATGGGTAATAAAGCAAGTAAGTCTGAAACCCCTTTGGACTGTGTTTTAAGGAACTGTGATGAACTTTTTCCCCCTTTGTTAAGCAGGATGAGAGAACCCCTAGCTGGCTGCTGGAGCACACCCACTGCAGAGGGCAATAACTGCTGGGGATATAAAAACTGAGTATCTCCTAGGTTAACAAGTGAACCTCCTTTAAAACCCCTTGTCCCTCCAAATAAAGAGAGTCACAACCTTTGGGCAGAATCCCTGTGTTTCTTCATTGTTAGAAAAGCAATAAACCTCCTTTTTTCTTTTTCTCAAAACCCTGTTCTCATTATTAAATTGCCATTAATTGGCTTCAAGGTCAGGAACCAAACTTTCAGTTACAAATTTTGATACCACACCCCCCTGGAAATTTTTCAGAGCTGACTACTGAAGTGTTAGGAGATGGAGCATGCCTGGGGTGGAGTGGAACCAGAGGATCTAATCCTGTAAGTAAAAGGAGGGACTGAGGGACTCCCAGCAGCTGCTGAAGCCCTGTTTCTTTGGGGAATTTCCTCCTTTTTTCCTTGCACTGTAAGGATTATGCCACCTCTGTCTTCTTAAAAATATAAAAAAGAAAAAGGGGACACTAAATGCAGTAAAGTCGCCATGGAGACCCTTGATTTTACATTTCTGGTTGCCCCTCTGTGAAAACATCTGGTCCCCTTGTGGGGGCATCTATAGTGCCACTGGTGAAGAAGATTTTTTTCTTATCTGCTCTGTTTTAAAGGTTTCTGTTTGTCAGCCACAGTCTGGAGCTCCTTTCTGTCTTTCTGACCTGTGTCTTTGTTTCTGGCCCTTTAAGACATGTGCAATAGTGTATTGATATCATAAATTGTTTCTTGGGAATGATCTTTGCTGAATGTGTGTCTAAAAGATGATGTTTAATTGTAACAATCTGGTATCTGAATGGGTTTTTGAAGCATTGCGCAATCTTGCAGTTAAAAGTTGGGATTAGGTAATTGTTTAGTTTATGATTTCAGATAATTTATGCCAGAGAACTTAAATACTTAGAATGGAAAACTAAATAACTCTACTTCCAAGTTGGCAAGTTACTTCCAATCATTCAGTTTTTTTCACCAATTTTGAATTGAATAGCCTGGGAAAATGTCACTGTGTACCAGTGCATTAATTTGGAAAAGGATAGTAAATCATAGTATGGAATCTGTTGACAAAACGAGATGTAAAGATATAAAATTTTGTGAATTGTATCTTAAACTTGTATCATTATTTTCAACATCCGAACCTGAAAATTATGACTTGTGGTTAAAATGCCTTAGGCCTGAGGTGTCTGCTCAGAATAGCAGTTTTTCCTTCCAGACCTCAGCCAGGACTTACGTTGAAATGCAAATGAAAGAAGCCTGCAAGCTCAGTATGAGACTGATCTGAGGCCTTAACAAAAAAGGTAAATTGTATGGTATTTACTAAATACTGGCCAGTCATTTTTTCTAGGATTCTTTTTTTTTTCTTCTTAGATTCTGTATTTTTTTGAGCTCATGATTTTGATCCTACAGACATAGGTTAATGTTTTTCTGATCAGTTCTATCTTTGACCAACTGCGGAGTTTTTGAAACGTTGCAATGGAGATTTCACCTGTGAAAAGCTACAAGGCCTTTACTATTGTTATGTGTGCACACTTGTGTTATGTGTTGTATGTCTATATATATATACATATGTCTGTATATCATATATATGATATACAAATTAACATATATAAGAAGCGCTCATAAAAACAAAGTTTAAAAAGTGGATCCAAAGATTTAAATCATGTGATTTAAATGGTTCAATTTAAATTGAATAAACAGATAAAATAAATGTCTTTAAATTTAAGCTTACATGTTTTTCTAGGTGTTCAAAAAACTCATAAAATATTAATGTCTATAAAATGTCTAATATGCCTTGGTTCTAGGATTTTTCCTTCAACAACAACAACAACAAAAAATGGCTAGCACTGTTCAACTCACTTGTCTAATATTTTGGTAAAATAAGTAAAGTAAATTTCATATGGGTTTACTCATTCATAAGTACTTTCTTTACATATCTGATTAATTTACTATAGTCTGTATTAGTTTGTTTTTACAATCAGTCATGTGTTAAAGAGACAAAAATTTCTTAAAACATAAGTTTATCCATTACATTGTGTTTATTAAGTTTTTTTTATTTTCTAAAGCAAGCAACCATAAAAATTAAACAACTGGTTAAATAAAATCTGTTATTTTAGAGCATCGTACTGTCATTTTTTAAAAGCTAAACTTGGTTAATATAAAAACATCAAAGTAATTGTGATGCTATTAATGTGCTCATATCTTGCAGGTATACAAGTCTGTAAGGGAGAAACTTTAAAAGAGCATATATCAAGCTAGTGTTCTGAAGTTGTATGGTAAAAAAAATATATTGGGGATTTATTTATTTGTTATCAACAAGATATGTAAAGTTTTATGTTACTTTTTACATTGGGGAACAATTTACATGTATTTTTAAGTTAATGAAAGCCTAAAATATGTAAAGGTTAAAAACTTTTTTAACCTTTCTTTAAGCCTTTCTTTAATTTATGTTTTAAATGTGATATCACATGGTGTTAGCTAATGTTCATGTGACCTCAAACAATTTATGTAAACTTTCTAAAGTGATATTTAAAAAGCAAATATCAGCTTTAGAACTGGAACACTTACGATTTATAAAGAGCCGGGCCTTACCTGAGTTAAGGTTCTGTGTTCCATCTTACTATATGTGAGAATGACTACAAAAGCAGTAGGCCAGATTTTAGTTCCTTTAAAGTTATGTTCAAAAGTTTTTTTTTTATCTGTCAAGACTACTAGGATCTCAAACAGGGGATATAATGTATACCTCAGCCAAAATTCAGGATAGCTATTAAATGAACTAAATATTTTCACTCTTGTTAATTTTATTTTGTAATTTCCTTATAAGTGACCTAAAGATTCCCTGTTAGTATTTTGCAGAAATTTTGCATTAAGAACACAACATGGATTAATTTAAGATAATAAGCCATCACCTAAAAGACTGATAGGATAATACAGATCCCATTTAATAAAAAAGATAAATAATTGTAAAGTTATACACATTAAAGCCCAGTACTCTTAATATAAGGGTGTTAAGATTTATTTGTTGGATGTTTCAGATTAAGTTTTAAAATGTTGAAGCCTTGTGAGGGAATTTCTGTACACTGACATGCTCCAGTTGCTGCAACATTTATTCAGTACTCATGGTCTTTTTTTCTCTCATAGAAGCACCCATCCCCAGATGACTTTACAACCTGTTCTTCCCCAACCAGACTTCAAACCGAACTGACTTCTAAAAGGAAACTCATGTCCCTCATGGCGTGCCTCCTCACATCACCCCCTCTCAGCTCAGAAGAAGCCAAAACAAGTGATGCCACTTTCTTACAACAATGGAGCCAAAAATAAATAGACTGTCAATATAAGTAATTAATTAAGTCAGATCAAATCAGGGAGACCAGTTTTGGGTGAGTTCCAAAAATGTTGGAGATTGTTACCTGAGGAATTAAAATTCTCTCAGTGCTCTTCCCCTACCCTATCAAATATTTGAAAGGAATACATAAAAAGGGTGGGGAGTGATAGACCCAACCTGATTTTTTCTTAAAATTGGGAGCCATCTCGCCACAAAGCCATGAAAAGATAATTTCAGCTTTACAATAAGTTACTGCAAATTCTGAACCTGCTTGGAATGCCTGCCTGTGCCTTGAACTCACCCACGCCTGGCTCTCTGACCAGATTGCAGCCCTCTCTGAAACTTTATTGATGCCTCACAAATCCTGGCCTTCCCTGGCCAGATAACGACCTCCTCTGAGGCTCTAATGACCTTCCTAAATTCTGATGTTGGGGTCAGCAATAATGTAAACTACCATTAGTGTTATGCTCCTCAGAGTTTTGTTATCTGTAACCTCCCTTTTTGTAACTTTCTGGGCTATAATGCTGGGATGCAGGAAAGCTTCGGGTCTGTCTTGTTCCTGCAGGTTTGGGTGGGAGAGGCAGCCCGGCTGGTTGAAATAATAAGCTTGATTTAATTTGATTTTAATTGGAGTCGTGGTCTTTTCTTGTGTCCTGGTCTAACACCACCAGACACTGAAAACAATTATGATGAGTTCCTGGCCACAAATTTCAGTTCCTGACATTGCCAGTCTCAGTGGCTTCAAACAGCCTCCCTACCCAGTCTCAAAATAAGAACACACACTTGCCATTTCCTGGCTTTCAGTATGCTTAGTGTCCCTGCTGTAGGTTTTTCAGCTCCTGTGTAGCACAGAAGCCTGGAGCTCCAGATCTACAACAGAAAACATAGAAATGGATTAAAAGAATGCCAGGCTCCAGAAACACAAGGACAGGAGAATGTGAAAGCCCACCCATCATCACTGGCTCTGTGTTGATTGGACTGTTCTCACCTAAGAGAGAGATTGGAAAGGGCTTCAGGCACTTCCTCCAAACTGAGGCTAGTAGGTTTACTGTTTGAGTGACAGTAAATTGCATTCAGACCAGAAACAAAGTCACAAAGACTGGTTCTTGGTTGCTTTTTTTGTTGATAAAGGACTGGGGATCAACCATGTGCTGTGGTGCATGACTGTAATCCCAGCAGCTTGACAGGCTGAGGAAGGAGGATTGTGAATTCAAAGCCAGCCTAAGCAATAATAAAGCATTAAGAAACTCGGTGAGACACTGTCTCTAAATATAAAACAAATAGGGCTGGGGATGTGGCTCAGTGGTCATGTGCCCCTGAGTTCAATTCCCAGTAGGAAAAAAAAAAACAATGGGGATCAGATCAAGAGGTACTCACTACAGAGCCCCATGACAACAGATGAATGCATTCATGGATGGATAGACACAGAAATAGAGTGTTGGGACAGGGTCTCATATTCTCCTGTGATGGCTTTATTTTTTTAATTTGCTGTGAATTGCACTAAGTGCTCAGGACCAAATTATTTCATGGCAGCGTTTCCTCCAAATACATGGATCCAGCACTGAGAGAAGTGCATTTGTCATGTATATAAGGATAAATCAATTCATGAATACATATGTGTATATTTTTATAAAAAAGAAATATTACAATTACTTTAAATTTTCTTTAATATTCATGTTCTCTGGTCTTATGAGAAAACAGCTTGAGATTTCAACTCATTATTAATTCCCTGAGGCAGTATTATCCCCACTCCTTTATAAATTAGGAGACACAGTAAAATGCTAAAGTTTCTAGTATTAACATTAATAAAGAAAAAGAGGTGGAGTGGGCCAGGTCTCTAGATCTGTCAGTATCCCAGACCCTAGAGTATAAGTAACTAAATAATAATTATGATTGGAGACTAATCATAGGATTTTGTCTTTTTTTTTTCTTTTGGTATGGGGTACTATGAGAATATTAGCACAAATCACAGGCATTTATGTCTCTCTCTGTGTGATTGTGTGTGTGTGTGTGTGTTTGTGTGTGTGTGTGTGTGTGTGTATATATATATTATTTTCATAACTTAATACATCCCATCAACAGAGTCAACTTTAGATTTAAATTAAAAAAAAGTAAATCACTATTGCCAAGGTCAAGCCCCAGTAAAGATCAAGGGATCCTGAGGGACGAGTGGTGTCTGGTGCTGAAGGATAAGTAGCGTCCATGAAAGAAAAGGAGACAGGATGATGGTTTCAAGTTATGAGCAACCTTCAGAAGGACCTGCTGCCCCTTGAGGGCCTTTATTATTTTTTTGTGTGTTTGTTTTACAGGGTTTTTTTCCTTTTGGTAGTTAATGGATAGCATCAAAACTTCTTTGGTTTACATAACTTTCAAGAGTTACAATCTTGTCAAACATATGTTAATTATCAAAGATATTAAGCACATTATATAAAATTTTTCCTGTAACTTTGCCAATCATGATTAGTCTTTTACATTTTCACCTCAGTCTCTAGGGGCTCGAATACAAAACTTGACTACCTGTCTCTTGACCTATTATTATCTTTTAACTTTAAAACATACCTGGAATTATTCCATTGACCTTTAAATTTAAAATATACTTTTAATTATTGGTAAGCTTTCTTACTCCTAAAGTTCCAATAAATAACACTAAAACAGTGAAAGCCTATTTTTTAGAAGCCTACTACTCTGAACTGTCTCAAAAATATATCTATATTAATTTTACATTATTTTGTTTTTAATTTCCAGCTATTTTCCTTTGTTCATATGACCTATTTAACCACTTTCTTAAAAGAGTTTCTTTGATCATTGTTCAAAGTATACCAATCCTCATGTCTTTGTGATCTTTAATTAAAAGGCAGGCTCTGCACCTCAAACCATTTGTCATTTTTATTAACTATTTTTTTCCTATTTTCTTTTTTTTAATTTATTTTTTAGTTTTCAGTGGACACAACATCTTTATTTGTATGTGGTGCTGTGAATCGAACCCAGGCCGCACGCATGCCAGGTGAGCGCGCTACCACTTGAACCACATCTCCAGCCCTTGTTTCCTATTTTCATCATGAATTCCTGTGTAAAGTAAGAGAGTATGTTAGTTGGAGGAATATATGTCACAAAAGTGTGACTTTAGGATTGGGGGCTTAGAGTAAATTGTTAATTTTTTTCTCAGGAAATTTGATTTGAAATCTTTTCCCCATAAACTTCTTGAGAAATAAAACTATTTTGTGTCCTCAGAGATATTGAAACACATCTCAGGGCATGTCTTAATTGTACCCTTAGTCTCATTCTGGGAATTTTCCTGCAATCTCAAGTAACACATACTTTTATTATTGATTGATGTATACCCTTTTATTTATATCATGAGTATCATAAACAAAGCACTTAACATTCCTTATGGTTCCAGATTCCATATGGTTCTGCTCTGCCCCAGCATCCCGCAGTGTGACTGTGTCAGTGGGTTCAGGAACACTTCACCACACACACTATCTATAAGTCACCATATGACTTCATATGACTTCTGTGAACCTTGTGATTGAATCTTGGCACCCAGTCTATAGTATTGGAATAGTTATGTATCACTGGATACTAAGTCATAGTATAACTTATCAGCACATTTGAACCCTGAGCCAAATCCCCATCCCTATTTTATATTTTATTTAAAGAAAGAGTCTCACTAAGTTTCTTAGCACCTGATGTTCACTGAAGCTGGAATTGAACTCATGATCCTCCTGCTTCAGCCTGACAAAATACTGGGATTGATTTCAGTGTGCACCACTGCACTCGGTTCTGTTCACATATTTAATGCCAGCATTCCCTCTCTGCATTGTCAACTATTTTATTTTTTCTATTCAACATTCCAAATGAATGCAGTATTTCTAATTTTTTTGAAAAGAACTTCATTGCAGTTTAAAGATTTTGCTTTCTCTTTGTGAGCACTTTACATGAGAGAAATGAAGACAAGTAACTTGAAAATTTAAAAAATAAAAACAATGTCTGTCTCCTCCCTCTGTCTTCCCAGGCACATTCACCTTATCAAAATGTCTGATTTAAAAATTTTCTTTTATTACGTTCCTGTGTGATGCATCCTCATTCTAACCTCCCATATTGTGTTAAATGGGGGTTTCATAACTGCCTGATAAAATTGTGAAGAGATATCATATCTAAAGTCTGTTGAAGTTTCTAGTGAATATCGTTCTTTTTTTTTTTTTTCTTCTAGAGAGCAGTATAAAGTATGAAGTTAAGGCACTTAAGGAAGTCTCTGAGAGCCCTTCAGATGTCAATGATCTTTTAGTTATACAGGGCTGGGAACCTCTGGGAAACTGAGGTACTGTGACGACCATGCCCCTTAAAATGCAGATTTTTTTTTCAATGAAGACATAAAGTTCTCAAACTTATCGATCAGAGTAGCAACCAATTAGTTTATTAGAAGTGATGTGAAAGAGGAAAAAGATGACACTCTGAAGAGAGAGAATTTTCTGTCTGAAAAGAGAACATGTCTCTCTTGCAGGCTCTCTTGCATTCCAGTTTTCTTGGAGATCTAAACAGAGATTCCAAAGGGTCCTTCCCAGGTACAGTTCTTGATTTTGTACTGATAGTTAGAATAACATAAAACTCTCAAGTATTCACTGCCATGACAACTTTAGGTTAATTAGATTCATGCTCACCATTTCTAAATTAACTCATAAGCAAAATTGTTGCAGATTTTTTGGTTATTAAGAATTACCCTTGTTTCTCTGATTTTCAGAAAATCTGGTCTTTAGCACAGTCACAAAATTCTCCTGTTTAGAGTAACATAGGTTGCTCTTATAAACATTATTTTGAAACTGCATTTCTCCTGCAGATAACAGTTTGTTAAGGAATGTGACATATCCTGTCCAGCTAAGCCAGAAAGGATGCAAGTAAATTGCTTCATAGAAAATAAAGAATGGGGTCAGTATGTTGGTCCTATTCATTTCTTTCTTTCTTTGTTTGTTTGATTATGGTATTGTGTGTTGAATCCAGAGCTAGCCTACCACTGAGCTACATCACCAGCCCTATATTTATATTTTATTTAGAGACAAGGTCTCACTGATTTTGTTAGTGTCTCTTGGAAAAGTTACTAAAATTCGCTCTAAGTTCATAATTTTCCTGCCTCACCCTCCCAAGCTACTAAAAATACAGGCATGTGGCACCATTACCAACCTACCATTTATCTTAAAAAAAGTACTTCATTTTTTTACCAGGTTCTGTAAATAATACTATAATGAAAATAGACATGCAGTGGTTCCATGATGTAATAACTCCAGTATTTTTTTTAGATTCATACCCAGAATAACATCTAGTGGAACATAAGCCTTTTTTTATTTTAACTTTCTGAAGAACCTTAATACCATTTTCAAAAATAGCTTTATTCAATTAATATTCTCACCAATATTTTTTTCAACTGAGTCTTTTTATATGATGCTTGCATGCTCTGGAGTACCTATTATCTTTCAGATTTTTATATTTTAGTTCTTAATATTTTATTTACGTTTTGTTAGTCATAGATAGACAAATTACTTTTATTTTATTTATTCATTTTTATGTGGTACTGATTCTTAAATATAGTGCTGGTGATGTGCTGTGCAAGCACTCTACAACTAAGCCAGAACTCTATCCTCAGTCTTTGAGATTTTAAGCATAGGCATTCTGACAACACTGAACAAAGTGCAGGATATTTTTTATTTTACTGATACTTTACATTACTGATGCAAGTGTGTTATATTCCAGGATTTCAAGTAGCCAGAGGAAGAGTGTCCTGTAAATATTTTCTGTGATGAAATGAAACAAGAATCTGCGATTTGTAAACTTTGTTAACACTACTGCTGAAAATTTTTGTCTTTGGAAGTGTTACAAACAATGCAAATCCAATGGCTTGAAATATATCAAGATTTGCCCATGCTCGTCTCTATTGCTTTTAGCAATTGAAAGTTTAAGATACACTCCCTTGAACAGAAGTTGCTAATGTTAGACATTCAGTGCATGGAGAAACTTATTCTGAAAACCTACTGTTAGGCCTGGAATTATTACTGGTGTAAACAAGGGTAGGTCAGGTCTCAGAAAGTGCTCAAATCTTACTGAGTCCATCAGGAGATTGATTAATTTTCCCCTTTTGTACCCTTTATTGAATCAAGAGTGAAGTAATTCTTCCAACAAGAGAAGTTAGTAAAACCACTGGTAAATCTCTTTTTGGTACAAACTGACACCTTTGAGATGTAATTTTTCTGCCCTGACTTCAGGTTGTGAAACAAATCAAAAGACTTACTTTGTCATAGAAGAAAACCACTTTGTAATTTTCACACTTACATTTCTCTTCTTCTTTAACCAGTGGATAAGTTAAGATAAAAATTACAGAAAATTTTAAAGTCAGTTTATATATTATCTCAATCTCCCCTTATTTAAGGTGCCTTCAAACTTGTAGTAATATTTCTCAAATATGTGGCACTTCAGTAAACAACTCAAATGCCCATGTGTACCCTAGCTTTTTCTACTCAGTCGATTGTAGATATTCTTTCACTTCTCCAATGTATGTAAATCTCATAACTCATTTATGACTTTGTCAAAGTAACACACATAACATGAGTAAATGTGTATTAATATATTAGTAAAGAAAGGGTGGGTTAAAAGCCTTCTATTTTGCTATATTTCTGTTATGGTCCAGCTGTGACGTGTTCCCCAAAAGCTCATATGTGAAACAATGCAGGAAGGTTTGGAGGAGAAATGATTGGGTCATAGCTTTAAAGTCCTCAGTGAATTAATCCCTGAATGAATTAACTATGTGGTAACTGAATTGATAGTGTGTCGCTGAAAAAAAGTGAGAATTGGGGATAGAGCTTTGGAATCTAAATTTGTATATTCTCCCCAAAATGAATCTGTCTCTTTACTGTTATCACTATGTCAGTTGATTGCCTCTACCACACCCTTTTGCCATAATGTTCTGCTCACCTTGAGCCCTGAGAAATGGAGCAGTATTCTATAGGCTAAGACTTTTGAAACCCTAAGCCTGTAAATAAACTTTTATTCATCTACAATGTCTCTGGTCAATATGTTAGTCACATTGTTGAAAAAGGCAACTAAAACAACTTCTAACTTGATCTCTCCTTAATATCTGCTCTTTGTAATGATTTTCAACCCAGTACCTTACATATTCTGCAAACAAACGCTCAGGAAAATGTGACCCATCTAACTTTAGATTGTATTGTATTATCCATTTACTTCTAGCCTTATTTTTGATATGGATAGGCTTAGACCATTTTATTTATCTTAAAAATACAAGAAATTACATGCATATGGATTCATGTTTGTGTTTGGTTCATACTATGACTCCTTGGATTTCAGTATTGTATTAAACATTCATTATATACATCACTTTCTCTTAATGATACTAATAGTTCATTTGATTCTCTGAAGCATAGGTTTTGGAGGTATTTCATAAATACTTTTCATTCCATGTAATTTTTTTTTCAGTCTCTTTCTTTTAATAGAGAAGCATGCTGAAATTTCTTTGTTAATGTTTTTTTTTTCTTAATTGTAATCATAATAACTTTATTTTATCTGTTTACTTTTAGGTGATGCTGATGATTGAACCCAGTGCCTCACATGTGCTAGGTAAGCACTCTACCATAACCCCAGTCCTACATGCTAAAATATTGATGAAAATGTTACAGATTTCATTCAAGGAAAATTGTTTTCTTTGTAGTGATGTGTAGTATCTAAACACATGTGTGTAATTGGTTTTTTTAATGTCCTAATTCAAGTTTTATTTACCAGTAAATTCTACATATTTCCCTTTAAAATGATATGCAATGTGTGAAGTAGTATCAAAATGTTACCTTTATATAATACTGATGTGGTGTTTTTTACTGTTTGTTAGGCTGAATGTAGTGTGGCAAAAAATGTGTCTTGACAGTAGAAACCACTTTACTCACACTTTATTATTTTTACGTTTCTTATGTGCACATTATATTTTCTTTCACCTTACAGATTTCAACTGTATGGACCATGCAGCTCTTCTTTTATATATTATTATGGTTTCTAAGAGCAGTCATATTTATAAGTTAATGTTACTGGTGGAGAAGTGTCATGTCCTTCAATAGGCACACATTTTTTTACAAAAAGATAGCCACTTATAATTAATCTGTAATTCATGAGAACTTTTCACTCCACATCTTCATGAATACTGTTTAATTTTATGTATTTGGTTATATTTTATTTTTTATGAGTACTGAACCCTTAGATATCACCTGTATAAAAGAGAATATTCAAGTTATTTGACTGTTCTTCTCATGATGTCCTTGTCTTTTTCTTCCTGAATGTATTTATTCATGCATCAGGCAATTTATCTTACCTGTTACTTTGTACCATTTAATGATATAACTTCATTTATTGATTATTTTCATGCCCAATTTATTAATTTGTTTAACATTTTGTTTTGTGCAACTTTGAGAAGAAATAAGTTTCCCAATGCTGTGTGCTTCTTATGACTGAAATCAAGGGTGCCTTTCCATTCAAAACTAGACTCTAGTCTTAATATTATATTAGACAGAGTCTCAATAAGTTGTTAATCATCTCTGTGAAATTTCTTTTATTATTATTATTATTATTATTATTATTATTATTGTTATTATTTATATGAGGCAGTGGAATGCATTATAATTTTTATTACACATGTAGGGCACATGCTTTATGTCTCTTGCTGTATACAATATATATTCACATGAATTTGTGTCTTCATAAATGTACTTTAGAGAATGGTTTTCATCAGATTCCACCATAATTGCAAACCCTCTGCCACCTCTCTTCTCCCCTACCCTGCTACCCTATCTAAAGTTTGTCTATCCCTCTCATGTCCCTCCCTACACCACTATGAATCAGTCTCTTTGTATTAAAGAAAACATTCAGCATTTGTTTTGGGGGGATTGGTTTTGTCATAACTTCTTAAGCAGTTGATACTATGAGCAATACCAACACATTCACAATAAAACTTACTTTTTCTTATAGTAACTACTGAATGTTTTATAATTACATATTGACTATCTTTGAAAGACTTATTATGTTGCACTAAGCAAGATTAAAATCACTTTGTCTGTCTGTGTGTGTGTGTGTGTGTGACACAGATACCCCATAGATATGAAACTTTATTTAGAAAGGATGGCAATTTTCTACTCCTCAGCAGTGGAAACTTTCATTTTTCATTGTCTAATTGTAAATATTTTTTTTTAAAGATTCTGTTTTAGGGATAGGATTATGTCTCAATAGTAGGGTGCTCACTTAGTACATGAGAGGCATTGGGTTTGATCCTCAGCACCACATTAAAATAAAATAATAATAATAAAAAAAATGATATTGTGTCCACTAACAACTAAAAAAAATTTAAAATTCTCTTTTTGGTACACTGATCTCTCTAAGTTTATAACATACAATAATGTGTTGCATAGTGATCTTTTAGTCAGTGATGGAATTTATATACAACAACAGCTACAATATATAGCCTAAGATTGTAGTAGTATACAATCTAAATGTCAGTATACAGTATGATATTTGCAACAATGGCAAAGTCATTTTGAGTGCATTTCTTAGAGTGTATGCCTGTCTTTTAATGAGGCATTTTTATACACATACTATACATTACAAGAACTGATATAATTTTTGTATGACTGTTATATCTCAGATTTACCAAAGCATGCATGAAATTTTATTTGTCTATCAAAGATCAAGAATTTGACACCACTGACACATTAATGGCCATTACTGGAGATTAGTTTATTTTGAATATTATATTATTGTTGTTGTTGTTATTATTATTATTACATGGTATTGAACTCAAGGGCACTGAACTCCTGAGCAACATTGCCAGCCTTCATTTGCATTTTATTTAGATATAGGCTTTCAGTGAGTTGCTTAGCACCTCCCTTTTGCTGAGGCTGAGTTTCAAATTATGATCCTTCTGCCTCTCCTACCTTGTTAGTTTCACAAGGTTCTTACCTGCTTTTTTCTTTGACATCACATGCCTGCTATCCTCTCATGCTGTTCATTGCTGGACTCAGCAGTTTTAGATATTCTCCTTTTCACATTTTGACACCATTGTTGGCAGATCCAAGATCTTTAATTAGATAGTCCTTAATACACAGTTTCTCATTTTGACTCCTTGTTGTTCATGCTCATGAAGAACTTGAAAAGTGTTCAACAGATATCTATAAATGGTATAAAATGTGAAGAAAAAAATCTATAAAAAAAGTTAAAACATACTGACATTTATCTTTGGATAAATAATAAATTGTGAATTAAGGTAGCACCAGCACTATCTTATGGAGAAAAGTAAGCATATTCCAAGAAAGATTAGAAAAAAATAATGAGAGAAACAATAGAATAAAAATACGTTTTTACTTTGAGAAATTGATTTTTGAGAACTTTCCAGCTAAATCTGGCACATAATTTTATAGGGGTAAGAGACACCCATGAAATTGATGCCTCACAAGTATATAAACAACCTCATGGTAAGGAAACCTTTGACAGTAATACCTATAAAGCATGAGAATGAATCAAAGAGGGGTGATGAATACTCCTCTGTAAAAGTGCTTATAAAACATTATTTTTCATTGAATCCTAATGTAAAAGATTATTTGTGTGCATAGTGACTAGATAGTACTTTTTTCAGATGTACAAAAAGGGTAAGATGCTGATTAAAGTCACATCTTCTAGCTAGAATCATATGGAAGAGAACATAATTAATTTATAGAAAGAAAGCTGTTTTATTTTTGATCCTATTATTTATTTGTATTTGAACTTAATCTTCCACTAATGTGATATGCAACTCAAAATAATACAGTTATTTCTCTGAGTCCCTCATTTCTTGACTACAGAATGACAAAATTTAGATTATGCCATTTCTTATATTCTTTATACCAGAAATCAGAGGGCTAAAGGTTACTTTAACTATACTTGGAGTTGGGGTTTTGGCTCAGAGAAAGAGCACTCACCTAGCATGTATGAGGAATGCAGTTTAATGTTCAGCTCCATACAAAAATAAATAAATAAATAAATAAATAAATAAATAAATAAATAAATAAATGTATTTTGTGAACCTACAACTAAATAATAAATGTTAAAAATTACTGACTGATCTTTACTCAGACAATAATATTTTAACTGTACGTCTTTTATAAACTGTTCCATGAAGGGGCTGGGGTTGTGGCTTAGAGGAATATCACTCACGTAGCATATGTGAGGAAATGGGTTTGATTTTTTGCACTACATATAAATAAATAAAATTCTCTATAAAAAACTCCATGACACAAATCAAAAGAAAATGAGACTATTTATTTATTAACAAATATTTAATAACACTGACTTCTCAGGAGAGTTTTGGTTTACACTTAGACCAGCACAAAAAAATTCCAGAGTTCTGTCAGAATTATGATTCTTTGTCTTACAAAAGTAGAGGATATATTTCAATCAGTGTTTATACTTTTTGTTAGCTTAAAAAATAACTTTTTACTATGTAATTATATACTATTATTAAGAGTCATGAATTTTTGGTGGTTGTGCCAAGATTAAAATATAAATAATAAATTCTACATTGGAAAAAGATTTTAAGGTAGTATTTGTTTTAAAAAATTGGTAAACTGGGTAGTCATGGTGGTGCATGACTGCAATCTCAGTGGCTTTGGAGCTAAAACAGGAGGATCACAATTTCAAAGCAGGCATCAGCAATGGCAAGACACTATGCAACTCATTGAAACTGTCATAAATGGAATACAAAATAGTGCTCAGAATGTGACTCTGAGTTTAATCTCTATTTCCCACCCCCCCCCCAAAATTGCTAAAATCCCAGGAGCATGCCTGTCATACCACCGGCTTGACAGGCAAAGGGAAGAGGAGAATTTAAAAAAAAAAAAAAACAGGCTTAGAGACGTATCAAAACCCCACGCAACTTTGTGATAACCCTTTCTGAAAATTAAAATAAATAAATAAATAAAATTTTGGGGATGTGACCCGGTGGTAAAGTGTCCCTGTGTTCAATCCATAAATTCTCCAAATGGTAAACTAACTATCATGCAAATGAAAACAACAAAATATATTTATATTTTTAAAAATCATTTAGTTAATACATACATTCCATTTTCAGATGCCACACACAAGCAACCAGATATCTAAAAACAGGTTTTATATTAAAGTTATGAAACTTGCAAAAGTCTCTCAAAACTAGATCAAGAATTCTCAGCAGACTAGACACTTTCTATTGAGCTGCTTGTGCTATCACTTGGATGTTTCTTAACTAAACATTTCCTAGATAAAAAAAACTGCAAAAAAATTAAAACTAACAGGGATATCCTCCATAAAGCCTCATAGATATGCACACATATATGTCTTGATATCATATACCTCTTTTTGCCACTTCATAAATTATAACATTTTAGTGACAAATTGAATGGAAGAAACACTTTATAATCATATCTCATGGGTGATCTGTATTTGGTCCTGTAAGGAACAAAATTTATCTGTTAAAAAATTAGTGTTACTACTCTCTGAACAGAAGGAAGAACTGTCATGAAATTCAGAAATTTCAATGATTCACTGAAGACTATTTATTTATTTATTTATTTATTTATTTATTTATTTATTTATTTTAGGTACCAAGTTTTTTCATTTCTAACCAATAATCTGGACATGTCTCAACTTTTTTGAATCTCTTTTTGTTAGACTTTTAATCATGTAATGACATGAGACAGCGATTATGTCACAAAGAATGATAAATATATCATGACAATCCCCATTTCCAAACCGTACAATGATATCACCATTCACATATCGTGACTTGTGAATTTTTACTGTAGAAATTATAATTGTTTTACTGTAGGGGACTGAGCATTCAAAACTAATAGTCACATTTTAAACAAATCCATAAAATTAAAAATTATTATTAACTTTTATTAGGAATTTTGATTTGATATGCTCTAATATTATTATTAGAGCATAGTGATTAATTTTATTGATAGTTGTATAATAATAATTAATTTTATTGTGTTAAAATTTTAATACATTTACCAAGTTAAAATACATTATTTCATTCATATTTTAACATATTAAGTATAAGCAACTATGGTTGCAAAAGTTTTTTGTTTGTTTGTTAGTTAGTTTGTGTTGTTGTTGTTGTTGTTTTTCAGAAAAGCCTTTAAATGACAAAAAAAAACTGAATTGGCAATTTCAGGTGGATTTCCCAATTTTTCACAGCAGAATTAATTAAAGCACTGGGTGATGGTCACTGCACCAGACATCATTTTCAATATAGACCTAGAACATTATCAGGAATGCATGTCAAGATTTACAACATCAAACAAGGGTTAGATATAAACATAGATATTAGGCCAGGGTAAAGAGCTCATGAATTACATCTTGGAGCATTTCAAGTAAAACATCTGAACATATACTTTAAAATTTAAATGAATACATAAATTAAGACTGAAATATTTCACAAAAATTTTATAACTGAAATATTAGATCATTATTTCATGCAGAGCAACTTGTAAATTACAGAGCAGACATCAATTGTAAATGATCCAAATGCTAATGAAAGTTAAATGATAAACCTTGTTCTAAAAGATAAGCATTGCAAATCTAAAAATAAAAAATTCTCAGAAATTTGAATTATTATGAGAGGTATGAGAGGTGACATGATGCTGCATGTGGAAAATTCTACAACAGACCTATGTGACGTGGTCACAGTCAAAACACAGGTGCATTAAATTATTTTATGAAATTACCTTCACACCTTGTATAAAAACTATCGGAAAATTATAAATTTTTGAAAATTACAATGCCATCCACAAGATATTTCTGTCTCTCTGACTCTTAAAATAAAGTTATTATATCTAAATCTCTTTGAATATTCTCATTTGAAGCATTTGGATAAAAAATATTGAATTCTAACAAGTGAGGACTTAATGACACTAATGAAACACTCAGAACATGGGTAAGTATCAAAATAATTACACTAAATGAAATAAGTTAGACACCAAAAACGGTATTGAGTAGTTTGATTTATCTAAGTTCTTGGTGATATGAATTTAATGTACAAAAACAGCAGAATAAGATATATTCCTGAGAATGTGGAAATTGATCCATAGGGTATACTTATATCAAAACATACTCATACGTAGGATAAATGTGTGTGCATAATTTTAAGTGTACCTAAATGAAGCTATTAGAACATTTTAGCTATTAAAGCAAACTTTCACTTCGTTGACAACTACTCATTACAAATGTAAGAGTTACCCTTTAACATTTTCTTACATTGCAAAGCAATCCACATTAGATTTAACTAAAAAAAAAAAAAAAAGACAAAAACTCTGTTAAAATAAATTGGACACTCCAAACCTTGTGTTTATGAGAAACCAATGGCCACACTGAGCTTCTCAGTTATGGACCTGTGCTCTCTGCAGAGCTACAAACACCATCTTCACCATTACTTCAAAACCTTAGAATGTTTTCTCTTGAAAGCAGTTGTGGTGAGCAGTAAACTGGTAGCATGTCATACTGGTTTTTCTAATTTATTTATTCATTTCCTTATTATTTTTGACAGAAAGCCTATTTAGCGTCCTCTATGTCTTGAGATTTGTAGGCCTTGGTTTTATTTGGAGGGGATGAGGGTATAGAGATAATATAATGCTCTTTGGATTTGACAGGAGGAAGAATGAAAAGAGTCTCTACACCCTGTGTTTTCAGGGATGTGCTATAGGAGAACCATCAAATTTCTGTTTGCCATTGTGAAGTTGAGTTGATTTCCCACTTTGTTATAATTTAGAAGATGCAGAAAATAAAGGGGATAATGAGAGGTGCTTGGGTCCATGTTGACTAGGTGGCAGATGAGGTAATGGGTAGAGTTTGCTATAGAGTTCAGCTTATTGAAATAAGTATATGTGGGTGCTGAGAGACTGGCTTAGTATCACTCTGAGAATATGTGCTTTGCTAGTTTGCAGAAATGGGAAAAAAAGAGGCTATATATAGCACAAGGCAAGTATATGTGTTAGGTTTCTCAGAGCAGGAAACAAACCAGACCTCTGTGTAGGGAACTAGGCAAAGGGAATTGGCCTATGTTCCTGTGTGGAGGGGAGGTTTTTCTGTAGAAGACCAAGCCACCTAAAAATTGCTAGCCTCGGTACCTGTACTTTTCCATATTGCCCTTAGTTAACTGGCTCTCTCTTGACTCCACCTGCAAACCAATACTACACCTTCTATGGTATAAATGCCAGTGCATATTCCTACACTATTCACACCTCCCTTTATGAATCTTCCATCATTCTTTAATTACAGTCTGCCCTGAGATAGTAGGGGTGCCATCCATCAAGGGCAGTTCACTGAAAACACCATAGTTTCTACCTATCCCCCACTCACTATCAATAACTTCTTAACAAACAGAAAGTACCTGTAAAGGCTCAGTGCTATCACTATACAACACTTGAATGTTCAAAGTCAGTCATATTATCAATGCAAAACAAAAGGTCAACCACCAAAATCTACTTCTGTCAAATGTTATTATCTTTGAAGGCAGTGTTTTAATTTTCTTTTAAAATGAATTATTAAATTTTTCAGTATACCTTTATGTATGAATAAGATGTTGGGGATTGCTTAATTTATGACACCACTTAATGACCTAATATTTATGTTATTATTTTTTTATGTATTCATTTTTTTAATTATTTTTTAAATATGATAACATAATGCATTACAATTCATGTTACATGTATTTATGCTTGCCTTATGCTCTATATAACCTCTTTTTCCCCTTTTTTCCAAATTAGCAAAACACATATTCTCAGAATGATACTGTGCCAGCCTCTCAGCATGCATACATTCTTATTGCAATAAGCTGAACTCTAAAGCAAAACAAACCCATTACCTCATCTGTCACCCAGTCAACATGGACTAAGCACCTATCATTATCTACTTCATGTTCTGCATCTTCTAAATTTTAGCAAAAGTAGAATATCAACTCAACTTCCTTCATTTATTGCATGTACTGAACACAATTTTTCATATCTCTGGTTGTACACAAAGTAGATTTATATCTTGTGTGGCTTCATACATGTACTTAGGGTAATGATAACAATTACATTCCACTGTCCTTTTTACCTCCATGCCCACTTCCTTCCCTTCTCTCCCCTTTTATTCTTTTCCGTATCTGAAGTTAATGTAATCTTTCCATTCTGTTCCCTAACACATAATGCTATGAATTAGCATCCTTACTGAGAAATCATTTGGTGTTTGTTTTAGGGTGATTTGTAAATTTTACTTAGCATTATATTCTTCAGCTCCATCAATTTTTTCTGCAAAAGTCATGATTTTTTCCCTGTAATGGCGAGTAATATTCCATTGTGTACATATACTACATTTTTTCCATTTATCTAGTGAATTATCTATTATGGCTACACAGTTTAGCTATTGTGAAATGTGCTGCTATAAATATTGATGTGACAGTGTCCCTGTAGTATGCTGTATTTAAGTCTTTTGTGTAAGAACAAGGAGTGGGATTGCTCTGTCAAATGGTTCCATTCCAGTTTTTTCAAGGAATCTCCATACTGCTTTCCAGATTGGCTGCACCAATTTGAAGTCCCACCAGCATTGTATGAGTGTGCCTTTTACCACACCCTCACCAACAATTATTGTTGTTTTTTTTCTTAAATGACTGGAGTAAGATGAAATCAGAGTAGTTTTGATTTGCATTTATCAAATTGCTAGACATGTTGAGCAATTTTTTATATGTGTGTCAATTGATTGCATATCATCGTTTGAGAATTGTCTGTTCAGTTATTTGGCTCATATATTGATTGGGTTATTGTTGTTTTGGTTTGCAGATTTTTGAGTTCTTTATATATTCTATAACTTAGTTCTATATCTGATGTGCATGTGGTAAGAATTTGTTCCCAATTAGTAGGCTCCCTATTTACTTAACCAATTGTTTCTTTTGATGAAAAGAACCTTTTTAATTTAGATCCATAGTATTTATTGTTGCTTAATATAAATCATAGTGCTCTGAAGTCTTATTAAGAAAGTCAGGCACTAACCAGATAGATTTTGGCCTATTTTTCTGTTAATATACACAATGTCTCTGGTTCAATATTTAGGTCCTTGATTCAATTTGGGTTGAGTATATTGCATGGTGAGAGATAGGGGTTTAATTTTATTTTATTGTATATGAATTTCCAATTTTCCCATTATTATTTTTTGAAGAGGATATCGTTTTCTCCAATGTACATTTTTTATGCTTTTTGACAATTATAAGAGAGCTCTAATTATGGGCATTGGTCTCTGTGTTATCTATTCTATACCATTAGTCTACAAGTCTATTTTGTTGCCAATACCATACTGTTTTTTGTTATTATTGATCTGTAGCATAGTTTAAGGTCTAGTATAGAGATGCCACCTAATTCACTCTTCTTGCTAAAAATTGCTTTAGCTATCCTGGGTCTCTTATTTTGTCAGATAAATTTCATGACTGCTTTTTCTATTTCTCTGAGGAATGTCATTGGGATTTTGATTGAAATTACATTAAATCTGTATAGTGCTTTTGGTAGTGTGGTCATTTTGACAATATTAACTCTGCCTTTTCAAGAAAAAAAATAGATCTTTCCATATTCTCATGTCACCTTTGATCTTTTTTCCATAGGGTTCTGTAGATTTCATTGTAGAGATCTTTCAGCTATTGTTATGTTGATTCCCAAGGATTTTACAATTTTTATACTATTAAATGTTAGTAGTTTTTCTCATTTCCTTTGCAGAAGATTTTTTATTGATATTCAAAAATGCCTTTGATTTATGGGTGTTGATTTTGTATCCTGCTACTTTACTGACTTTATTTACTAGTTCTAGCAGTTTTCTCATGCAATGTGTCGAGTCTTTTAGGTATAGAATTATATTGTCAGCAAATAGTGCTACTTTGAGTTCTTCCTTACTTATCCATATGCCTTTAATTAATTTTATTTGTCTAATTGGTCTGGCCAGTGTTTCAAGAATTATGTTAAATAGAAGTGGTGGAAAAGGGCATCCCTGTCTTTTTCCAGTTTTTAGAGGAAATGCTTCCATTTTCTGCCTTGGTGTCCTAGAATGGTGCTCCCCAATCTTGTGGCCATTGTCCATGTAATCCATCAAATTGACAAACTCAGCTTTTTTGTCACAGGATCTATATGCCAAAATATCATGTGCTTGAAGCTACTGAATTAGGCAGGATAAACACGGAACATTTCCATAATCGCGAAAATTATTGAATGATGATGTTCTATAAATCACCAGGAGCAAATATTATGGATAATATGACCTATTGAGAGTTCAAATCTAGTATCTTTCAACAAATACCTTGCTAACTGTGTTCCAATATAAATTTTTTGTTAAAAAAGAATAGATAAATAAATAAATAAATAAAATAGAGTGGTGTGGATACAGCTATCAGGTGCTACATTAATGAATTCTGTTTTAGAGCATCCACCAGGTTTTACCTGGCCTCTTCCAATCACAGGATTTCAAGCACTTCCCTGGAAGGCCCCCTCCCATTCTGGTAAAGGCCAGTGACTCTTATGGTGTCCTTTGTCAGAATCCCCCTTACCTTCTAGGCTAATGAGGAAACTAGCCAATCAAGAAACCACTACCCCCGCCACTCCAGATAATTCTTGTGCATGGGAATTCATAGCCATCCTATGACGATGAAGCTGCTGGCATTGGTACCACACTTAGAAAACCACTGCTCCAGCAGACTCCAACATCTAGGACATTGGGGTGTTTTTATAACAGGTCCTAGTAGAACATGACTCAAGCCCACTTAGTTATAAGCTGGGGATGCTGCTGAAATAAGACACAAACCACCACCAACAACAACAATAACAATAACATAAAGCCCTCTACATTTATGTGGGGATTTTTCTCTAAAAAAGACATTGAATTTTTAAAAATTATCACATCTCCATATGGCTTCTGCCCAATAAACCCCTCAATGATAAACAGTGTTTTAAAAGAATATTTTCAGAATTATTTTTTGAGGAAGTAAAGAACAACCCACTTGGGAACAGTACAGAATGTGAGCACTTTTTTGCTCGATTATAACAGAAAATTATACTGAAGCTGTGGCAAAGACCCTTCACAGACTTCAAGAACAGACAGGAGATTTCCTCCTGCTGACATGCTCTCTAGTCAGAGCTGCACCCAACTTGGATTCTCTTTAGGCAAAGAAGGCCCAAAAGGTCATTGAACTAGCTGTTCTGTCACAAGGGGGGAATATATACCATTAATTACCAAATAATACATCTAATAAAACAAATAATTACAAAATGCTATCTTTAACATAGTTTGATTAAATTTAATTTTGAATGAAAGTGTTTAATCTTTAGTACACCATATTTATTTTATTGCTGATAGATGAGATTTTACTGCCAGAAAGTGATAACTTAATGATCTCTGTTAAAGAATGCAAGTCCAAGGAGACTTCAAGCATCAATTATTTATAAGCAGACTTGGTGCTGTGTCCCCATGTAAAGGTAGCAAAACTCCTGTAATGAGGTGGATGCACCCCTGCATCACCTGACCACAATGATCTCATCTGAAAGAGACCAGAAGTATGGCACAACCTTGAACCTCAAAAAATCTTAGAGAGGCAAGGCCACAATGATGTCTTAGAGTCAAGTTCATGGAATACTGCCTTCATGGCATACATTATGAGTGCCTGAGTGGCAACACACTACCCCATGCTAGGTTGTGTGAAGAGCAAAATACTTACCCCTTAGGCACAGCCCTGGGCATGAGGCTATGTGTTGAATTCCCTGCTCTAGCTCCATTGCTCACTCCTTGATTGGTCACTGCAGAAATTGCATTGGTGGCTGCCTGTAATCTGCTAAGCTACTGCCTGAGTATATATACATGGTAACTTCAGAATAAAATCGGACCTGTTTTCTGCTTGATGTCCAGAGGTCTTGATTAGTGACTTCACAGACACAGTCTCTTCTACAATTTTCCGTGAAACCCCTTGCTGGATGAGAAAGAGCCCACATAAACATCAGTACATAGCATTTGTCTTTTTTTGAAGGATCAAAAAAATCCTTTTAATGTGACTCTCCTGACCTCTAATGAATGTCAGTATGTTCGCATTTCCATCACCACATCTTCGATATTTGGATATTTACTCACTAAGTCTTTGTACCAGAGAAGGTTATTCTTCCATTAGAAATGACTGGGTGATCTTTTCTTTTTTTTAAGCATTTATTAGGGTGGAGATAATAAAAAGAACTTTCTGTATCCTGCCATTTTCTACGAATGACAGTTCCTTCATACTATTTTAAGCAGGATTCAGCTTGTCCATGAGTCCCTTTTTTTTTTTCTTTTAATCTATGCAGAAGGTTTTACTTTTCTTCATGCTGCTTTTCACATCATACCTACAAGTCAACTTATGGAGCTATGCTGAGTGAGAAAAAAATACCAATAAATTGATATTAGGTAGGCCTACCTACATCTTCTATGGAGGTTGTAACAACTGAGTTGTTGCCTCAGATTATTGGGACAAAATAAATTCAGTTTAAACTCACTAAGCTTGTAATATTTTAGCCTAAATTCACTCTCCACAGAGAATTTTAGGTCCTCCAAGGCATCTATTCACCACAGGATTCTGCAAAGTAACCATGGATCCACTAGCTACAACATAAACCAGGGGATCATCCCATAATTTATTTGAGACCAAACCAAACCAGTAACTGTTCCTCTTCTGCAGGATTCAACACCCTCACCATGACAGTCATATTCACTAATGAAAAAAAAAATCTAGTACAATTTTCAACTGCATTGACCATATGCAACTTTGGTTTGATTTTGATCAAAGTATTAATTTAATCACTAATGAAACATTTTAACTGAAAAAATCATGATATACACTTTTAAAAGTATTTATTTTCTAAATGTTTATTTTCTAGATGTAGGTGGACACAATATCTTTATTTAATTTATATGTGACACTGAGGTTTTAACCCAGTGCCTCACATGTGCTAGTTGCTCACTCTACCTCTGAGGAAAAATCCCAGTCTCTCATGATATACACTTTGATGTCTACGTTTTTGTTTAAAAGAGTGTTTTGATTCTTCCAAGTTTTTCTGTGGATAAGCAGTTTACTTATTTTATTTATTCTATTTTTTTATTTTCTTTGCACCTGTAATGAAACCCAGGGCCACTTAATCACTGAGCCACATCCCTAGCCCTTTTATCTTTTTTATTTTGAGACAGAATCTTCCTAATTTTCTTAGGACATTTCTGAGTGGCTGAGGCTGGATTTGAATTATGATCCTCCTGCCTCAGCCTCCCAAGCTTCTGGGATTACAGACATTATTTTCAGTATGTTTAAATAATTTGACATTTTATGAATATTTAAAAAAACGTGCCGAACATTTGGAATCTTTAGTTGTAGGCAAATTTTGAAATGGGCACAAACACTGGTAGGATTAACTAGTTCTTGTGTTCTATTCTATATATACAACAATATATGATATGATTCAAAATTACTAGAAGAAAGTAAATGTGATAAACAAAATGAGAAATGATAAGTATTTGAGGAGGCAAAATGATAATTACACCATTATTATCAATATATGTGTCAAATTACTATATTTTATGATAAAGATATACTTGTGTCAGACTGGAGTGGTGGCTCAGTGATAAGCACTTTCCTTGCATGTGTAAGGCACTGTGTGCAATCCTCAGCACCACATAAAATAAATAAAGGTATAACAATTATCTACAACTAAACAAAGAAATTAAAAAAGATATATGTGTAAATTAAATTATAAAGTTATGAATAGTTGCACATATATATCAAAGAATTTTCCCCAAGATATGTATTAATTCAAAAGAAAAATATAGTAACTTTATAGTGGATAGACCCTTTAGACATCAACTTAACTAAGTGATCAAGGTCATCACCACCAGTAATCAAACATGTTGAAGACATGAGCCTCTTGATATGGTGAGCTGAGAAAGAGCCAGCACCATTTCTGTGGTATTGCCAAAACTGCAGAGCCTCCCTCTGATCTTGAGAAAACACAAGGTAACCCACAGTTCTACAAAACACTTGTTCCTCAGTGCTGTCAAGATCATGAAAGATGAGTATAGACTGAGGGAATGTCACCAATATTAAGGTCTGTAAACAAGTCAGGATGGCGCCTGGCATTTTGCCAGAGGGAGTGGTTTGTGAGGTGGTGCCAGAAAGCCATTAACTGTGATTCGTTGACTGCTGTATCTAGTTTATGTTAATTAAGATAAGCTGTGTGGAATGTATATATACCCCTCCTGTCCTACAATAAATGGCTCCCACTCCTACTGTATCAATCTACACAAGTTGTTCGTCACCCCCTGGTTATTTTGCTGCAGCCGGACTGCGGCAACCAATTGATCAGGGACACAAAAGAAAAATAACAACTAAATGCAGTGTGGTGTCCAGAATGGGGTGATGGAAGCAGGAAAGGATCTTAGTAGAAAAACGGGAAATTCCAATAAGAGTTGTTTTGTTTTGTTTTAGGTACTGGGGATCTAACTCAGGACTGCTTTACCATTGAGCTACATCCCCAGCCCTTTTTTATTTTCATTTTTTTTTTTAAATTTTGAGACTGGGTCTCATTAAATTGCTTAGGGCCTTGTTAATTTGCTGAGGCAGGCTTCGAATTCCCTATCTTCCTGTCTCAGCCTCCTGAGCTGCTTGGATTACAGACATGCACCACTGTACCCAGCATCCAATAAGATGTGAAGTTCAGGTGATTGTACTGAACTAAGGATAAGTTCTCAGGCTTGATCATTTACTAGGGTTATGTAAGATGTGAATATTAGGGAAGGCTAGATGAGGGGTGTACTGAAGCTATCTGTTCTATTTTTGCAAACATTTCTGTAAATCTAAAATTAGGTCAAAATAAAAGGTTTTAAAAAATGCCACTTCGAAAATTTAGGGCAGATGCCTGGAAGGCCTCATGGGAAATTTCACTGCTCTGCCTGTCTTTGGATTTGAGATTGGGAGACCTCCTGTCCTCAGAGCATTAAAGCACCCACGAAGATTTATTCAGGCATTCTGGCCTATGGTTGGCCAAAGGGCTTATACCTTTAGGACAGACTGACCCCCCTTTCTCCTCTGCAGTATGGAGCCCTGAGCCCCCCACCCCACCTTGGGATTCTCATCCTGTATGGAAGAGGCTGCGAGGTGAGCCTGCAGCAGTCTGGGGAAGGCTTGGCAGGTGAGTGAGAGGGTGCTCCAGAGGGAGGGAGGCTCAGACAGTGTTTAGCTGCAGAGTGGGGCTTAGCAGAGGCGAGGGGGAAAGGGAGGGGGGCTCTCCTTCTCAAGGGGCCCTTTCATGTTGAAATCAGCCATCATGAATGCTGGGGGCCCAGGAGCCCACCAGTGGAAAATGTGAGAGCCCCCTTATGTCCCCTCATGTGACATGTCGTCTGTGGCTCCCAGCGGGCCAGCCAGGATGCATTAGGAGAAGTGTTGGTGTGCACCTGGAGTGGGGGAAGGTCCCATCAAGACATTGACCCACTCAGGGAAGGGAGATTTGAAGAATCAAGTTCTAGACTCTCCTGGTGCTGGAGGGGAGGGTGGACTGGGCACCCTGTGGGCTTCAGGATCAGGGGTGGGGCAATTGGCAAGAATCCAAGAGAAGGCTCTTGTCCCAACCCTCTCCAATGCCCTGATTAACCTGCTTCTGGCCAGCTCTGAAGGTGCAGACCCTGCTGACATACCTCCAGGGACAAGGAGCTCACTCTATCCTGGGAGAGCATAGGGTCCTGGCATTGATTCCACCTCTATATTCAGTTTTCATTCCCAGCCAGGAAATCTGGGACATTGGACAGGGGAGGCTGTGGCCCCATCTTTCCTGGTGCACTCTCAGCCCAGGAGTGACCCCTGCTGTCCGGACAACCCTGGAGGCGGAGGACTATGCTGGCTAGTTGTGCATGGATTGTGCTGGGTAGCCCTGCCAGCCCCCTCCCCACCCCGCATTCTGTGTTGCTCTCCGCTGGCCTACAAGGTTCTCTTCAAATGTACTGACACAGGAGGGAGGTGGGTGAGGCCAACATCTGGACCAAGGGGACATCATTGGCCCCCAGAGCTGGAGCTATCAGCAGCCAATGTTTACCCAGACATTATTTGCCTTTGTAAGTTCCTGGTCCCCAACATGCCCCCCCTGAGGAGAGGGTCCTGAGCCTCCTCCCCACGACTGGGCAGGGATGGCCCCGAGAGCGCCGTGGATGGCTGGAGTTCAGATCCTCCCAGCAGCTTCGGCTGCCTGAGAGAAGAAAGGGCTAGCCAGCTGGGCTCTCCCTGCAGAGGTGTGGGCACAATAGGACAAGGCCATGGAGAAAGTGTGAGTGGACCCTGGACACAGCATGGTGCAGAGAGGAGGGCCAGACCTCTGGAATATTTCAGAACCTTGCTGGCTGACCTTGGGTCAGTTTGTTCCTCTGTATCCTGTGCCACCAAATGGGAAGATTTCCTTGCCACCTGATTGAAAATAGTCTCTGTTTTAGTCAGCTTTTTTGCTGCACTATGGAAGGACCCAACCAGAACAATTGTAGAGAGGGAAAGGTTGCCTTGGGGGCTCAGGGTTTTAGAGGTCTCAATGCACAGACAGCAGGCTCCATTCCTCAAGGTTTGAGGTGAGCTGAACCTCATGGCGGAAGAGTGTAGTAGAGGGAAGGGACTCACATGATGATCAGGAAGCAGAGGGAGGCTCCACTTGCCAAATACAAATATATATACAAAATAATTGGCCCATGACCCTCCTCCCCAGCCACACCCCACCACTTCATTCACAACTCAGTCAATCACTATCAGGGGATTAATTCACTGAGGGGTTAAGACTCTTACAACCCCACCACTTGTCCTTCGAACCCTCTTGCATTGTCTCACAGCTAAGTTTTTTGGGGACCCCTCACATCCAAACCAGAACAGCCTCCTGTCACACCTATCCCCTCCCCTGCCTGTTTGCTCTTTGTAGCGTATGTTCCAACATGCACCCCTCTGCCGGAGCACGACCACCAGGAGGGCAGGCAGGACCTCACTTTACTGTCACTGCTCCCTGGCATCCAACCAAGCTTCCACAGCTCTTCCCTAGCTTGCCCCTCTCATTCCATCTGCTTCAAGTGACTTTGTGGATTGCGGTCAGAGAAGGACATACCATGTTCTGTTGTGGCAGGCTCTGGCCAGAGAAGTTTTCTCCTGGAGCACAGCGAGTCCCAGGTGGGCAATAGCGTGGGAAAGAGTATTATGCCTTCATGATAATAGAATACGCATTCACATGAGGAACCAGATTCAGAGATGTTCCGTAACTTACCTAAGGTCACACAGCCCCAAAGTTACAGAACCAAGATTTGAGCCCTGGTTCAAGGTTTTCTCTTTACTCTGCTGCCTTCTGTAAAAGATGTTCGAAGTTCTCATTTGATTTCCCAGGACAATTGTGTCCCACACTCCATTGTATCTATACATTCTTTCTATATCATTGCATCCTCAACCCCAACCTGGTTGATGAGCACAGAAGACAACATGAGCCCGATTTCACAGACCAGAAAGGAGCCTGTAGCCACGCAGCCAGTAAATGGCAGCATCTGAACTAAGCTCAGGTCAGCCTCATGTTGGCACATGGCCCTTAACCTTCTTCCATGCTGGGACTAAGCTTTTAGGTCTCATTGGCTCGCACAGTGCTCCTGACCTCGCAGCCTGCAGTAACACACCCGTGCTAAAAGCTTCCCAGGGACCTCACCCTGGACAGAACCTGCTCCCTTTACCCCATCTGCAGGGTGATTTCAAAAACCCCTTTTTTGCCCTCCAGTGAAGAGGCAAAGGGTGTCCAGGCTGCCAGGGCCCAGGAAACAAGGTAAACCTTAGGCTACAACGGAGCACCTACAAAATACTCAGACTAAAGTCAGCTGCAACTTGAATCTTGCTGAAAGCCAAGCATCAATCTAAAGAATATTTACTGCATCTCTGCAATATGCCTGACATTTCATGAAATCATTTTTTTTTTATTTTGTGGAATTGGGGATCGAACCCACAGGTGCCTTTATCACTGAGCCTTATAACCCTGGCCCTTTTTACTTTTTTATTTTTATTTTTTATTTTGAGGATCTCACTAAGTTGCCCAAGCTCACCTGAAGCTTTTGATCCTCCTACCTCAGCCTCCTGATTCACTGGGATTACCAGGAATGTGTTTTTTTGAATCTGAAATACTTTTATGAAAAGGCATGCAGTAGTCCAGTGCTTGCTATGTGGGATATAGTCACCACATAAAATCCATGTGAATCTTTACAGAGTCTTGAAAGAGGGGCTACAGACATCACCCCCATTTTGCAGATAGGTAGAGTGAGACTCAGAAGAGCCAAGCCACATGTCCAGGATCTCCAAGGTAGCAAGTGGCAGGGCAGGGAATAGAACCCAGGTTTTCCCAACAAAAAGGCTATGTCCTTCAGGCCTATAATCCCAGCAGCTTTGGAGGCTAAGGCAGCACGATTGCAAGTTCAAAGCCAGCCTCAGCAACTTAGCAAGATGCTAATCAACTTAGCAATACCCTATCTCTAAATAAAATATAAGAAGTGCTAGGAATGTGGCTCAATGATTGAGTGCCCCTGAGTCTAATCCCCAGTTCTTAAGCCATGTGCTGTCTGTCCCTTCCTATGAGCAGAGGGCCCTGCACTTTAGCCTCACCTCCTCAGACATGCTTTTAGGAGCACATCCTACTTCCCCATGTCTCAACATGCTCACTTGACAAGTGGGAGGAACACTGGGGAGTCTCCTAAGCAGGCCTCCGGCTATGGGGGTGGACCCAGGATGCCCACCCTTGTCACACCAAGTTCAACCAACAGGTCCCACTCACTGTCCTCCAAAGCAAAGGCAGTCTGTGTAGAAAGGAGTCCCCTTCATGATGGTCCCTTAGAACTCCCGGGGGCTGCCTGGTGGCGCCTAGGAGGGGACTGGGGGGATGTCCCTCCCTCTGGGTATTTGGGAGCCGGTGCCCAGGGAGCCTCCAGAGGATGATGATGTGGAACTGGAGCCACTGGCCCTTCCCTGTACATGATGAGCAGGGAGTGTGTTGATGGATATGCTGATTTCACTATCCCGCACACCATTACCATCTAGAAGTTGGCAGCCTTCTAGGTGGGGAGGGATGGGGAGGGAATTTACTAACTTCCTCATGTGTGAGGTGGCATCCTTTACTCTTGAATAAAGGCCAGGGACCTGATTCACTCCTGGAGGCCCGAGAATAGAGGCACCGCACTCCCTGGGTCTCTCCCTCCCGTCCACCTTCCTCCTGCAGAGGTCTTGCCCTTGGCCAGGTCTCCTCCCCACACTTCTGGGGGTGCCAGGATGATGGGAACCCAGCTGTCCACCTTAACCACAACTCCACACTTCCCCATCCCATGGTCATGTACAGGGAGCAAGAAATGGACATCTTGGTGTGGGAGGGGTGAGGTGCAGGCGCCTCGAGGCCAAGAGGGAAGGGAACCCAGAGGGCTTCCTGGAGAGGGAGGTTAGGGGTCCTTGCTAAGGGGCGAGTTGGGGACTGGGAACAGCCTGGACAATGGCTGAGAGGTGGGGCCACCAGCGTATGTGATGGGCTGGGCGGGTTGAGAGGAAAGGGAGGGATGGGTGGATGCTTCTAGAACAGGCCTCCCCGAGTGGCAGCCCCTGTCCTCTCTACCCGCGCCCACTGATAAGGCCTGGGCAAGCACAACGGGGTCTGGAGGGATGCCCGAGGCTCATTCATTGCCCAGGGCCCTGGCGGGGAAGCCAGCTAGGAGGGCAGCACAGCAGGGTCCCCCCGAGCGCTGTTCTGGTTGACAAATGCGGGCTGGGGGCAGGAGGGGCTGGAGAGGGTGACATTCTCCTGCGAGGCCATCGGTGGCCTGTTCCCCCCGCACTCAGGAGACACAAGACAGCTGTTCAAACACTGATCAGGGAGTGGGGCACCACGAGGTTGGGTGCTGGGAGGTGGGGAGGCCACTGTGACTGGGTGCGCTACGCCCCGTGTGTTTGG